>NW_027272022.1:562500-1200000 GCF_040938485.1 Diadema antillarum | reverse complement strand
ATCTGGATGTAAGTAGTCATGAATAATTCACTGGATGAACGTCACACGTATTCCGTGGTTCGGTCTGAAAGAGTTTCCATTAGCCTGTGAGCACATGCATCAGAACAGCAATGCATTGGCAGACAGTGATGGAATATACAGACTTGGGAAGTGAGAAATAACTTGTTTCAAATAACGTCTGTTCGGTGATAATTCTATTCAAAAGACGCAGTTTTTACACGCCAGTTCTGCGAATACTGAATGTTGACCCCATGTGAATAATCGTGAACTTGAATCGTTCATTTAAGTTTACGAATATACAAAGCTTGTTTTGTTTTGTTTTGTTCCTTTCTTGAAAGCAAACTTTTAAGAACCTTCAGTTCCCTCCTCCTACCTAATTAGTTCTTAGAGGAACAGGAAGAAAAAAAGAGTCGAAGTTGGTAACCCCCTGACGAAACTTGGTTATGTCTCCCTCGTGCATGCCCTCCGCTGTGCCTCTTCGCACCGCGGTGTAAGATGTCGGTACAGGAACCGGCTGGTCTGAATGACCATGACGGGTACTCCAGGGCTACAAGGACTCAAGTGCCCTCTCCATCTCCGTCTTAAGCACCTTCTGTGTCTAACATTACCCCGGGGTCCCCCAGGCCCCGATCATTTCATAGGGTAAACAGGTACTTCACGGCGATCGTTCAGCGTCGTGTTCATCGTCTGCCCCGAGTCGCCTTCCCTCCTCTCACACGGCACATGACCGCTGCGCACGCCTGCAAGACAGCCACATGATGTGGAATCAACTATGAAACCCAATTATGAGAGATGAATGCGAGATAAATTTCATTGCCCAGGCCTATACTGCAACCCGAGTAAAGGGAGAATTAAAAAAAAAAACATAAATGTATGCAGAAGACGAGTGTAAAACATATTAACTGGATAAGCCGCAACGCTTATTGTTATCCATCTATCACAATGTATAAATTCTCAATTAGTATTTGAATGCAACTGCAACAACAACAAAGTGAGTGAGAGAGATAGAATGTGTGTATGGGTGTATGTGTGTCTGTGTGTGTGTGTGTTTTTGTGTACGTGTTTGGTCGTGTGTGTTTTATATAGTTACCTTTTGTTCGTTTGAAAACTATGACAAGGGTCGCAAGTTTGTAACCTATGGGCAGGGCCTTGAAATGCGAACGTATTATCACACTGGCGTATCTAGGGAATGCATGGACAATTATGTATGCCATCAACAATGGCACCGGAGTATCAGTATTCTAGATCCTGACCCGACATGGATAGAGCGCATTTTATATACGATTATTGCGTGTTACACAATCGTACAATATTATGTATATATCGACACGTTTCTTGAATATACTATTGCTCTTGTAATTACCGTTATATCTAAATATAGATTTCTCTCTGAGTCCCTTCCATATCAACGTCAAGCGCACGTATATTAATATATAATGCGTAAATGTGTGTGTGTCTGTTGGTATCAATGTAAAACCGAATTAGATAAGGTGTCTCACTATCTTTGATAGCATAGTAGAAGTTGGGGTCATAATGTCACTATGTAGCTTGTCGGCCGTAGATGACTAAAAAATTCGGACAAATAGTCTAAAATTACGTCAACTACGTGACTCACCATTCTCCCACGCATGTGTTTTTGTGAAGAAACTATTTGCCCGACTTCTTCTGAACTATGCACAAGAACTTTAAAGACATTCTTTTTTTCGGGGGGGGGGTGGGATGAGGGTAGGAATAGTAAGAAACAAAATAAAAGATTCAAGGGAAAATGTGACCGTGCACCTCAAAACGAACATAAAGTTGCACACACTGATTTTGCGTGAGGACTGAAAAATAAGTGAAGTGGGTCAACCTAGCCAAACTTGACTTTTTCATATTTTCTGAAAGAGCAGGTCTTCTTTTACATTAAACTAAAATTTGGTACCATAAAACGTGCAGGAAAGTGTATTTTTTTTTAGTAGTTTATCTCGAACATTTTTGGTAGAATAGTGTGATTAGGTGTGTTTTTAGAATCCCTTTTTTATTTCTGAAAAACCTTGTCCACACTCTTCACTTTCAACTCTAATAACTTTTGAAAGGATAGTGCTACTGATTTGAAAGTTCGCGTTAATTATGGACAGAATGTGTTAATGAGGCATGATTAATTTCAATTTAATCTGATAATCCCTTCATTGTTGTTACTCTGGGGGTTTACTTCCAATTTTTTTGTCCCATTCATCGCACAGCCAGCACGGTTTGGTAAAGATTAAGCGCTTGAATAAACACTGTACTTCAGAGCCTCTTTTCTCATTTCACACTTTTCCTGAATTTGTGCTTTCTTTCCAATATTTAGATAGGTTAGGAGAGTCCATTTGATTTGAGTTATACATCATTTTAAAGCTTAAAGTCTGCTCTTACAGAACATGGTCTTAACTAAAAGTTCATGTCTGGCGACTTTTTGTTTGTTTTGAGGTGCAGGGTCACAAATATTCCCGGCTGCATACTTAACTGTTTTATTAAAGAATGTAGCGTGGTCTGGATTCGTAACTGATAGAATTACTTTGGCAGCAAAGGTTACAATATAATAGTTATCAGCTTCGATACAAATGATGAATATTTCAAAAGCCACAACGAAACAGAAACCAAAAAGCTGAAAGGCAAATGAAAAACAGACACCCTTTGTAGTTCTTTAAGTGAAATAATATTGCTCAGTTTTGTCTCATACAATCGAATTCAGCAGACATGTCATGTACACCGATGTATTCTATGCAAATTAGGATGTTGGGCTCTTCAGAAGTCTGCCGTCTTCTCCCGTTGCCATGGTAACGAAATATAAAAAAAACATATGTCTTCATTGATAAAATAGTAAAATGTAGAAGTGACTCAATATATCGATTTAGAATTACTTGTTCAAATGCAATTAGCTTCCTATTTATTCAAGGTTGTGGGTATGATAAGAAATGAACCACAAGTTGTTTTTTTTGTATGTGTGTTGTTGTTTTTTTAAGAGCATATTAGAAAAGTAAATTCGAGTATGACGGGTTTAAAACAAGGATATATTATATGATAATGTCAAAGAGGAGGAGTTACATTCAAAAATACATTAGTACATACAGTTTCTATTAATTTGTATGCTAAGCATACTTACTTAAACTTGTCAATCATGGTGTTGCCTAGCAACTGTTCCATCTGGTATGACCATTACCATAAAAACATATATCTAAATTGTAATCAGTCAGAGTTAGAACTAAGTGTACTTTATAGAGTCATTTGTGTACCTATTAAAGTCATCTGCATTTTGCCTTGATATAGAAATGATCGTATCTTCTCAAACAGCATTTTCTACATCGTTGTTGACATAGCAACTACCATGTTATAGGGAAGATAATATGAATTTGCAGAGCTAAGATTTTGATGGCAAACAAAGTCTAACTTGAACAAACTCAGAAACGTCTATAATGTTTTTATATTGTTTCATTATAAATACATAGTTTATGGAAATTCAAATGTTACCATAGCAGTTACCATTTTTTAGCATTCCCATGAGCTTCAATTATTGCATTGTATGATTACAAATATATGTGTTTTTTACAATTTGTTTCTATGACACCGGGAGAAGACGTCGGAATTCTGAGCGGTTCAATATACAAATCTGTACTTAGAATATATACATAGATGCCAAATTTGGCACTTTTAGGCAAACCTTAACAATTCGGTCTGATCTGAATATGCCGCTGGACTATTTGTCTATCAAGGTTTGATTTTGATTTCAAGTGAGATCATCGCAATGCGCTTCCCTTTAAAATCCGTCTGCCGGTAAACCCATTGACTAATGGTTTCTAATGTGCACTATTCAGTGAGTGCATTTGTCAGTCAAATCAACAGCGATACTCATGTTGATAATTATTTCGGGAAGCTTCTCGAGCGGACGCCGGTGCTAGGCGCTCTTCAAGACAACTCCACAATTATCTATCACAGGCACCAAAAAGCCTTTCTCGTGGTGCGTTTCAGTGGAGTAGAAGGAAAAAAAGAAGACAAAAAGATCCGATCAATGGTACCGAATTTCATTTGAGAAACATAAGAAAACTTGTAGTGAAGGGAAATGAATCATTATGACAATCGCATTTTCTTTAGAACAAAATGAAACATGGTATATCTAGTGTATGATGACATATCATTATTTTTTATTCCGTTTTATTTTCGCAGGTTCACCCGTTCAAATATTAAAGAACGTATTTTCATGATTGAATTACGCTGGAGAATGAAACCCACTTATTGAAGCGAATATATCGCAGGCATAATATGGGTTTTGAGCTTAATCTAACATTTTTGCGTGGTATAATGAAGGATCACAATAGCGAATACCTCTGTAACAACAGAATGATTACATCTACGACTCTGTTATCTACGTGCATATTATGGAAATGCTCTTGGAGATCCGCAGAATTGTGAATAAAACTCGACGTAAACCCTTCATGCATTACTGTTCAACGTAAAGATACCATTACAAACAAAAAATGTCATGGAATGTCATAATGGTCAAACCAACTCATCGAAAATTCATCGCCGAATAACATTACTTACAGATCGCAAAAAAAAGGATCATCGAGTGATATTATTTTTCATGGAGAACACAACATGAAACAAATGTTTTCGAGTTAATCCTTTGGTCCATTACCACTTTATCTTCCATTGTCTTCCCTAAAACAAGTTCAGTCGTTTTGGTGGTTTGTGGGACTTTGGAAGGCATACGAAAGAGTGTCTTGGCAAATTATTCCCTCATAATATCATTGTATAGGGAGGAGTAATCCTTATTTCATATACAATCGATCAAGTTCCAATCGTTGCCTACCCTCCAGCAAATCAAAACAAGGCCAGAGAAAAATTCTCCAAAGGGAAAGAAGCAACACAAAAAAAAAGGAAAGACATTTAATGAAATAAGAATCATAAACAGAATAACAAAGTAAACGAATGAAATAGAAAACGCTCTTTGGTGTTATTTTAAGAAGCGAAATTCGCACTGCGTGAATATGCGCTCGCTTGAATTTTCAATCACGGTGGTCTTCTCCCGTGCTCTCCGCATTGATCAAGCAGATAGGAATAGCCACGCCATATTAACCCATTTCGCTGTTCCAGTTAAACTCTAGAGGGTATCAGGCCCTTGGCGATGTGCTATGTATCAACTCGAGCATCAATTACAAAAACAGCATGACCAGGTACTACTTTTCACGGGCCGCCTGTGGCACTGGCCTCGAAGTGTAACGACTGCGGTGCAGACTACCTTGCACCATTTCTCGGTTTACTCGCCATCTTCATTCGGCTATATACGCCGCCACCATTGTAATGAGGTTTCGAATTGTCATTCAACTGTTCTCAGGTCGTTTCACTATGTTCTTTTTTCCCCTCTTTACGATCACCAATGCGCATCCTTACAAGGATACTTTGCAGGATGCTCATTTATGTACTTGCCATTACGCGTTGTTAAGGCGGCGAGGGGGGGGGGGGGTGACGACTCCAGACTCCATCGAAATGATAACAGCGGCTGTAGAGAAGGGTTGACTATGTTTCCATAATGAATTTCCAGTGTTCGTTATGATATGGCAACACTAGTGAAACGTGGGCAAATGAAATAACATATCGGACATCGTGTGTCACGCCATTACAGTTATCTTATCCTATCTGGGTTATTTTTTTTTCTTGGTCTTAATTCTTCTTTTTCCCCAATCTATGTACCACTACCTCAACACATAATGAATCAACGATTCCAATCTTAATCAACCTTTCTCCCTCCCCGCCCCCTTTTAAATCTCGAGAGGATTTTTTCCCCTTCTTGATAGGGGATTGTGACAAGCGCGAAGCAAACAGCAAAGAAGTATCGGTGCTCGGAGCGGTGCACGGCGTTGATGCTCATTATCCGGGAGAGATAATACCCGGATTGTCGCTACCCCACCCCACTCCCCCCCCCCCCTTTATATACACTCTTACCAAGTACTAATGATAGGTGAGAGAAATGACACACATATTTCCTTTATCTATTTCTACTATCTACAATTAAAATATATTTGTGATTGGCGCTCACATCGTGCCGATTAAAATTTACTCACAACATACCGAAAGATGAAAACAACAACAGCAGAGCTTTCTGCTATATATGATTTGGAATCCCCAATTTAAAATTGTTTGGCTCAATGCATATATCCAAAGAGAAGGGAAAACAGACAAGGATAGAGAAAGATGTACAGAAAGAGAGAGGGGGAGGGGAGAGAGGGCGACCGCAATATATTCGTCCACTCAATTGGATTTTTCCAAATTCTATCCAAAGTCGCTAATTATAGGACGAAAAAAAAAATTGGGCAGTGGCAGAGAAGTTTGTCGGGAAGGAGTCAATATTACGATGTGTGCTGTCCACTATATGCATTTAGTTGGGGTAAATATTTGAGCGTACTTGAAATGAACAGAATACATGGAGGATTGGGCGCTTATTTACTGGAGTGCTTGTTTCCTAGTATATCAACACGGGGGACGTGATTAAATGTATGGCAGTTATTAATTTCCACAAAACCCTGTCATGATACAACTCCAAGGACCTATCCCAGGCTGTAGCTGAGCGTTCGAGGCAGGGCTGACGGTGGGAGCATATTTGCTTTTCATCTCCCAAGCTTGGGGTAAGCGGATATCCACTCCATCCAATAAAATTTCATAGTCGACTCGAGACAGGTAACAAACGATCATGATTTCAATCCTGAAATCTTCTCCAACCGTATAATGCGCAATGGAATCAACACAATATTCGTAATCGTAATTAAAATTTATAGGAAGATATCTTTTCTCTTACACTAATTCCATGGTAAATTTACACAGAGGTAAAAACAAAATCAAGTTTTAAATGACACTTAAGTATATCATACATAGTACAACTACTGCTAACGATGATGATGACAATAGTAATGGTAATGTCAATGAAAAAGAACAATAATGATAGAGCTTTCAAACTACTTACAGATAAGATGATGATTCATTTAGTTTCTTGTCTCTTTACAAATGTATACTCAATTCCTAACTCAGGTCATACTGTGACAAAACTACATGACGATTATGCCCATAAATGACACAGAGTAAACTACAAGACTTCTTTCACGATGTTATTATGCCAGTTTGAATGGCACCTTCACACTCTCAGTGCACGTAGAGATGAGTTATAACACATTATAAGACATGAATATGACACAAAGAAACACACATGCTATAACACTTGCATGTCTACGATTAGCCCATTGTCAGTGCGAAGTCAATGATTGCGTAAATAGCACTGTGAGAAAATGCAGTATTGTCAAGTGTAAAAGTTCCAGACTTCCGACCCCAGGAGAAGTATTGGTGGACAGACTGACACGCAGGTAAGTTGTAAGTAGGCATTGATTGAGATTGCACTGGAGTGTCAAGATTATCTCTGTATCTCATTGCTATAATTTAAAGACCTTCTAATGATTTCGGGTGAAAAATGATTTGTGCTCGTCCGATATCAGAAGTCCTCTTCACATTATCATAGTATATTACGGTCTAATTTAGCCCTATTTACTTGTCAAGTATATTGGTAGTAGTGTACACAATGCTTAGCTATTTCTCTTTCCCGAATTTCGCGAGGAAGCTATTTTGATATCTGGGTAAGGACGAGTGAAAAGGGGTAATTAAGCACATCATCAAAAGAACAACGAGTCAAATCCGGTCCAGAGAGCCATTCACTATACAACATTGCTCACCATCGCGTATTCTGCCAGCAAACAATTCCAATGTAAAAGAGGACAACTACCTTACAGTAATTTTGAACCAAGATTACATATCTGAAAGACTCACCATATTCACCTCTGATATGCTGTTGATTGAAACTATGTCGATATCCATTCCAATATCGATCGGAGGGCCTGCATAGGAAGAAAGAGAGGGACTTGTTTTACAAACCGTGTTGTATTTTTCTGTCAGGAAATTCAAAGGTAACAACGAAATAATGACATCAGACAATCGTCTCTATTAAACAATGCTCTCAGAATCTGAAAAAAGAAAACGCGAGCTAATCTTTTAATTCATTCATTCATTCATTCATTCATTCATTCATGTATTCATTCATTTTTTCCATGTCCAACAGAAACATATGAATATTTTACAGAAATTGAATGCATAAATTACATCGCAATACATGATAAAAGAGAGGTTTGCAGAATATCTTTAATTTTACCGGAAATGCTGGAAATGGAGAGGAATGGTAAAAAGCAGAGCTCATAGTGTGCATTCCCCTACACGTAATACAACATTTCGGTAATTATATGATTGATATAATGTTATACATACATTCCATTTTCGTCACTGACTACATTTCCCTTTTGACATTACTGCATTGCAAAGTGGTCTCGAAGGTGGACCCAAAGTCGACTGATAGGATTTCTAGTTAGGATCAAATTCTGAAAGAAAATATTTCGACGTTTCTGATGGATCTCATCAGACTCGGATAATCCTAAATCTCCAAAATAAATGATGGCAATTTAAGCAGGTAAGGGTGCTAATTTTGAGAAAAGGGACTCTGAAGTTATATCTTATTGATTACCCTATATTGTATTGTGTGTATAACAAAGGTTCCATTAGAAAATCCATGACAACCAATAAACATACGAAAGGAGAGCAAGATCAAAGCTCTTATTGTTACACTCCTTGACAACAATATTCATTATAACGTCTAACTATCGTAGCTAGAGCTGACAGTTTTTGAAGTTTCTGTAGGGCTTCACTTAGACCTTCATAAACATCAAGAATAGAAAACGGAGAAAACCAACTTGAGAAGGAATACTAAATGAGACCATTTAATTCTTCAAAAAGTTGAGATTGTTATCAGCTTTTAGAGAGTACATTTTCATAGAAACTCTGACAGGAAATACGAAAAACTCATATCAAACGAATACACCAAAAATGTACAATCAACACGACTGAGAAATCAATCCATGCGACCTTATAGTTGGTTTCTGTGATGGAAAGCGTTACAATTAATATATTAATAATTAAAATACATTTTTTTTTTTGGTATAATCTTTCCACTTTTTGAGCACATAGGAACATTATGCACTATGTGTTATGCGCTATATAAGCACTGTCAATTATCAATATAATCATTATTAATTAGGCTCTTCAGAATCAAGTTTGGAGCCTTTTTCCGCTTCGCCCTCTTACGCATCAAAAACGTATTAGACAGTCACGGGTGTAAGATCGTGTAGGTGTGTGTTTGAGCGTAAATGCGTGTGTGTGTGTGGGGGGGGGGGGGAGGGGTGGGTGTGTCAATTAGTACTCAAAGCACACAGACGATTAATTATGCAGGTCACATTCGATTCCGGAAAGCTCTGGGTTTATAGAGTGATGAGATTTTTAAAAAAAATGCAAAAGTTAGTCTCATAGTCAAACGGTGACCATACATAATCGTGTAATTTTGTGCCAAGTCCAAATTAAGATGGTTTTATATCATCATGCATTGTCTATTATTCCTATTGAAGTATATCAAACAACAAAGAAAACAGTGAGAAAGTATCAACGCAGTATAGAAATAACACGAATATTAGAGCAGCACATTGACCAGAGCAAGACGTGTAAATTAACATGCAAGGCAAATGAGAAGTAGACGTAGAATAAACACAAATATGAAATTGCTACATATTACTACATATTAGCTCAAAATAGCAAAGCAAGATAACTGGCAGATTTGAATTTTACCAGGTATTAAATTGATCGTAACAATTGATAAATCGTTTATGAATAAATCATTAAAATACTATAGGTACATGAATGCACGTTAAAAAAAGTTTTAAAAAATGATCATGAATAAATGCGTCATTCAACAAATTACTAATTCTATCACTAAGCCCAATAAGAAATACGAGAATCAGCAACTCATTCAGAACACATGCACATTAGGATGCTTCATTTTTTCCCATAGTCGTTTGTGCTGTTGACAATGCATGTCCAAATTTTTGGTTACAATCCACATTCATGTCAAAGGCTTGAATAATTATTGCAGTCTTACACCACGCAGAGGCATTATTTCTTTCTCCTTAAAAGGAAATGTCATACGTAGCTATTTAAAGGAAGAGTTCCGTTGGGGCACGACGCTATGCCCTCAAAACAACACATATAGAGACGTACGATGATTTAGTTCTACACGGGTGACTCTGGTGTGACCTGATCAAGTTTTCCATTCACTTCATTACCTCCTACTCGGCCAAAGTTACTCTATGGTACGAGCTTAGAGCCTTTCATCCACTCAACGTCCACAGTCTACCTCGGCCATAATTACACTGACCGCGTTTTTTCGCCCACGGTGAAGAAAGAAACAGGAAAATGGACAAAAAGGGCCAAATATAACGCCCACTACGCTCCTTTAAGAATAAAAATCAGGGGATAATCACGCACTACTCGCATATTCCCCTATCTCCATAGAATTATTGCAAAATGCATATATTCGAGCCATGCAACTTAGTAATTTACCTACCTGAGGTCCACTGACGAGAAGCTTGAACATGCCTCTATATCATGTAGACTAGATTTGGTATGTTCATTTTTTCCAGTTGCCTATGATAAGCCTTCACGCCTTCAAAAACTTCAGATTACAACTGCCCGTATAAGAACTCACACTAGAAAAGAGATCATAATATTACCCCTGTGCTTCAATCACTACATTGGTTGCCCAATATATAATCACGAATTCTGTTTGAAATCTTCTTCTCATGTTACATTTTGTCAATAGCACTGCTCGTGACTATAACGTTTCTCATGATCAGCAATACACCCTTGTTAGGTAACTATGGTCATCTGACTCAATTTTATATGCTGTATCAAAAGTTCATACCCACTGGGGGATCGATCATTGTTCCTGCGGGTCCATCACTTTGGAATAAATTGGCATTGTAATAGCATTGTAATATCCGGGAACCGCATAATATTGATCCATTTAAAGTGAAAATAAAATCACATCTCTTTAAATTTGCATACAAGTAGTCGTTTTGAATTACATTTTGGTTGCTTGTTAGGCATTGTTCCCTACTTGAACAGTTTCTATTTTCACTTCTTTAAAGCGTTTTGAGTGCTTCTCTGGATATAACGGTATAGAAATATTCATGATTATCATCATAATTAAAGGATCCTAAAATCTAAATGTGTAAAACCCACTGGCGTAGAATTCTGCAATGGGATACATCGCATTGTAACACTGTGTAGGAGTTCTTAAATTTGTTTGATCAGAAATTAAAAAAAAAGATAAACTAAAAGAGCGCAGTCACATACGTATAATCAATAACAGCTTTGGCTTTATAGCTCCTAGATTTGTTGCCTAACCTCACGCGGAAGTAAGACATCTTTGGTCTGAATTGAACCCTCTCTCCATCTCACCAGCCATAACCCATTTCTACTGTTTCTTTTGAACTTGAAAAATGGGTTATGGCTAGTTGAGATGATATTGTATTATAATGAACACACGCACATCCAGGTCAGATGCACAAACATGCAAGTGCAGCTTTGGTGTACCCCACTACAGTCGAATCAATCAATTTCTGTTACGGTCATTGTTCTCACAAGTGAGGCCGCAGAAAAAGTAGAAACATTATAACAGTCCTTACCAGTATAACAAACATCACGCGAAACGTCTATATGATAATATATTACACATGTATGATATTATTTACTATATTTATTATTCTCGCAAGCTTTTGGCCTGTCCACAATTCTTTTCCAATGATACCTCACTAAACTTGTTACATGACAAGTAAAATAATTGATTTAAAAATGACTTAAAAATCTCTCATATTTTGTTAGTTTCTTTGTTTTTTTTACCTGCTTTAGTGACAAACACTTCAAATTACTACAAATTGAGTTACTAGTATCTTGTTTTATACGATCAAACTCCTTATAATTATAATACATGTATGCGTGTGTGTTTATCTTGTGTGTATTTGAATTATTATTTTCTCTTCTTTTCAAGGTGAAGATGGTCTTACACAAAAATACACGATTTTTTACTAAGTTCATATTTTTCTGCCCACTGTCTCTCATTTTGTCTGGAAATCCCGAATTCAGTGGAGGCTTTGATAGGGGGTAATGCCCTTCGGGCCGTAGGGACCGGTCGATACGACTGGGTTGTCTGAGGTAAGATATTGACTCCCTCCTAAAGTGATGGAGATACTGGAGGAACAAGAAGAGTGCAGATAGTGACAAGTCATTTCCATTCTCCACTGACAAGCTTGCTTCAGGACAGTTTTCATGTGATCAGTGTCGGGGAAAAAATAGAAAAAAGTGAGAACATCTCTCTTTTCTCTCTCTGTCTATTCCTTTTTAAGTAAATATATTTTTCTCCCTCTCTTTTTCAGTTAACTGGCATTGTTTTGTTCGCGTCATTGCAACTAGCTGGTAGATCACACTTGAAATTTTGGAACATGTTTCTTATAGAATACTTCCTCTGCATCGTCTGTGGATCTAGTTACAAAGTTTTATGAATGCTTATAATTTGGCACCATTACAATCAATATTGATATCATAACAAATATTAATCTACATATCAAATGTTATTGTCAATTTTTCTTTGGGTTGATCCTAAGTTGTATCCATGCTCCTTTTCTTTTTCTTCACATTCGATATCTACTGAGACCTAGGCTTATCCTACCGAATTGTATCCCATCGTATTTTTGTCGTATTTTCACTTAGATTCAAATTTCGACAAAGTGACCACAACTTTGTATGATAGCTGGCAATATTGCATTGTACATCCAAGCCAGACATTATGTATATAGTTTGTTAGATTTGATAATTCTTTGAGAAATATGAAAATAAACTGAAAATGAAACTGAAAGTCTTCTTTAGTGACACGTCATAAATCTGCGGTTTGTCATTGCTTAGCCAGGAATGCTTATGCACTCGTTTTGTGAACTCACCATATGATTTCAGCCTGCATCGAGCTTAACAAGCTGCCAAGATACTGCTTTCTTTCTATTCTGTTTTCTTCTCCTATTACTGTTTGTTTAAAACAGAGTCCGTGTGTCGCATATTGTTTCGACACGATCACTTACATAACACGTACCGAAAAAAAGCCCGAGCATATTATCACAATTCTCCAGGGGTTTCCAATGAAAGAAACTTAACACTGACAACCTTCAGATTCCATTTCTACACTTAAATAAGTTTATTGAATTTTCTTCAGGATAGTCACGTCTGTGTATGGCGAGTGTTACCCACCTACAAGTGTAAGATATTTTTCAAATTTACCTTCCTGCCGAAAAAAAAAAATAGATTGGAAAAGTAGTACGTTCACATACATCAACACCCATACTTAAATCAAAAAACAACCTTCCAGGTGAAAAAAAAAATAAATTCAGACAGACAGACAGACAGAAAAAAAAGAAAGGGTAAGAAAGAGAGGGGGTGGGGGAGAATTGCAGACGTAACTTTTGGCACCCGAAAGAGTGTTCGTCAAATGGGATTAGAAGAAAAGCGTGAAAAGAAAATATCTGTGAGGTGAGAATGGTCTCTGCAACGTATCCCCTATATCTGTACGGGGAGTCCGTTGGAGATACATCTCGCAAAGTGTATTGACTTAACACGTATGGCTTGCTCCCTGGTAAGACATTGGGGTCAATGGGTGAGAGGGGTAGTCTTTTGTAGTACAGTACAAGGACGAAGACAAGGACATTAATTATACGTCAAACGTTATATCATAGTAGCAGTATATGTTCGTGATTGTGCATGGGGAAAAAAACGAATGGAACACCAAGTAGTTATGCAATTTCCTGAAATAACATGAACACCGATCTTGATTTCATTAAGTTACATCATCCAGAAATCTTCCCTTATATTTCTATACCTCTTAGAACCTTGTGTACCTCAAGATGCCGCAGGAAAAAGACAGTGCGACAAGTTTACGAAATTGCATTACATGTGACGACCAAGGTCAGTAGTAATGCGTCCGTTGCATTTGGACATGATTGAATTAGCACGATACATCCATCCCGCTGTTGGGAAAAACCACAACAACCAAACAGAAACCTTTTTAATGCTCAAAGTGCCAATTTATAAGAAACGGTTTATATGCACTCTTGACCTTAAACCGAACCAAACTGGGCCCCTACCGTCATCAACCCATATGCATGAATTTGGAGCAAACGCGTACTACTCAAGCCACTACTTATCTAAAGTTAGTTGTTTAAGGAGTCGTTTTGACTTCGTATCTTGGCTTCTTGGGGGACAATATCTACACCCAAAACCAATACGTTGCAGGAACGGCATTGTTCTTTCTCGAAACAAAATTACGTTTCGTTTTTATGCTGTTCATTGTGACGTTGTTTCCTCCTTCTCAAGAAATAGGCACTGACTGCATTTCTCACGGCTCAATGATTTTCATTCAGAAACTTGGGTTTCAAACAGAAGATAAAAGCATCAGGAACAATACATTTCTGATAATTTTTCCTTTGTGTATTTTACTACGAGGAGGAGTCACTTGATAAGTCAATTTCTCAAATCTTTGTTAATTCCATTAAAATTAATGATATTAATTCAATACCAAAAATACGAAAGTATTACCTAACGCAGTAAACACACCACCTTCACAACGGTAGATCTGATAGAACCGTTGAAATACATCTTACTTTTATATAGTGTCACGTGCTTCCCTTCTGTTTTAGAATATCGAGCAATTGAACATGAGTGTCTTACTGTATCTTATTGAATTTTTATCTTTGTCATAAATTCTTTCTACTCGTCCTTTAATGTTATTTCATGAAAGTGTTTGTTGACAGGTATTTTGTTTTGAAAAATGCTACTGAGGTTAAATACATCAAATTTGTGCGTGATGGTGTCCAAGACCAACCCCCTGTTTTGCTTATTCCAGGATTGCTGAACTGATGAAACAATCTTTACTCATTATGTAGACGTCTCATACATTATACCTTAGTTTTGGAATGTGAATTTTGATCAAATAATCTACTCCTCAGTCATTATAATGGGAGTGTCATTTCCGTTGTTTATTTTTCATTTGTACGGTTTTAGATACCGAATTCAGTTATGTTATTTTATTGCGTCAGGGCCTCAAAATGGTTTCCACTTTGTTGGCTTGTTTTGCTTCAGGGCAAAGAAAAAAAAACCGAGGACTTTCTACTTGGACTTCCCTGTAAATCAGAATGCCCTGTTGGTATTGCTGAGTACGGTTATCCACCGTTTAGTTTTACTCCCTTTGTATGTATAGAATTATGTATGACTAATTTCTCTTTCCTTTGGTATCGGATTTTGTTTAATACGAAATATAAAACTCTGCAATCGTAGGTGTATATTTTTCCATAAGTTCCGAGTCAGTCAGATTATAAGTATAATCGTCCATGAGATAATTTTACACGATATAGTCTGTCTACATATCCTGTTCCATCACATTCACCATCACAATCTCTTCTGGGATAATACCAATACTTTTGCATTCCCAGAGCACTAGCAGAGACCATGTCTGAATTACCAGGATATTCACCCGCCCTCCTTCCCTCTATCGTACATGGACAAAGATGCTAATTGCGAGACATGTGACCAAAAATATTCACCTTTATCAAATTTGAAAGTCAGTAATAAAGTTTGATTCATTTCCGTCTTGATCACTGAAGAATAAGTCGTTCAATGCGCCTTATTACACCAAACAGAGTTCGCTGGACTTCAAAATTGCAGGTGGGGGTCTGATTTGGTGAAATTTGAATGATCAATGACTTAATGATACCATGATTATTTAATTGCAAAGGCAAATTCTAGCATCACTTTGGAGACATTACTTTCAACTCATCTCACTTTATAGCTGACTTTCAATACGAAGTCATATTGTCGTCATGCCAAAATTAGGTTTTTCCGAAAGTTCAACGTTAGTGATCGTGCATTCTGGTAGCGTGGCCTATTCTGTGCTGATGCAGTTAAATTCGAGAATTTGAAAAAAAGACATCTTTATATACTGCACACACAACCAAAATACCAGCGACTGTCACCTATCAATAAGACTAGAAATGTCCACTAGCTATGACGACTGGTACGCTTCCGCTAATTCGAGTCATTCACCCAAAGGGTCTGGATATAATGAGACGACAATTTCACATGATTAGCATGACACGGAAATGACTTGCTTTTAAGTTTGATGGCACAAGCCCAGAATATATTGAGTGGTTGTAAATACTTTTATTTAGCACATTAGAAATTATCATTGTTGTTGTTGTTGGTTGTTTTTTTTCAAATCATTTGGATAGCAAAATTGTTTTAAAGAGCAGTTATTTCGAAATGGCTCATTATTTTGTTTGTTATTGTTTTGTGTGTAACTGTTTGTCCGTCTGTCTCTTAGTGGGCTGCTAAACTTTTTATGCCAAACTTTTCGTGCAGCTTTGTTGCTATATTTAGTCAAATTTTGCATCGAGTTTTTAATACTAGAGGGGCCCACACTCTACAAGCATTGTCTTTTTAGTGGGTCCCTCCGTTTTTTTCACACAGTGCATATTGACAATTCTTTCATTTTCGTTACCTCTGCAACAATTGCAATGTATTGATACTGTTAGTTTTTCCCATTATTGTTGTTTTCTTTGTATGAATTTACATGCATTGTTTCTGTCACTCAAGAAAGTGAGATTTATGTTTGTATGACTTTATTGTGGAAAAACGAATAAATTCGAACTTGAACTTGAAATTTTACAAATTTCATGATTCCACTCGCTGTGAACTCTTGAGGCACAATATTTGTTGATATTTGAACAAATTTTCAGCAGCAAGGCCATAGCTGATCAAACATGTGCTACATCTCAAAAAGTTTCTAGCATCCTGGATCGTGTTTTGCTCGTCACCTTGTTCTCGAAAACGTATTGAAAGTTTCGTCATTTGGGCACGACCTTCTCAAGACGTGCCAAATGTTCGCAAAATCTTTGTGAAACCCCAAACATGTCCGTCAATTGATTTTGTACTTCTTGAAACATTCTCACGAACGCTTTGTACATGTTTGGGGGCAAATCCGCACCACGTGACGTTTGACCTATATACGTGCATGGCCAAGTTGTCCGACCTCATACTATTTCATCTCATTTATTAAGTTTTCCACAAAT
Source organism: Diadema antillarum (assembly GCF_040938485.1). Taxonomy (NCBI): domain Eukaryota; kingdom Metazoa; phylum Echinodermata; class Echinoidea; order Diadematoida; family Diadematidae; genus Diadema; species Diadema antillarum. Next base: position 1,182,901 of record NW_027272022.1, on the reverse strand, counting down.
AACGATCGTAACGTACATCAGCATATCAAACAATAGGCCTTTCATGCTAGCACACACACACACACACACACACACACACACATTAAAAAAACCCGTATACAGAGAATAAACTTTTCAAAATAGTGTAAGTTACAGAATACACTTAAATCAGCCCGGAGTATGCCATTTTTTTAATAATCAATAGGAAGAGAATGTGTGGGAGAACATAAAGCAATAACATAATTCTTGTGGGGGTGGATCCTCAGAAAAGAATTAGATATACAAACGCACAAGCACACGCACCACGCACACACACACACACACATACACACGCACACTCCACGCACGCAAGTACACCTTGACAAGCATGTGTACACAAACCAATAAACAACAGTGTAAAATAACAGTGGGAGAAAGAAGAAAGAGAAGATGACAAATCTAACCTCAACTCAAGACAGCTTTGCTTTAAGGCATTTTCAGAATATGGAAATGACAGTGTAAGTTTAGCATTTTCACTTGACCTTTGACCTCCATGACCCAAATCTTTCCCTATTGTGCTGTGATGCATGCAAATATTACGCCCAAGTACATACGTTGAATGACTTTCAAGGTATGAAGCATATAGCGTAATTTCAGCATTACATAGAGTAATTCTAGCATTCAAACCTAAACTTTGACCCATGACCTTTGACTTATGACCCTAAACCTCACAAGATAATCATTTTCTGGTAATATGCACTGAGTTTCATTAAGATAGCATGAACCATTTCCAAGATACAGAGAAAAATAGTCACATTCTAGCGTTTTACTTGACATCGACCTTTTACCCCAGTTCAAAACTTTCCCTAGAGAATCTTTATATGACAATACATGTAGGGCCTATACACTATAGGTTTCCAGAAAATATCTTCATGTATTGCAGAGATACACGGGAGATACTTGTAGTGAAATACTAAAATTTAAGCTGACCTTCGACCTTTGACCTTCTACTGTCCAGGCACTTGAATCTGTTTATTCCATTGATCACGTCTCCCTTCACACTGTAAATCCACTCCGTGTTTGAACTTTACTTCCAAAGATGGGCTCAACAGAACAGAACTGCAGACGTTTTATTACAAACTGGTATACTAGATAAACAATGGCATAGAATTCTTACATGTCTAAAAGTATTCATATTGGTCACAATAATATACGCAAACGAGATAAAATGATGATGATGCTTTCGCCTCACACCACTCATGGAGAACTGCAGTCAAATTTGTACCAATTCTTCGAAAAGGGATCAAAGAGAATAGTCATATTCCAGCCCTACCATGAAATTGTTGTAATGATACACTAATTTAGCACTGCTAACCTTTAAGACGAAAATAATTCATGTTTCTGAATTGTCGACGAACTGGGTAAAAGCATGTTTCTTATATTTGCACCGCAAAATGCCAAGTGTGGTGAGGCAACCATTATTGTTAGTGTAAGTGGTGGCAATTGATATTACAGTTTTGTGAAAATACAGCTGAACCCTTACAATCCTTTACCTCTCCTATTATTATCATTCCTTTTTTAGAAGAAACCTCAGCCATTTTATTCGTCGTTTGATTATCTTTCTACTGTTAGATTTCACTGTATTGATACATAATCCCCTATAAGCATGGAGTGGTTATTCAATAATTCAATGATAAAGCAATGACTTCAGCAAAGTTGTGGGTGAGTTTACATCATTTCACGTCAAAAAAAAAAACGAACGACGAGGACAATTTATAGATACAAACATTGTATTGCTATTGCGTTATCATGTGTATGTAAATGTTGTGTTTTGTTGGAAATGAAATAAAATGAAATAAAATTAAATGAAAGGTTCGTTTGTTTCTAAGTATAGACACGTTCATCCGCTTTACGATGGTCAACAAAATGTACATTAATCATATCTACTCCCAATACACGTATCTTCCTGTAAAATTATATCATGTAAACAAGTGGGAATAACAAAATACATGTGTGTGCTTGTGTATGCATTGTTTGTTTATTTCATTTGAATAGCAAAATTAGGTTTTTTTTTTTTTTTTTGTTCCTTGTTATAATGACATTACACTAAGACTATTTAATCAACATTCATTACGTCATGATTTTAGTTTACTAGTAATGCTTTGTGAGCCACTGCGTTGGCATAATGGATAAGACTCCTGACTCCCAATTGGAGGACTCAAATTCAAATCCAGTCCAGTGCTTACATCCTTGAACATTGGAAAATATGTTTTTACCCACAATCTTCATCTCGACCCAGGAGTATAAGCGTGCACCTAGCAACGCTGGGGTAATAATAATGGCAGGACCTCTGGTAGAGCAGTGTCAACACTGAAGAGGCTACCTTGGGTAAAGAAGATCTTATTATTATCATCGATATCATTCTACATGATTATTATGATCAATATGATTCCTATCGACGGAAAAAAAAATCTAGACGGATTCTATTAGATGTACGCCATACAAGGAGTGTGATACCCCTCCTTTTTTTCAAACCGCATCTTTCTGGGGACCGCCATGGCAGTTGGCATATTCAGGCTGACAAGATCGGCCAAGAATTTGTGACGCTTCGAATTCGGCTGCTCGCCTTTCACTCCAATATGCTGCATATTAATGTGTCGCATCATTTCAGCCGTATCCTTCCGTCTGTGAATAATAGGGACAGCAGATTTTCCTCTTCCGACGTTTCAAAGTTCATCTTTGACAGGGATAAGATGCATAGCGACCCCTCCAACATTTTCTCTTCCCCGATTGAAGGAGATGCAAAATAATAGAGAAAGAGCAGTAAGTCAACGACGCTTTTAATCGAGTCAAATTGAACGTGAATGGTAGATAAATTTCACCTGATGAATGGATTCTCCACATGCGTTCTGGCAGTGCAACATATAAGACGCTGTCATTGTAACTCGAATTGACAAGCTTAAGAGATTAAGCAAATGGACCATGCTATACCGCGTTGCAACAAACAGTACAGTTTTTTTTTTTCATATTCCTTTCGTCGAGAGGAATTTCCCCAAGGTAGTTGAGCCAGGTACAAAACAGTGAATATGAAGGTATTTGCTTCCTTCTTTTTTTTCTTCCCGATTATCCTTTTTTTGTTTGTGATTTGCGTGCCAATTGGAACGGAAACGAGATAGAAGTCCCTACATTTTCAAATTCATGCGGCGCGGTGGCAGTGTCACCACATTTAATTTTGTGATTGCGATTGCACGAAAGTGACTAATTTTTACAAGTTAATGTTTTATATTACAATGTGATGATGTCATCACTACACAAGTCCCACTATGACCTGCACAGAAATCATCCATCGTTGTTTTCCTTTTTTTTTCAAGAAATAGAGAAGAATTTACCCCATCTTTTGTAGGGAATCGATGTGCAGTTATAACAACAAAGCATATAGGTCGCACTGAAAGAAAGGAGATTAATAGTTAACAAAGTGATCAGCCAAAAACCACTCACTGAATGTATAGGTAAGTAAATGAATATATCCTAATTTTGTATATTCATGTTATATGTCACAGATATTGTGCTTGTGCTGGTGGTTGTGTCTGTCTGCATGTAACTTTCTGTGTCTTGGTAAGTGTGTTCATAAACAAAAAAAAAAAAAAACAACAACGATATAACAGTTGCGAAGCGATTGGTCCATCGCTCTATCTGATTTTTTGTGAGTGCATTGGCTTAACCTGATAAAAACCGTAACACCGTTTTTGAATGACGGTCCAGAAGGTCATAAAATACACATTAATGTTCGATTGTATAATCAATAACTTTGCACTGGGTGTGTAAATCAATTCGAACAAGCCGTAGTTGCATGTGGATTTCAGACTGAATGTCTGTAACTCTTATAAACATTACTGAATGTCGTATTAGCTTGAATGTGTGTCTGTGTTTGTCTGTGATTCTGTTAATTAGTGTGTCACAACAGACAGATAATCGTAACTGAAAACACTGCGGTAGCAATTAATCTACCTTACATAAAATAGAAGTCCGATTTATCAAAACATAGTTACGAAAAAGTGAAGCAATTAAACATGATATTGTTCGTACAAATATACTATTATTATCGTCTTACTCGTGTTCCTGAGCTGCTTTCATATCCAATGTCTTCTCCTCCGAGATTACATGATAGTCATATCTCATTTCTTGTTTCTTCTTGGCCCCAAACTTTTTTGCTAAAAATCCTGGAAGCTCCACATCTCTTCTTCTCTGCAACCATTCACTCCACTCCCATGAGAGGGATTATTGTGTTCTTCTCTTTCAAGTCATACTGCAGGAGAGCAGCTGGATAAAATTAGGGGCAAATGGAAAAGATGTTTGCACTGATCACGTAAAATCCATGCGCCTATTTTCTCCAGGGGTATGTTATACTTATACACTCATATACAGACGCACACAAACACACACATACACACACTTTATTATATCCTATGTATAATCATGAATTTATACAATTATGTATCAAATAGTATCAATTTGATCTAACCAAAGTATTTATTCTAATCTCATATTACATAATTAACTAGAATAGTTGTTTAAAACTGAAAGTTATAACTCTTCCTCTAAACGAAATATAAAACAATGCATGCATATTCATCAAGTATAATGCCGGAATTTCATTTACACCCCCCCCCCCCCCAAAAAAAAAGGCGAGATTCCCTTGAGTGAGTTTGATATTTTACAGTTCTTATGTTTTCTATATATTTTACCATGCTAAAAAATACTTGTAATGAATTTCATGTTCTTTTCTGCTGCTCTTTACAACAAGTCTTCTTTAATTCCCTTTTACTATGAAATAAATTCAAATTATATTTTTCTTTTAAGTTCTTTTTAATGTAATTCGCCCTAATCACCTTTATTGTTTCTCTGTTTGGGAAGGAGCGAGTCGAATATGTCTGTGTGACTTTCAGTGGCTGTCTGGGAGATGTTTCTCCAAATTAAACCTCAAAATAGTCCGCGTATATCATCACGCCTTTTAACAAATACGCAGAGAACATTCCGAGCTCTTACTACCTTTCCCACACACTCAGAACTCTATCACTCTCTCCCTCTCACTCTATAGTGGCACTCTTTTCTATTATACTCTCTTTCTTTCTCGTTTGGTCCTTCTGCTCTGTATATTCCTTCTATATCTCTTTCTCTCTTTCTGTCCGGCGCCCTCTCTTCTCTCTTTCTCTATTCCTTCTCTCACTCACACACACAAACACTATCTCTCCCTCTCTTTCTCTCCGTCTGCAGTAGTTGAAGTGCTAATAGACGCATACTCCTGTTTCATTTATGCTCCTTCTCCGTTCCCCCATCAAGAGCCACATTTATGAAGCTGCTGGCAAAATGAGCACGAAATCGATGCTATCGTTTTCTCATTTGATATTCACACATTATCCTCAGTCATCGATAGATGTGTCGCGTTACAACGCCCCCCATATCTTAATCGGCGCTCAATTGATATGAACTGTGCAAACTAAGTAAGACGGAACTCATATTGGCTTGCAGTCTTCTAGGGACTAATGCAAAGACATACGGTAATCTCGCCAGAATGAAAAGGAAAAGAAAAGAGAGACATCGGTGTAGTGAAAACGTTTACCATTCGACTCTTTTTCGAGGAAATAAAGTTTGGATACACTGCCAGAAAGAACTTAAAACAAAATACGTCATTGATATTTAGGCAGACCGATATGTTGATGAAAATGTTGCAGGTTCTCAGTATCAAATATCTCACCAACGACAATGCCATAAGTTGGGTAAGGTGTATAAGTAATGCATGGTCATGCATGGTCAAGCAAGACAACCATTGATAATAAGTACTTCAAAATTGATGCATATATGTACATGTATGATATATATATATATATATATATATATATATATATATTCAGTTAGTTTATGATATTACAGTACCATTATGTAAAGATATATCTCATTGTGTAATCAAGTTTTGTTTCCACAACTACTTTTCTTACAGAAAGGCTGTTTTAAACCTTGCTGTATTTCGATATCATGAAAATGAAGTGTTAAAATGATTTCAAGGTCAGACTTTAGCTTTAAGGGCTTAAAGTATGGAAGAATGATAAAATGGAAATCCATATTAATTACTACAGTTTTCGACCTGATGATCACTATTCCATTCATGCAGCACAGTAAGGTTGTAACACGTATGAGTGGTTGTCACTCCTCTTTAGATACTATAGCTCCTAATGGCATGAAACGTGCCGAATAAAGGAAGAAAACGCGCTATGATTGGATAGCAGTCTGCTTCCGAGACGCATGAATTATAACACGGTTGTGATATCGATAATATTGCAGTGCGGCTATCGATCAGGGGAGAAAAATTCAAGAGACATTCCCATTTCGCTTGAATGATTTACTATAAACTCGAAATTAATCGAAAAATGGGCGTATTCATGACAACTTTAACGGTAATTATGATACAATATCGAGAGTGAAAAAACACATGAAAATAAAAAAAAGGAAATGGGAAATTGTATACATAAACAGAATGGTGACGATACACCGAAATGTGTAGCAGGTATTCAGGGGTGCTTACTGATGGGCGATCAATATTCATAAACCATTTCGCTCTATTCGTTTATTGCTCAACTGTGGAGCATTTTTCAGGTTCATTTGAGGAAAAGGAGAACATTCCCGTTTGCAGCTTAGCAGAGTTCGATCGAATACTTATAGTGCAGTGGGACCTTGGAATGCCAATTAAGCGGTATTATACGAATCAATACGCTTCTCAATCCACACTGGATTATAGCAATTCATTGACATGAGTATTTTATTTCTCATTTCATTTTAATTTGTTTGAGCTTCAGGTTGATTCGCATTTTTTTTTCTCCAGCAATGAAGGGAAGCAGCTGTCAATCAAAAATGTAGATGATATCGAAACCTTTTGTTAAAGAGACCCAATGTGAGAACGATATAATCTAGGATAAGGTGAAGGCGAGGGATGAATGTGTCTGATCACGTGTTCTCATCCATGATATATTTTATTCGCGATATATACAGCTAACTTATTGTGGTTGTTGTTGTTGCTGTTCTTTTTCAGAGACCTGACACGAGGACAATCTGTAATAGAACAAAACCACTTACACGTAATACTTCTGAGTCACTTTACTATTATATGACTACACTTGCAGTCAAGAATTTTCTGTGAAGAACAATGAAAAAAGTGAAGACATTGTCAGAATCGATACAATAAGAACGCAGTATCTGCAAGGTAATCACATTGCAGATACTGCGTTTTTCCTTGGGGGCAGACATTTGCATATTTCGTCTTTGCTCTTGTGTACATTGCTATCAGTTCTCGAAGAAATTTATTTTGACACGACTATCTAGTAGAACTATAACGACATCCAGCAGATTACGATCTTTAAAGGGATCAATTGCTATTTTCATCTCTGACCTTTGATTATCGGTTTGACGAAAATCAATTTGACATAAAAAATCATATTTTTGCACGTTGCATTATCAGACAGATCAAGAAGTATTTCAAGGATTTGCGGTAGCACACTGCACTATCTGTACTCCCTTGGATAGGTTTATCTCTCTGCCGCCACCCACACCCTCCTCCTCCCCCCCCCCCCCACACATACACATTCAAATAGAAGTTCTGCAAACATTGCGATATGTTTTGAGTGATGATTAGTTACGAGTTCCGCAATCTTTTTTAGTCCCATCATAAATCCCAGTTGAGTTGGGACAAAACATAGATATTTTGTTTTGATCCATGCAATGGGTACAATCTGACAATAGCTCAATTAAGCACGCAAACCGCCGTCATATCATCCCCGCACCCGCTGAAAGAAAAAAAAATAACTGAAACACCAAAGAAGAAAGAAAGGTGATCCGATTGTTAACCACAGTAAGAATGTAACATTTAACATCGAACATGTGACATACCCGTGCACACTCACACTGACAAACACACCCACACAACCAACCACATAATACTTCATGATTAAATCTACATATCTATCTCGCTCTCTCTTTATCTATCTCTCCCACATTGCTGTCGATCTCTACCTGCAGTTGGTGTACAATGTTCCATGTTTTGATTCCCTATAAATCTCTTAAATCTATTTCTCTCCGCTTTAATCACTTTGCGTGAAGAAGAACATCCAATAATATCGAGCTGTCAGTGTTTCAATACAGAGTAACCCCGCGTGATGTTAACCTTCTGCAGTTACCACCTCATATACCATATCGCATGGTTCCCTCTTGATGGCGCCCTACAAAGTAGAGCGAAAAAGGATTCAGCGAATCAGACAACGAACATGAATACCATTCCTTGTATCAAACGAGCGTACAATAAGAAGTACATTCTTAGACCTATCGCGAGAAATGAAACGAATCAAGACGCTTTAGCATACATTAATGCCATCCACCTATGGCGCACCGATTCAATACTACTGATGACATTACCTTAAGTGGACCTAACATATACTGTCATACAAGTAAAACACCACAACCAATACAGACAAACACACACACACATACACATACACAAACATACATACATAAAACATACTGTTTATTCAATGCATCATTATCTCTATACACTACTCAATTAAAGCAGCCATTAAAGATGGATTGACGAAAAGTTTACGCCAAATTATACCGACTAATCGAACCCATTTAATCAATGCATACAGTGGATAGCTAAAACTTTGGTAAACTAATAGGACATCTTTGCGATTTCAGGAGATGTTCATGGCATTCTCACTCATTTTAAAATGTTTGATCAAACGTTTTCACCATTGTCATTGCACTTCGACAAAATCAAATATGATTTAACAATGGATTTTGACTTACTGTATTAAAGAATTGCGAGTGTTCACACTGTCTAGTAATGAGTGACGTGCATTTTTTAAATTCGTTCATGCACTTCATAGTCAAATGACTTTATAGGGTAGAAACAAGGTGTTTAACACGCACGTTGTTCCATGTACATTCGAACGTGTTATTTTCAGGCTGCTGTAATATTACTAGTTCTTGGTCTTGTGCACCCCCCCCCCCACCACCAGAGAATAAAGAAAAAAACTCATACAAAACGTCTCTTAATACTATGAATTTTTCCTGTTATCTTTACACTTGGGCAAACCTTAATGAAGACAATTGAATCTTACAAATAAAAGGATTGCCCGAGTCTTTACCCGACATAGCAACAGCCAGTTCATGTTATCTAAGCTTATAATGGACCACGGAAGACCAGCCTATAAACATTCCAGAATGTTTTTGGCTTTAATGCCCGAGTGATGACGTATCTATTGCACCTGCTTTGTGGAATCCTAGTCCCATGGCTGGGATATGTTTTGCCTACATTAGCCGACAAGCCTCAGGCATGCTGTTTTGTTGCTAGGATCCTCTGTGGATGATCGAGAAGCATCAAATCTGAATGTATAAGTAAACTTGGATGGGGGTGGGGGGAGGGGACGAGGCCCTGGCTACAAAGAAGAAGGTAGTTGGAATCACTTGAGTGCAGTTGTGTTTATTTGCTTTTGTTTTTATTACAAAATACTGCCATGAGCAAAAAAGCTTATCAGTGGTTCTATATCATTTACGGACGTGTGTTATAGGAATAGCCCTGTATTCATTACCACTATAGGAAATTATGAAACCAAGTTCGCATTCATAAATCAGTGTATGTGTATATTCATATCATTAAGTGAAAACAAGTAGGGCCTACTGTAGAATACACTTTCGCTTTGCATATAAGGTTGTGGTACAACATACGTGTATGTGGTCAGATTGCAATGTGCAAGCATTTCATTGTCTGACATTTTGCCAGTTGCAACTTAGGAAGAATTACTAAAGCGCGCCAAATTAAGGATGAGAACCTAGAGCAGCATGATTTATAATTTTTGTGCGCTGCTTAACCATGATCATACTGTAAAGACCGTCATGCACCGGTAGACATTGCGAAGCATACACACCATGCACACACCTGCACAACATTCTCTGTACTACTTCCGCCATGAGACACGCAGGGGGCTTCACAAACAATACAATTCCGTAACGGGTAGCGACCTAATACACGTTGCTCATATTCCACGGTACTGTATGGGAAATAAGAAGAACGTAACCAAAATCAATTCAACGGTTTATACCCACCTCCAAATCTCGGCCGCAATCGAATGTCATAGTCATGGAGCATGGATTTGATTGCCGCTGTAATGTTCGCTATTCGATGGCTGTTGTCCAATTGATACGACTCGTTGTTCCTGCATGCAAATGATTGAATTTGTAGACAAAACAACAATACACCAATCATCACTCTCAGATTTCAGCAGGACTAATCACGCATTAATGGCACAATTTACCGGGTATAAAGAAAACGTGATGGTCGACATTTTATACAGATTTGTTTGTTTTCCGTCACTTCGCATGCATCCACCCAAATCAAGCATAAATCCGACGGGAGAGCTTCCCGTACCTCTGCGATCTACATCCGATGTTAACTGACTGTGAAAGGCGAGAACAGTGGTTTTGGAAGTCTTACCTACATTGCCCGAGCCCAGAGCCTGTCGTCAGCGAGAGAAGAAAGATGAGCGGTGACAAGATGAAAAGAACCACTGTCATGATTTTTAGAGGTGGCTATCTACCGAAATTCCAAAGACACGGCCCTCAGAAAATGCTTACTACACTGCATGTACGTTCCCCGTGTCATTTAGCCGTACCGCCGCCATAGATTCCTCGCTGCACGTCACGGTATGGGGCCGTGTTTAGTCGATAGGCCAACGGCGTATTCGCGCTGAGGCGTTCGTAACACGTCGCTTAACTTACGTTTCTTACACCACTATAAAACCGTTCTCCAAACAGACGACACTGGCCTGGCGCTATTGCGCATGCGCTAATCGAAAACTATAAACCCCCTCTCTCGTATCACTATAGTAAGCCTCAGAAGATGCCTTTTGGGGGCTCGAACGAGAACTCGGCCAGGGCTTGTAATTTCTTTTTCTTGCAGCTTACTGAAACATTATTCTTTCTCTTTATCGTCCCATTTTGCTGTTGGAAGGATGTTTTAATTTCCGTTCTAGAATTGCGAAGCAGATGCTACTGTGAGTAGCTCTAGATTAAACGTAAACAGGAAAGTTCCCCATCATCAGCTTCCATGCAGCGCGGTTGAAACTATAATTTGGAGTTTCTTTTGTGAGAACAAATGTATCGCATTTTAACTGTAGGGCGGTGATGGCTGAGAACGAATCAATTTATTTGTTGATAATCACATCGTTGGATGACAAGCACCCGTGTTTTCATCAATCACCCTTGGGGCTCAGGTAGCCTTGCCGTGAATGATTAGTTTGCGAGTTAAGGTTCAAGTGCTCTAATTAATTGTTTAGGCTGATAACAAAGTAGCTCCATTTTTAACCCCATTTCCCTGTCTGTACTTGATGTTTTCTTGTCCTCCTGATATTTGGTTTGTCAATTAATTCTTTCATATTATTTTGTTCTACTTGTTAGTTGCAATGATAAGAGTGTGATGACAACTTATTCACTCACTTTGCAGCGAACATTTTCTCGGGAAGAATGGTATATAAGACTTAATATAGTATATGTCTTTTGTTTGGGGGGGGGGGTATGAACGTCATGTCCTGCAATTCAACTTAATGATGTTCTATGATCGTCCTTGATAAGAACAGTTCAGTATTATTCATTTCAAACTAGGTCTTACTAACGTATTATGCAATAAATTAGGAGGAATTTCTACTTTTTCTCTATCAAATGAGTAACTTTTTTTCTCTCTATCTCTCTTTGCACTTTCATTTTATGGAACATATCCTTACTAAGATCCTTAAAGGGGGGGGGGGTCATTTACCACAGTCTTATCGTTACTGGAAATTCCGCGTGTGAGGCTTGTTATCTTCTTAACGTATTAATATTTCGCTGCATAAATCGCGTTTTAAACAGCAGTGCTACTTGAAATAAACACCAAGCGAAATGAAGTGGTGTGAGACATACTTGTTCCATCCAGACAGAAACAACGCCAAAAAAACAAAAACAAAAACAAAAACAGCACACTAAAAAAACAACAACCACTTAAACACATGGAAAAAAAAACCTCAAGATACAGTCACGGTGATAACACGTCTCTGGTCACTCGCAACCCTTCCAGATTTGGCGTAAAAACCACTGTTCCTCACTTCCGCTGTGGGCAGACGGCGGGCCTGCATCTCTTCATGTCATTCCATGTTGATGTTAACTCAGCCTTTAATAGCAAGGGTACTGCATAGAGAGAGGGAGAGAGATCAGAATCCGCTGGAGTGAAAAATCGCATAATCCGCAGATATTTCATTAAAGTGAAGAGTTCACTGAATCGAGATTAAATATCCGTGATAATTATGCCGACCTTTAAGGCATCGTCTCCATTATTTGCCGGCAACTGAATATGTATCTTTACTCGAAGCTTTGATGATGGATGAGTGAATACACAAAACTGATTTGGTATTCAATCATGAAATGAGTCGGCGCCGAAGGACTAAATCTGCCGAGACCTAACAGACGTTTGCAAGCTCTTCTTAATACTCGCTATAGTAGAAGGAGAAAAAGGGGCGGGAAACCATTACATGATTCGAAGTCGCTTTCCTCGACGCATCCGTCAATCTCTCTGACATGGCCTTTATGCATAGTCCTGTTCAGTGCCGAGATAAAGATTATAACTTTACTTTCTTTTTTCTGAGATTCTGTGATAGTTTGCCGTGTTCAGCTGTTGTTGTTTTTTTAAGACGTGTCATTATCTATTACTTATGACATTAGACATGAGAGCGTAATAAAACAATGTCAATCAAACGTGTGAACGAGCCATCAATTTCTCAATATGAAGAACAGTATGGAACTTTGGAGACAAGAATCACGTAATATCGTTTGTCAATTTGTTCGCACAAAGCACGTATAAGACTGCGAGTGATATTGGATCATGGTGTATTATCAAGTCCTATGGAACAGTCAAATCTAATTATAATGACTTAGTATCATATACTGAAGCGTATGTACTCCAATCAATATGTTTACAAACTTAATTTCCACGCTGTTGTAACTAACTGTAAATGGCAGGATCTGATTTTAGTTGTCATTTCCAATAGTTAGCACGGGTGTGTACTCTCGGCTGATGTTCAGGTCTGTATTCAAAGTCGTTATTTAACTCGACACATGTATTCTGATACAATATGTATTGATCCCTCGAGCGGAATATGTGTTGAAGTTCCCTGTCTGAAATGTATCATCAAATTTAAATTTGATGTGATGCATTGTGAAGTCTTTCACTTTTACATTTTTGTTTTTCGTTGTTTTAGTGATGGTCTTGATCTCGATTTCACTAGTCTTATCTCATGATTTTTTTATTCATTATCATTTTTGTTGTGTGTGTGGCTCAAATTTAGTTTTCTCCGCGACGAGGCCCCCTCCATTCCCAAGTTGCCTAAGGTGGCATTCTGCATAATTATGTGCATTGTTACCCATGCACAAAACCTGATAACATCGGGCCATTCATTCCATGTCTTTGTAATTTATAAATCAACAGACCAAACCTTCCTATATACGACATGTCATTCGCCACGGTTTATTTCAAATTTAAACATAAAACGCGACAACGAGATAAGCACAGTTCTTTTATAAAATCGTAAGCAGCCAGGAGATATGTATTCACCAACAAAATATTGTAATTGATAACTGATTAATAATTAATATCTATTATTAGAAATTGATGCCAAAATGTAAGAAAAGTTATATTGCATGGAAGTAATGATTCATGACAGAATATGCTGGGAACTATAATTTGTTCACAGTTGCTGTCGTTTTGTGTGTGTGTGTGTGTTTGTGATATAATGTATTTCTGTTTGGCAGCTCACCACAAGCTTTGCTTTCTTGATGTTCTACCTTCCTTTGTACGATTTCATGTACGTGAAATGCAGTGAGAACATCATTATAAGATTTTTTTTTGCAAACTTGAACTTGAATTTGACAGAATATCATTGTGACAGGTTTTTCATCCTATGATAAGGATAATGTGTTTGTGTTTTCGTCACACACGTCATCAAAGAATAAAAAACACCTCCCACTGTTAACGTTGAAAACATAGAATGGGAGAAAGTTGATGCTTTGCTTAATATTTTGCTTCAGGCAAACAAAACACGCGCGCACACCCCTAAACACAAACAAGTTCACAATTCACCTCAGATTGGTATCCTTTAATTAAAGGTCTATTACTTTTCATGTCGCCACGCCTGTATAGTTTCTGATCTTCAAATTGTTTTACCAATCATAACTGCCTTTTGTAAGAGATTGATACAGTACTCGTGACTGATTTTTTTTTTATATTGCTAGATGGTTTACGCAAAGTGCAACATCTACAATAGGGAAACTATGACGTTGAAATTGCCTTTCTGTACAATAAAATGTGATGGTCACAGTAGACAGTTACGTCATGTAGAACATATAGAAAACACACTCATACATAAAACAATGCAAAACATGTGCCTGAGTCAAATGATGAAACATCTTGCATTGATAAACTGCATGCATAATGATCTGTTCACTGACGCCAAAAGTACGCATTCTTCTGTCGAATTACGCTCATTGACTGAGCCATCGAAAACAAAAAAGGAGGAAAAAGGAAATACTAGCGAAAGCTGGGATTGCAAATCAGAAGACAAAAATAATTATGCTCCTAAGGGAAATGCTGGTGTGGGTTGATATGCGATGCTTATCTAATGAAAAGATATGCCACCAACTAAACCGTGCCCTGCTTTTGATGAGTATTTCATGTTTGCGTAGTTATCAAACCATGATCCACCGAGAGAAAAAAAAAAACCACTAATTATACATACATTAAGTGGGCCATGCACACATTGTAGTGTGTTCCGCAAAACCATTACTCATCAACAAAAAGAAGGAATTATTTCAACTATGTAGCATAATCAAGTGCAGTACATGTATTTAGGAAATTCTCACTGTCCTTTTTCAAGAGACACTCTGATAGATTATGTCTCGCTTTCTCAAACGTGGAGATAGCCCGTCTACTAGCTACCCCATTGAAGAGGGCTAATCAATTCAAACCCCATTAAGATCAAATTCCCTTTAATGGATATCGATGCATGCGATTACCTGACAAGACAGGGGGTTTTATTCGGGACAAAGGAAATAAATAACTGCATGTATATACTGTAAAAGTATTCAAATATAACACAAAAACAAATGTCATTTATAGTAAATGCAGTAGTTTAGCAGACATTAGGCTCTGACAACGTAGAGGGCAACACGAAGTGGCGTACTTGTGCTTTGTCATTCTATGCTCACTTTAAGTTTAATGAATTAATCTCACTACATGGGAGTAATGGTCACAACCATATTATACACATCAACTCAGGTAACATTGGTCAGTAATTATACAACCTCCTTTTATGGTTAGCGCACAAATGTATCATGAAAATCATGCTGAGGCTGATAGAATACGTTGGTAACTAAAAACGTTTTTCTCCTGTAAAAGTTATAATTGTTATTGCTGCGTAACAAGGAAAAATAGGAATAGGGTTCACGTGTTTCTTTAAAAGTTCAATGAGAGATTATGACGTCACAATATCATTATCGCCTCATATCTCACCGACTAATACGTCTACTAAAATATCACTGTTACCTAATTCTCATGGTTTTCTTATTTTTGTAATGTGGAAAACTCTTTATCATTCCGTTCCTTTCATTTTATTCTTCTCATTAAATTCAACTTGAACTTGTTAATGAATTTTACGACCAGGTTGTGGATTGTTAGCGCAAAGGGATGGAACGGCACTCTCTGGGTATGTTGAAGGCATAGTCTTTGTACATACAGCAGACAAGAAAAGAAACGAAAAGGTAGGCATATGCATACATGTATATGATTGCGATTTTCCAGAGCCTTTCTTTATGTAGTGTATCAATCAGGAAGATTTTATTTGCGTTCTGCAATTGGTGATTGCATTTCGTCTGGTGCGCGCCCCCGTGGATAGCCCAGTGCAATAGGTTAAGCAAATAAGGGTCATCGTAGCCAGGGCATCACGTCTTTTGCCAGCCAAGCCCAGACTGCTTATAGAGACAAATAGAAAGGAAAGAGAAAGAGGAAAGATATGACTTCGTCTTGGCAATCATATAATACACTTACACCTTGTTACGGGTTGACGTTGCTGATATAGATCCAGCCGCGTGTGATCCAGTTTCTGATAGACGGTAGCTTAATAGTGCCCTAGTTTATTATTTTCATGTTATTTGTGTCTAGACTTTTCTCTCTCTCATTTTATTCCTCATCTCCCATTATGTCTGTCTGTCTGTCTGTCTCTCTCTCTCTCTCTGTCTCTCTGTCTCTCTCTCACCCCCCCCTCTCTTAATCTCTCGTCTTTTCCTTACGTCTTCCTCCTTGCTGGCTTGACACTTTTTTCTCTTCTCGTTTAATCTAGCAGATGAGTAGTACATGAGTGTGTTTGGATATTCTTTGTTGTTGTTGAATGCATAGCTGTGGGTAAGCAAAGAGATACAGAAATAGATAGAGAACGAGAGAAAGATATACATATATATATACATATATATATATATGAATAGATAGATAGATAGATATATAGATAGATAGATAGATAGATAGATATAGATAGATAGATAGATAGATAGATAGATAGATAGATAGATAGATATAGATAGATAGAAAGATAGTTAGAAAGATAGTTGGATAGATATATATAGAGATAGATAGATAGATAGACAGATAGATAGATAGATAGATAGATAGATAAAGATAGAAAGAAATATAAAAAGGTAGATATATAGATAGATAGAGGGAGGGAAGGAGAGGGAAAGAAGGAATGTACTATAGAGAGAAAGAGAGATGGGGAGAGATGAGGAGAGAAGAAGGTGATGGCGTATGAACGCCAGCGAGGGTGTCAATGTTGACTTTATCATGTTCATAACCAACATGTTTGAGTGCTAGCGATGCATACACCACTTGTGAAAACATCGTCTTTAGCATCACACGTGACTGCACATTGTGAACACACACATTCTCTCTCCTCTATTTCCCAAGATAGAAAAAAATATATATATACAATGTATATCTAAGTTTCAAAAAAAATCTCCGGTGTCAGGTAATTTGGTTGTTTGTCTGCAACGTTCATTTTTATTACATTTTTGTTTCGCTGCGATTTTCACATTAATTTCCTTTTCGCCTTGCTCCATAGCAAACATTGAAAGCCGAACTACGTCCTAGCCGGTACCACGCATGGTGTGGGGATAAATTTGTTTTATCGTTGCTAATAGCTACCAGGGTTTTTTTTTTTCCCCTTAAGAAAGAAAAGAAAGAAGGAAACTATTCGAGCACATGGACAAAAAGAGCAAAGTCATTATTCATTGTGGCTAATACCATTTGCTCCTCTTCTCTGCAGATCTTAACGGCTTTCCGCCTGCATTGTGCAATCAGAAAGTTATCAAGCTATCTACACGAGATTTAGAATGTGGAGAATGATAAGATCGTAGATTGCTTCACTTCTGTTGTCGTGCATTCTTAATTTTGTTTTGAACCATGGCATGCATTCAGTGACTACCATAATTTGTATCCGCGTGTAAAGATGAATGATACCATGTAGGCAAGTAAAAAAGAAAAACTCTCATCTCGGCATATTACCCAGGTATGCTGACCCATAACAGCTACTCGGGAGACACTATCGAACACAAGGAAATAATGAGAATAATCATAGCGTTGGGCTGACCTACCTTCGCCATTGAAGTACTTTCCTCAGGGCTTTGCGATATGCCATCGTAGTAGATTATTGTGCTTACTTAATGGATGTAATCTTTAGGATCAGACACTGACACATGGGCATATTCTAATACTGATACTGTGATACTGTCATGAATACGCACTGATTTTGTATCATGCCTATGTACCTTTGCGCCAGGAGAACGCTGTGTATAACCAACATGACCAACAGACTACACGATTGAATACAATGTTTTGAGTGATTCGTTGTTGATGTGTTTTAGTAGTTGGTTATACTTCAAACATCTTGATGTGAACGTTGTTAAATGTGATTCTTATACTTATGACATTGAGATAGATCTTCATCACATACTTCGTCGACAGGAGAAGTCAACCTATCTATCTATCTATCTATCTATCTATCCATCTAATTATCTATCTATCTATCTATCTATCTATCTATAGTAAATAGGTAGAGTGAAATTTGCGTTGTGATTGGTTGGATAGTATCACGTGATTGTGCAAAAATTCCGGTATAGTGGCACGACCGTGCCACTATACCGAACGCTTACAGTGCGTGCCTACGCTTTATATACGAAGAGATTCGCGCAGGGAGGGACGTAGGGCCAAGCATGTAACGTATGCGCGCGTAGAGCACTGGACGCAGAATGTAGGAGTTTATACGCGAGTCTGCTCTGTGATGTATACAATACGCATACGCGGCTGTACTAGCGTCACGCGCTGTGTACGTAAACTGTACAGTAGGTTGGTGCAGTGCCGGCGGTACGGTGAGTCTTGTTAGATTAAAATTATAGGGCCTAGACCTACGGAAAATACATGTGGATCGAGGGACCTATTTACTATAACAATTAGTGCATGTTCTATTGATGCACCAGTACTGGACTATAGAACTCCAAATACTAAATTATCCCTCGTGCAGTTCTATTCACCTCGGCCTGCGGCCTCGGTGAAACAAAACAGCACTCGGGATAATTTAGTATTTGTCGTTCTCTAATCCAGTATAGTGCATCATAGAGCATGCACTATTTGTATAATCTATCTATACATACATACATATATATATATTCATCTATCTATCTATCTATATATCTCAATCACGTTTTCCTGTATCGCCCTCTGATTCTTATTTTCTGTTCACCTTTTATTTCTCTCTTTCCTCGTCAATTTCAGACGATATATCATAATTATGCCCTGTCTTCTCTTCAGTCCATGCCCAATTTATTCTACATCATTTATCTATCTATCTATCTATCTATCTATCTATCTATCTATCTACCTATCTCTCTCTATCTCTCTATCTATCTATCTATCTATCTATCTATCTATCTATCTATCTGTTTGTCTGTCTATCAACCTGTCTATCTGTCTCTCCCACATTCCCTCTATGTTCTCGCCTCTCCCCTTTCTCAGTTCCCCTTGCTTTAATTGACTGCCATTCTTACCTTTTCTCTCTCTTAATGTTGAAACAATCTGAGCCCATTAATTTCAAGGTTGCTGAAAGTCTATTGACACAATATCTGCCATAAGAGTACATAGCCGCTACACCGCTACCTTCACCTCCAAATATCATCCCATTACTTTGTTTCGACGATTTGTTTGGAAAAGATATTAAGATGAACAACGTAATTGCGCTTTCACTCGCCCGGACAAGCAGCGCATTGAAGGCGCTGAGGTATTCACACTGCTCTGGGCGAGCTAGCGTAGTGGACTTTAACTATTTTGCTTCGGAAAACAAAGCTGACATTTTTTCTCCATAGCTTATTGACACTTTGGACTAATATGGTAAACGTGGACTCAGAATCGCTTCTAATTAATCCGTCTTTCTCCAATCATCTGGACGTTTCTGAAAGGAGAGCGTGTAGAAATTTGTCGAGTGGCAAAATGAGAATCTAAGCTCACAATGGCACTTACAGGGTATCGTAGTCCTCAATTGTCACTTCGTCATGCATTACAGAACAATCATGCGTGTATTGGGATCGTAATAATGATCTTCTTTATTACATGTGTGTAGAGTGTTTCATGGTTCTTATAAGTATATGATTAATGTACTGGTATAGTATATTTAGGCCTTAGAAGGAACCTGCCTTACATACGTTACAAACCATTTGTTTAAGTACAGATTTCTGATATCAAACTATGAGTTATTGAATCAAATATTGAATGAAAAGGCAACTACACAATGCCACATGCACTTACAAGGGGGGGGGGAGGTGGGTTGAAATTCTTGTCTACGACTTTCTGCTAAGAATATTCTGGTTCTTATATGACAAACCTTTCTTTGTTCATTTGATCGACAGTGCCTTGCTTTGAATATAAAGTTTCTTTCCTCTTTTAAAGATTTTGTTGTGTTGGTGATTTGTTGTTTCTTCGAATCATGTACATTGTAATCCGTCGTTTTCTATAATATCACTTAAAAGATAAATTTAACTTATTTGTGATTTATCTATGATAAATTTCATTTATTCATTCCAAGAGTGTCCCCGGTGCATTTAGAGGCTACACGGATGTAGATGGTGTCTTTATGAAAAGTACGGATTGTTGGTTGTTGTTTTTCTTTTTTATGTGTGAAACCCAAGTTCAGAAAAAACCCTTGTCCTCCCCCTCCCACGTGAGGGTACGCCAACAATTACACCAGATACCTCCCCTTTGGTTACACGATGATGCCGGTGATAAGACGGATGATCCCGGAGCAACGATCCGAGATGCAACCCGTGAAAGTGTGAAAGGGGATTTAGACATTGCCTACAGTGAAGGAAGGTATTATTAAACTGACTGTACGACTTGGTGCGCTCATGGAAGGTGTTTTATACTGCTGACTCTTGGTTCTTAAGCTTTCACGTGCCGATAGGTAGAAAAATGAGAAAACCAACCTAAAAAAAAGAAGAAATGTCTACTTTTATGAAGACTCGTTTACTTGACTACCTGGTTCAAAAAATAGGGACAATTTTGTGTTAAACCTTATATCAACCGGGTTGCCACAGAATTCTTATTTTAAGATTTGCTGGAAAATTCACCACTTCGACCTTTCCTCGGTTTTGTAATGCAAGAATATACCTATATTTTTTTTTTGCATAAAGAGAAGCAGGGAGAGGAAGAAAGAGAAAAAAAAACTGAGTAATTAAGTTTGATTTGAAATTCTATCTTTTTTATCAAAAAAACCCAATGGTAATTTGCACTGTGATTAACACAGAACTGTCAAAATGATGAATCAAATGCCGCCACCTAAAATGGTAACGGGAGCGTGAAATGAAAGTAGAGAGCGTAAAGATATATATATATATATATATATATATCTGAAGATTTTTTCTGATTTGCTCTTGAGTAGTTTTTGTTCAATTTACTCGATCATGAGATTACTCTGTTGAAAGCAATATGCTGCAAAGCTTACTAAAAATAAAGCAATGCATTTCATTCTTTCCATTTGACTTTAAAGATCCTATATGAAGGGAATAAATGTTCGTAAAATTCGTTTGTAGATGAAATATATGTTGGTAATTGACCAATTATGCAAAAAGTTTGGCTCAAATCCCCGCAAGCATCTAGATATCCGCTATTTGCAAGTCCCAAACATCCCCCTCCCTCCCCCTCGAAAACCAGCCACAGTACGGGACTCCAAAAGTTGTGACGTCACGCCAGGGTAGTTAGAGCCACGGGCCCCGGATGCTCTGTAGAAAAGCATTTGGCATCGGGAAAGAATTTCTGTCAATTTTTTTTCAAAGTCTGAAATCTCTGCTATTTATACTTTTGACACCAACTCTTTACTGTTTGTCTACACTTAATAGTATTATCATGAACTGCTTCTTCTCAAACAATTATTTTGTATTACTATGATCTGCAACAAGCCCAAATTTCACACAATTATCACAATTTTCTCCTCATAGTTTTGGTGCGAAAGTAGATCCGGTCGGCCGTCGGTCGGTATGACGTATCACCTCGCAGCTCGTATCGTATGCATTGTACGTACGTACGTGCGGTTCACATTTGTATCATCGTAACTTTTTCATAGCGGTTCGTTTCGAAATTTCGCGTCGATCAATTTTGAGCTTTCACTCCTTCCGAAAATGGCCGAGAACAGTGAGTTATCAGAGTGATCTTTTTATGGACTTTGAGGAGTACGTTAGTGAAGAGGAATGAAGCGACAAAAGCAGAGAAGGGGACGAGAATATAGACGAGGACGATGGAAGTTGGGAAGATGTAAGCTGGGGAGAGGACGATGGAGAAGTGGGAGAGCAAGGTGCTGTCGACGTCAATCCAGCCGGGGAAGCAGCGGCAGGGCCACGGGTGCCGCAACCCTATGAGCCGCTGCCTTTCGATGGAGATGGAATGGCAAACGACGGGGATGCTCCTCGTCTCGATTTTAGACATATTCATTAAGACATATTTCAAATTTCATGGCGAAATGATGTTTCTATCTTGAGAAATTTAACTTTGAAATCACAGCAATATCACCCCATTTTTTTACGAGCACGCATGAAAATGTGACCCAAATCATGTTTGCAAACAACGCCGAAAAGCTGCATTCGCGTGTGGATCTCCAGCGATCAGATAATGAGCGTACAGCGGTTAGAAAATACGCGTAACAAGCGCAGAAGCCACTCCCCCTATGTGTTGTCATACCCTGTGTGCGCTGCGTGCGTACGTACGTGCTCGGTATTCAGTTTCCATTCGATTCACATGTACCGTATTGAGCGCCCTACAACACGTACGAACCCCGCGTATGTATGCAGGCGCAGCTAGCTAGCAGCAGCTAGGCAGCCCCGCCGGTAAAATTCGGGGAGCCGAGCGGACGAGAGAGCATCGCGATTGCAAGCCAGGGCAGCCGGC
Source organism: Diadema antillarum (assembly GCF_040938485.1). Lineage (NCBI taxonomy): Eukaryota > Metazoa > Echinodermata > Echinoidea > Diadematoida > Diadematidae > Diadema > Diadema antillarum. The sequence continues at coordinate 1,160,349 of NW_027272022.1, read as the reverse complement.
ATGGCGAGCATGGTTACGTTCGCACTTTGGCTAAGCGGACATGATTGTATTCACAACCGACTTCTCGGCTTTATAGTGCCAGTGACTCGAGCATCGCGAGTGCACTTTCGAAATATAAATGCCATATAAATGAACAACGATAAGATCATAACCAATCCACAAGTAAACTAATAATAGTAGACAGAAATTTAGTCTGGTTGTTTTGCAAGACGTACGTGATTTGTGAGCGTGACTGTATCCGATATGTACAGTACAGGGTGCGTGCTATGCTGTGATGCGTGTTGTAGGCCTATAGGAGCTATCGCAAGCGACACCAGCCCAGTTTCCTGCCTCGATATGCACATCATACACAACACATACACACACACACGTAGTGACACACACACACAGAGGTAGCTCTTTGCTGGCAGCATCTGGCGTCCGCACCGTACCGCGCGCTGGCACGTACAGAGTCGCATCACTCGCGGATTAATCTTTTACGCGGGACGTTATTTTTCCAACCAAAATAAAACTAAAAAAGTCCTCTCAAAATTCTAAATTTTCTGAATATTATGTGATGTATCAAAAAATCGTTCACTAGAACATTTTTTTCTAATAATTCTTAAACAAATTAGAACATAAAATCCATCATAAGAGAGCGATATGACGCAATTTTAAAGCTTTGACAGCACTGCATTTGCGTGGACATAAGAGGGAATACCCTTACGTGACATCATAATCTAGGGGTCTTGACTCAACGGGGAATAAGGCTTCGATATTTTGACGAAATTTGAACGCATATTCCTCAAAAACCAACCTTTTTAGGGGTTTGAAAGATGTGAGATAGGAAAGTATGGTTAATAAGCCTTTCAAAAACACAAACAGTCCAGTTTTTGGCGATCGGCTTCTTATGTGAACTTTAAGTACCAGCGGTATATTGGTGAATAATGCTAACATTTATCCTATGTTTCGATCTCTCTCTCTCTCTCTCTCTCTCTCTCTCTCTCAACCACACACACACACGCACAAACACACACACACATCCTCTTTTCCCCATTCACTCCCCTCTCTTTGTCTCTATCTATATCTCGCATTCTCTTTTTTTTTGGTATAATATATTTCTCAGAATTCAGGCATACATTTTTTTAAAGATAATCAAAATTTAATCTTCACTGTACTTTCTTTGTTCAAGTCAATCATTCTTGGTTTATCTTTTTAATGCCTTGCTCATTTTGTCTAATAACATGTTACAATGCGCTCATAAACCTGCTGATACGCAACACACATTCACTAACACAGAGACTTACGTGCCTACATCACTTCATCGTTTTTTATATTCTTTTTTTCAACGGCACAGAAACATTCTTGGAAACGCCAATAGGTCGTGAAATATCATGCACTCATGAATATCGTTGAGCACCCTTAGGAAAGTCATGAGATCTAAGTTTCGTGTCTCGTCTTATTTTTCTCCATTATTTCGGGCCATATAGGAAACTCGGGTGTCCTTTCGTTTGTGATTTCCTTATTCTCATAATTCCAGTGCGAGATTTGTCAATTATTCAGCGATCACGAGGCGTCGAGATAATTCCCATGCCATGATACGAGGCCAAAGTGCTAGTGTCATACTAATAAAGGAAGATGACCTCTTCGGTATTCTCTCCGGCACGTTCTTTTTTTTCTTCTTCTTCTTCTTCTTCTGGAGAGCAAAGTCATGAACAGAAAAGTGAGTTTGAAATTACGTGCATCGCGCAGACTCCCTATGACAAAATGTTATGCCTAGTTCAATCAATTACATCTGTGAAGAACAACGATACATAATTACTACAGTATACATGAACACTTCACACAGACAAAAGCACACATTAATGTTATAATCATGTATGTGTTTGTATATTGACAATGATCCTGTATTCTTTTATTTCAGTAAAGTGTGACAAGGTCACGGAGTGATATTTATCTAGGTGTGACATGTTTACCATTCCCAAAAGATAATGGCTGGACTAATACTCGTAGCCTAAAACATTGTCATGCATTGATCTCGATCACCTACTAGTGACAACTGATTAGACAGTTGAAGTGCCTTTCCTGTTTAGCTATTTCTCCCTCAACCAAACCTATTCTCGCCAGTATTAAGCCTTCCGTCGTTCCGTGTTAAAGCAGTGTTCTTGTATTAATCCTTTCTACACTTTTGCTTCTTTATTTTTTTTTTGTCGCCTTTGGTAAATTTGATGGATATAATCTTCGGTTGATTCAGCGTGAACATCAGAAGAATTTTAGCCCCACCACCAGCCCATCTTAAAGCCCTTCATCTCTACCTCGCTTCACCAAGTCCGAAACCGTATGTTCCGTGATTGAGAGATGGAGATGTCTTTAATTGAATTGGCTTCGATTCGGCCATCCCTTTGAAGTCGTCTTCCCGGACAGAATTATCGCTCATTCTTATCATGCGGTTCTCCAATTACGACGAATGGAAAAAGTAGCCGTTAATACGGTCATGATGAGGAAGAACTTAAAGGGTAATGGAAGGCTTCACGGCATCCATTAAGATGTAACAACTCGTCGTTTAAAGTAGTGACCCAAATGACTTAACTGTAATCACCGGCATTTGTGTCATACGCGATGTGTATTTTTATCGTCCTCTTCTCTTTGCCTTCTCCATGAACGTTGTAAAGATGGAATTCTGTCTGTCCTTGAGCAATATCCACTAATTTAACGATGTTACCTTAAATATGATGTGAGAGGGAAATGAGAGCAGAGAGGGGGGGGGGAAAGAACCAATGTGAAAGGTTTAGGAGAAACGACGAGAAGAATCTGGGGTAGTGAATTTTTTTTTACACAAACGCAGTGAGTCACCAAGTATTTGGGGTAATTCTGAGAAACACTATTCCGCACTTCTACTTTTTATCTCAAAGGTTCCTGTTCTGTACAACTCATGATGGTGGGTTTTTTTTTCGAAACATTTGTTTGCATTTTTATTGTTATTGTTTTACCGATTGGTATTATGCAATGTCCCAGTGTCTGTGTAATGAGCACCTTCGTGGTGTTGGGTTCGAGTGTGGAACAGAACAAATGAATGAAAGAAATGAAACAGAATGAAAATTAAAAGTGATTTGAAAGGAGTGTATAATTATGGTCTTCATTTTCTTGTACGCCAAATTCGTTAGACAAAGGAAAATCAGTTATAACTAACAGTGTCTATCCAGACAATCTTTTTTTTTTTTTTTTTTACCGATTGCCGAAGTTCATCCTGTCAAAAAAAAAAATCATTTGATTCTGGACTAATGGTTACCGACATTGCATCCGAATCCCTAAACTTCATCTTCGGCTTTGTAAGTAGGCCTACACACATTCGAACATTTCCCATATCAGCTCACTGGAGTACTCTAATTATGCTGCACTATAACCTTAAGTTGCACATTATGATGCACATTATGATGGACGATAGCCGTGAACCGTAGGTTATCTTTGGTATTTTTAATGGGTTCCATGCTAGATGGAGTGATTGCAATGTATTCTCTAGGTTGCATCATGGTTTATTAGCGAAGAAGGGGCTGAGATGGCGGCACCCCAACCGCGTACCCCACCCTACACACTTAACCTCCCCCCCCCAAAAAAAAAAAGAAAAAAAAAGATGATGAATAGATTAAGAATACCAAAAAAAAAAAAGATACAACAATACAAAAATATTTCCTTCAACCCTAGATTTCCAGGGGATCGGCAAAAAAAAAAGAAATAAATCAAACAAACAAACAAAAAAAGCCCTGGGTCTCTATGCATGACATTATGTGAAATCCACCCTACGAAGTGGAATGCTGGGTGATTTATTTATTCATCACCGCAACGCCCACTCATAGAGGATTTGAATCGAATATGGATGTCATTACTAGCCAATGTAGAAAAAAAATCTAGGTAATGGTTGAATAAAAGCCTATGGGAATCGAAAAAATCCATCGCGGATTTTTCGGGGTTATTTCCCTCTTGTACCCCTATTCCTCAGAGATGATTTCGGATCGGTCACTCGTCGGAAGTAAAGTTATTTACTTCTGGCCATCAACCGAAGTGTATCGGATCGCAGTCTGATGAATCCGACTTGTGTTGATTGACTATATGATGTCAGGTCAGTATCAGACATGTCCTGCGGTGATCCGATGAGGCAAGATCGTCCGATGAGGATAACGCGCGACATTTCTGATGCTGACGTAATAGTTGACCAACAAAAGTCGTTTCATCAGACTTCAAGCATGCGATACAATGTGTGCCGGCAGCAACAAACTTTGCTTCCGACGAGTGACCGATGAGGAAAAGAAAATATCTCTGTGAAATGGGGGTATTCCACTTACCATCAGAGGCTTATCCGATCCTCAATATACCAAATTTAAACCTCCTTTCATAGGGCTTTAAGCTCATCGGCTGCCCGTCGGAAGCAAAGTTGTTGTGTTTTTTATACTTCTTCTTCCCGATACCTGCTGAACTGTATCGTATCACAGTCTGATGAGTCCGCTATTTGTTGGTCGACTGCATTATGTCACCCCAAAATTACAATCGGACTTTCGCTTTGATAACTTTCAAAATAATGAAACAACCTGAATGCTATTTCAGGAAATGAAAATTTAACCTCTTGCCTACATTTTGGAGAAAACCCCATTAAATTTGATTAAGTGGTCACAGAGAAATGTGGATCATTGTAAAGCATGCCATTGGTCCATTTCCTCCAAGTTCAGCACCTCGATGCTCTTTGGAACTGTGAACACAATGGACAAAACTTGGAGGGAAGGGATTCCTGACATGCTATATAAAGATACTCATTTCTCTTTGAACGTTGATGCAAATCGAAATGGGTTTTCTGTAAGATGTGGGTAATAAGTTATAGTTTCATACCCATTAAGGAATTAAGTTCGGACTTATTTCGGTACCGGATGACGTTTCCGACGATCACAAGTCGTGTCAGTGTCGGATCGTGTTGAGTCAGTCCGAAGTTGATGTTAGATATTTGTTCAATAACTATGAATCATAGCTTACTTCAATCTCTGTTCTAATCTCTTCTGGCATTGGTATCACTTTTTGTAAACTTTGTTCACAGTCTGTGGAGCTTGTCGGTTCAGATTTTATCGGAACTCATCAAAACGCCGAAATATTTGCATTTGGGTAATCAGGTGAGCCTTCGATTATTAATGGAAGGGACTTTAGCTCTGAGCTAATACCCCCATTTCACAAAGATTTGTTCTCACCGGTCACTCGTCGGACGCAAGGTTTGTTGCTTCCGGCCACCCAACGAAGTGTATCGGATCACAGTCTGATGAATCTCAGGTCAGGTCAGGTGTGATCGTCATCGGACGATCTTGCCTCGACGAGTGACCGATGGGTAAAATCTCTGTGGAATGGGGTATTAGTTCTTTCATCTGGCGATATCGCCTCATCGGGTCACGACCGACACGTCTGACACTGACCTGATAGTCGACCAACACAAATCTCATTTAACGGAATGTGATACGATACACTTCACCTTTGGAAAGGACGCTTCAAGTACTGACAGAGTTAAGGATTGGCACTCTCCACAGCATCAAAGTTTATCTATCTTTCTCTCTCTCTCTCTCTCTCTCTCTCTCTCTCTCTCTGTCTCCTTAGAAATAGAAAGGATTTTCTATTTCTACCGATTTCTATAGTTGATATGAAAGAAATAATGGCCATCAGTCTGGCGTTTGCTTTTATCAGCTGTATTTGATTGCAAAACAAGGTACAATATTGATGGTTGATTACGAAGAAGGGCAACAATTCGAATCGTGCAGACCGGAGGGGAAGAACACACAAACTTTACTCTCCAATAAGTCAGAATTGGTATCTTAACATATGAGATCCTATTTTGCTTCTGTTTAGAAAGAATATACCTCGTGATAAAGTGGCCAGAGTATTGCCTATATACATGGTATAATACTTCTTTGCTTTCCGTTGTGTTTTCTCATATCTTCCGACCAGTTGTTCAACTCACACAAATTCCGCAACCACCTCGGATTGGAAACATTGACAACCGCGTCATCAGGGATGGCTGTCAAAGTCTGATGGACGTGGTACTAAGGTAATTGACTCCCTGGGCGAACAAACTCTGTGACATTCAAATTATTTTGACAATTTGATCAGCTCGTCTTAAGACTTGACGGTAATCGTGTGCGACGGGGAAAACCAAGCTTTAATTCTGCTTGTATATTTTTCTCGTCTTATGTCTGAAAACCAACATGCATAGAAAAGAAGTCGTGCCGTCTGCAGATTACATTGGAGTGGATCTCTACCGCACAGAGACGTCAGTGTAGAACTTTACAAGATTCACAGCGCCTTAGTAGATCTTGTGGAATTGCAAAGTAGGTGTTTATACCTCAGCTCGTATGCTTCTTATTGCCACATCTCAAGACTCATTAGATTCTGAAAAGATTGAGGTTTACATGGCTGAGAGCTTTCGACACACTATTACCATATGCCGCTGTACTTTTTTAAAGGAAAAAAGATAAAGGAAAAATATAAGAAAGAAGACGAAGTATAAAACTTTAGAACTTCAATCTGTAGGTTTGACGAACAGACGTGTGAATAAAGTATAGATACACGGGCTTATTTCTACGACTTTACATCGTCATTTAAATAAAAACAACGTTTCAGTTAAGAGTAAGAGGATGTATTGATAGTTTTCGTTACGATGCTACGGAAGTTTGAAAAGTTAGGCAGAGGTGAACTAGGCGCGATAATTTTCTTATAAGACACCGGTACTGGAACAGACAATAGGGTGCCATTCTAGCTAGGTACCCCTGAAGAATTCACTTTTTTTTCTTCGTCTGGGCTGGTACTGAATGATATTGACATAAAAAATTATGTTGCCATTGGCAACCCTAGTGTTCTTCTGGGTTCAGAAGACATTAGTAAGAGTTCAGCGGTCTTGCTCAAGAGGAAATTGAACCACACATGCCACAACAATGGAAAACTTGGACTTTTCGGAGTGGCGTTCGTTTTATCTCTTTGTTGTTGTTCGCGGGTTTTCGACAAGATATCGCATGGTAACTCCATTTGAGTCGGTATTTGTAACTCGAGAGACGTGGCTCTATATAAGGTCGCAGGTGCAATGCCAATGGGAAGGCTTGAGAAGGATAATGTGTGACGGTGAGTTTCAACGAGCAATACTAGTTTCTTCCTTCACTATTTTGGACGACGAAAACGCAAAGATTTGAGGTCATTTCTAAAAACTCATGCTACATTGTCAGTGTGTGTATATGGGGCAGGTTTCCTTGTCTATTTTTTTTTTCTTCTGAATACCTCTAGGCCCTGGTACATTTCCATTTTCCCCCATTTGTTCATGACTTTTCAATTTGTGCCACCTTTAGAAGTTTTATTCGGTAATGTATAATCAATAATCAGTTGTATTCGCAATCAACGCATTTTATACGTGCTGGATTGATTGAACTTATGGCAAATAAAAGGATCCGTATCCGATAATAAGAGAAATCCGAAATCGTACATTAAAGTAGAGTAAATCTATTTCATATCAAAGCTTTTGACGGTTTTTTTTTTCTCGTGTCCCTTGCGAGCCTAACGAGAGTTCCATACTTACTACAACAAATACAATGCATTTCACACACACACACACACACACATACACACACACACAACGCCCCCTCCTCCAAAAAGGGTATTGTCAATGGTAAACCACGAGTGATTACTATCCACTTAAATTCTACTCGAAATTTTTGTTTACAGGAACATAAGTCATACCTCCAAGTTATTCTCTCAAAAAAAGTCATTATGTATTTCCCTAATCAGCACAGACAATCATCTTTTGATTTGATTGAAAAAATGTTGCACCAGGTAAAACTGATTGTCTTTTTTTTCAGTTAAACTTTTGGCGGCCTATTTCAGTTCGGTGGCCTCTGTGTTGAAAGGCGATCTACAATCTAAATAAACTGCTAGAATTGCAGTCTCCTGGTGTTATCTCAGACATTAACGAGAGTAATGATTCGTTTACAATGAAGCACCTTCTACTTTGTCGTCTCATTTTTATTTTCGGCATCATCCTTGCTACACCCCCGTGACAGCCCCCTGCTCATGTTCCTACTTGGGAGGCAGCTGCTAAATGGACTATGTGGACGTTTGTCACTCTAACCTCACCACTCGGACCTATTCTTGCCAATCAGATCCTCAAATTAAGCAGCAATGCCAGCCAGCCACTCAACAGCACTCACACGCTTGAAGTGGACAAGAAGAGGACAAACCCCGGAATTGACAATCCTTTCATGCCCCTTTATACATTATGTCTACCCAAGAGTGCATTGTAAGGGTGTGTGTGTGTGTGTGTGTGTGTGTGTATGTGTGGGTGGGTGTGTGTGTGTGCGTGTGCGTGTGTGCGAGAGAGTGCGAGGATGAAGAGTGCTGAAAAGAAACCCTTTAAAAGACATAATATGCTGGTAGATGCCAGGTCTGTGTACAACGAGGTGCACTACGCCAAAATCGTCTACCCCTTACCCCTTACAAGTTTCACGATTTGAACCTTACCATACTACCGACCATTCCGCGCCTCGTCTCTAGTCATATCGCGTTTTGGTTCCCGCCTTTCCTTCTTTCTCTTTCCTCATCTCTCTCCTATTTCTTTACCTTTTTTTACTTTTTTTTCTTTCCTCGTATCGAATTCAGATCAATGATACAGAAATTCAACATCGAAGTGGAAAGTGAGCCTCCGTGAGGCTGTTCGCGTATTCCATGCGAAGCCCTCGCATCCAGACTCGTTGGGGCTTGTCCCTTATCACGGCTTTGCGTGGGCTTTTCTTTTGTTGGGCTGGGAGGAGAAGGCAAGGTTGAGATCGTTAGCTCCAGGAAATTAAAGGAGTTCGCTATGAAAAGGGGTGCAGGAAACGACACGGAAGAAGCGCTGGATTCGGGGCAAGGATTTTCGGCCCAGAGTGCGATACTCCTGGAATTACGTGTGGAGAAGAAAAGAAAAGAAAGGAAAAAATCACCCCGCAATCTACCCAAAATTGGGCGACAGTACACCTTGTCCTTGATGCCAATATTGCGGGGCTGATCTTTTCATGGGCCTTGACTCGGAAGACTTTCAAAATGAGAAACTGTTGATGGGGTTATATCTTGATGTTTTCTTAACGCCGAAATGGGCAGTGTCAACAGTGGAAGTAAGAAGTCGGTTGTTTGTAAAAGTCATTAGTGGGACGACGTCATTGATACTCTCTTATTATTTATGTATTACATAAAATCGATACCACCTGCCTAGCCTTTTTATAAAGCTATTTTATACACTTGCATTCTACTGAATTCTTCTCAGTTTCTATCATCTATCACACTTCTACCTATTAGCTTTTAGATTATGTACTTTCAGGTGGCCATGTAGCTGTCACAGTATTTTGTTTGATTCAAACAACTCAGATGTAGGCCTATAATCACCCATGGTTCACAGGAACCGAAAGTGGCATGCATGAACTCTATAGGCATTAATAGGAGATTGCAATGTTTGCGATGCAAAAATTTGATACCTTAATAATGTTTCTGCACGAGCTAGTCCCTGCTTCATCAACCATTCGTGATAACGTAAAGATGACAAAGAAGTTTAAAAGTTTCTATGAGTTTCCAAACTCATATCAAACAGGTGCAGAAGTCATATGTCGTCCTAATTTGAATTAGTATCCCCGTTTTTTGTTCTTGCAGCTGCTGCTTCTGTTGGAAATGGCAATGGGGGTAGATGACTCAACATTGACATCGATGAGTAAAGTGATACACTTAGGAATGTACGGGAAACCGATAGTGACTCATCATAGGACTGTCAAACGAACTCATGAGCTATGATGAAAATAACAAGAAAATTATGACAATTGATTATCAATGCGATGAAGACTTCATTGATGATCATGTCATGGGTAGTAAAGACCTTGAATAAGCTTTGTGTCCATTCTGCCAATAAAATTATTTACAATTGTTAAAATAATGCTTCATGACAGCAGCAACAGCTGCAACATTTTCAACACCAATAATTGTCCAACGAAACCATTCAAACTTCGCCAGTTGCCATTTAATTCAACTTAACAACACCACTATCTCGGCAACTACCTCTATCATTATCGCGATTTTATCTGCTAGTAATACCACTAATGTGGAGAAGCTGGAGAACTGTTTGTGAACAAATTATTCCCATGCCGGCTCCACCTCTGGATCTAACTCACTGACCTCTTCGCTAGCCGACCGGAAAGGCGAATGAGACGATGGTGAAGGGATATCCTATAGGTGTTTGAGCGGAAGACGATAAAGCCCTTCTCCCGAGAGGTACTCTATCGTGTTTGGAGGTGGATAGTGCAGCATGCCAACTGGAAAGGATGAAAAAAAAAACACGAAAGGGTGCTAAGAATGGACTTGTCAGGATGTTGAGAGAAAGGAGGGGGTGGTTTGAGTAGATGTTGGGGGCACTGAGGATGTTTTGCTGCTATAAAAGAGGAAACGAAAGGCATTACTGTACTATTTTTTGCTTAAAGAGAGCCGAAAATTTGTAGAAAAGGCCTTGATAGAATGCCGTCTGTACTCCCACTTCATTGCAATGCGTTGGGAATCCAGCATATCGAAAAAGCTCTATATTTTCCATTACAAAGGCATTACTATCATCCATTATCATCATTTTTATCATCATCACAAGCATGACAATCCGTGTTATTACCACTGTCATTGTCATCATTACCAGCATAACCAATCTCTTGATAATGGTCATTATCATCATCCTTACATGTTACAAATCTTAATGGAGTTTTGGGAAACCTTAACAAAATTAAAACGTAGACACTTCATTCGTTTGTTTGTGTCACGTACAGTAGCATAACTTCTGTTCAAAAGGTTAATACATCTCCCTGACGTTTCCCTGGTTACTGAACAACTTAAATCACATTTTGCCCCCCCCCCCCCTCTCTCTCTCTCTCTCTTTCTCCCTCGATCACCCCACACCCAACGGGTCTTTACTCCAGGGTGGAAAATACACAACTAATCAAGCGAAAGGGTCAGTTTATACACTAATAGTGCCACCGAACTTTGACATTGTTTTGGCCTAATAAACCATGCCATGGGTCCATCAACCTTCCTCTAAATCCCCTGGATATTTCGGCCACTTTGCCAATGTAAATTCTGATAATGCAACCTTTCTTCCCGACCACGTTATGACCAACGGTTTTCTAAAAACGAAACAGGAAGAGAGAGAAAAAATGAATCAGTCTTTGATGGCCGTCCCGTAAAATTAATAAGCCCTCCCTATCTACACGCCAGAAAACTTTATTATGGACATGTTTGTGAAGACGCTGTAGAAACTGGGTCAAAATTGAAACACCCGCACCGTTAATAAAGATAAAACAATGATAAGGAAAAGAGGGAGAGAGAAAAAATCCCAGTAGAAACAACTGAAGCATGCACGTGCGATATCAAATTATAAAATTTCGCTATTATGAAGCCAAATTAAATTAAAACGACAATATGAAACCAAACATTTGGGAGTGGCCTGCGATAATTGTTATGAGTACGATGCAATGGAAATCAAGATAAAGATGAAGCCAAACAAGGTGAGAAATGTATGTTGATAGATGCAACCTGAAAATGTTATGTTTAAGATATAAGATACTCACAAGATACCACGAATCATGGTACACTGTAGCAGGTGCTTTTGCTCACACTACATAATTATTTTCTCCTAGCACCGGAGAATCATCCGATGGAATTGTATTGTAAAGATTTCAATCTTGCATGTGATTAGGCACTTAAACTCAGGGTTACGGTCCAATCACCTCAGTAACATGCTTCTAAATAGGAATAAAAAGAATGGATACTAACTCCAAAATGTTTTAAAAAAAACACACACACCACAATTTTTTTCTCTCTATTCAACAAAATCACGAATCATGATATATTGCACTTTGGGTTTATACGGAGTACCGCGGTGACTGGACCTATACACATCCTCCGGGACTTCTTATATGATTTATATTTATTTATTATTCTCTGTCGGCTTATTGTAAATTTCCATCAATTGAATTCTGTTGTCGTGTATAGCTTATGTTGTTCCCCTGAGAACGAATTCCCCAAGGCATGGGTTTTTTAGCAGAGAAATAATCTAAAGCATAATTTCTAAAAGCAGTCAACATCATGAGCGAACACTTCCGAATAAATCTTTTGCAGAAGGAAGGAAATTTGATTGAATCTTCTGTAAGAACTATGCAGAAGACTTGCATAAACCAAAGTCTATGGAATTGGATATTAACATTGTGTGCATCATGTTTTATGATTTTATATTCTCCATCGTACTTCTTTAGCATTTATATTTTAGATTCAAACTTTCATAGATCGACAACCATGTTAGGTTTCCAATATTTTATTAAGCATCCTAGCTGGATATCATGTATCATTTTACTCTATTATATCATTTAATGTAGTTTTTATTGATGAATAAGAAATCCAAATAGAAATAGAAATATGAATTGAAATTGTATTTGTTGTTCTGCGTGAAAAAAAAAAATTGGCAGGAATAAGGTTAAACCATGATAACATCCTGGAATCTCCGTAGACTTGGTGTCGGTATACGAAGAAGGGTAGATTGAAATGAAATAAATCGAATCAGATCATCTATCTGGTGGGTGTCATAATACACACGTACAGAGCATAACAGGTAACACCAATACTGCAGCGCTATGATCACATTCTACAGTGATCTCCCCCTTCTAGTCTAAGACTCCAAAGAGAACATGATGTCCGGAGGGGTTTCTTCACACTACGAGTGGGACGTTCCGATATTAATTTACTTCCCGTATAACAGAGAGATGTAATAAACTTATTTAAACCTCCGTTACTATCTGCAGCCAGACAGTGTGGGAGTCGAAAGAGTCAATTTGGTCTTGGAGTTGAAGCATGTATACATATGCATGCATTAACATACACAAGAAGACAGCTACTTACACACAGAGACCATGCATCTTGTTAAGTTAAGGTTTGAATACTTCAAAATGTTGAAATGTTGAAAGCATTTGATTGATTGCCCGCCGGATTCGATAATGTGATGACAATACTGTATTTTGTGGATGAAAAAAAGGTATATATTTTGTGGCTTGCGTTTTGGGGCATTCTGTGAAATAAAATTGTGTATATCCTGCCTTACTTGATATCACTAGAGTTTGTTCTGGAATCTTTCAGGTTTTCTTGAGACTTGACAAATTTGTGAAACCAAAATATATCTAACTGTCATTTTTTTTTTTGTAATTGACATTTTTTCTATGATTGTTTCTAGATATTAATCAGTTGTGACTATTCCTAACACACTATTACATACATGTACTTATTAAATATAGAGTGAAATACGAAGCTATGCATATGAATCTTGACATCTGAAGAATATTATTGAAATATAAGACAAGGTGACGCCAAATCCGGTTACTTTGAAAGGCTTTGTGGTAAAGGGTCACGATCACTCATGGAAACACACACATACAAACGTTTGTTATATTATATACACACATACATGTTCTGATAAGTTATCGTATTTGATTATTGTATGGTTGTATTATGTACTGGTCATGCTGGTTATGTAAGAGCGCCGTGAGCATCATTCTTGATGGACTTTAGCGCAGTATAAGAGGCCAATGTCATTATTATTATTATTATTGTTATTATTATTATTATTATTAGTATTAGTATTATTATTATTATATTATTATTATCATTATTATTATTATACATACATGCACACGTTAATACATGCCTGCATACAGACATGCGTTCCAGTAGGTTCCGACTGACCTTTCACAGTGCCAGATACCCCCAGGAGAAATACGAAAAGGATAACAAAAAGTAAAAGATAATAAAGAGAGAGAGAGAGAGTTAGATAGTGAAAGGGAGAGAAAGAATAGAGAGAGAGAGAGAGAGAGGGAGAGAGGGAGAGAGAGAGAGAGACTTAGAAAAAGGTACATAGAAAGGAAGATGAACGTGGCAAGGGGTTCCTCTTTATAGCACTCAAACATGGGATCCTTCTTCCTATGTTTTCCCGCCTTCTCAGATTACCACCGCACAAGGCCGACTTCAATTCCCGCCATCCAATCATTAACATAATTGATGGAGATCCGACCTTCTATGGCGGTAAGGGGCAAGACATTTTTCTTATCTCTTCCCTTCTTTTTCCTATTCCCGGAGGAATGAGAACACAAGCTTGAAAAATCAATATCCAATTATCCGTTTCAAATCAACAGGCCGTTTAACACTTGTCATCCCAAAAGCTCATCTCCAGGAGGAGTGAGGTGTAGACCGGCTACCCGTCTTGGGGCTGGTCAGCTGTAAGGCGCCGCACAGAATCCCTCAGCTCCCAAGCGTGTTGAGGGAGACTGTGTAGCATAAGTATTTGCGTCTTCAAGAAGAAACTAAACCAAGCAAACAAACAAGCAAAACAAAACAAAACAAATACACAGAGAAGTTTAACTCCCATATACACACACCAGCATAAACGTCTATAGACAAGCTCACGGGTTCATGTTTGTCAATATATTTTTTAAAATCTCTGCAGCCATATTGTAAAATAATGCACTCCTTCTTAATTCAATGTTTGAAACGTAATCAATGATAATATTCTTATCAATAAGGTACATTTCTGTACCCCAGCTATATGGTCTGCTGTTTTGTAATAGACTCCTGTCTGCTTGGTTGTTTGTTTTTTCAAATTATATATACCCAATACATTAGAAAATATAAAGATTAAAAAGTGTTAAAAAGACAGCTTTCATTACAAACTCACGACGGTTGCATATTATGTCAAGTAGTAAGGTATCAAAGTAATACTATTAGTATTTGAAAGGCAATCAAGCAGCATACATGTATTACCATTCAAGTCCCATAAAAACAAAGTATACACACATAATGAGAGTAAGAAAATTCAGATATAGCCACTTAACCTCAATGGTGAGAAAGAAAATGAATAAAAAAGGATCCCAATAGGCCTTGTAGAGTGTGATTCCTTTAATCCTCAACATTGTAACCGTCGAACTTGCATTGCTTTTGATGTCTTGACATGACAAACACGAAAAGGATAGGCATTATATGAAACCTCAAGACTTGACAAGCAGAGTACAGCATTAATGATTATCTTTTTTTCCCCTTAGTCGTTCCAGACTGAACCTGTAGTTAGTGATACACCACTGTAAAGTCTGCCCCCTGTGTCTTCATTTTCATACTCCCCGCGAGCGACGAGGGCGAAGAAAAGCGAATCATGTTCGCCCGCCCATCCGTTCGGAATCCAATATATCCCGTGCATCCCACTCTAATGGTCTTGGCTATCGTTCAGCCAAGCGTGTCATAACCTCCTTCTTTGTTTACGTACCGCCATACCGCCCCATGATGAAAACGGTTTACGCAGTGTTTACTACTGCACGACTTTCGTAGATCGCCGTTATTATTATTATTATAATTTTTCTCTATTTTTTCCTCACTTCTCTCTGTCTAGCTGCTGAAAATCAGCGCACCACAGCAGACAGCGATGAGAGTTTCGTGTCTGTGAAAATGTGATTAGTGAAGAAGAGACGGAAACTATATAGGGCCTACAGACGGATATCTTTCCGTCTAGATTACATTAAGTGAGGGACGCAATGCTATGTATATGCGCGGAGTAGGTAATGCTGAGCTGGATGATAGCAATTGAGAAATAAAAGGAAAAGAAGAAAGAAGTGGAAGAACAAATCCCCCCAAATAAAAAAGTGGAGATAAAAAAAGAAGGAAGCCCTGAAATTACATCCCGCAAAAGTTTTTAAAAGGATAGATTTAGTTGACTTCCCATGTTTGTTGGCGGGGTGGAAGGGGTGGGGAGCGGTGTATGGGATTTTTTTTTTTGGGGGGGGGATAGGGGCAAAGCTATACTGACAATATTTTGTGCTTTGATTCTTAGGAGAAGTTAGCTCTTCACCTTGAAACCTGATCACGTTGAACATAATTTCATTCAAACCTCCATTCTCTTGAAGTATTCTCCTTTTTTGTATTCTGCGAAAATACTTGCTCTTGTCCGCATTCCGACTTATAGTTGTTGTTGGTATTCTCTTTTAAAAGGCGTGTAATCGTTGCATTAGGCACGTTTCCACTTGTCGCTTGAGGTTGCCCCTCGCTATCTAGACAGTTAACGATGAGCCACCTCACACGGAACACTCCATGCAGAGTGATGGTCTTAATTAGTTCCAGTCGATTCCAGCTGACAGCGAAAAGTGCTTCTCGAAGCCACCGAAAGTCGACATTGACGCAAGAAATCGATTCATGATAGAGCGAGACAAAACAGGGGGAACAACCTCTTATTAATATTAAACGATAACGGATTTCTGCTCGTGAGTGAGAGAGCCCTACAAGAAAATTCCTGCACTCGAGTCTGTGGCTGACATTGATGTGGCAGTGTTTGGTGTGATGAAAAGTCATTTTAAGCGATGCCCGTTTGATTAAATCAATCGCCAGCGAGTGGCGCGGTTGCCTTATTGGCGTCTCCCTCCATCATAACACTGCTCGTACCCGGGATGAGCGGCACTCGCCGTCGGGTCTTGTCTATTTTAAGACGCGTTTTCCAGGCGCTCTTTTGTTTGTTGAAAGGGGTGTAGGATTATGCGTCCGTGAAAGCCCGTAAGGATACTCTGATTGCACGAAACGGATAGCAATCTGTGTCAATAGATCGCCAAGGCTCTTCTATTTTTCTTTATGCAAAATATGGTACACATCATAGCTTGCGGCCGACTGTTATCGGTATGAATATTTCTTTCTTATGCATATATTCCGTGAAATTTTTGCAGTTTCTACGGAGAGAGAGGGAGAGAGTAAAGAAACAAACAAACAAATTTTCTTGCGTGTTTGCCCTCTGTGTAATGTAAACAGCCAATCTGGAGCAGCATCGAGTGTGTCTTTAAGAGTAAGGCAAGAGCTTGGCCGAAGAGGAGGTTAATACGTGAGAAGTTTAGCAATCCCAGGATGCCACGCGTTTCCTCGCACCTTCTCGTCACCCTCTCGCAAGCATCGTCTGCTAGCACCACAATGATTGTGCGCGCACACAGACCGCATGTTCCTGCCGTATAGCAACACACAAACAAACAGTTACCCGCCTGGCTCAGTCACCACTTGCAACCACGCGTGCACATATGTTACTGCTTCTTGATTATGGCCAAGCTCTCCTCCTCGAAGGTCGAAAGTCGAGGTCAAAGTTCACGCTCTTACACTGGAACTTGGTGGTGATTTCCTTTGCTGTGAACAAATCAACGTCCATTGTCGACTGGAATGAACATCTCCCGTGTATCAGCGTAATTGCCTATGACTATGTGCTGCTAAACTTTCAATCAAAATTTTTAGCAGTCTACCGCAGCACTTCTGGAACCGCTTCAACTGGTAAATGTTCTCGCTTGAACTCGAAGATTTATGAACCAGTCTCGTTTTTACAGGCCGGTTTGTTGTGAGAGAACTCGGTAATTAAATCAGAATTTAATTTGTTGAGCTAAAAACAAACCAAGAGTTTACTGCGACGCCAGAGCAAGAGATATAGAGAGAGAACGCGGAAGAAGAGAAAAATGGCCGTCACAGGGAGATTAGTTCTCGTCCTTCTGATCCTGTCACAGTATTTCAGCAGGTAAGTCGATCTCTAAGTGAAGGATGTGTGATTAAAGTGAGTCTACAGTGTATAAGAGAGTTGGGGGGGGAGGGTTAGATGGGGTAAATTTTGGCGAAATGTTTCGTGTTCTGTGATCTCTTTTGTGCTCTGTTTTGATGGTATTCTACCACGCGGTAAAGACTTATATTAGATTAGCATGGGTCCCTTAGTTGTGAAAAAAAGAGCTCATGCATTTCCATTAAGAAGAAGAAAAGCAGATACAAACAGGACCAATGAGCGCAACTACATTCTTGAACAGAATGTGAATGTGTGTGGCAACTTGAATCGTGCGTTACTAATGGGATGTGTGCCAAAGACACACATGTCGCATTTATCTCGTTAGGCAAAGTCAATGCTTTTCTCTCTGTACTGAACGGGGGGAAACAGATCTAGTGAGAGATATATTAGTATCGATGGATAGAGACCTCAGTATGTGTAGTGTGACAACACTGTTGCCCCGGTATCTGGGTGTTCTGACAGCTGCGTTATCACTCGCCATCACCCCTTAAGAGAATGATTATTAATTGCAAAAGTTCTCTTCTGAAAAGCCACCCTTTCCGATTTCATTATCACATGGAATTTGCCTCACGCGTAGAACGTATACGATTTCATCTCAACCTGCCCATTTGTACTAGTGCACTGAGAAAATTGTAGTATTAATCACATTGCTCTCTATCCTATACTGTGCATGCTTAAAGCGCGTTGTAGTAGCTTGTACGAGAGGAGATTTTTTTCCCCTAGCATACTAATATGTTAGAAAAGCAGAGTTGGGACGTTATATATATCACACATAATGTTTACTCCCAAACATACACTAGAAGAGAGCAGTGGGAATGAGAAAGATAGAAGGAGAGAGAGAGAGATGGAGAGAGGTGGTTTCCTGGTTTCTCGGTGTATCTCTTGCCTGAAGGCATGTTGTGTGTTTTTTAGAACGAGACATCTCTTCGTTCTAATGCATTTTTGTCGGGTTTTTCTCTTCCTCCTCCTTCCTCTGGTATATATCTATTATGTATATTGTGGGCATGTAAAGTTATTGTGTGTATGTAGGTGCGTACATATGTGTATACATACATGTATATGCATGTAATTATATATATGTATATATATATATATATATATATATATATATATATATAAATACATATATATATATACATACATATATACATATATATATATATAAATATATATATACATATATTTATATGTACATAATATATACATATATATAAATATATATATATATATGTACATAATATATACATATATATGCATATAAGAATAATACTATCCTTTTTTCTTTACCATCGAATCCCTTTTGTATCCCCTTTGTCAGATTTTATATTTGGATCATAGGGAGCAAAGAATGTGTTGAGTGTTGATATGTGAAAGATCGAATGTATCAAAAATCAATGCACTTTAAGAAAAGAAATTTCTGTTCAATAACTAAAAAGCATGTTAAAAATGATGTCATTATCATGTGAGAAAACATTGGAATATTTTTGGGTTGATACTCTGAATTTCAACACAAAGGAGACCAGAGAATAATGCATCCTTTAACAAGTCTTTTGCAGTCGTGTAAAGGATTTCCGAGTGCTTTACGATCTACCGTAGATAACATTCACTGTCTTTTTACCCTCTCCAGCAAACCACTCACGTAACAAAGTGTTTCTCCCTTCAAGTTAAAAACCACTTGCCTCCAAAGGCAGGTCATATTTCATTTTCTCTTCGGTCAGACGGTAAATATTATTTTCCTGACGGTTTCCATGGAAATGCATAATCTGTTTAGACGCATTGCCGATGGATATTGTATTTCGTGCAAGGCTGCTTCCGAAATGTAAGTGTTAATTCTATGCAGCAAGGATTGAAAAAAAAAGGAAGCTGAAAGAGAATTTCGATTGATGTTTACTGGAAATCTCTCTTGTCTCTTTGCTTGTGTTGTTAAAGATTGACAGACATATTGGACATAATGATATAGTTTTGATATATGAGGAAACAATCTGAACAAGGAAGATTAAGATTTGAAACTACCGGGATGGGCGTTAAGAATTGTTGATTTTTAATAGCAAGGAGCAGATGACTACGTTTTGTAAACGATGTGTTTATGATATTTCCATGTGTGTGTGCGTATGTTTGTGTGCATACGTGTGTGCGTGTGCGTTTGTATGTGTGTATGTATTTGTCATTGTGTTTGGTGGTATAAAAAGAGGAGAAGTGTCATATCAATCAATATCAGACTAAATTGAAAAATATGTGCGAGATACGCAATGAAATGGTAATGGTTGTTGGTATACGTTAGAACATAGTGAATGGCTTTTACATAATTAGAGCGTGAAAGTAATAATCCCATAATATATTTGTCTTATCCAAGCCTTGATTATTGCAATCGTATCACAGCCACTGGAACCAGAAAAGTTGGTATGAAATCAGGTCTGGTGCACCGGTAACAGTAAAAACCACCTTGACAAATGAGGGCGGTTTACCCATGTGTGTACGCTACCTTTCACTGCCGATGCATTTCGAAGATGTGTGAGAGAGGAACTTGGAACTCCACAGTTTATATTATTGATCTCACTTCCGAGGCATATGTGATTCTTTTGGACTAATAACGTCAGGTAGAGCTTAATGAAAATTATATATTTGTTTATATTATAATTATGCTTTCTTCCGTATTTGACAAGCGACCTATTGTCATTTACCATTGCTATTACGTCTCGCAAAATATCCTATTAGTTTTATCTGATGGTTTTTTAGTTTTCGTGTAATGGTTAAGGTTGGTGACTTTTAATTGGTATTGATTACTTTTTTCTGGGCTATGTGATAAGGGAGCAATATGTTGTTTGACTTTGTCTACTAAACCTAAGGCCAAATCTTAACATAATTGTGATTCCAAGATTCCATAGTATCCCCTCTTATTATGTAGACATAGATGAGAAGAATACGACTTGATCTCCCTATAATACGGATATAACTTAACAAGTTACTATAAACCATTTTTATTGCAACTTGTTGACGAATTTCCCTAAATGTGCACCAAATTAATCTGTGCTACTACTACTGACGACAAATCATGGGCATAGATACCCGGGCAGGATTCGAACCTACGATCAGCGGACAGCCACTAGACCACCGCACTTCCGCCCAAAAGAGAGTGCTGGTTCTAATCCTGGTAGCATGCAGCGGGCAATGCGTATTTATTCAAATTTATGAAATTCTTGCGTGGAGTTTTTCATATTCGAATATTAACTTTGATATAGGGCAATTTATGGATCAGTTGCAATAAAAAAGTACTCGACGCCAGAATTACATTAATTAGTGTAACCCGTTTCCTATGGAATTTTCAAAATTCTAAAAGACTTTATACAGGAATCGCTTGGCGCCGTAAGCTAGGAGTTAACGTTTCTTCTTCTTTCTCTTCTTCTTCTTCTTCTTCTTCTTCTTTTTCTTCTTCTTCTTCCCCTTCCATGTCCTTGTAAAGCGTCGTTTTGAGTCTCGAACGACGCAAGTTAACGACCATCAATGGGTAGTCATGTCGGCACCACTCGCTTCGAGTACATCAAACAGAAGACTTTAAGACGAGTCATGGCTCTTTGGGAAATTCAAGTCCCATTATGTCTTAAAAAGGAGGATTCGAAGCATTTAACGAAAAGATATTCTGGTATACGTGCAGGATATTTCATTACATTTCCAATTCAGGAACCTTCTTCCAGTCTTCAATGGATACTAGTATCTGTAATTAATGGCTAGCCATTGCCTTACGAAATATTACCCTAAAAATTACATGGCGGACTCGAACTAACAAGATCAATGCATAATTACATGCAAAAACATATGCATGCATATAAATGCACACATACATACATATACGCACATTAGTGTATCAGTGTATGTATAGGTACATACGCACATATATACTTGTCCATACATACATACATACACCCTTACGTACATGAAACATACGTAAATTTACGTACTGTATCTTTTTACTAATGTACAGGTAGCGGGAAGTGCGTTTATGTTTATAAAAGAAATACACTCAAGATCAAGAATATCATCAATTTCATAAGAAAGAGAACAAAATTTCCTGCAGAACAGTGCTAAAATGATCAAAATCGGATAAGAAATAAGGAAAATATGGCATTCTGAAATTTATTTTGTTTTTCGGAAAACATTTATTGAACAGTCGTTATGACTATTCAACTCAACAAGTTGTTGATGATGTCATGCTCTCACAATCCTTATTAAATTCATGTACAGAAATGACAAAAATCTCATATTTAAGCTATACAAAATATAAAACTTGCATTAAAATCCCGAGCAATTAAAGAGAATAAATGTTAACTCGAATATATTTTTTAATGGGACTATGCTCTTACCTGTCTTAGCTAAAAATAACATTTTTTTCCTACTGTCATATATTATTATTACGTACATGAAAAATTGTGAGGGCAAAATATCATAACTCTCTCATTTGAATATTCATAAGGACTGGTCAAGAACTGTTTTCCGAAAGAAAAAATGTAACATTTCAAAATGCCCTACTCCCCTCATTTTTGGAACGTTTTGTAGGGATTTTTTTTCTTTTTCTTAATAAAGTTTATTTATTTTTGGGGTGAATTCACTCTTTAATAGTGACAAGGAGGCTTGAACTTGAATTTTTGTTAGCGAGTGGTATACAGATTGAAAACAAAAAGATAGAGAAAAAGTGACTGAGAAGAGGAAAATGGTGTTATATTATATAATATATATGTCAGGGCTTGACTCTAGCTTTTTTATTTTCTCTGCTGGCCCAGCCATGGTACTACTAGTATTAAGTTTAACATTTTGGTGGACCGAAAACGAAGTGCAGTGGTGCCAAATAAAAGAGAACATAGGAAACCTATCTTTTCAATCTTGGTTGCCCGGTGCGGCCACTAAAAAGATATGCTTTTCGAAAGTTTGGTGGCCCGACATTAATTTTTGGTGCCACCGGGCCACAGGGCCAGCAAAAATTCTCGAGCCCTGTATTGGCCATTGTCAGGCCCTGTATGTTTATACGATCCACTGTCGAATTAGATTAATGATGATCATATGGCCTTGTAGTTACAATATGCTTTTACTATAAAAAAAGAGGGGGAAAGGGATTCGGATAATACATATATAATCATATATTTATTCAGCATGTATATGATGTATATGATATGTTTTCTCTACAACTTCGTTGTATTTTATTTCTAGCATAAATATTTCTATATAAAGGAACATGGCATTGAAAAACAGAATAACTTTGCAAAAGTGCTCATGCAATCAATTGTGGTCTCACAATGATGTGGCTTACAGGGGTTTACACCATGATATACAAAGAGTTAAGCTTACCAAGAATATTATGGCGCCCTTTATCTAAAGGGATCGTATAGTTTTGGTTGAGACCTAATTTCAGGTTTCTATCATTTTTTGGTGAGACAATGAGAAACCTCTTATAAAATATGAAAGAGCATGTAATTCCATGAGGAATTCAACGTTTATTTGATGAAAATTGGTTTTGAAATGGCTGAGATATCCAAAAAAGAGCGATTCTAATAAAGTATGGGACCCACACTTTATTGCGATCGCTTTGTTTTACTTTGTTTTTGGATGTTTCAATCATTCCAAACCAGATTTTCATTAAAATTATTAATAAACTTTGAATTCCTCTTAAAATGTAATGCTCTGTACTATATTATAAGTGTTTTCTTGGTATCTCACAAAAAATTAAAATCCCAATTTCCATCTTCACCAATACTGTACCATCCCTTTAATATATTTCATCAAAGATTAAGGCTGAAATGAAACCGGCCGAAGCCGGCAGAAGCAAGAATAGAAACCTTTTTTTTAATAGAAAAGCAACGAATATTAGATTTATTAGTTAAACGAAGTGTGATAGAATGACATAATGGTCCCCAGCTGCATGAGATCATTCGCATCGAATCTTTCTATCTTTTTATCTTGGCGTCTTGGTTCTTCCTTCCCTTCTTCATGTTTCAACCACCCTCTCTCTCTCTCTCACTTTCTCTCTCTCTCTCTCCCGTCTTGTATCCCTTTTTGTCCGTTTCTTTGTTCCTTCGTTTAGAATAACATGAGTTACATTCTCTCTCAAGCGTTTTAAATCAGCCTCACACATTTAATGTGACGACAGACATCTGACGCTCAGCCAAGAAATCTGATAGATAGCGAACACTGAATATTCGTTCACTGAACATTCGTTTCTTGAAGTGCGTAAATTGTCTTCAAATTGCTCAAAGCAAGGGAACCTAAATTCATCGAGTACCCGCTTCCTTCTTTAGATAACAATGATTACTCTAACATTTAGTACATGTCACATCCCACTATCATACGCCACGGGTGTAAATACAGTTGGTTATTTTATCACGAGGGCATGGCAGTTCATTGCTCCGGCAATCTTGATCTTGACAAAAAAAAAAAAAATATTTTCCATTACGTTAACATAGACCTATTTCTTTTTGGCATTTTCCTCTTTCCGATAAACACACATACACAAACATAATCCCTAACTCATACACACACACACACACACACACACACACACACACACACACACACATACACAAAGATTGGTAATAATCTCTGTTCTACATACACTCGAGAAATCCCTATGTCATTTGGAAAAGCCATACGATACCTCCTGTTATTGAGTAGAAGTAATCTCCTTCCAGCCTAGTCAGGCTTGGTGAGGAAATCCCGCCATTGCCTTGGATAGTCCAACTTTCACGACGCCGAGCGAAAAAATCTCGCAAGCTTACTGGTAAATCATTTCGCCTCGCAAAACGCTGTCGGAACACCAGATCTGATTTAAAAAAGCAGTACCCGCCCCATCAGTCTTAACTCTCACGGTCTCTTTTTTATTTCTTTTCACCAAAGAACAAACTAAATGTGAGAGCCACATACATTCAGTCATCCAAAGACAATTATAATATTTGTGAAAATATGTTAAGCTTTTTACGGAACATCGTAATTTGTCACTGAAAAAATATGGAAACTCTTGGCGAGAGTGATTTCAGCAGATATGAAAATGCACTGAGAGTGAAAAAAAAAGAAGAAGACAACGGAAAACAGAAACAGAAAGAATCTGGATTTTAAAAATATTGTATGATATTCAAACGTCTTATATTATAATAAGCCTGGTTAGGGAATTTCGTGGTATTTCATGAAAATAGCGGAGAAGTCATGTCCCCATAGAGAAGATAAAAACAATGAAATTTCATTGCCCTTTGCCCTACCAAAATAAAATGGTTATCATTGTACACAAGTAGAAAGCAGTTTCATTTGTATTCATACTATCGCGGAACGCTCCCAATCTTCAAATCTCAGACTGCTTCTCTTCTACAGGGGAATAAAATCCCTTCGTGTGCAGTAGGAAGCAAGGAACCCAAAATGTTTACATGTCAGACGTATTCAATGTCATCCGTTGCGAATCTGGAAGGGGATTATGAAGCCATCTTGTGTCCAGGGGCACAATACCGTGATTCTTAGGTAGCTGAAAATATATCATACACTGGTTCTCTCTAATACGGAAGAGAATACAATAGAATCCACATCGACACTCGGGAGAATATAGTATATACATTGACGCAACTGCACAGCACAGGGGTGCTAATGCAAAATGTGGCAATACGGTTGTGTATTAAAACGTTCTGGTAACGCCGACGTGGCTGTCAAAAAGAATGACGTGTATAGAATCGGTAAAGGGAAGGGATGGTGGATAGGGAGGGGGTAGGAAGGAGAGGGATTGAAGTGGCGAATGGCTCACTGCAGCTTAATAAAACAACTCAAGTAGTGGTGTATATAATATCACATCATTCACTTCGTTGTCACTGTATACCATTTACATGACAAACCAAAATCTTTTGACATCCATTAGGCGAAGGAGGAATAGGCCTTTAGGCCCGAATAAATTTTGAGCAAACAAAGCAGAAAAAGAATACCAGTATCATTACTATTCCCTCAAAACTAATCTGGTCATGAAAGATACCAAGAACACAATATTTCAGTATTGTGCAAAAGGCTCAAAAGAGACTGTATCTGTAGAGCCAACATTCTAGCTACACATGTACGTAATTTTTGACATTTTCAGGGTAAAATTTTGTTATTTTGCATGATTTATGGGGTGCCAGGCCTTCTTAAATTCACATTATTCTTCAAATAATATTGCTAATATTCTACAACAGGGAATATAGGACCTGCAAATGCTTTCGAACAATTTCTTATATGATGTGCACCGTATACAGCCAAAATCTACACATAACCATAATTTGGTTTCAGTTTGATTTTTGATGATATTATCACACCAACACGTGGACAACTTACTATATATATATATATATATATATATATATATATATATATATAACGTATATATATTATATATTATAAGATACGGGAAAGGAAGAAGAAAACGGTGCGTAGCTTTGGCATCATTATTCCTCTTACTGTTCCTCCCTTCGGAAAAAGTGCAATAGTTGGAAAGTTGGTATATATATATATATATATTTTAATTTGTTTATGTATGTATATATATATATATATATATATATATATACATGTACACATTATGTATGTATAAACATATATATATATATGCGTGTGTGTGTGTGTTTGTGTGTTCGTGCATGCGTGCGTGTGTGTGTGTGTGTGTGTTTTGAGTATTTGACAGTAAAAAGAAAGAGAGATGAAGAGAGAAGTCATAATACATACTACCACTACATACCCTTCTTGCCGTTAATATTTGTTGGGTTCTTTTTTTTTTTAACTTGCAGTGCATCGAATAGGTCTTCAACTGATAGTGCCTCCGAGCCATATCACTGGTGTAATGGCCGAGTTTTGAATAGAGCCTTCCAATATAACAGAAAGTTGATCCCACTGAAACATCAGGAATAGAAGCCCAAAAGACGTCGCACGAAACATGATAAGTAGCGGCCACAGACTCTACATATAAGGTTATTTTCCGTGACCCTCTTTTTTATATGCTTGTGTTCTTGTAATATTCAGACAGACGAGGACTAGAGTGGCTGAATACACCCCTGTGCATCTCACCAAACCTCATGTTATCTCTCCCTCTCTCTCTCTCTCTCTCTCTCTCTCTCTCCCTGTCTCTGTTTCTCTCTCTCCATCTTTCTTTCGTCCGTCTCAGATAAAGGAAATACACGTCCGTGATATTGGGAGAAGTAAATTGTTTACATCTCACAGCAAATAGCCACCGATATAAACCTTGACTGCAGATTTCTCAAAATATTGAAAGATGACTGCTCCAGGAGTAACCCCCCGTTCACATCGCTCTTTAAGCCTCTCGATCCGTCAAATCCTGAGGCACTCCTGCACATCTCCTCTAGGCGTCTCTGAACTAGATCTCTGGGCTATAAAACAAAAACATTTGATAAAGTGAAATATCGCCCCGATCACATTTTGTAAAAGCACAATACATCATGGCAGTGACTCTTTACTTTTACCTATTTATAAGCAAAACCTTTCCAATGTTATCCATTTTGCTGTCATGTTGGAAAGGAAAGGACAGTAAAAAAAAAGTTTCTGCATAATTACGATTCGTATGGATTGATAACCTTGCCATTTCTGGAGGAGAAAATTATGTATGGGGTGAGAGAAAAGCTTTTACTTGTTATCCGTGAAATGATGGAATGAAGTCATACATTTAGTGCAAGGCATCGTTAGATAGCTCCCAATTGTGTTGGTAATTGCTCAAAAGTAACCCGGGACAGCGTCGCATAATCAGAAATTGATAAATTGATCGAGTCGCTGAACGCGACATAGCTGCCCGCCGCGACAAACAGCAATTTTCGGTTGATATCAATGCAGTCATAAATTGCAATTGCAGAGCATAAATGAGGGAGCCCGCTAGTCAACCGAAGTCAACGTGTTGAGTTGGGGAACATTTATACCTTGCATTCTTCATGGTGCGCATCTTACGTTCCTCTTCAAAGCTCGGCCAATACCAACAACAATCCCTCGAACAGCACGTATTCTCATTGTGAAGGGCATGGTAGATATGTAAAAAAGGCGGATGGATGTTTGATGGTGATAAATGAAAAAATAAGAATCACAATGTTTGACGTATAACTGTCGAAGAGTCTTGTTGGTGATTCGATACATGCCTGGGAGATCATTGAAATGCCAAGTAGAATCTTGATGAGTACTTGACAGGTTGCTTTAGTTGAATCTCAGAAAATCACAGCTACAATATAACCTTCAGAAAAATGTATTAGAGGATTTTTTTGTCATAGTGTGTGACTTTGAGTGTGTGTGTGTGTGTGCGTGTGTGTGACTTTGAATATGGGCGTGTGTATGCGTGTGTGTCTGCTTGTGTGTGTGTGTGTGTGTGTGTGTGTGTGTGCGTGCGTGTTTGTGGCTTTGAGTATGCATGAGTGTGTGTGAGAGAGAGCACTTTCGTACTACCTGTCTGTCTAGTCTGTTTGTACGCTTATCTAAAACGTTTTGGTAGTACATTGTATGTCATTATACATTTATACAATGACACAACTCAATGCTCTTCGCACTTGTCGTATGTAACAAGTCTGCTGTGTGTCTCGCCACCGAAGGCTCGCAGTATACCAGCACCCTGTTGACGTAACACGTGGTATTATGACGTAGCTTCGCTGACCATTGTCATGTTTGCAGTACCTCCGTCGAGGCTAACATCTCATCCAACCACTCTTGCCAAATATGCAGATTTGTGCCTTCTTTACTTTACACCTTTCTCTATCATCGAAATGTGTCATTCTCCCTTGCTCCTTTCCTCCGTCTCTTTCTTCCTTCACGCCTCCCCTCTTTATTTTTCTCTCCTATCTCTCTCCATCTCTATCTCTCTTCCCATCTTTCTCTCTCTCTCTCCTTGACGCTGTCCGTTTCGAGGGGGAGGAGAGGCTTTGATGGGTGTTTCTGTTGTTTTACATTTGGCGTCAAAATCGTTTCTCCCATTATGGACGATGGCTCTGCTCCCAAATCCTAAATAAAAGAATTTGAACAGATGCAAGACCCACATCTGTGTAGATTTTAGGTTACCATGTACAGCTCTGGACGGAAAGAGAGAGAGAGGGGGGGGGGGGAAGAGAGAGAGAGAGAGAGAGAGAGAGAGAGAGAGAGAGAGAGAGAGAGAGAAATGCACAGAACGTATGAACATCACCTGTTCACATGATTTACGAAAGATCCTTTATTCATCAGCAAATCAGATTTACGCTTCAAACCATGGGAAGGGGAAGGGAAGGGAGTGATGGGGGGGGGGGGGAGGGGGTGGTGTAGGCCAAAAAGATAGTCGATAGTGATAGCATTACTCTTGATGGAAGCCAACTGATAGATGACTCGTGTATATTACAACCTGCAGTGTACATTTCCTTCAGTGGTGAGCGTGGCTACAGCAGAAAACGGGCACCTTCACATGATTCTTGAAATATCTCCTGCTTCTATATTTTCGCCATCCTATCTTTCCGTTATGTGTCATGACACCTAATACATTATGATGTCATGTTGGCTGATTGCTTGCTTAATTTTGTACAAGAAAATAAGTGAAACTCACACCTAAATGGATTTCCTCATCTATCGTGCATTGACCAGATAAAAGAACGCTCTGTTGTTACCAAAATTGGCCATCGTGCATATGCCTGATGGTCGGTCATTTCTGACTCGTGTAATCACTTATTTTCGGCTGATTGTAGGCACATTTCTGGCTCTCTCCCACACCATCTAAAATAAATTGTCATGATGGAGAAAGAACACTTGTAATCATACAACGAGCGACCCCCTTCACAATACAATAACATACACATTGAGAACATATAAATTACAGTCAATCAACAAAACTACTTATCAATTTGATTAAAAGAAAACAAGTGTCCTTTCAAAACATTCTTCTTTACAAGAAGTTGTATTTTTAGTGCCAGATAAGATGTACACGCCCTTTCAATCATCAGAGGAAGTAGACCTATACCTTTAATTCAAATTCTCTGCCCCAAAACAGATAGCATTGTTTTCTCATATCCATGGAATCAGGGCGAAAATGGAAAAAAAAAACTAGGACATGTCCTACAAAAAGGGGACAATGTGTCCTTCCCTTGAGTTGACTTTGCAAACTTAAAAACAGCCTGACCTGGGGCGAATTCCTTGAATATCCGAAAACAGCAGTCCCACCCGTAGCGTTTTGTGCTATCGCTGTAATGAATTATTCATTTAGAAGATCCGCATTGGAGGCACAAAAACCTCAGGCCTTTTTGCCCCCTTAACCCTGTCATTTCCATAGGCAGCCTGCGTATACACATTGTCAATAGCGTTTTTACGTAATGGCTATTAGATAATTAAGGTAACGACTGTGAGCTCAAAGCTTCAGTTTTAAGTAAAGATGGCAGTTATTTTCAGCTTGTACTTATCATGTTACGGACAACGCCAGCTGTTAGTTGTCATAGGCGGTAAGGACTGAAGCTATGCGTGTAATTCACCTCATGTTTCTTTCTCATTCTCTTCATCTATGCCACGCTGTCCTCCAGTCGGCTAAGACTAGCGACACGAGTAAAATGTTGTGAAATTTTTATTGGATGTTTCACCCTTGAGGGTAAATTCATCTTCGTGAGATCCTCAGAGTTGAAGTAGTTATTTCTTCCCTTTGGTTTCAGATGTGGGTGAGGTAGCAGTCTTATTCTATTGTGAGATTCGAAAGCTGATGTAGAAATGACTGCTCCCTTGGTTATCTGGTGAAATATGAAACACTTAGAAAACCGTTTTTATTTTGATGGCGTAGTGTTGGGCAAAGTATAGACGGGCTTGATAAACATGATAGTCAGATATCCCGTGAACGCAATGTTGAGGGACATTCTTTTTGTAAACGTCATAGAGGTGTAACCATTCGAGTGCAGGTTAAAATTCATATTTGCCTTTACAAGTACAGGCCAGTGGGCATCACACTCCTCATGTCGACTTCTACCCATGGTGCATTGCGCCCTTCAGGCACTATCGATTTCAAGTTGAGTGGGAGAACTAAATAGTCAAGAGGGGAACGATCGAGGCAAAATATCTCTCTCTGCACATTTTCCTTTTTTTATTCTTCATCTATCTATAAATTTGATTTATTTATCTATCTATCTATCTATCTATCTATCTATCTATCTATCTATCTATCTATCTATCTATCTATCTTTTGTAACCCAACAACATGTAGGCCTGATCAAATCACTGAACATTATTTCCCGCATTTGGTATAGGTGAATTCGTGTGCATTAAAGTTTTTGTTCATGTATAATTTGTCGTAATTGGTTTAATTGACTAAAATGTACCTCCGAAATGGCTAAAAGAAACTGAAATCGGCTTTGAGGTTTAAGTGCGGTCAAGCGTGAAGGACATAAAGCATTTATGTCCATTCAAATCCCGAGTATCATGCTTTACCAAACATTACCAAAGACGAATATAATTTATATATATGTCTATTTATCCGTCTCTCTTTCTCTAATTCCCTCAAAGTTCTTACTTGCTCATGCGACTGATCCTCGCCATGCCCACAATTTGAGGTTATTGCATCGCTCTAATCTTCTACAGCAATGTAAAGGCATCTCAACCATAATGATTATGAGATATGCAACTGAAGGCTTCTTTACATGATGTGTCTCATTTTAGGCCCGAAAGAAAGAAAAGCGAATAGATGCTTAATGAGCAATATATAATCCATCTAACTACTTTTACAGGAATATACAGTGAACAGAGGAATAGACAAATACGTCTGCCACTGCAAATCCGTTGCTTGCAAAGCATATGTTCACGATGGTGGGAAGGTGCGTTACTGAATTATACACTTAGAGAGAAGAGTCACCTTAATTGGAGGAGGGAGGGAGGCTGTTAGGAGAGTTAAGTGCCATTTTCACGGTCCAGCGGTCGAGGGCTCGCCAAGGTGATCCCACGAGGGGGTACCCTGCCCAAGTTCTCTGCCAATGGATGTAATGCTAATCATACTTTGTCAAGCAGATCGAGAGGTGCTGCTTTGAGGCTCAAGTCAGGGTCGCTTATTTTAGGGTAAAGGGCGAAGAGGGAGGGGTGGGGTGAGAGAAGAACAGCTACCAGCCTTGACGTGGCTGTTTCATTTTGCCGTGTGCAGAACAAGACATTAGTGTATAATGGTTTTAAAGGCAACCATCCGATTAAAGCTCTATACCACTTCCTCATCAATTTGTACTAAAAAGTTTATAGACATCGTTCTTTGGAGCGATAGTCTAGTTTCGGTTGAGATAGGGATTCAGATTTTAACTGTTTGCGAGATAATTACAGACCATTTATTAAATATTGTCAAGAGCATACAATTCTAAGACGAATTCAAACTTTGTGTGATAAATATCGGTTTTGTAACTGCGGAGATATTCCAACACAAAGTTAAACAAAGTGGCCCTGATGAAAGGTGTGTCCCACCTTTTATTTGGACCACTTTGTTTTTTGGATATCTCGGCCATTTCAAAACCAATTTTCATCAAGTAAACTATGAATTACTCTTAGAATTGTGTGTGCTTTCCTATTTAATAAGAGGTTTCTCATTATCTCACAAAAAGAAAGTTGTAAACCTGACGCTCCATCCCAACCAAAGCTATACCATCCCTTTAACATTGCTTAATGAATTTTCCAATAAATGAAAAAGAGTTTTCATTGCTCTGCGGTTACAACTGGACAGTGTTTTGTGCGAATAATATGACTTGATGTTTTGTAGATATTCTGAAGATACTTCTCAATGTAGGAAGTTTAGATGACAATTGTTCGCAAACCAATAGGAAACTCCTGACGCGATGACATAATCACTGCATTCAATCGGTATACGTGACTGTCACCACCATTGCACTTTAAAGTGGGGACACCACTTTCAAAATGTTCTGTTTATTTTGCCAAATTCTACTAAAACACTTTTTGTAGAATTCTATTCTGAGTACCATGGACATATTGAAATTTGGTGTTAAAGCATGGTTGTACCCGTGAAAGAAGCTCCTGAAGCTCAAAGCTACCTTTGTGGGACCACTGTGTTATAGTGGATATGGCTCAGGATTTATACACAGAAAGCTTGGGGTTCAAATCCTTACTATATTTTTGAAGTATACCGTGGTATAGTGTAGGAGATGTGTATTGGTAATTCCGTGGTATTATTAGTAAATGTAATTCTGCCTGTTATGTGTTTTTCTTTTCTTATAACTCCCTGCACACTTTGCACTTAAAAGAATCGTTTACCATTGGGAGCAGTGATTTTAAAAATTGTTCGAGCTATCACATTTGATGCATAATTATGTGTAGGTCAGTTGTATCACAAAACATCCTACCATCTCAAAAAGTTCTCAGTAAAGCCCAGAATAAAAATGAGATATTACTGGGTGTTTTTTTTTTCACTAAACCACAACTCTAGACAGTTTAGCCTAGACACAATCCTAGTATAGCTATTGTTCACACATTAAACACTGATTATAACGATCAAACACTTTACATTTGTTGTTTCTATCCCTAACTCACATTTTAGAACTATTTTGAAGCACCAAAGCAGGGGTTTTTGTTCCATCTGCAAAAGGTAAACAATGCCTTTAAAGGCAACCGACTCGAGGCCACTGAACATCTTCCAGGGAGATAAATCATGTTGAGTAGTGATTTGTTGGAATAAATGTTCTGCAGGTGAAGTCATTCGCATCTCACACCACATGGAACCATTTGAGTGGCAAAAAACGTGCACCAATACAGAACTTACACTTTTTTTTAATCTATTCTCGAACGACCACTTTGTCTTTGTGAAAGACTACAACAACGTGTCTCAACATTTATTCAGGTGATTACTGTTTGTTACCATTCTCACTGTCGTTATTACTATTGCATCATTATTTAATCAGCTATTGAGCGTGAGCAACATGACCATTAATCACATAGCATTGGCAATGATTTTATTTGCGATAACTTTAACTATATATGTGTACCTGATAAATCCATACCAAATACTTTTATCAACATTTATCCATGATCTGAACTGCCAGCACGGAGAGTGACCTCGAACCTGAAAAGAGGTGAACACACAGGTCTTGGGTATTGTCTGGAACCCCCCGGGGCATTACTGTCTGATGTCGTCTGTGCTGGCATTTATTCCAGCAGCAGCCCTCTCTCCCTTGGACTCCTTTGACAAGCATTCTTCTGGTGTACTGGATATATAATTCAAAGAACCTCTTCTGCTGCAATGCTTTCGGTTTCCACGCTGCGCTGAATTATGTATCTTACCCCAATCAATGTATTCAAAAACAAGGTACGTCTTTTTTCAACCATGATACCTTAACTTTGGAAGGTTTGCCCACTTGGGATTTGTTGCTCAGAGATTATTGCTTTGGATAAGGCGTTCGTAGGTGTACAGAAATCATCTATACTACACACATCACTGCTGTGACGCAAAAAAGGGGGAGGTCTAGAGGCACTGGCCGGGAAGCGAATACCTGATTGATCATACCAGTGATAGACATTCCTAAAGCAAGCGTTAAAATAACTACCGTAATCAGAATTAAACAAATTGCGGTAACGCTTTCAAATCGATCGTGAAAATGGGAATGATAAAGTCATGAAGCGAAAAAGCATACAAAGTTGACATCAATAAAACTGACACTAGTGCTTTCCCTAAGAATTGCACAGTAGCATGCCTAGTAATAGTTTAATAATGATAACGGTGGCAAAGAAAAGATACCACATGTACCTGCGTTTCACTCAAACCATTATTGAAATATTCCTATTAACTGAGTCACATGTTTCAAAACTTTTATATTTTATTTATCTTATTGCATTTTTTTGCAACATTATGCATTATGCATTTTTGACGGCAACAATTACTCATTCCATCATTATGAAGCGAAAAATGCACTTTTGTGTGTGATTGTGTATATAGAGAAAACAAGCATGTGTTTTTGAATAACTTGTGGAAAGCAAGAGCCATTGGACAGCTCTTACATAAAGGGCAAACTATCTGGGCTGCAACCATTAGCTCCTGGCGGCTTATTTTGCAAAGTAGGATGATTATGTTACCGTCGACCGTGTTACGTAATGAAAACATACCATCTATGCGCCCTTGAGTGTCTCTTGCCATTCTGATGTTCTGTACTTAATTTGACAGAATAATGACATGTTTATCGATGTGAAGTTTCCTTGTGCCAAAGAAAGAACAAAAGTGAAATCACCCTCATTGTTTTTTTTTTTTGCAGAGATCCTTAGGTGATTACTCGAATCATATCTTATTCTTCCATTGTCTTGTTTTGCAGAGGAATGCATAGCGATTTCGTGTTTTTTAACCTCCTCAGAAGAATAATATTATTCAAAATTTACGCAAGCTCATGAAAAATATGCTCACATGAATAACACATTGTCTTGATGATTTTTGTTTTGTCCATACTAGTCATTACTGGAAGTCCTGATTAAAGTTGACTTTGCTCTAGGTCCCGGCGCTGTCTTGCAAGCAGTCTTTACGTGTGAATGAATCACATAAAGCAAAAGTGGGTAGAGAGGAGGAGGGGGGAAGATTTCGGAGCGCAGGTGCAAACAGGCGCCAATCGTTCCGGAGATTCGATTCCGCTTCGATAGTGATGGCACGGGCATTAGACACGTGAAGGTGTGGCGAGAAATGTGTGTCTGCGCGCTTGTGTATAGAAGTATGTGCGAGTACGCATTTATCTGCACAGGTCGTATTATATTTTTAAAAAAAAAAACTTTTTAAATGGATGAGGGGGGTGGGAGAGGGAGTACTTTCATAACTCATATGTCCCAATGATATGCAAATGTGTTGTATATGATTATAAAGTCATATATACATATACATGAAAATGCGTAAATACTAATGATATGTGTGTGTATTATATTTCATCAATCAAATTACACATAAATGCAAGAGAATATTACGTTGAGGGGTTGAAGGTTGAGGTTTCAATTTTCTTCTACTTGATATTCTCTATCATGTTACATTGTTTATTGATATGATAAAGAATGTTGAACAACAAAGCCTCGTCCGCCTTGGACTATACTTAACATAACAATGTCGGAATTTCGGAGATTGGGTATTTGTTCCGAGTTCATCGTGTCACTGCCGGCAACCAGGGATAGTCTTGTGGTAGTGTCGCTGCCCAGAAAGCAGTAGATGACAGGTTCGAGTCACGTGTGTGTGTTTTTTATCGACATGTTTGTTAAATTACAGATCAGCAGTTGTGATCTTAAAGATTCCATTTGTTAGAGGGAGAAGAAAATTCAAACCTCAAATTATACATCTTAAAATATTTTGTGTATAGTGTATTAGTGTAATCAAAAGGCATATTACTTTTAAAATCGGGATCATCACTGACTTTACATTTAGAGATGTGACTGAAAAGAAAAAGATGTGTGTGTGTGATTTGGTGTTTGTGTGTGTTTATGTATGTGTTTGTTTGTCTGAGTCTGTGTCTTAGGGAAAAAAGAAGTTCAATGAAGTTCAATGCCTCACCTAAACCAATAATAGTAGCTACTCCCGTAAGCAGATGGGCTGATCTCGTTATACCTGACGTAGTGTCCCTACATAAGCCAAATGATCACAGTGTGAAATGAACTCAACACGAGTATCGGTGCGAATTAGAAAAAAAAAAGCTTTCTTTCAATACTGAAATTATTACAGACATTGGCGGACAATACATTATGTTTACTCCGTAGCATGTGAAAAGCGCTAAAATGTTAGTAATAGTTTTTACTTATTCACCTCTCCTTTCTGGAGTGCTATTACTTTTACGATTCTTGATCATTGACGATAAGCATCCTCATCACTATTATTTCCCATACTGATCAGGAGAATTCACCGCAGAGCATGCAGAGTATACATCAAATTTAATGTCAAGGCCGTGTTTGAATCATAATTATTTCCTCCGTGTAAAGCACACTCCCGGACTACGAATTCCCCCGTCTAGGAATGTGATGACACGGATATCTACGAAAGACTTAAGAACCTCGCCGGGCATGCCGGGTGCTGTGGGAGAGGGAGAATGGTTATCAAGGGCCACGTAATGAGATAACCAAATTTGCTCCTAGCCGTCCTGTCCTTCCTTAGTCTTAAGAGACAAAACCTGGAGGGTCGGTTTGAATACTGGCATTATGAAAGAGACAAATGAACATGATTACATGATCTAATTTTTATCACATGTTTAATCATGCGCACATGACCTTATCTGATTAGCGGCCAGGTTGCTCTGGCAACGCCGGCCAATTTCCCACCATTTTTCAACGACCAAACATTCTATTTATGACGTCCATCATGGTTTATGGTTGATCACTACCTTATCGCCCAACAAGGGCAATGGCCGCAGTCTTCCATTTAAAGAGAGAGAAACAGGACTGTTCTTTTATTACTATGGCACTATTGATTACACGTGTAATGATTATATTATGAATGGCAAATAATATGAAAATGGCAGCAGGGTTTAAAATTCTATGAAAATTCAAAAGCTGCCCATTCCCCAATTTAATAAAGAACATAAAAAAGAAAGGTAAGTTAAAGTGGAAGGCAATAGATCTCGTCCTTCTTCACAGTGAAATTATGAAGGGTAGAAATGTTTAGTTTCATATTGTTACGTAATAACCATGCCAACTAGGCGCAGAGAGTGGAAATGATATTTCATACGAATACAGACGTAGACAAACAATATCTATCTATCTATCTATCTATCTATCTATCTACTATCTATCTATCTATTCATCTAAACACACACACACACACGCACATACACACACACACACATATATATATGTATATATATTCATTTATTTATCTATCTATTCATTTATCATAAAACCGCAGTTGAGAATAAATAAATAAATCCCCTCCCTTTTTTATATATCCTGTTCTTTTTATGCTAGCAGTTCGGCCATTTCTTACCTCCCTTCATCTCTTATCCCCTCTCCAGCTAGTCACCCAGTTAGTCCACCAACAGGTACCCCGGACATGTCAGCATAATCTATTGTATGTGGGACTACAAGCACTTCGAACCCTGATTAAGCCCCACCTCTTCGGCATGTACATAGGCAAGCCCTCTCTTGGCAGGCATTGTCTATGTATACAACAATCATTGTTTTCTTTGAAAATCACATGATTACGATTTAAGTATGACGACGATTCAGAAACAAATGCATAATACATAACACAATATAAGATAGATATGTAACATATCAAACAATGCATAATATATTACAAAATACATAATAAATCAGATTACACAGTTGGATGACCTTCGGGACGACATCAAAATGACACCGCTTGAGCGAAGAAAATATGAAAGAGCTGTATACGAGTGCAAGGAAGATCTGAAAGACAACCTCAGATATCTGTGATTCCTCTTCCTGAATAGCAAGCTTATCAAATATTGACCACGTCATGTGTTCTCATATTACACTGACCACATCATGTGTTTTCATATAGAATACTCAATGATCTTAAAGGACAAGTTCACCTTCATAGACATGTGGGTTGTGTGAATGCAGCAATATCAGTAGAACACATCAATGAGAGTTTGAGGAAAATCGGACAATCCATTCAAAAGTTATGAATTTTTGAAGTTTCTGCTCAGTCACTGCTGGATGAGAAGACTACTTCAGTGTATGATGTCACATATCTATTGTGTACAACGATATAAAGAAAGTATAAAGAAAATTCAACATATCTTCACTTTTCTCGCATAACAAAAGAACACTCAAATTCTCTCTTTCAGAAGGCAGGGGGAATGATATTACCCTTGCTGTACGTCAGTAAAAAGTCGAAGAAATGTGCACTTTATTAAAAAAGAAAAGTTTTATGAAATTCTCTTTTTATTTTCCTTATGTCGTTGTACACATGTGACACCATACACTGTAGTAGTCTTCTCATCCAGCAGTGATTGCGCAGATACTTAAAAAAATCATAACTTTTGAATGGATTGTCAGATTTTCCTCAAACTTTCACTGATGTGTTCCACTAATATTGTTGCATTCACTCAATTCACATGTATATGAAGGTGGACTTGTCCTTTAATTGGCGTACACGATAAAGGACTGCTACAGTATGTCCCTCTTCTTGGGCCTGTGACCGATAATTATTGCATCATAGTTGAGATTAAAAATATTGTGTGTCTAATGATAGCATAAATTGCACTTTAAAACACCGTGAAGGTAGTTCATTGTGAACCACGTGACTCACCTCTTAAATTGAATGGAGTGTAGAAATTCATAAATGCACTTGCCTATTGCAAACAAACAGGAAACATGATATCCTTTGTATAAAATTATGTCAAAGTAGGGATATTTATCTCCTCTACAAATGCGATGGTGTTCGAATGATCCCAGGTATGAGAATGATTTACAAACAAACTGTACTGTTAACGAGTCGGAGATACTGGTGGTAAGGGGGGGGGGGATGGTTGAAGTCAGATTTGGTGTCGGTATCAGTTTCATTCGCTGAAAAGGAGACTGCGTTCGCTCATCGGTAAACCACTCAACATCGACATCTGAGCGCAGTTCCGTCCTGTCCCCCAAAACGGGGGAAACGGGAAAAGAACTATGAAATCTGAATAATACTCAGCAGGAAAAACAACCACTCAATATCCTTCATATTGCTGACAACATTGCGTCATTGCCTGATATGTAGACATGCTGCCATGTTGAGCAGTGCCGTACACTGCTTGTGATGTAATTGATCTCAGTTAGTACAATACAGTATATGATTATCGTCTGGCAGTGGCTAATATCCAAATTACTATCAAGTTCTGGTTTTTTTTTTTTTCAAGCCTTGACTAATGTTGTCTTGATTATTCGAGAGTGCCCGTTTTGAAACATAAATACATCTATGAACACACATACACACACAGTATACATTTACATGGTAAATAAATGTGTATTTCTATTTTCCTTTCATTAATGTTGTTACGATTTACCTTAACTTCATTGCCCATTAGGTAACAAAAGAAATGAAGTAGATTATACTCAAGAAGAATTGTGAAAGGCCTTTAAATGGTGTGCCCTAAATTTCATAAATAAGTAGTCTCAGGCGGAGATTTATTCGTTTCAAAGGGGATCGAAAGAAAAAGAAAGTGTGCTGTAATCGAAGAGTTATGGCACTATCAAATTTTCCCGATATCTGTACCCCAAAGTTCCTAAGATTTGTCGGGTCTTCTTTCGCGATAGGTGTCTGTCGATTTGTGATGTATAAGAAACAATACTGCTCCAGAATGGTAGCAGTCTTTCTTTTTTTGGGTGGGGGGGGGGGGGGGGGAGGGGGCAGGGCATGCACATACAAGCATTGTTCATTTCAGAGCGTGTAACACATGGAAAAGAATGCCATGGGTAAAATATATAAAGGTACACGCTTTGTACATGCGAGCAAGCTGCGCAAGGAGAGACGGGGTTTTATAGCGGTGCAATTAAATGACTGTATTTACCAACCAGACTAGGACTTTTATCAATCGCGGACCATCTTACTTTGTTTGCCATAGAAGGCAACTGCAGCATCTAGTTTTCGCTTTTGGTAGAATAATTGACATCAACAAAATGCTACCTTTAATGTGAATACTTTTCTTGCTGGAAGGAACAGATATCGCCCTAGAAAAAGATAGTCGAACCCATTGGTGAGTCATATACTCCATAATGCGCATTTTGTTATCTTCAGGTGTGCGCAAAAATGTAAGGGAAGCATATGAAACACCATGATATAGGCACCTGCTGCCCGTTGTCATCTCTGCACTATAAAAGACCGGCTTGGAAGCGCGCTGAAGCGTGGTATTATTCCTGCATTAAGTTTTGATCTCCTGCGTGTATTCAACCCGCCATATCTCCTATACTCCCTTCCACACCACCTCCACCTACATTACCATTCTCCATCGCGCAGGGCTGGGCATCAAAATTCCTCTGACGAAAGTTCATTGTCTATTGGCATCCAGGTCACAATGGCTGACCCGGCCGAAATTGATCAGCGCGATAACAATGTCCGTGCGTGGAGTAATTAGATTTGTCGGCGCCGCGCCATGATCAAATTCCGATTTCCTTTGTTAAGTGTTTCGTAAACTTTTCTGTATGTGTGTGTGTGTGTGCGCGCGCTGTAAGTGTGATTGCTCGCGGTCAAAGATAAAGATAGAAACAAAATTGTGTTCAGTCCGAGCAGATCGATAGAACTCACAGTAGGCCCTACATCTTAGAAAGACTGCAAGAGAATAAAGGCCAGGAGATATTGCCTACTTCCGTATTACTGGGAGCAAGTATATGCAACTTAACGACTGCTAAAGCAGCCAGTTATAGGAGTCACCTGGTATGCATGCATGCTGATTACACACAGACAGACACACACATACATTCCGACTGTCTATTATTTTTATGAAAGAAAAAGAAATAAGACGATATATATATAAATGTAATATATATGTGTGTGTATATGTTTATATATATTATAATAATTATTATTCATAATTAGTACTGTTGCTTTTTTATTTCATTACCATTATCATTATCATTATGAAATTGTATTGTTAGTTTTTAAAGCATGTGAACAAAACTAATATCCATGATATGGACAATAAATGATTGAAATGAAATGAAATGAAATTATTACTACTACTAGAACCCCTCATTATGATGAGGTGAAATATGAAACTATGACAGAAACTATAAAAGAAGGAATGCGTTGCACATAATTCATCAATGACTCAATGACAATCGCATAACAGCATGTTTATCGCTTGACTGACAGCCAATTGTGTTTGATGTATTTAGTTTTGTAAAGATTATATACTCGACTATTTGTATTTCTAGATGAAGTCATGGCTTCCCCCCCCCCCCCCCTCCCCTCTTTATTGGTTTTATTTGGTGTCTGGCTGTGTCATGTAAAGAATTACCTTTCCCGCATGGATCGAATACTCCATGTGTGGTTTTCAAACGTTTAGCATTGCTACCGTCCACAGGTTCAGCAGCCATCGCACAAAATGCACACCAATATATCATTTTCGTATTGTTATTTGGGAAACATTCGTCTAAAGATAATGAGCCCGTGAATGACGTAATGGAATTAAGTGAAAGCAACGTTCTTCCATCACCTCTTATTGTCCAATTGTCAGTAGCGTTAAAAGCTACTTAGGTCGTTTTATTCTTACATTGAGGCAAAAAAAAAGAATATCCAGCGTGGTATTGATGGATATTACTGAAAGGTAAACGACATTCTATGAGAGAAAGAATGAATAAACAGAAAGCAGTATGTGGAATAATAGCAACAGCCTTGCGACAATGAACAGCAGATCATAACCATATATTCATATTTCACATTTGAAATTGTTTTGAGAGGACACTGTAAGTAGGTCACCACAATAGGCCAATGTCAATTGGCTTGAGTACGATAATGCATCTGTAACACCTGCAGCATCCCTAGCACACTGCGAAGCTTAAGGCGCGTAGTTGTTCAACAAAGATCTAATTTATATGACAGCTCCTGAAGCGCTTGATTGGCTGCAAGAGGTGTTTAATATATTCAGTATTGTACAAATTGTACTGTAAAATTTGTATTTGAATCGCCATTTGGCTTTTTGGGGGGGGGGTGGGGGAGGGGCTCATTATTTGTCGATTGGTTTCATCCGGTGTCTGGCTGTGCCACGCATAGAAATTACCATCGCTGCAGAGAAGAGGTTACACCAGGTGTGGTTTTCAGCAGTGCAATCATCAAAAGTCACCACGGTCGCAGCAGTCATGACGTAAAATGCACAGCAATGTGATATCATTTTGTTGTTGCTCTTATTTGGGGAGAGTCCGTCTAAAAATAACGAGTGCGTGAATGACAAAATTATGGAATTGGGTGAAGGCAAATTTCTTCTATCGCCTCTCATTGTTCTCTAAGCGTCAGTGGCATTAACAACCACTTTGATAACTTTATGCCTACATTGAGACAGAATATTTATCGAATCTGGCGTGTTATTGATGGACTGTTCATTCGTATGCTTTATTCATGTTGCTACCCTCCACCGTCCCCCCCCCCCCTCACCCGCCCGTCCCTTGTGAATCACTTGTCTAATGGCAGTTACCACTATTGACAGTTTGTCTCGCAAATCTATCACGGGTGTACAAACTGTGAAAGCGTGACATGAGCCTCTCTCGCATTTCGTTCGCACATCGTATTTCAATGTATATCAGTTAAAGAAGCCCATATATGCTATATGCATCAGATACAGATAGTGGTAAGGCACGGGAAAGGGAGTGGTGTGTACTTTCTTGGTCATTTCTTTTTTCAATAGTGAAAGAGTGAATGATTCCTTGACATTGATCAGATCTTTGATAGAAGTATGGGATCAAATCAATGATGTTGTTTGCTGAATTTGTTTGCTCGTATTACTGCATTCGCAAAATCATAATCTTTCCTGCGGAAGCATTCTTTTAGTAGACGGATATACCAGCTTTCACTGAAACACTTAAGATTGTAGCTTGCTCTCCGACGGAAAATAAGCACCTGTCCTTTGAAAACGTAAACCCCACTTGACTGAGAAACGTCTCCATTAGTTCATCTAAACTTGTACTTTATATTGGAATTTTTGCCCTCAGCTGTTTAAAATCTCATTGATTAAAAGAGACCTCCGGATGATTTTCAGATTTTTTCATTTGGACAACCATAAATTAGTTATACTGAGGACAGAGTTTCAGATTTTGTGATAATTTGGATGAAGAATAAGAACATTGTCAAAATTTAGAACAAATTGCAATGAACAAGGATGATGACATGGCAGAGTCACCATAAGAATGCATGAGTTGGGGCTCAAGGAAACAGAACAAAAGAAGAAGGCATGCATCGATTATGCACAGGTGAACTCGCAAGCAAGCAGTATTGTAATGGAATTACACTGCTACATTTCTGAAATATGTGAACCTCCTATGTCATCATCCTTGTTCAGTGTAATTTGTTTATGGTTTTTCAAAGTATTGTTTCTCTGCTAAAGAACCACAATAAATTCCCCAAATCTGTATAATTATAGAGTTGTCGATTTATGTACTACATGATGTGAAATTATGAAAATCGTCTGGAATGTCCCTTTAAAGTCAACAATGCAGCACTGATTAAAAATGGAAAGAGCAAGACAGCGTGAGAAAGAAGGAAGAGAAAGGGAAAAAGAAAAGGAAGAGAGAATGAGAGAGACGGAAGGGAGAAGGGAAGAGGAGGACTGGAAAGAAGGAGGATGATACTGATGTAAAGTGGCTGTTTGACAACCAGATGTTCCGTGGATCATCCTGCAAGGGTCGTTGGTCGCATTCCTGGCAGGGAAGTCATCGTCGATATCATCAACCATCTCATTGTCAGATAGCATCCTAGCTGAATGTTATCACTGGAAAATTTATCCGAAACCTTGTGTATTACCATTCGTTCCTTATCTTTCTTTTTTTTCTTTTTCTATCTATCTATCTCTCTCTCTATCTCTCATTCATTCACTCTGTCCATCTGTCTGTATGCATGTATCTCATTTGTGTCTTTTTTTCTCCCTGTTTGTCTATTTCTCTTCATCTTTATCTCTCTGACACTCTCTCCTCCTGTCTCTTATACTATATCTATTTCTCTCTATATATTTCTCATTTGTCTCCCTCAAATCTCACCCATCTTTCTTTCTCTCTCTCTCTCCCGCTGTCTATCTATTCGTCTCTATCCATCTCCCTCATCTCTTTCCAAACAAATCAAGATCTAAAATCTCGCGATTGAGTGCACGCAGTCGTAAAGAGTGAAGAGACATCATTGAGAACTGCCACACCATTTTTATTACCCCATGGCATGGCCTCATTGGTGAATGTGCAAGCAAATTTTACTCCCCATTTCTCGGAAAGAAC
This sequence comes from Diadema antillarum, assembly GCF_040938485.1. NCBI lineage: Eukaryota > Metazoa > Echinodermata > Echinoidea > Diadematoida > Diadematidae > Diadema > Diadema antillarum. The sequence goes on along the minus strand of NW_027272022.1, from coordinate 1,115,891 downwards.
CACCTTTTATTGGCTCCTTGCCTTTCTATCCCCCCCCCCCCCCGCCAAAAATCAAGATAGTAGGTGTCCTCTGTAGAACCCTCTCATCGAGCTGGTCTGGTGTGTTTGGATGGGGATGCACCGGCCTGATGTTTGGCGTGGCGCGTTGGTCTGATCTCGTAATGGCCGTTTGATTGCTCTCCTTTCCTTGAGCGGTGCTAAATTTCGCAGGTTGCTCCGCTTTTCCTCCTTCCAAATAGAGAAGGGGCAGGGACGCGAGCATCCCTTAGCCAGTTTGGATAAATAATAAAAGGTTGGGAATTGAGTTGGCACCTCCTCCCCCATCGCGTTGTGTATCCCAAGATGGCTGGCTGTGTTTACTTGGGGTATACTGGAATTTGACATTGTCCTTTTGTCTGACGAAAGAGTTCAGAGGGTTAAAGTGACGTATCAAGATTTGCACGCGTTTTCTGTTTATGTCGGTACATTGGCTACAGCAGTCAAAAGGTAACAGGTTACTCTCACGGCCGGCACCACGTTTTGAAAAGTGTGTGTGTGTGGGGGATGGCAATTTATATTTCTGGTGTACTTCCGGGTTTCATGAGCTAACAAGCTAAAAAAAGGGGCCTTATCCGCGCAACTTTCTGCTAATACTTCTGAGTTTCCATAGCTGACAACCAAAAAAAAAAACAAAGAAAAGAAAAAGGGATCCCTATGCATTCATATGTATTATAAAAAAAAGTGGGGGGAGCGAGCCCCCCCCCCCGTTCTGCCAACCCTGACCCCGATGCTCCAGAGCGTTCGACCCATAGTTATAACAAAACGATATCTAAAGCAATCCTTAAATATCTTGCTAGTAAACCTCAAATTACAATATTCTGGTAGTGTTATCTAAGGAAGATGGTAACATGCTGGAATGCTGGCTTGTGGTGACCGCGGTTGAAAAAAAAAGAATCTGACTTTTACTGGACACATGAACAACATAGGGAATTTCCCCTCCCTATTTTTCATCTCTCTCTCTCTTTCACTCCACACACACACACACACACACACACACGCACGCACATAATTATGTATCCGCGTGTATGTATGTGTATGTGTGTATACATGTGTGTATATACTTGCGTGCATCGTGTATGGGTGTATACACATTATTCCTGCTAGGAAGACAGACAGACGGACAGATCGAAAAATATATGCATAAAAGATAAATAAACATGTTTATAATTATGTACATTTCCTTTTGCGTAGGAAGGGATAATACAGTGAAAGCGCGTTTTATCGGTTGCTGCAGAATCTCTTAAACTGTCTAATGCAGATCATATTAGCATGCGCTCAATCGTTTTGAGAAAATGAAAATCTGGTAAAACAATTGTCCGTATCACCGCTCAGATGTAAACGCGCTGGCATTCTTTTTTTTTTCACTTCCACAAATGATGATGAATTAAGCTCCCCTCTTTTTTTCCAATAAAAGTGTTCATATGATTAAAACTGTACTGACTGCATATCTGGAGGCATCCTTATCTACTGCTACCCCTATCTGTCAAAGTTGGTGTGGCAGAAAAATTATGGAAGCGGCTGATGTCGTTTTTATGATCCCCGAGGAGTATTAAACTATTCCCACAATAAAATAGTTACAAATCACCGCAAGTGTTCTTTGAGCAAGCTGTCACAGTGATTTAGAAGGTTCATTCGGGTAAATCTTTTGCTATTGTTGTTGTTCTTATCCTTCCTTTTAATAATGTAGCTGCATGATGAAGTCCCTACTCGAATGTGTATAACCATGATACTCTCTCGAATAGCAGGTGTCAGAAGCAAACGCCAAAAACACTAGACAGAGCTCCGTGAATCTTGTCCTCGACGTTTTTTTCTCAATCCCTCACGCACTCATGGCACTGAACGAGTTATTGTTTTACTTTTTTACTGTTATTGTTAATACATGCATATGAACTTAGCAGATATAACAATTGAGAATGCATTTCAGCATTGACCAAGGTATGATGGGCTCACTTGTGAATCCCCGTTTCTTCAGAAAAGGAATACCGTAAGAACAACGGTTTCATGATGCCAGTCAATCTTAAGTCTAGTGTTATTGTTCTTGTTTTGTTTTGGACTACTAGGCCAGGTCGACCTCTCTTAGATCTAACTTAATTACTTATAATGTGCGAATTTTAGAACTACGTAAAATATGCAGACAACCAGACTTGCCCACTGCAATCGAATTAACGTGTAACAGGCAGACAGGTGATATTTCGGAGAGGAGGGGAGGATCACCATGCAGAGAGGGTCAACAAAAATACAAGACAAAGTCAAAGATATAGAAGGTTTATTAGTTGGGGTAACACATATCTGAACTATTATGTGAACTGCTCAGATGGGTGGAGATTTGTGTTACCTCCTATCATCATGTAGGTAAGGGTATTTCGTTCATACACAGTTCTTTGTTAACTCATCGTCCACTGAAGGGTGCTGGTAGATGCTTTGAAAAGTTATGGGGAGCTAATAATCCCGTAGTGAGCGGGGTAAAGTAGTTAGCGCCGACCCTGACTCGCTGTGGGCTGACATCAAATTGAAGTCGGGAAGGATAGAAGGGGTGGGGGATGAGGGAGGTGTTGAGCTTAGAATTCTCCTGGTAACATCACTCCAATGAAGTCAGGGGAGGTTTGATTTCATCCTTGTGGGTCTCAAAGGACCTACCTTGACCTTTAAGTAGTACAGTGAATTGAACGATTTCTCTCTTTTTTTTTCTTTCCATATGAAAACTGTCGGCCTGTGCACAAAGGAATGCAGCCAGCCAATGTGACTCTGCCCTTTATCTATGTCACGGTCTAATTTTCTTGATGATCTTCAATCGCTGTTGAATTCGTTCGCAGCATGTGGGTCCACGGGGGGCATGTTGCTTCCACCCTTACGGGAAGGAAGAGTTATTAGCGATGATAGCTTGAGGATGCTACCAACACAACATGATATTCAATGGTAGCCGTGGTTGTCATATTCTTTAAGATAAAAATCTAAAATATTCCGTCTTTCGAGAGGTGAAATGATACAACGTGGTGTTTAATAATAATAATGATAATGATAATAATAATAATGAAATAATGATAATAATAATAACAGTAATTATAATAATAATAACAATAATGATAATAATAATAACAGTTATAATAATAATAACAACAATAACAATAATAATGATAATAATGATAATAATAATAATAACATTTATATAGCGCATTTTCCATTGACATTAATGAAACAAGTGAGCTTTCAGATTAGATCATTAGATTAGATTTTTATCTGTCAGAAATCCAAGACAAAACCGAGTGGTTGCCATGAAGAATAAAATGTTTACATTTTTGCTTTCATTTCTCCTAGAAGTTACAAAACGTCACTCTACATTCACTAGAATAACATGGAGAAACACATACAACTTTAAATCTTACCGGTTAATCAAACTGATTACGCATGTCAGTTCCTAATCTCATTGATAGATGTATACTTCAGAAGTGGAGCTCTTTGCTGATCGCGATAAAATGTCCCGTTGAACCAACGCAAGAAGACAACTGCAGCTAAATACATTGCAAACGAAATCTAAAGATTGTGGGAGCCAATTGATAGCTCCCTTCTAAATTTTTGCATTGTATGTAGCATTTCATTTTGGGTTACAGAGAGTGCAAGACGAGCAAATTTCTCTACGCATTCTTTATATTCTTGACCTACTAACCCTCTTGTCATGAAATTGACGATGACAATGTCTTATATTTTGAAATAGTACTAGTTTTATGTTTGCTATGTTTTTGTGTATTAAAGTCGAAACTCGAACGAATGATAAGAGTCTATACCAATCAAGATTGTAATAAATCATCACCTGTCTTTGAAATGATATCATCCTGTCACCAACCACAAGCAGATACTGTAGTATCAGAAGTTTTATTCAAAGGTAAAAGAAAAAAAACCATCAGGAAACTCTTCTTGAAATTCACAGAAGTAGATCTGGGATAGTAGAGTAACGCGTAATTGTGCCAAGGTGGTGGTTTCGGTGCTCGATATGGAAATGACACACTCGAAAACAGACTCGCTTGGCAGCGATCGTCACGAACTCCCGCCCGTGGATTGAGGCTCATTTTAACCTTGCGCTGCCTACACAAACACTATCAATGATTCAGGGATGCTGCGTAGAAAGAGATAGACAGGTAGATAGAAAGGCAGAAGGGGGAGAGGAGATAGCTGAGGTGCTCTCTCGTCGGTTTCTCTGCCATTCCTGATGAATTTTGTCGCCGACCAGGTGGCCTATCCATCTAGCCGCTCAGTTGATCGCGACATATCACCTGTAATTACGATAAAATTACCTGTGTTTGTGTCACGGAGCCGATCCTGACAGTCGTATAATGAAAACTGACAAGTTGATGTTTCTTCACGCGCCTTGTGTCGGGCATCAATATAAGCCTGGATGTGTTGACACGTAAGTGTCGGAAAGCGCCATGTCAGTGTGTACATTCATTATATATGATCACAACAAAATGGAAAAAAGACTGACGCGCACGGGACGTAGTGTTTAACACCTTTTCCGTTTTCATAATCGTTGTTGATTAACACAAAATATTCCACGACAGGGCTGAATAAGCGTAGAAAGTCGTTACAGGAATGTCTTGAAAATAGAAGGGAAAGAGAAAAGGCGAATCGAGAAAGAAAGAAAAAGAGAGAGGGGGAAATGAAGAGAGGGTGAGAGAGGGAATATCAGAAGTGATTTGAGAATTACTACGCAATGCGTCATTTCAACGTAGCTGAATAGTGTGACGTTGAAACATGCGATCACAAGTTGAACGAGGCAAGAGTGAAAACAAACATACATGCTCTCTCGATCAATTTTTAATGCAACAGGGCTCCTCCAATTAATAATGCATTGTCATACATCCTGCTTTTGTATTCTTCTTTTCCGACACATGTTTACCTTGCTCTTGTCATTGCAATCCTATGCTGGCGAGATAAAAGAAGGAGTGTGCGATTCAAAATGTATTCTAGATTCAAGTATGAATTTCACTATGAACAATGATGAGTCCTACACGAGCGCTTTGTGCGCTTGTCAGCCCCCCCCCCCCTTTCCCTCACCTGTGGTGAAAGTGATTCACTAGGTACATACACTCAAACCTGATTATCATCTTCCATACGTCTGATTGTTTCAGAACTGGTGACAAACGAGGGAACATTCAGGGGGCCTTGGTGGGGCAGACGATCGGGAGATCGGCCAAGAGAGGAATTGAGCGGGGAAAATTGACAAAAGATAGGAAACAAACATGAAGAGATGGAGAGGGAGAGAGACAAAGTGATGAAAGGTGGGAGAAAGCAAAAGCAGCCACGAAAGACGGAAAGCTTGAAGGGGGGGGGGGGACACGATTTCCAGAGGAAATGGATTAAGATGGTTCGATCACGCTACGAGAAGGAAACTCTCACCGCCATAACTTGAGCGAGACGGCGAGAGAATCACAGTGCCTTGTACTACCGCTGTCATTTACACCGGCTCTCTGCAGACTCTTTTATCTGTGTACTCCGTGACAAAAACAGATTACGATCTACAGTCAATGACGCTATTATTTGTCTTCATGCAACGCGCGGCAAGCGTAAAGACGCCACGTTCAGAGGCAAAAGCAGAATGCAGCAGCTGTTGTTGTTTCTGGGACGGGGAATCAATCAAAAGTAGCGAGGCTTCCACGTTGCTACTCTAGCACACATACAGACACGCCATTTTCATTAGATCTATGTTGTTTTGCGCAGGACTTTGTGTTTAAGAGTGATCAATTCCCCAACATAAGAGGATGGAGAGGTCGGTTGGTTCAACATTTTCAGAGTCGCTTTAGAGAATCTGCAACGATTCCGAGGAAGGACTACCGGAAGAATATATTTAGAAAGTTGAAAATAGATAAGAGGTAGTTCTAGTCGGTTTCACAAGTTTCGGTTTTAGGATTTCAGGGTTCGTTGGTACCAGGCTTGGTTATTTACCGTCCTTTAACGATACAATGAAAAGAAACATAAAAAGAAATTTACATGTTATCATGTGGTCATTTTGTTTTACTGTCTGTGTGTCAGGGTTTCTTCTTTCAAGAATATAAATGCCCTTTTCTCTCAATACAGGAAAGCTAATACCACTTTCTTTCGATAGTTCTTTCTCGTAATCTCAGAGGAGAGAGAGGAAGAGAAAAACGCAGCTGAATAACGACGTTCTGTTATGAACGATGTGTATTTTAAGGAGAATGAAGTTTAAACAAAACAATGATACGATTTCACTTTGCCGAGGTCAGCCTGGCATTGTGCCCTTTATTCTCTTTGAAATGCTTGGAATTGTATTAATAGCATTAGTATGATTACAAACGAGCTCATTTAAACACCTATCATCAAAGAGAGGCATGCTGGCTAAAATTATCATCAGCTTGGTCATGTCCAAGGAATGATGTACTCCTCTGGTAGGTTTCGAATCCTGGCAGATGCCTGGATCAACATCCGTAACCATGGTGATGTTGTACAAACCACGAGGGAGCAACTCTGCTATGGCTCTTGTCGGTCTAGGGATATGTAGGAGCTCGCTTGAAACTTGCATGACGAAACCGGTCGCACGTCAACAAAATGATTGGACTAGCTTTCTCTAGAAGATAGACAACATTTTAACGGTGCCGAGATTAATAATCAACAATATACCCTAACCACTTTCCCACTCACAAAAAGAATATAATACGCAAAAGCAAATCACGTCGCACTAAAATATAAAGAACTAAAGCATATATGTATATATATATATATATATATATATATATATATATATATATATATATATATAATGCATGGAGTTGGATAGGATGGAAAAAGTGGATTGAGGAAAATGGAACAAAAAGTGGAATATAACAGGCTAAAGAGTATCTTGTCCGTAGGCCTTGATTACGCCCGCATTTTAAGCAGCGCAGCAGACTCGCTGAGAGTGAATTTTGATTTACCAGCATGCACGACCGGACGCTGGAGTATAAAATTGATGGACGCCAAATTCTGCGTACATAAATCAGGGGCGACACTTTTCGTATGGTGTACGTCATGGGCCCGATTGACAGGCATAGAAAGGATGATCGTTTTCCAATTAGTTTTTCAAGGATAGAGTTCGATGTTACGGACTTCCCTGACAGAAAAACGAAGAAACACACGAGGGAGCGTGTACGGTCGAACAGGGAATGCATGTCGACCAGTCGCACATATCATGTCCCTCATTTTGAACAGATTAAAAAACACACCCACACACACACATGCGCACTTATAAACAAACACACATATCACACACCCACGGACATCATACCCATACACACGAACACACACAAGCAAACGCACACACGCACACACTCAAACGTATTGACACACAAATGCATAACAAACCACAAACAAGATTTTCCCGTATTGAGCACGTGCCTGTAATGGCTTTCCCCTAAAGACGAAGGAAGACGTGTGAAATCCAAGGGCGACCCTTTGAACCCCTCTAAAGTTTACCCTGGCACCAAGCAATGTTTGTAAACCTGCTTTCCCGAAATCACGCGCGGAATGCTTGTCAAGCAAGGGGAACTGAATGCGGGCCATTCCCCAGCCAACTTCTATCAGCGGTTCGCTGTCTTTTTGCATCCACATGATTTATGCCGCCATCATAAATCATACAGTCTAATGTTGACGCAATATTAGGTGAAGTGTCTGGTGCGTGCTACAGGGTTATCTTCTGATTTATGTGTTTGCTTCAATCTACGGCAAGAGAGCATGCTTACCCCACATCTAAGCCATGACTTCATGAAGATCATATTCTGGAGGAGCATCATGGTTCATAGGGGCGAAAGGAAGACGAGTGCCCCCATATGCATGTACAAGTATAATAACATACGAATACATGTTTGTGTGTGCGTATGTGTGTGTGTGTGTGTGTGTGTGTGTATGTGTGTATAAATGTGCTTATACAGTATGTGCGTGTGTGAATGTATCCCAAACTACATATTGGCTTTAATAGTAAAAGCCTTAGCATTCCATGGCCACTCAGCATGACGCAGAATGCCGCCGAGAGGCATTTAACGTCATTAGACGCCATTTTCTAAACACTGCGAGTTCGTTAACATTCTGCGATGACATATCTGTATCATCGATTAATCGGTGCAGTTTCTTTTTTCCTTCTTCCATTCCTTATCATTTTCTTTCTTTCCATTTTCAATGACTGCGCGTGAGCTTTCTTGTCTCATTAGATTACCAACGATCGCATGAGATAATTGAGGTTGATTTTTTTCCCTTGAGTATGCCGTACCTCAAATTATATCGTCTGCGCTGGCTTGTGGAAAGTGCCTTCGTGTTGAGATTCGGGTTACGGGTTTCACGTCCTGATTTCCTCGTGCAGGCATGTGTAGTAGGGGGTCGGAAAAATGAACAGTTACTACGCGCATTAAGAGATTGCCCAGATTGAATCAGAACTCTTTAATTATAATCAACGAAGTGAGCATGACAGCTATAGTGAATATCCACTCGAATTGTGTGGGGAAACGTTTGTGATTAGAAATTTAATAGTTTCCTTACGTTTGTTTTTGAGTTCCTTCACCCACCCTCCCCTATATTTCCTGCTTTCAATAGGAATCAAAAGGAAGGAGCGAAATGGTCGCAAGTAAAACCCGACTCAATGAACAGACGAAGAGTGGAGTACACCGTCACAAACAGGAAAACCTGATAAATACAGAACTTGTAAAACTTTTGGAATTGTAATGTTTCCTATCCCTTGTTTTACGAAACAGGGTTGTTTGTCACAACGACTTTATGCAAATGACATCACACACGGTGCCGAAGATCTGTGGATGGAAATGCAAGAAAGTTGTGATGATTTGATAATTGTTAAATGAGTATTAGCTGGTAAGTATTGAAACCTGTATCTCATTCTCTGAATGGCCTAGAAACCATACAAGAGGGCCGTTGTGAGGGGATAACATCTTCTTCTTGTCTTAATTGCGTAAAATATTATGTCTATGGCTGATACGAGTGTTCAGTGGCAACATGTAAAACTTCACCTTCAGTAAGGTGGTACAGTCAAACCTGCCTTAGAGGCCACCTGTCTGTAGCAGCCACCTGCCGTATGTACGCCTATTAAAATAAAACTCCTCTGCCTATAGCGGCTACCTGTCTGTAACGGCCAATTTGTTCGTATCCCTTGGAAGACCGCTATGGACTGGTTTGACTTCATTTGTGTGTGGCAACATTTTAAGAGTTGAAATGTTTCGAATTCTGAGAGGGCAGGTGAACAAAATCATTCGAAAATTCAGCGTTGACCGGACACGAAAGGACACAAACCTTCCTACACAGACAAATAACTTACACACATGAACAAGCACACCGACTCACACACACACGCACACACATACAAACACACACAGACAACATCACATGAAGACATCATTGCGCTGGTACGCATATAGCTTTATCAAAAGCAACAAATCGATAACAAAAATACCTCGTAGACAATGACTTCTAGAAATTTTGCGCAAGTGGACCTGTGGCTCTGATGGTCATTTTATCATTATTCTTCACAAAACATAGATATATGTCTCCTTATAGTCCATCTTCGTTTGTCTTTCGTTTATGAACTCCAAAGAGAACAACAATAACTTTGGCCATTATGATTGTCCTGGAGAACTCTGAATTGATCCCTCATGTAAAATATTCCATGTATTCAGGACTCGGCTGTACAACCCCTATAAAGCACGAGACCTAACTTCTTATGACGAGCGACAAATAGTGTTTGCTGTTACGCTCCCTGCGCTGCTGCGTCGTCCCAAATCGGCACCCGCGCGCATAATTCAAGAGGTACAACTGTACGAGAAGAGTGAAACAAACGATGAGCGATCGAGACAGCGCCTCGATGCTTGAGCACTGGGTAACACAATACCCAATGCATCCATGGCTGAGGGTTCCGTATCGGGAGCTGGGAACTTGCCTGCCAAGTGGAGGAGAGGCTTCAAAGCCCGGATGGAATATCACACCATCTGGGTAAAGGCAAACGATCAGACCGCGCTAACACCGCCGCTTAGAGCGCAGACGGTGGTTCGCGGCCTAGTGGAGCGGTATATTCTCTACTTCAAAACGCAGGTCTTCAATTATGCAGTACTTAAAGAACATTGCAATTCTGTTACAAGAATTGTCGGTGTTGTTTCTTCACGCCTATAGCTAAGATGTAGGAGACTGTTATTTGATTAAATGGATGAGATGTTTGCCCCTCTTACTAATCTTGAGAAAATTGATGCCACAAGGAAGGCTCTGTCGTACTGCCAAATGTCTCCTCCTGAGGTTGAAGTTGAACCAAAATGAGCTAAATAGATTGTTAATAAGTTTCCTATCTCAGAAACAAATCTCAATGCCTGTTTTTATCCAACTTGGATCCATGCACGACAGCAACAAAAGTAAAGATACACTACTTTTTAAGGTCGTTGAAGAAAAAAAAAAAACTTTTCTTATTTTATAGGTAAGCTCCGAAAAATTACTCGAATAATGTGTTAAGAATTCAAGAATATGGTAAACAGACGTTATTCTTACCATGGATTGTTTTGACACAATAAGTGTTTTCACCAGACGAGGTGGACCACAGAAAGTGTGAATGAATGTGCAAGTCCTTTTTATAGTGCAGATGAATTTAGAAAAATAAAACCAATATACCTTTATGGTTTTGAGATGATAGAAAACAAAATAAGATAAATCCTCATGATAAAAATACATCCCAATTCCGTGCAGACATTCACAACTAACAGAATATCACAGTTCGGGAAAGAAGCATTGTACAAAAAAAGGTTGCTCTGTTTTAAAGGGAATTTATCAAAATCAAGATCAGAGGAGGGTTCCTTTTCCAGGGATTTTTGTGTTATTCCTTTACCGGAAGTACAAGAGAGACTTCCGTGTGTGGTGACATAAGCATTTTTTAGATTTGTCATTTATTCATTTTTTTTTCATGGATGGGATGGGGACGGACGTGCATCAAACGACGATTCCCAATTAATATAGTGTCACGCGAGACACACTTTGATGCCTAATGAGTTTTAACGACATGGTTTGATTCTTTTTCTTTTTAATATAACAACCACTGCATTGTTAGCAGCCATCTGCACAGTTTTGGAATGCAAACCCTCCACGAATGCATTTTACTTCTCCCTCCCTCCCTCCCCCCCCCCCCATCTCTCTCTTTCTCTTTCCACCTCTCTGTCCCCTCTTCTCATGTTCGATAGTAGCCGGTCGATTTTGTGTCCTTGTTTAAACAGACCGTGGATCCCAACCTACTGGCTGATTGACGTGAAAGATACGCGCTAATATCGACCCAATTCATATCTTGTATCTATTAGATATCATCATATCCGGGACGTTTTGCGATCAGTGCTCGATCCCGAACCACTGGAGTTCGAGAAAAGGAGCTGCGGAAGGGAAGGAGGGGGGGGGGGGGGGGGGTGATCGTGGGGATATAAATGTCGGTGACCGCAATTTACGATCCGGAGTATGATTTGTTATCCGCAAACTTCTCACGCAAAAAAAGTATATCGAAGTCCCCAATACCTTTCTTCTTCTTCTTGCTCCTCCTCCTCCTCCTCTTCTCTTTTATCATCATCATCATTATCATTTTCTTCTTTTTTCTTCTTCTTCGTCTTCTTCTTTCCTCCTTCCTGTTTATTCATGTACAATTTGTCAAACAAAATATATACAGCAATCAAACAAAAATCGATTCCAAACAAACAAGCAATTCCATAGAAACAAAAAGAGTAGCAGGAATGGCTTAATGACAGTGATAGAAAAATAGAATAGATGAAGTTGCTGATGTATCATTAATTTCATCGCTATCATCATCATCACCGGTCTATCATTTTTTGTTGCCCTACGGTCATAACGTATTTGATCTTACATTTCCAGCATTTCAATGATGTGTATTTCTTTATAACACCACCATCGCGATTGAAGCATCATCATAATTGGCGCAGCTATAATCACCAATATCATGTCATATCAGCATCTTCGCGGCATGTAGCTATCAATTCCAAAACACTTTTCTTCATTCCCGTTTCGCAAGCCCCTCTGTCTATTATCATGAGATTATAATACACTAGATTTGGGTAATTTCTCTCCGCTCCTCAGACATGTCGTTCTTCAATTAAAGTATGGAGCTCCGTAGCTCCATGATTAAAGGTCTAACGGGGGTGCAGCTAGATCGGGGTGCTGGTGGCGAGGGGGGGGGGGGTAAGAGATGGAACCATCGGTTTACTCCATAAACAATTGATAGTCAATTCAAGAGCTGTGTTCGATGGCGCACGAAATAGCCAATTTCTATCATAATGCTACTAGAAGAAGAACAAAGGAGTGAGGATGATGGAAGGGTGAAAATGAGTGAGGAACGGAGAGAAGGAGAGGGAGAAGGGGAGAAAAGGAATAAGAAAGGGAGAGAAAGAGAGAGAGAGAGAGAGAGAGAGAGAGAGATGGGAGAGATAGGAGAGAGATAGTGCAGGTGAGAGAAAATATATTCTTTTTGTGACGGGTATTCGCACCTCAACAATAATGCATTAGACCACAGTTTTTTCTTTTCATTTCGCGGTTTGTATCCAGACAAGAGGACATCAGACAAGCATACATTTTCTATTAACGCCGCGGAGAAAGAAGGAGTGTGTGTGCGTGTATTCGTGTGAGTGTGTGCGCCACATCATGAGTGCATTATTTCGCAACCATTGGCAACAGCGACAATTAGTACACACCATCCATCTGACTGATTAATGTCCCAAGGAAACTCATCCAACCGCCGAGTCGTGACGTTTAGGTATTACTCAACCGCAATATGTCCCCTCCTTGGGATATGAATACGTATGAATTCCCCATTCACACATTTAGCCGAGGACATGGATGTATGGGTTACAGACACAGCAACGGAAGGGATTCGGAGTTAGAAAAAATATATAGTGAGATGGAGGGATGAATAAATGAAAGTAATGGAAAACTAAGGGGTGCGGAAATATAACCCGGAAAGCTGAAAGGGGAAAGGAAGAAAGAGTACCTTTCATCCACGAATACCTGATAAATTTATACAAAGTCCATGAGGTTTTTGGAAGAGAAAGACCGTCACTACAAGGACGGTTACTGACGCAGATTCTGTTTAACACTATATCTGCCTATAGACACTTGGCTAAACCTTGTCATCAGCATTCAGAAATCCATCATAAAGTGACCTCGCAAGCCAGCTCAAATGTAGCATTGTGTCCCAATGTGCCCCAACACAAGGTCCATGGTGACATAATATGGAATGGGGAGATGAGATAATCTCCGTTCATTGACAATTATTTCACAGACATCTGCGCCAGTCGACAAAGATTGCACTCCAGCGTATGTTCCAATCGTCGAACTAAGCATAGTGACGGTTAAGAAAATGGAGCCACTGTATTGGCGCGAAGTATAATTACCGCATAACTCATACAACAACTTGTTTCTCTATGATGTAGGAAATATTACTTTCTCGTATTCCATTTGTTGTTAGATATCCATTACACTTGATGGCTAATCTCACACTTAGGGTATAGTCATGGTGTGTCGGGTGAACGGCTCTCCTTTATTCAGTAACATACAAATCTTGAATTAACGCCTATACAGTGCCCATCAATAATATTATTGCCGGAGAGTTTTTTGCTTTGTTTTTTTTTTTTAACAGAAGACAATTAGATCACTGATGGAACGCTACTATCAGATCGTATAGTAGGCATTTCATTGATTGGCATTAGAGAGTTACCTGAACAGGAATGTATTTCGACCATTGGAAACTTCCTTTGAAGGATGAAAGTTCAGTTAATATTTTTTAACCTTCATTACAATTGGCTTGAGCAATGTAAAGTCGTTGAGGGGGGAGGATGGGGAGAGAGAAAGGGGTCTAATTTCAATTGATGTATGAAGAACTTTAATCTCTATCGTAGACACATAATCGAAAAAAGATCAAGAGAATGATAAAGAAGGAATAATGTATATAAATATCAAAACGCTATTGGTAGTTCAATTGATATTCGTCACAGAGCGTTCGGAAAAGATAAAGTTGAAAGGGCGTTAACAAGAGATGCAACTTTTCATTACAAGGGATTTATAAAACGTTTAGAGTGCCTGTACCACGGCGGTTGTAAACTACATGTCGGATGTCATAATATGCCTATTTCTAATGTTCACGCAACAAATAAACTGACTGTGTCCACGTGACCAAACCCTGTTTAAATGAATAATGGCACTGGTGAGGTAAAGCAGATCGATCGGTATAAAGCAACATAGATAATGCTTTACACAGATCATCACATTGTGGATCAGGGTTCTCTCGATAGAAAGACTCAATCGATCTTGCTGGCAATAAAATTTACCCACCACATATGCCTATGGTACTCAAACGTGCCTTGATTCTATAGCCATCTGTATTAATTTGATACAATTATATTCGTGATTGTCTGTTACCATTCCATTCCCTGCTACAGTGCCTTACATTTTCAGTTTATCTATATCTTAAACCACACATTATGCTAAAAGTTTTATTAACACAATAATCATAAGTATATTATGTAACAATGAATTGCATTGTTATCATTTATTGATTAGCTTTATCCTACAATATAATAAAAAGCTAATCAGCTAAAGCTTCCGTTTAAACGGAAGAAGAGGGGTTGAAATACAGTATATAAGTGTATTTCATCCCTCTTTTCATTTCCCCCTTTCAACATGTTCTCCTGTTTCTTCATAAATTCATCGTTTTATTAGAATTTTAACAGTCCTCACCAAGTGCAAAATACCATGCGTAAATCAGAATGAAGATACATATTGTGCAGCAAAATGATACCTGGTTGGGCTGATATGAAGACAGGTGATAATGGGAGATATGCCACAAATGGATACTACGCATCCTGAACGTTCTGCTCATAATCATAATGTATAGGCCTACGTTTAACCCCATATACGCCATAGGCTAGATCGCCATACTCTACAGGGATTGACACAAAATCAATCGAGATTTTAAAAAAACAATGCTATTTTAGGTATGGTTAGAGCAAATTATTCACAAATTCATGCTGTGATCATAACTTCTAAGTTCACAGAAATTGATGGTGTTTGCAAACACGGTAAAGAACATAAAAACTTTATCAAGTTATTTGTCAGAGCAAAAGCAACAACAGAAATATCAACAGAAATAGAAATGTGATAATATGATAGAAAGGAAACGATTGAATGCGGCACATTCTCTGGTGCTCAATAGATTTATGCTTTGATGTCTGGATGTCAGGTGTATTATTATATCCTGCGACATCTTTTGTCACACTTCTAATCAAAAGACGACACTAGCCAACGGTACGTATTGTAAATGCCGGCATTATGCCACTGCAATATACCTTTCCTCAGTTATGATACTTTTCTCGTTTTGTTTTTTCTTTCTAAAATAAGAAGATATAATACCCCTAAACAGTATTAGAAAAAAGAAAACGCGACGAGGAATATGAGTTGAACTTTGTGTCTAGTTCCTGACAGCAACTAATCTGAGACTGGTATAGTGTGCGGCACATGAATTATTCCTTAACCCAAACTGAGATATAAACACCAAATTATTCATGATACTTGGGACGCAGTGTACCCGACGTTCGACTCGTTCGCCGGCAATGGCGGAGCTGTGCGTGCAATGTGGCTAGAATTTGCGGGGAAAGCGATATTTCGAGTCCGTCAATAGCAAAACACTGCCCATGAACTTCGATCAATACGGGTAGAATTCCATTAAGCTTTACCTGCCACATATCAAACAGTCGTGACATTTGCAGTCCAAATGGCATTAAAGGAACCAACTAACTTTTTCCCTATGCTGTTTTTGAATTTTCATCTGACATCGGCTGTGTACGCGTACATGATAAATGAGGCCCCAGAATAACATGCGATACATTTTAGGGAAGATTGTTCAAAAACAGATGGGCCCCTTATGATGTCTTCCATTATTTATCGGAAATGAATCCGAATTCTTTGGTCGGATTGTGGCAAGGATATAATTGTAGGATGTCCCACGTTCCACGTTACAGAGGAATCATGATGAATTGATGTTTGCTATACGTCAAAAGTAAGAAGTCATAGCTCAACTTTTATAGGGTGCTTTTCACAGGACTCGGTAAATGTAGAAGAGTATAATAAAACAACACTTTTTTTATGCAACTACCTTACAACTTGATGAATAGCTGAATGTAGAGCTCCTTCTTTTCTCTAACAGTGCATATGTTCTTGAATTCAGAGTTGCTCTGAATTCTATAAATAGTTTTTTTTTTTAATATTCATTTTAGCCTAATTACTAATAATTACGAAACATTGCATGTATTTACATCATAATATATGTTTAGGGATCATTTTCAATAAGCCTATTTTAGTGCTTCTCATGATTCCACCACTATCATGTTTGATAAGAGTTTTTTTATGCAAACTTTGTAAACCCAATGAAGAAAGTGAAAATGAATAAATGAAATGAAATAGATTTAGGAAAAGGACACTAATTCCATCAACGTTTTGTGACATCGGTTTCAAAATGGACTTTTGAAAGATTGGAACAATAAGATACAGGTATATTTATATAATTTCATGTCAAAGACATGGCTTTGGGCATTCTTTATGTTTGGAGGATCCAAGAATATGTTATGATCATACAGTCAAGGCTAGGTTGTTGTTTTTTTGTGATATGTAGGGCAAATACAAAGAACGACGTGGGCACTGTGTTCCCCTTGGTTCAGATTAAATTGACTTTGTTTGTTGCTTGGCCTATTTTTAACCCGAGTTGCATTAGTTACCGAGAAAGCCACTGATCAATTTGCATTTAGATTATTTTGAACTTGTAGAAATGATCAAAGTAGGACATTCCTACTTTTGCTTGCAAGACACTGCAAATGCATCCACTTGGCGATATGCTAAACAAAAAATGAAAAAATAAGGAATGCCATTCACGAATCTTTTGCCTGAGGGACTTTTTCCTCTCTAAGAAAAATTTTGCGTATAACAGCAAAAAGAAGAAAAGGAATGGATTTGAAATCTTCGCATTCTATTCAATCATGTCAGCATTGTAGAAAAGAAAAGAAAAGCTTCCATTGCAGTTAGATTTGATTTAAAAATTGATGATGACGAGCTTGAACCGGAGCCTCAGATATACCCTAAATATAAAGCAAAACAATTTACGTAAAAAAGGAAAGTTTTGTTGGTCTTTTTGTTTCGTGAAGATTTGTTGATGTGCAGTATTTTTTTTTTTTTTTGCTGTTGTTGCAACCAAGGGATCTATCCCCCAGATTTTGTAAGTATGCCAAACTATGTGAATTCATACTCCAAGTGCAGAATTCAGCTTGACCTATCTTTTTAACCGAAAAAAAGAAACTTAGCTAAAGAAGGACGAGTTAGGGAAAGAAATGAAAAGGAAATAGATTGGAGAGAATGAGAAGATCACGGAAATCTAAGGATTAGAACAAAAACAGTCAAACCCTCTATTTGAGGAGAAAAAAAAAACAAGTAGGAAAATTAAATAGATATAAGAGAATCACATGTATGAACATATTTACAAACATACAAACACACACACATACAATCATGTCGATTTTACTACATATGCTTAGGTTGTTTTCTGTGACACAAGTCTTTCTGTGTAATCTCCCTCCATCTGACGTATATTTTCTGCATTGATCACGCAGGGAAAGGCTACATACAGACACATAGTTTGTAACATTCACCTTCCCTCACCCCTGACGTCACTTCCAAGGTTACAAGCTACTTCCCCGATGCCTCGTCAAAGGAAGCTAGCTTGCCGAGTACATTATTCATCCCATCGATTACTCGCTGGCACCGGCGACAGGCGGGGCACAAAGGGAGCAGATCGGGGGCTGGGCCGTGGGGACGGTAACCCTAAGACAAGAGGGTGTGAACTCGGCGCATCTTGCCAAACGTTTAAGTTTTAGGGCTGGTAACGCACCACATATTGGAAAATGTTGAACTTTAATGGCGATAACGCACTCTGTACCGGTACAATTCTTGCGATCGTGAATCTAAAATAAAGAAATATATCTTAGCCGAAAATATTATGAGTACATATCGCGACAGGGGGAGTTAGAAATGAAGTTATAGTAAGTACGTTAAACAAGAGAATGGGAATGAAAGGGGGTAGATGAAAATAAAAAAGTACGGTTATTTTTCATTGTCTTTTTTTTTTTTTTTGCTTCTTTGTGTTTTTGTAGTTTATCTGGGATGCGACAGTGTCGCAGTTTTGGTGAATACTAAGCTTACGTAAAATCCAGCTTAATGTTGAAAATGTACCGTAATTTGCAAAAGGGAGAGGTCTACTCGTCTTTGAATAATACCGCTTCAACAACGGAAACCATCTAGACCTCATTGCGCGAAAGTGCAGCGAAATAAAAGTCAAACAGAAAGAAGTCGTGTCCATAAACGACTAACCCATCAACTCTTCCCACCAATAAAACAAGAGGCGGAAAAGAAGGAAGTCGTCTGATTGGTTATCAACGAATGGCGGACACAATGAGTTGACCCAATAACGAAGGAGAACGCAATTTTCAGGACGAGTGAACTGCTCAATTCCCGCAGTGGTTCCTAATTTCATTGCAGAATTATTCTAAATGTCAACAGTGCGAGAGAATAGCTCCCGCATGGGATTCATTTGACACAGGACAATCAAACGTGCAGACGGCATTACAAGACAGTGTTTACGGCGGGTTTTTTTTTTCATATGTATTTTGGGAGGGGATGGAGGCGGATAGAAGAGTCGACACCGAAACCACGACTCTGACTTGCAATTCTCTTCAGCCTTCTAGATTTGTGAGTCGGGAGAAGAACCACACAAGAATATACGTTCATTCTAAAGACGGGCATACCGTAATGCCGGCAAACACGGGAAACAAAAACAGGCAAAAAAGAAAAGAAAAGAAAAAGAAATCACAGATACTAATCACAACTAGATTGTTTTCACGGGCTGTTGTTAGTTTCAAGAGACACTTTAATCAGACACGAGGCAAATATCGAAAAGTATCTATGACGATATGGCAAAGTGTCTTTAATGATGAGGTTGTCAAGTCTAAGGTTGTTGTCATATTCAAGAATTATCGCAAATTTGAGAAATAATGTTAAAGAAGGACATACGAAATGCTCTGTTGACCACATTACGAATCTATTTCGAGAACTATCATGATCGTCTTGTTTAAAGCTGATATACGTTCTACTCTATTTCCATCTTGTGTGATGTGAAAGGTCCTTTGATTTAGCCTAGCATCATAATTAACAACATGTACATGTGGTCCTTGTGTGGAGTAGGGTTGGCTGGGAGGGGGGGGGGGGGGGGGGGCAGAGGATCTGTTCTGGCTCTTATGCTGTGCAGCCCTGAAGGAATCCCCACGTCGTGCATGTAATGTGCATGAAGCGATAAGTGGGGGGGAAAAAAGGTTACTGACCCCTAGCTTTCATCCCCTCGGGATCACACATACACTCCCACACACACACACACACACAAACACACACATACACACGCACATATGCACGCAGTTGCAAAAGAAAAAATAAAGAAATAAAAACAAATCACAATGTCCACCGTGTGTGTAATATTGACATTTTACTGATGACTCCCGCTGGACCCCCATCAGTGTCTCGTTTGCCTTCCCAATCAAATTCTGGTTAGCTCCAGGGAAGAGAACCACCCGTCTCCCTTTCCTCAGCGATGAATGATGTATAGTATGGTTTCCTGCATAGCTTTCTTATTAGATAGCTGGCACAATGAGCAGCTGCCCACTTCCTTATACAACTACTCGTGTAGCTGTTTCTAGCATTCGTCTTTGAGTTTAGGCGTGTCTTCATCAGCCCGAAGTTTCAAAATAGCGCGCTATCTTGCGGTTACCAAACTAGTCCGATGTCAAAATAGCGCGCTATCTGTGTAGTGAAGACGCAGATAGCGCGCTATTTGATCGGGAAAATTTCCCCCAAAATCTTGGTCTAGTTCGTCAACTAGAGCGCTAATTCGTGAAATAGCGCGCTATCTTGGGTGCGTCTCCATCAGCCCGAAATTTTCTCGATCCTCCACGCTTCTGGTTAGCCAGCTGGCAATGGAAAGCGCATGTACAAGCAGCTAGTGATTGTGTGTAGTACATTACATGCACGGTGTATTCAAGGATCACATGTGTGTACTATAGGCCTACTGTTGTTGTCATCTGAACCAGGGAGGTGATTTCTCTCACCTCCCTATTAAAACAGAGCCGTGCATGCTGGCTGTTCTTTTGTAAACTTCTTCTTCTGGTCCACTCTACCTTAGCTGAAGATTCTTGCAGATTGTGTGCATTTTGGATTTGTTTAAACATTTCAATTCGTTAATTTCATACACGTGTATAAGATGCCTCACTGGACAGAAGAAAGAGCAGCGTTATTAATATCCCTTTGGAGAGAATTTGCTGTACTGCTCACCTCCCTGGTTGTAGAATCGTACATACGGTGATATGGGAGATTTTGAGCGGGGAAATCCACTTTCGAACCGCGAGCCAGGCAGAGTAATATTGCAAAGTGCGCATGCGTCAATTTTCGGACTAATTTCCCGAAGCAGGCTGTTCGAGCTGATGAAGACGCACATTCGCTGTATCGGGCTATTTTCTAAGACCGCAAAATGTCCCGCTAGTTTGAACTTCGGGCTGATGAAGACACGCCTATAGTTTGTTTGTTTGTTTTCCGTCTTTGTTTCTGTTTGTTTTGTTTGTCCTCTGTGATCCAATTGATGTGATTATTCATTCACTTATCTACGTATTCCATTCTCTATGTATCCATTTCATTATCGCTTCATCAAATGATTTATCTATTAATTTCTTACTTATTTATATTGATATTTTGCAAGTGTATTTACTAGATCCATGACATCTGACATATCTGAGACAATGAATGGTAGAAGAAAATCCTCTGTGCATGGAGTGTTCTACTTTTATTTTTGCTGCGTAAAGTGCAGTAGAGTATGGATATAGAACCATATCAAGGGTAGAATCAAAGGCAGCAATATCATGATATATCTACGATATGCAGAATGGAATTAGCATGAGGGGTTTTCAAAATTTCAGGGCAAATTATAAAACCGCAGGGATAATGACAAATATTCTAAATGTTTTCATCTGGCCTTTTCTGTGAATGAAAACACGTAATAAATGCATTTTCAAAGAAATCTTGTGGGCGATATCTTCAATTCTATGAATAGTAAGCGTTATTTACCGATTTGAGGCAAAAGCGAAGAATATTTATATGAAAGCTTTTTTTTTTTTGCTTCAGAGAATTCAACCGGTTGTTGTTATTTCTTTCATAGCAGAATAGGAATCTGTGAGTTTTGTCGGCATTTTCTTCAAAAGTGGTACGTAAATGTAAAACAAGAGCTGAAGTAAATACGTAAGTCAAAAGAATATATGAAAGGCGTTGGAAAGTCTTCTTGAACCCTTATGAATCCAGAATTGCCGACGACTCCCCATCAAAACAAAAGCAAGATAATAACATCAGAAAATCATATAGGACCCCTCGTCGACTTAGCCATACACGTTCTAAAATCAACATCAGTAAGAGAATAAAGACATTTGAAATATTGACGAGCAATTAAAAATGTTCAAGAAGCCGATGTGGATCAGAGGACTTGGGGTCCCTAGTATGAGTCTCTTGGAAAACAGTGCTCATGGTATTGCCTTCAGACAAGGTCCTTCATTTTCATTACATGCTTCTTTAATAGGATGGGACTTAAAAGTTGTCGACCCCGCGTACATGGTTGCGCCATTATCAGCACATAACGTTTTCCTTCATAACCACGTGAAACAACAACAGCAACAATAACAAAAATGTAAACGCAAATCTCAGTGCTTTTCAAAGCCATTCAAAACAATATCATCATCAGCAGAACATTTTTAGGTCATTTTGTCGAAGGCCCCCCACTTCCGCGCGGCCTTGCATCAACGCAAGACGAAACGGGCCCACAGCTTAGCAGGCTGCGAATGGCTCATTGTTTATGAATGGAGAAGATGATGCCTGGAGAGGTCTGCGGGGCTTTCATGTCGGATCGGGGCCCACTGAAAAACGATGCGCGTCCTAAATTTCACCCCTCTGTTCTATCCGTGAGTTGAGACACGCGTGATGGAGATCTTAAAAAGAAATTAGAAACAAAATACCTTTCCCCAGATATATTCTTACCATGTCATCGAGCCTCTCGACCGACACTATTCTGTAAGCCAAGCTTGGTAAATACAGCCTGATAGTCTCAAATTGAACATGATGCTTCATATTCTATGCCATTATCAACACTTCAGCATCTCACAGTCCTTTTATACGAGGTATAGATTGCGGATAACAAACTTGAGATGTACGAATAACATGCGTTTATGACTGTTTGCTTCACCCATTTAGTTTCACAATGCGATATTTAAACATTATTGTAACGGATTTATTCTCTTATCAATTCTTTAAAGAATGCACATGGCATGATTGTGTATATCTAAAATCAAAACAAAACGAGCACACGTTAAAAAAAAAGAGTCCATGACAGCAATTATTATAATTATGATTATGACGGCCATACTACTTGGAAAAGATTTTCTCAATTGAGAAACCATCATTTATAGAACTTTTTTTTTATCGTGATTTTTTTTTATATGTGATGGTACATTATCCTCTTTGGGAAAATTTTCATTGCTGTTCTGCTTCTTTGAAATCTTTTTCTTTTACTCAATTATTGTTTGAAAATAAGTTTCAAACAACCGACTTAACGAAAGCTTTAACTTGTGCATAGAGCACGGTAGAGTGATTTCCAACAGTCGAGTATCAATTAATGGTTTAATAAATTACTGAATTGCGGCATTTTTACAAAACTTAGCACATCTAGGAGAGTCCGTCTGAGTCTAATTCGTGGTAATGAAAGATATCTTAATTAGGTAATTGCCACATATTGTGATCAGAATATTGCATTATCTTTAAATGCAGTTTATGTTCTATACTCCTGCTTTTGTCCTCCAATAGCATTTTTGACAGAATTAGTGAGCAGCTTATTTTCTTTTCTCTCCTCTGCCCTCTATCTATCTCTCTGAAATTCCTATCACAAGTGCCTATACATGCGCGGTAATAGTGATGTTAATGAACATCTTAATATACATTGCCTCGCTTCAATACTTAACGCACATTTACATACGAGCATATCATCCATACCAAAAATTCGGGATTTTCCCCAACATTGGGTAGACCGACTGTTTAAAGGGGCATTCCAGACTCCTGTTTTTGTCCTCCTATAGCATATTTGACAGAATTAGTGAGCAGCTTATTTCATAATTTCACATCACGTAGTACATAAATCGACAGCTCCATGTATAGATTTGTGGAATTTATCGTGGCCCTTGAGCAGAGAAACCAATACTCTGAAAATCTCAAACAAATTACACTGAACAGTGTCGATGACATCAGAGCCTCACTTATTTCAGAAATGTAGCAGTGTAATTCCCATTACAATACCGCTTGCTTATAACATGTTCACCTGTGCAGAATCTATGCATGCCTTCTTCTCTTGTTCTGCTTCCTTGAGCCCCAACTCATGCATTCTGATGGTGAGGCTGCCATGTCATCATCCCTGCTCATTGCAATTTGTTATAAATCTTAAAAACATTCTTATTCCTCATCCAAATCACTATAAATTCTGAAACTTTGTACTCAGTATAACCAACTTATACTTGTTCAAATGTAAAATTCTGAAAATCATCCGGAGGTCTCCTTTAAACATCCTCTATACGCTTACATTTGGCATTGCCACTTGCAAAGAACAAACAAGAAAAAAAAAACTGACCAGCTGGGCTTTGATGGGCAACAGTCGATTATCAAAAATTTGTGAAATGAAACACTATGTTGCCTCAGGTTAAAGTATCAAAGGGATGGTATAGTATTGGTTGAGGACATATTGGTTGAGGAGAGTATTCAGCTTTTAACTGATTGCGAGATACTTAGAAACCACTACATGAAAGAATGTTAAAGAGCATACAATTCTAAGAGAAATTCAAAGTTTATTTGATGAAAATTGGTTTTGAAATGGGTGAGATATCCAAAAACAAAGTGAAACAAAGCGATCTTAATAAAAGGTGGGTCCCAACTTTTATTGTGATTGCTTTGTTTTGGATATCTCCGCCATTTCAAAACTAATTTTCATCAAATAAACTTTGAATCCCTCTTAGAATTATACGCTCTTTCATATTTCACATATAGGTTTCTCATTACCTCAAAAATCATCATAAAAAAACATTGGAAACCTGAAGCCCCATCTCAACAGTAACTGTACCATCCCTTTAATCTCACAAAGTAGAGATAATTTCGTGTCCTCGTCTTGAGTCCCGTATCAATTTTGCCGAGCAAACGTGCATGTCCCAAACACGTCAAATTCAGTAGACGTGAATATGGAGAAAGTCTATCGTCTTACAATAAGCCTGCCCTTCCCATTGACAACATTAATACAACATGAATGGCATCGAGCACGGGATAATGGTTCTGAGACGGTTAGGATGATGACACGCGCAATGATCAAATTGCGACATCCCATTCGTGGTTTTAATGGCACATTTGCGCCGGAACTGATCATAAAATATTTCCAATTCCTCGGCAACTACCAGACTGCTTGAAAACCGGAAGAAGAAAAATAAGCTAAATATTTTCCCATGTCACATAGAAGGAATCAGTTGAAT
The DNA here is from genome assembly GCF_040938485.1 of Diadema antillarum. Lineage (NCBI taxonomy): Eukaryota > Metazoa > Echinodermata > Echinoidea > Diadematoida > Diadematidae > Diadema > Diadema antillarum. The sequence continues at coordinate 1,091,157 of NW_027272022.1, read as the reverse complement.
CAAAGTTTAGAATGACACTTGATAGTCTGGAGTTCGTTGCCATCAGAAGATAAATATAGTCATGATGATATCAGTGGAGTAGATTATTAGTGGGGCTAGTGACTTCATAAAGTGCACTGTCACAAATTGAAAAGTTGCGGGGAGGGGCACATAAAGGACTATATCTGCTTCCTTGCAGCTCAAAAGCGGTAATCATCCAGAAAACTCTTCAGATTCCTATTGACGTAATACTTCACTTACAATCCACTGGCACGTTGAATGAATGAAATCTTGAAACGCTGTTTTTGTTTGTGTTTTTTGACCCTGTGCATTTCTGAAAGCAAACAGCAAATGCAACAGGTCTACTCTCTTTATAACGAAACAAAAATCACTTTGTGGTAACAGTTTTCTTCAATTTGATACAAATCACTTGAATATTTTGTTCCTTCTTTATATAGAATAGGCTTGGTTCTTTTTAGTAGATGACTTTTTATTCATATATTCAAATTCCTTGTCACAAGTAACAAAGAACGTTAATCTTTAGATATTGTTTCTTTTTTATTCAAGTGTTGAAATGTTTACAAAATGGCAGCTTATTAATGAGAATTATCTCGGGAGAATCAAGATGGCACATGAATGCAGCTATTCATGATGGGCGTTACTTCGAACTTCAGGTCGTTGACCCGGTGGAAAGAGAAATGGAGGGAGAGGGAAAGAAGGAGAGAGAGAGAGGAATAGAGAGAGGGAGAGAGAGAGAGGGAGTGTAGAGAGAGAGGGATAGAGAGAACGAGAGGGAGATAGAGAAAGAGAGAGAGAGAGAGAGAGAGAGGGAGATGAGAGGGTGAGGGGGAGAGAGAGAGAGAGATAGTGGGTGATGAGTAACATCTAATCGTTGACGCACCTGTTTCAAGTAACTTTTTACCACCTTATCATAGCAGCATAACGAGAGGGTTCCATGTGTGTGTGTGTATGTGTGTGTGTGTGCGTGTGTGTGTATGTGTGTGTGTGTGAGAGAGAGAAAGAGGGTGTGTGTGCGTGTATGTGTGTGTGTGCGCGTTCTCTTTTCGAACAAGGAAATTAGCAAACAATCAAAGAAAATAAAGCATTCCAAAAAATGTGTTTTATTGTAAGCCCATTTATATCTTCCCTATAGTCAGACAGAATAATGCGGCGAACATCTATACAAATAACTTAAAGGGATTATATTGTTTTGGTTGAGACCTAATTTCAGGTTTCCAACATTTTTTGGTGAGATAATGAGAAACCTCGTATGAAATATGAAAGAGCATGTAATTCTATGAGGAATTCCACGTTTATTTGATGAAAATTGGTTTGATATGGCTGAGATATCCCAAAAAGAGCCATTCTAATAAAGAGTGGGACCCACACTTTGTTGCGATCGCTTTGTTTCCATTTGTTTTTTGATGTTTCAGTCATTCCAAACCCGGTTTTCATCAAATAAACTTTGAATTATCCTTAAAATGGTATGCTCTGTACTATGTCATAAGTTTTTTCTTGGTATCTCGCAAAACGTTAAAAGCCCAATTCTCATCTCCACCAATACTGTACCATCCCTTTAAACACACAAGCTGCATAATAGCTTTGAATGGATACATATATTCGGAATAGCGTCTAAAGATGTACTGAAGACCAAATATGCAGAAGATGAGTGAAAGTGACCTTTGGCATATTTTTAAAGGATCATATATGCGTTATCGTACTTTAAAACTGCTCTCTGAATACTAACTGCTAGGAATGTTGATATACGTTTTACTCTCCTTCGTTTCTATTTCAACTTTCTTGCTCACGGGGTTTTGGAGTCAGTGTACTCTGCAGAAAGAATCTCATGGAAATTCCTTTTTACCATCTATCTGAGATTACCCTTCAAAATTTTATCCTAATTTGAGCAACCGCGAACTGTACGCATAGGAGGTTATTCTTCTGAATCTATCTGAATTTTGTTGTTTTGTTTTTAACATAGTGAAACTGCATTGTAATGGTATTTGACAGAGCACTCTCATGCACAATATCATAAATTCTTAAGAGTGCCTAATCATAATCATCGCTGTATTGTGATAAGTACCTCAGCTCCAATGTAGGTCCTCTCCCATCCACTAATCCATGTCCAACTAATTAATGGCACGGTTATACGTGTATCGTATGACCGCATGCGTTAAGTACTCTGAACTCATTCTGTACGAGATTGTGAAATCCGAACTTAAGCTTCATACATGACCTTCATAACACTGGCTTATGCAATTCATTAATTTCCCATTCACACAGCTTCATTTTTCCCTAAGGGAATACGTTAAGTGTTCCCAAATGTGTTCCCAAATCCACTACTCATGGGCTTGCGATATTGAACATTTAAATTCCGCTGAGTGGTTCTTAGTCGGATGAGAAGTAAAGAAACAAACAAACAGACAAACAAAACAAATCAAAAACAGCATTCATGTGAAAGTTTGAATATCAGTTGCTTCGTATTGAATTAATGTTTTTATTAATATTCGTGACTACAAACATGAATCGTGAGTAATTCATACCAGGATGTTTGGTTCTCTTAACCCCTTTTCATTCCCTTCTCCTTGATTTTTTTTTTTTTTTAATTCTTGCCAAGTCTCTTTCATCACTGTCCATACTTCCTCCAACTGTCTCCGAAGATTATGAAGGAAGTTTCGGGGAAGTAACTTAATACCCGGATTCCGATGAACGGAAGAGACTCCATTTGGCGCCCTCATTGTTCTCAAAATGAGACGCCTGGTCGGCACTTATTTACTGACAAAGTCTGAGGCACTCTGGGAATCATTCTTTGTTCACTGGTTGGAAGTATAATCCGTTTGTCGCCTGCGTGCATGCTCATACTCAAAGGCATCGATGCTCACTCACACACACACTTTCACACACACACAAATACACCATCTCTCTCACACACTCATACACATTACACACACACACATACACGCATGCACATTAATTCTCTAACGAAATCTGCAATGATATCGTCGAGGTAAAATACTGAGCTCTTGGTGTAAATCAAAACCTTAGGGTGGCTGTGTTGTGCTCGAATACGTGTCATCAAAATAAAGGGGCGGGGGTAGGGGGGGGGGGGGTAGAGTGAAGGGAAGCAATGCCTGTTGCTACCTACTCTCGTTTACAGTAGGTCTACATGGTTTCGGTCAGCCATTAACCCTAATTCCATTGCTTTTAGGAGACTACCCTTTTTAAATCTGGTAAACGAAATTGGCGAATATTGTACTTTACGAAGACACACACTCACACACACACACACACACACATACACACACACACACACACACACACACACACACACACACACACGCCCGCGCACACACACATACACACACACCTACACATTATGCCTGTGTGTGATATAATGTGCAATGTCTACTAGATTCAAGGCAGAAGGTCTCAGTAAAACTTTAAAGCTTAAATTTATTGTATACACTTCATCCGACTTTGACTAAAATTTACCTGATGATAAACGGTATGTTTCAGTGCCGGTGTCTTCTTGGAAGCATCTCTATCTCTCTTATCTCGATACCTCATCCTGTCTGTCACCCTTCTGTATGTGTTTGTGTATTTGTGTTTTAGCATGAAATTTGCTATCAACCAACAGCACTTCATACTCCTGATTCTGCCATTGTGAAGTGATTCCTCAGCTATTATAGTGGGAGTGAATTGGCTCAAGGGTTATGATTGTAACTCACCTGTAGTGAGGGAAGATCCATGGTTCAATCCCAAAAATGTATTGTTACTCGGTAAAACTTAGAAGTTCCCATCTTTCATCTGACGAAGACCCCCCCCCCCCCCATCTGATATTAGACAAAGTACTGATTACAAAGGGGCGCTTAACTTGTACGCATTTTTCTCATGATGGCATATATAGCAAACTTATCATTTTCTATGTCGAAATATGAATTACGATCAAGCAAATTAATTTGTGTCAATTACCTTTTTATCTATACTAATCTATCCATTTACTTTTCATGTGTTACTCTAATAAGTTTTTGTTGTAATTTCATTAATTCAGTTTTGCTTTTATTTATCTATCATTATCCATTTCTGTAGTTAGTTATTCATTAACTGCCTGTACTGATTGGTAGTCAAATACACACGTTGTTGCAGTCAGCTTTGGAAAGACAGCACATCTAGGAGTGCTTTTTTTTCCCCCAGTGAGAAGTTTGATGACAAGAACTGGTTTGCTGAAGGCGAATTGTATTCGAACTGTTATCGCATCATCGCACTGACATGCCTTCGCACATGTGTTTCCCCAGCCAGAAATTGGATTACGCCAATTGTGACGGAATGAAACTCGCAGGCTCTCATGCAGTGCCCCGGGTATAGGGCAGGATTTACCCGTTTGATCAAATTGTTGACTCTCCCTAATGTCACCATTCATTCTTCCCTTTCATCCCGCCAATCTGACATGTGATTGTGCAGTTGAAGGTCTGTAATGATGGTGCTTTCACCGCATTTTAGCCTAAATGTATCAAAGGTAACCTCATCCGCCAATTTTGAAAGTCTTTTCGTCTTCTTTGTCCCCCTGTTTCACACATCTTGGAATCGTCGCGCTGCAATTCCTCGTCCCAAATCACGTGCTTATTAACTATATTCCTTGATTTAATTCTTCCCGCCATCTAGCATTCAGGAATGGCTTGATGTTGTTTTCTGTGAGCGTCTCACATGCTTCTTATAGATACGCAGCCAGTCTAACCCAGTTAAAACGTAATGTCATTCAAGGTCGGTATGCCCCTCATTTGCAAGAACATCCTGGAAATAGAGGCGGTGCCTCGATCTAAACGTGACGTCACAGGTGAATGGGAGCCAAGAATCACATTTTTAAAATTCAGCGAATGTTCTTTAGTGCCGCTTGACATGAATAAAATTGAGAAGAGGAAAAAAAAGTAGGCCACATGTTAAACGAAAGAGCGGAATACAAAAGGAATGCTTTCGCATGTTTTCTACTTTCATGGAAGCTTGAGACTGCCATGTTTTTATACCAAATGCGACTTTTAGACAAAATTGCGTTGATATTTGGAGGGCATGATAAAAGGTGGGCCCCACCTTTTATCAGGATCGCTCTGTTTTGGGCATCTCAGCCATTTCAAAAGCAATTTTCATCAAATAAACGTAGAATTCTTTTTCGAATCACGTGCTTGTGCATATTTCATAAGAGCTTTCTGATTATCTCACCAAAAATGTTAGAAACCTAAAGTTAGGTCTCAACCAACACTATATACGATCTCTTTAAAGATGTATTCTTCAAGAGCACCTTGCCATTATATTGTCCCTTGGATAGGACATAAAATGGAGGTCCCGTGTATGAGAGGTAACAACTCATGCACGTAAAAGATCCCGCTTCATTCATTCATCGCAAAGAGCAGGGTGTTTCACCCGGTGAAGTGGTCCCACCTCACATCCAACTGGACCCCATGGAAGACTAGCTTAACGTTGCTGAATATGGGCTATCCAGCCATCTTCTCAGATGAAAATGAACAAACAAACAAACAAACAAACAAACATATTACCCCTACTGCAGGGGCGGATCCAGGGAGGACCGCAACCGGCGCACGCCCCCCCCCCTTTATTTTTTGTTGAAACAAAAGAAATAAAAAGAAAAAAATTGGGGGAGGGGTGCGTGCGCCCCCCCCCCTTAATTTTGTAAACGCGCCCCCTCTTTACGGAATTCCTGGATCCGCCCCTGTACTGTACCAGTAGTCATTTTGTGCATCCCAGTCAATAGGGACAAATGGTGTAAAACAGCATGTCCAAGAATGTACGTATCAAACAGTGCAGGATCAGAATCCTATGGGAGATGGGTTGTTTCACAAAGAATTGAAGTTGAAATTAAAAGTTAAGATCAACTTAGAATTATGGTAGGCCTTTGGTTCATTGTTTCAATTCATCTAACGTTTTCAGAATCCACATCTAATCGTTATCAAAATTTTGAAAAAAAGATTGTCCCGTACTTTATTTTGTTAATTAATGCCTGTATGAAAAAATCTCCAAAATGTTCATTCTTATATGAATTAAGTGAGAATATCAATTGAAGTCACATACAGCCTACCATAATCTTCATTAATTGTTCTTAAAATTTAAGATCGACTTAAATTCTTTGTAACCCCCCCCCCTCACGAAGAACCGTTTGAGTCAAAGGCTTTTCCACTATCCAACATCCTCTCCGGAAGAACACCTGGGGGGCGTTCCATCAACGAGTTCGTCGGAGGTTTTCACCGACAAATTTGCCATCAGCCAATCAGACGCAAGGATTTACACTGACAACTGTTAAAAGCTAATGAAATCCTTGCGTCTGATTGGCTGATAGCAAATTTGTCGGTGAAAACTCCGACGAACTCGTTGATGAAATGCCCCCCTGAAGAAAAGTTGTGCCTTACACCTGGTTTGTTACATTCATTATTCTTATCTGAGTTGTATAATGACCAGCTGTACAGATATGAGAAATCTATTTTTCTGGACTGCACTTACTGACAACGCTTTTAACGATTGGGACTACTGATTCGTGGCTTAATCATGTTAATGTAGGCATGAGTGCATGGAATGTGTGCTCAGGCGTTCTCATGTTTGATGAGTTCATTTATGCAGAGTGTCAAACTATATCGTTGTCGTATCCTCCTCTCTAATGACACAGGAAATGACGTAATCAACATTAAACATTACATAATAAATTGCTATCAAAAACTACAGCCGACCAAATTACACCATATCAGCGCAATGAAATGAATTCTGTCATCAAAGGGGACCAGTTTGTTTACTATGAAGGGGTACTATGCTGAGATCGATATTAAATGTATGCACTTGCTTGCAACTTATTATTGGAAGACATCCGCAAAATGTCACGTCTTCCAGGCTCCCCCCCCCCCACATACTCCCTTATAAACATTCGGGAGAGGTTAAAACGACATTGCTGGTCACTGCAATTGAACAGACATATTGTCTAAGTTAAAAAAAAAGAGATTATTACCCCCTGTAATGTAGTGACACAGTGCTATTGTTTTAGGATAGATAGAAGCTAAATCTAGGATTACGATATAAAGAAGCTAAATCCAAGTTTTGATTGCGGCGTGTTCATCTGGGAAACTATTACCAGATTTTCTAACAGACAGACTGTTGAGAGGAACTCAACTTGCTACAGTTAGGGGATTTCTTTTGCCTAGGTCCATATTCTTTTCCCCTTTTTTTTTCTTCAACGTCTACCAAATCCCTTTCTCTTCGATTTCCTCTCGGATACCACTCGATCCTTAGCAGGAATCCCATGACGGAATAATCACGCCATGAAACTTCCAAGGTCTTCCAAGAGCAAAGCCTGACAACGCTTTTTCGATTCCATCCCCCTTTTCAGGCACCCTTTTCCCCCGCAAGGGTCGTGCGATTCCGAAGAAGGATCGATGAAATCTATGGACAGGAACTCGTGTCTGTTCTCCTACTGAATTAGGTACATCCAGATGTCGGGACGGTTTCTAGCGACATCCCAAGTGTGTGGACGGACCTACAACTTTGACTTGAGTTCTTGTTGTCTGTGCAAAACGGATGTATGTACATTTTTGAAAATTAACAGGAATTAATCTCCATACATGTCAAGTGCAGGTGGTAGCCAAAGTTGAAAGTAATAATTTGATTAAAAACGAAATGCAGACAGCAAGAGGGGGAGGGGGAGGGGGAGGGGAGAAAGAGACAGACAAACAGACAGTCAGAGGAATTGTTTCCATTTTGCATTCTTTTGTCTCGGCTTTAAATATAATATTGCATTGGAAACTATTTACAATCTGATGAAATATAACTCTGAAACAAAACTACTTGATAATCAGAAAGCAGTTTCTTGGGGTCTCATGTATTGTTTGTATTTTTTTTCAATACGGTATTCTTTGTAGAATAAAGTGTCGTGACTGTCGTATACACGTGCATCTACCTCTTATATTTTTTTCTTCCCTCTCTCTCTCACACACACACACACACACACACACACACACACACACACACACACACACACACACACAACCACACACATACTTAGATTTACTTTCTATGTCGATGCTATGTGTTTCTGTAATCATTCAATTAATTTTTTTTTCAATTCAATTCAATGTTTTATTTCATTTTCGACAAAAATATACAAACATCACTTCTTCTTTTTTGTAACAGAAAACAGAAAAAAAGATGCGTAAAACTATGTAGGATGAAAAGAATGTACAATGATTGTAGCACCTTACGATAATTATCATAAAACTCAAGTGATTTGAAATAAGTAAACGATGTGGATAATTCGAAAAATGGAGGGACCCACTAATCATTACAATACTACGCAGTGATTATGCCCTTTCCCAGTATTTTTTTTTTAACTTTGCATCAGTGCATACGTTCAAGATGTTAGTGTAGGCCATAAATATAGTATATTACACTGCATCATCAAGCCCCACACTATACCCTCACATAGTCTTCCTATCCATGTACCAATTACACGGAGGCAATAACCACTCCTACTCTGAGGATACGAGATTGTTCATCTGCCGTTTTGCAAGCGGCAAAAATTTCCCAAGTGAAATGCAAACTAAAGGAGAAAAAAGGGAACCGAAAACAAAACAAAAACAAAAAGAGCACTGGGTAACCGAGACTAGTCCCAATTCAACAAAGCAATCATGAAGGCCCGTGACATGTTAGTCCGCTTGGCTTCATCTATGTATTATTTTTCAAAACACCTTTGTGGGATACAAATTAATTTCTTACCCCCAGGAATTGTAGAGACCACACGCCAAATCCAATGCGAGTGGACCCCTAGCAACCTTTTATTACGTATACTGGGCAACGGTGAGGGTTGTGATAAAGAAAAAGAAAACCTGACAACAACATAACTATCCAATCAGAATTACATTTAAGATATTACTGAAGAAAACCAGTAAAAAATTACTGAAGAGTGACAAGTGAAAGTGGGCTCAGCATTTGATAACTGTTTTCAGCGAAATTGTTCTTCGTCATGAACTCATTACAGAAATTCAGGTTAAGATAATCGCTGAAGTACCAGTAATAAGATATGTCTTTATGGAGAAGGTAGTAAAACAACACCAACAAAATTAGGTCCATTCCCCCCCCCCCCCCCCCAGTCTGCTGCTGCTAGTCTCTGACGGAGACTGCTTTTTTTTTCTCCTGTCTCAAACCAAAAAAAATAATAATAATAATTAAACCTTATGCGTAAAACGCACAATCCTTCAATTTCATTCTCACAATCTAACCATGATCCATACCTATCTGTACACAAAACACACATCAAAGAGACACATTGATTTTTGAAATGTTTCGTAGCATGGCTTACGTTTGTTTCGTTGTCATCTCTTTTGCCTTTTATCATAATCTATATAGATTTTCTGAATCAATACATCGGCGTAATTGGTGACGTAGTCAAAAGATTGAAATGCATGAAACTAAAAAAGTTCTGAATTTCCTCCTCCTCCTCTTCCGCCTCTTCCCTGGTTTCTACCCCCTCCTCTTCCAAGGCTCTTGCCCTTCGGAAATTTGACAAAAATTGATTTAAACTCGTGCTCCACGATGAATCATACGTATAGATGATCGCTGTATGCACGTGTATTCCTTGTCTAGTTTTTCGTACCCATGCCATGATAGAAGACGAAAGGTAACGCACGTGACACACCTCGGTGATGGCGCCAAAATCTCCAGCTGTTGTCTGCCACGTGCGCACACGCTGCTTGCGCACAGATATGATATTATATTGTTCCGACAGGTCAATATCTTACCCCATTCAGACTAATGATTGTCCTTAATTACCCCTTGATTGTACGAGGAGAAGTGTGCTTGTTATCAGTGAGGGTTTTTTTTTCAAGCTTCTAACAAAACAATGAACCCCGATAAAAATAAGCGCAAAACACACCTACTCAATAAACAGCTTGATACTTATACACACAAAGTATAAGGAATTAAAACAGCTTCTGAAAGTTTCCACTGTAGAAGTTTACTGATCGGATTCTCCTATTAAACGGATTTATTGTTGAACGATACAGGACTTAACCCTGAGGACGAAGGAGGTTTTGTTTGTCGGTTTATTTGTTGTAATTGTTTAATCAACACTCGTGTTTCATCGGAGTGTTGACTTGAATTATGAGCAGATGATTTCAGGTCGCAAAGAAATCTAGTGGATATACCGTGTGAAATTGCGTGATCTGAAAAGGGTCTTACACGTTAAAAAAAGAAGAAGAAGAAGAAGTATTGGCCAGCTGAAACAGACCGAGATTCATCTCCCATGGCGGGATGGCAACACGTGTTTGGGACGAAGAGAGGATATTGACAAGAAACGGACACCAGTTCGCCTTTCTCCGCCTCCCATGTACAAGACCACTGAATATACGGCAGTGGACATGGCGCTCTTAAAGGACTCAACATCAATCAGATAATGTAAGAGGAATTATGATGATCACCGCAAGTTTAAAATTTTCTATACTTGAAACTAAAGAAGAAGAAACAACAAACCATAGTGATGCTGTTTTATTGCCAAGTCAGTAAGGTTGCTATTCAAATTTGATTGACTTATGCACGAAGAATCGGTGCCATAAACTAGACGCGATGTTTTATTCAGTCTCTTGCTCTGAGGTATATAGTAGGTAGATATATGTATCTCAAACAGTGCATTTCTATCACTCTGAGAAGTCATGCAGGTGGTAGATGACGGAAGGAAACTAAGAAAGTGCGAGAGAAGCTGTTTTTACTTGATATCACATCTATTTGATTTTTGTTTCGCGCGACGTCGCGCAGCAGCTCCGGTGATGGCTGAAAAGAAGAGATAATTGCCCTTGCCGAGCACGAAGCACCAGCGTTTTCCCGGTTACTGAACCCTTTATCGGTGCCTGCGTAATCACAACATCATCTTTCCGTCATCAATTTTCCGATCTGTCTGGTTCGAACGATGAACAAACAATGAGACTCGTGACAAAAGGATGATAGGGTGCTGGTAAGGGAGGGAGGACCGTGTTTACATTCATATTTCTGAAATACTTCAACTCGCGTGGGGACCAATGTCACGCACGCTTCGTTCGGGCTGTGTTGTGCGTGTGAGAAAAAGTCGCGTTGGGGATTACTGATTTACTGATGCCTGAGTGCCAAAAAGATAAATGATTTTATAGACTCTCACTGGGATTTATACCTCCTGCCTGGTGCCCATTCATGTATGTGTAATATTGAAGTCTTATTGATCTCATATTATGGCCTAAGCCACCATTGAGTTAGTTTTGTTGAATAATGCAACTTCAATTCAATTCAATTCAATTTAATTCAATTCAATTCAATTCAATTCAAACTTTATTTTCACTTTTTTTTCAACAGAATGAACAAAGCATATGAAAAATATGACATGCGCGTTGTTGAGAATATGCATAGATATACATAGACATACATACATCGTGATAACAAACAAAAATGCCTTGTATTGACACACCATTGATTAAACTTTCACAGTTGAATTTGTTTTCATACTAAATGAACAATCGGAATGCATAGATTATCATTCCTCACAAAGATGTTTGTGTGTGTGCGTGTATGAATCGACAGTTGAATTCAAATCAGTTTAATTCAATTCAATCTTTTATTTTCCACTCATAGAGTGGAACACCCTCGTCAGCCTCGTCAAAACAGGTTAAAAGTACAAGCATTATTAATATATACAGTATTACAAACATAGAACATATGCCATGAAAAAAAAGAAGAATATGGATATTAACACAGTGGTAAATTTTTTTTCAGACACAAGAGACAAAAATAAAGAAAAACATTAACAAAGCCTAAGATACAGCATAAACAAAAACAAGGGCATGTGAGAATGAAATTTAAATACGAAGAACGATCGGTATTGCTTATACATCTAGACTGTGGATTGATGAGTGCAAAATAATGAAAAGGGTTGGTATACTCTATCGGGTGACGCATCATACATTCAAAGTTATTAAAGTGCTCGCCTCCAAAAGGCGCTAAATCAATTGAAAAAAAAAATGGATTTAGCGCCTTTTGGAAGCAAGCTCTTCATATATGTTATCCATGTAGTTGTTTTTTAAATGTATCTAGGGAAATATCAAAAGAAACATGTCCAACTAAAAACACTAGTTCACTGACTAAGCGCCAATTTACGCTAAGCGTTGCTTCCTAAAAACCTCACAGGCTATTCGCGGGTACGACAGTGACGGGGATCACAAATGTTCGTGTGCGAAATAAAAAATCTACATATGCACATGAAACAAGGAGAGTTAACGCTGTTCATTTTAAAGGACAAGTCCACTTTCATAGACATGTGGATTGAGTGAATGCAACAATATTAGTAGAACAATTCAGTGAGGGTTTGAGGAAAAAAGTTATGAATTTTTGAAGTTTCTGCTCAGTCACTCCTGGATGAGAAGACTACTACAGCTTGTGATGTCATGTGTACAATACAAGGAAAACATAAAGGAAATTCAACATATTTTCAGTTTTCTCGCATAATAAAAGAACGCTTGACTTGTCTCTTTCAGAAGGCAGGGAGAATAAAATTACCCTTAACATACGTCAGCGACAAGTCAAGGAAATGGTTACTTTATTTCAAAAAAATAAAAATTTGTGAAATTCTCTTTATATTTTCCTTATATCGTTGTACGCATGTGACATCATACACTGTAGTAGTCTTCTCATCCAGCAGCGAATGCGCAGACACTTTAAAAAGTCATAACTTGTGAATGGATTGTCCGATTTTCCCCAAACTTTAACTGATGTGTTCTAATAATATTGCTGCATTCACTCATTCCACACGTACTTACATATGAAGGTGGACTTGTCCTTTAAGTTTCCCCGAACAAAGAAGAAAACCAAAGAAGAAAAGAACAGTCAGCTCTCCGACCACAATGCCACATAAAGTGACAGCAATGCCCACGGATAAACGATCCAAGTGTCTTCCTTACGCAAAACACGACGATGTATCATTTCGCTCGAACGGCACTGACAGTTGTTGGTTACCAACTGCTGAGAGCTCAATTAAAGATGGGCTGTTTTATTGGTTACAGCTCGTTATTCCGAAGGTTCGTTATTCCGAAGGCTCTTTATTCCTAAGATTCGTTATTCCGAAGGTTCATTTGTCCGAATTTCATTTTCGGATTAACGAATCTTCGGAATAACGCCACAAATTTTCGGATTAACGAACCCTTTTTCATTTTCGGATTAACGAACCTGTAGGTATAGGGAATTTGCGTGTTTCGGATTAACGACCCTTTGGAATAACGACCCTTCGGAATAGCGAACCTTCGGAATAACGAACAGCACCCGGTTTTTTTCATTCACTAGTGATGTCTATGTCTACTTTTTTGGTCTTAATTTGTCTGACAGAATGGGATGTCTCTTTGTCTCTGTCTCTCAATACGCACTTTATTTAATTTCATTTCGGTTTATTGTACAGTATAAACCATGTAAGACCGCAAATCTACGAGGTTTTTCCATACACACAGTTGTCGCTAACTAAATGCTTTGGCTAGTATCTTCACAACTGCCCAAATTTACCTCAAATCCCTGATAATAATAATAATAATAAAAAAATACTTTTATGCTTAGAAGCAAGACACGAACAAGCAACCAAAAGCAGAACAAAAAAGCTCGATTATTAATGTATACTGGCAGCAATAACATCTTGATAATTAGGCAGGATTAAATTTTTGTGATTTTACAATAACTTATATTTTCTCTTGAGTCTGGACAGATAGACAACAGACAGAAGTGCACTGTTGAACAGAATTTATGAGACTATTCCACATTCTTGGGCCAAAATATCCTACTGTGCATACTTTCATTAGCATGCTTTCACCTGCTTCTATGCTATGCATGCTTTCACATGCTTTTGTTCATACTTTCACCCATTCGTTTCTTGATTGATTGATTGATTCACTTATTCGATCATTGACTTAAAAGATCTACTCTAAAGGGAATTTACAATATTTCATCTACCTACATGGATCTCTTAACACGTTGAATACGAGTCCCGAGTATACTCGGGCAAGGGTCTATGGGAAATGCGTGTTGAAGCAAAATCAGCCCGTCCTCAACGGGTAGACTCAACTTCATGAGTCATATTATACAACTGTAGGCTAAACTTTATTGGGAATATTGGACGTGTTGGAATTGTGCACTTAATCAATCGCAATGAACTCCAAACAGTTCGTCTTGAGGTAGATTTTATCATCAAACCTGCTTCAAGACTCGCGTCTGACTTGCTGGCTAGTAGTTCAATGCCCAGACAGTGAGGTGGTTAGCCAGCCAACAGGTACTGAGGCATTATTTTGTGACCCTCGGGGTCCTATCGTCACTACGACCCGGTATTTTCCTTTTTCTTCCTAAACATATTGCCTCTTTTGGGCAGCCAACGCTACATAATCTCAACAACATACCCCGCATGTTATTGGCTTTAAACACCTGCAGGTTTTAGCACACACGTCGTATAAATCCAGCCATACGTGCACAGCATACACGGGTTGGTGTCATCGAGATTATTACATTTGCTCGGGGGGATTGTACGCAAGCGTATCTTCATCTGTATCGCCGACTTTCATCCATCCCAAAAAACTGTCACGGAGTTAGCCAACCCTATGCAATAATAACTGCAGGCAATTCGAAACCCATTGCTGGTTTGAACATTTCTCTTTTTCTTTTCCATCATCAAACCTTAAATGGTTTCGATAAAAAGACAACACCACTAAGTGTACTTTCATATCCGGTTGAAAAATTGGAAGACAACGAAAGCGTGATGAATGCCGCAGGTGGGAAGAATTTCTTTCTATATTTCATGATTGAAGGCGACAAAATCGGTTTGGACCCTGTATCTATATCTATCTATCTGTCTATCCCCATTTTTCTCCCATCATTTCCGCTTGTGTCCTTCTCCATCTTTCTTTCTATGCATATGAGAGAGAAAGACAGAGAGAGGGAGAGAGAGAGGGAGGATAAAAGAGAGAGAGAGAAAAAATAGAAAGGAAGAGAGAGAAAGATACAGACAGACAGACAGACAGACAGGGCGATATTGCCATCAGCAGATGAGGTTAGTATAACTTGTAGCTTTATAAAGTCTTTGATATTCTACCAACTTGTGTTCACCTTCATGGTTTATGAATGTAGAGTGGGGCGAAAGTAATTCATCAAACGAACGATCACGAATCATCTCATGAAGTCAAGAAATTGAGAGCCTGGGAATAATACCAATCAGGCAGTTAGGACAGAAGTGTCACGATTAAAAAGATATACGACTCCTAATCTTCTGTACTCTAGCCAAAGAATCTCGCTAGACATTGTTGTCATAAATCTCTTCATCTGTCCGTTGGTCTATCTGTATCTATCTCTCTCTTTCTCTCTATCTGATCCCTTATTATTGGCTAAGCACTTCTTCTGATACTCATCTCCTTCTACCTTCCTCCTCCTTCTAACCATGTCAGGCTCAGCGGGATGTATCGATCTAATACAGATAGTAATAATTGCCGCACGACTGCCGATTTCACGGCGTTAGGAACCAATCCTTACTGGTTAAAATCCGATTACACTATATTCGTACGTTATACGTACTTCTCTTCTCTCTCCTGTCTCCCCATCCCTCCCTCTGCCTCTGGACCTCCCCCCCCCCCTTCTCTCTGTCTTCTTGATAGGAGGAATGACCCCACTGATAGAGGGCAAAGAAAATCAATGAAGGGGTGGGATATGAAGCAGATTCTCGAGCAAGCAGTCATATTTTCTTCTCCTTCTTTTCAAGAGCTGCTAACTGACATCACCAAATCTCTTTCGCCTCTGATTTCCCCAAAGTGCATCGTAAGTTCACGAGTGGTGTTTTTTTGAAGGCAGGCTACGTGATACTCGCGGTGTTGAATTGTGCAGAGGGTAACACGAGAACGGCTCCCCGTGTGATGCCGCATAATATCGTTTATGGTCAAGAAAGCCAGAAAAAAAATGCTCCAGTGACGTCATCGATTGGAGAATCTTTATTCAGAGAAAATGACAAAAGCTGTAACGGAGAGAGAAAGGGTGAGAAAAAGTCACTATTGAAATGGGATGTAATCCAAAATATATGTGATTCATAATAACCCTGATTATGTGTCGTCATGGCCCAACACGTGGTCGATTCTCAACTCACTCTCATTCATAATGAAATACAATTCCAGTGAAACGACAGTATCCGGCACAGGGTGAACTTTAATCACAAATAGAAAAAGAAAGAAAATATAGAGCGGAATAAAAAAGAAAGCAACTACATCACACACCATTCGCATGACACGACACATTTTCACCAGAGAGAAAATACTTATTGGTGACGATTCCCTTATCAATGCATCAAACCTTGAGAGTGCATGGCGAACTTTTCTGCCACCCTGTGATGAATGTGTGTAATAATGTTCTGCCCCACATACTGGCAGTCATGGATGTAGAATGATCTCTTCCACTCTTTCGATTCAGAAATAAACCGTCATATATCATTCCATTTCCCCCTGATGCCTGTTTGTCTCCTGTTGTCATTGTTGTTGCTGTAGTTTTTATCATATGCACTAAGTGGCCGAACATCAATCAACTTCAGTTGATGTGTGTTTGTGTTCCTAATATGAACACATTGATCACAATAGCATTATCTCCTCTTAATTCTATCGATTTAAATAAATTGTTTGGCATTAATAACTTCATCATCTTTTATAAGCCTTTTTTTCTAGCATTTTACTCAAAGTCATTGGGCACGTAAAGATGTGTATACACGCATACACACGTACACAGAAAATATGCGATTCTTTTTTTGTTTTGATAGTACCTCTTTCATATCACTGAAAGTCTCGCGTCGAGTTGTATTTGTTGCAACTGGTTCACAATCTAACTATTATATACCTCTTATATACCTCTTACTGAGTAACGAGATAAATACATAGATAAACTAATAGGCATGATTGTTGTGTGTATGTGTGTATTACGATCACATCTCTCTTTATTTCTCTCTTTCTCAAAGTTCCTTTTCTTTCTAATATCTTTTCTTGTCTTATTTCTAGATTGGGAATTGTATATTTCCTTTATTTTAGAAATTCCTTGGCTTTTAATTTTTGTTTTATAACACGGATACTGTCATAATCCGTAGGGAATAATTATGTTGATGCACTGCTCTGATTAGTAGTCATGTGACTCCCAGAGAAAGTGACAGTTCAAATGTTGTAAGCCTATGGCCCTGACGTCATCTTTTCCCGCGAGAGGTTATAAGTCCTTCACACGGATTGAGCTATTGTTGGTACCAGTTTTCCGCAGGGCTGGAAAGCCCAATCCATAGGAAAAAAGGAGTGAAGACAGGGGAGATAAAAATGGTCGTGTCATCATGTCCCTCTCAACTCAGGTGTATAAATGGGTACTTGGCAACGCTTAGGTAATATACAATAATAGCAAGGTCCTCTGGTAAAGCAATGGCAACGATGAAGAGGATGCCCTGGATAAAAAAAAGACTATGATTTTACTCGACCAAAGGAAAAAAGAAAAGATATTATTGCAGTATAGGCATATAAGGACAGAAGTCTGTATTTCTGTTATATTATGTTCTGTTATTATTTAAGTAAATCTGTTTAATATTCTGTCTTTCACTCTCCCTGCCTGTGAGTGAACGTTTGTTTGGGCCTGCTGTTCAAGGGGATAGGGTTCAAAGAGAAAAGATTGATAATTGTTTATCTTCTTTTTCTTCACAGTACACTCTGTGATTTTCTGACGACGACCAGCGAAGGTATGGATGAAGTCACTAGGGAGAGCGACGTCGCCAGCGTCATCGACAAGGAGTGGCTAGAGTTCGAGAAGGAAGAACAAGCCCGGGCAAACATCTCTCGTATACTGGATCATCTCGTCAACGAGAGCCACTATGACAAGAATCTGAGACCGAACATGGGAGGTAGGCCGCCCTCAGTGTCCAATCAGGTCATAGCTTCTTAAAGGTAGCATCTGATCTTGTCAAAGTGTCTATAATGTATCCATATCGAGCGTTTCAAACTGAAAAACATTTGTTGTTTTGCTTTTTATTATTATTTCAAGTGAGCCAGAGGAAGCAGAAATGTAGTGATATATCAAAGTCAAACCCGTGCTTGATTAAATTCTTAGACACTGCCAAGATTTGAAAAGCAAACATTCTTTCAGCTTCCTCCAATGTCCGAGATCAATGTCCGGTGGCCTCCCCTTTTTACTCTTTCCTTCCTCCACCCTCAATCATAGTCGGGGTATTGAAACACAAGTCACAGTGTCCGTGAGTCCCCGGCTGTGGTTTAATCAAGAAAAATCGTGTGTTTCTTTGATGCCAAGGTTTTTTGTTTTGTTATGTTTGTTTCGTCTTGTTTTGTTTTGCGGAGTGGATCAAGACACAATCGTGATCCTTAAATACAAGAAAACACGTGTTTCATCATCTCGCAAGGTTGCGCATACACAAATACACACGCATACACATAATCGAACAATTTCTGGTACCGATCGGGTCATATCGAGACGGGTTGATATGCAGACTCACAGGATGAACGATGGAAGGCCACGGAATAAATTACGCCTACAGTTTCTGAGTCATGTTACACACATTCCCTGATACTTTTCAACCTAAAGAAAAGGAGAGGGAAAAAGAGAGAGGGAGAGAGGCAAAGAGAGAGAGAGAGAGAGAGAGAGAGAGAGAGGGAGGGAGGTGGCAAAAAGGAGAGATGGAAACGTATCTTGATAACATTTGCAATTTGGCGGCAAAGAATCGTTTCCCACACGGGTTCAGTGCCCTTATACATTTCCTTGTACTGTACCCTTGCTCGAATAGCGAAATGAAAGTTATTCGGACAAAAACATGAATGTTGCCATTGCTGTCCAATCAATGAGAGGAAAAGCTCGAATTTCTCAGGATTTACTTTGCCAACTTGTGGCTGGATTTTATCCCAGCGTCAAACTTTCTTGAAAGGTTGGGGTGGGTCAAATGCTTGTAGGCACTGTATGCCTTTGCCTTATACGATGTCAGATGACGATCAGGACATTGTGGGGACGGGTTTGTGCTTGAAATCTACGTTTTAACAATGACATCATAATGCCACTGAAAAAGAGCCGAAATTCCTTTATAAGAGACAGGATAGTGCCTATACAGTGCATGATCTTATACTAAGTCATATTGAACGACAAAAGAATCCAAGTCCAAGTGCAGTTCTATTTCACCGTGGCCAATGTCAAAATAGAGAGGTATATGATGACATTCAGACTGAAAAAATTATCTTGATTAATGGTTGCGTAACACCAAGGCCCTGTTGTATAAAAAGATGCTATAAAAGATACGTCAGAAAATCAAACGTAAGAAATAAGGTATCAGCCAATCAGAATTGAGTATTCAGAAACTAAAGGTTGATATTCTGACATATGCATGATCTCAACCTTTACATTCTTTATGCAACAATACTTAATAATAATCATTATTGCACGATGCTGGAAACAATCAACTGCGAGCGATGCCAATTCAACCAAATTAGTAGCCGAATTTAAGAACGGCCCAAGTCCAAATTCAGATATCATCTTTGGAGACCCCTTGCGAATAATGAAAATATAGATAACGATTCAAATGACTGATTTGGATTTCTATTGATATGAGTAACATTCCCATGACTAACAAAAATATCAAGCTATTACGATGTTATTTGATTATCATTATATTATACTGTTTTTCAAATTCTCAATGTTTTCAATCACAAACCAGGAATACAGATTGAGACCTGCTTACACTTCTGAAATTGTTAAAACAGCGATGATGATGATAGAAGAGATTGTAAAACCTTTTTCAGTTACCACAAGGTCCAAAGAGTTAGAACCGAGATGATGAGAAGTTTGATTTTAGACCATCTTTTTTTAGGAAGTGACCGCATTTTGATGCAGAAAGTTCAAAGTTCAGAACGCCATAGATTCGTTAGCGCATTTGTGTGTATTTTCGCTTCATCGCAATGATTATAATTATAAAATAAATGCTGCATAGAAAATGAGTTTAGTTTATCATGACCCCTACATTGTTTGAAAGAGACAAAGAGAGAGGAGTGTTTAGATATATGTACATGTATATATATATATATATATATATATATATATATATATACCTACACATATACATAATTATATAACTATACGTGACTTGCACGGCTTGTTTGCACTTGTTGCAGTATAGTCAAAGGCAGCTCATGTTCTGTGTGTTATGGAACAATGACGGGGATATCATTCGTACAGCAAGTCAAATGACATAGTATACAAATGTAGCGTAATAGCGCGGGGAGACACTCCCTAGACAAAAAACTCGTCCATCCAAAAGGTTAGATTTCATTTCGTCTTAATTCGATTCGGGTGACTTTAATTTCCTTACATATCGGAAAATTATTTTTAAGGGGTAAAAATAGAAAATGGAAAGGAAATGGAAGCCGCCCGCTTCGGTACTGCTAAGTGGTTTCCAATGTTTTCAAGCTGTTTACTTCAGGTACACGGCCTGACGATCACATGCCCTCTTTATTGATTAACCTTTGTTATTCCTAATCCATCTGTCGTTCTCCGAAGAAAATTTAATATTTCATTGGATACTTGAAATGAACACGCGTTTAATTGCAAAAAACATCGATTTAGTCCGAATACCGTAATACTGAACGCGACATACCCCGGGGCGGTCGCCGTTTGAAACTGCCAACAGTATATCGATATGCGGGTACAGTTACGCTCTTATCGTTCTGCTTCGGCTGTTCATATGTATATTATATATCTGTATGTGTGCGTGTGTGTGCGTGTGTGTGTGTGTGTGTGTGTGCCCGTTTATGTGGGAAGTTGCCAATTTGACGATCTTTCATAAAGTGGAGCCGTGAGCAAACTTCAAGCCGGCATTTTAATCAATGAATTTCCATGGAACATCAGTTTTGCCGGTCTGTCTGACTGGAAATTCATAAATAGATTTTTTTTTTTTTCTTTGGGGGGGGGGGGGGGGGGCAAAAAGACTCTATATTGCCTATTTACGACCAAAGTAGGTGGAATTAGACGTTTAAAAATTCAAATGGGTCATTCGGACCACCACATTATGAATGCAAGTTTAGCTGACAATCTGTGTGTGTCAATGTCGCTATAATATACGAATAATTTATGAGTTGTGAGTGCATAGGGCACGAATATCGCACGAGGCGCGAGATAAGCCACTGGTCTATTCAACAAGGCGCGTAGCGCCGCGTTGAATAGACCAGTGGCGAATCTCGCGCCTAGTGCGGTATTACGTGCCCCAATGCACGAACAAAATCATAAATTATTCGTTTTATACAACACCTTGTCCACAATCACAGTACTAAATTAGTGACCGCTAACTCAGGAAGGCCCAAAAATAACAATTGGGCCGAGAATTGTAAACCACCCTGTGTACTGCTTTCAAACACTCGTCATGATTCGACCACACAGTCACAGGAATCACAAACTCCGCAGGGTCTATACCCATTCTACGCTAACGTTAGATCGAGTTAGGCCTGACTGTAAAGCCTACCTGAGAGTGAGATGTTGGTAGATCTAGTAGTAGGTCTAGACTTTCTCTATTTCCGAAGATCATTTTGTATAAAAACACAGAAAAATAATCAAATTACGGTTTCTCAACCTGAAATGAAGTCTTGATTTTGGGATCACTGTGGTCCCCGTAGCAGATCAGAGTCAAAACTAAAAACACAGCAGTAGGTAGGCCGCAATACATGCAACTAGCTACGTAAAGTAGCTGCGCGTACACGTTAACGTTGCAGTACTCCGCCGCGACTGGTCTGTTTACCGGCAGCGCATCGCAGCGCAGCCTGCCAGCACGTACAATGTAGTTTGCTGGCGCTTTGCTGCTGTGAGCCACAGAAAGTTCCTCTGTGAGCGGCCATGCATTAGTAGCCCCCCACGAAGCCGTGCTATAGTACCTTCGAGCCGTGCAATAGGCCCATGCCAGGGGCCTATTGTATGGCTGTCACTCTCAATGAGTTTGGTAGGTATTTTCTATTGAATGTCATGTGACATGTTCTTGGCCAATCACAATTCGACATCATTCTGAGGTGTTGTATAATGGCTATTATAAAATGGGTTCAAGAATGTAGCCAATTGGAAGCGCTGAAATGAGTCACGTGTGCGTGCATTATTTTCTTCAGGTATGCACTAAGAAGAGTCTCTCTTCCACCTCCCTGGCCTGACGTACGTCACAATGTTTACGCTAGCAGTGCGCACTCAATCAGTTGTTACAAGTGCGTCACGCGCTACTATACGCGCTGTCAATCCGGTAAACAACTTCTAGTTCGGGCCGCGGGCTGCCACAACAGCCGGCGGCCTTTCTTGTGCATTACAGTACGTGGCGTACGTATACTCTTATACGTACGTACAGTACTTATGTGCGGGATTTCCGAGTGCGACGTGCGTAAATGTTTGGGACGGACATCTTGACTTTTGAGCGAGTGCTACATTTAGCTGACTGGTATTGACCCACAAAGGTACGTGAATAATGCTGTTAGTTTTCGACCCATTTTATAAAACAAATGATGCACAGGATTATTTCGTGGCGTTAGTGAAGGTGCGGCTCACTCTCGAGTATTGACAACGGTTGCAAACATGCACTCGGCTGCGCCTCGTGCATGTCGCACCATTGTCAGTACTCTCGAGCGCGCCGCACCTTCACTAACACACTCTATCCTGTGCATCATTAGTATACTAAAAGTACACATATACTACAGCTGACAGGTGTTTGGATGGTAACCAGTAGTACAGATTCAAAGTAAACTTCATCTTTTTTCCTGCAAAATAGCACTATGAGATGTGTGTATAAACAATTGTTTATCTCCTATTCTATGATTTTATGGGCGGGGGTAAATTTTGGTATCAAGTTGTTTCCTAATTTCTAGAACAAATCGGTAATTGAACATGAACTCCACTGTAACAATGATAACAATTTCCATTTAAACCATTTTAGATATATACCATTTTAGATACAAAAGATAGTCTACGTTAGGTGTTTATGGTGGTATTTAGTAACTGGTAAATACGACAGAGCTCTAAACCGGAAAAGAAGTGGGTGAAACGAAAGGAATGAGCAAAGGGATTTGAAGGTGGGGGAGAAGGCAATTTAAAGGTGATCTCCCCGCAGAAAGGTCTTTCCGAGGCGTCTTTCTTCTTTCTTTCTTTTTTCTTTTTGAGAGAGGGGCAAATTGCTCTGCAAACATAACGGCTGTTTAATCAGCCTACGGCCATGTACAGCGTTGCTCCCTGTTTAGTGCTGAACACACCAGGTGGCACACACTTCACACCGAGTAAACACTATACACCAGTACACACTGATAATCTGACCAATAGTGCAACATGAAGACTGGCCACTCTATGTAATGCAGTGAATTAGCATAAACATTTTATATCTATTTCAAAAGTTATGTCTATTTCTCTCTGTATGTATCTATCTCGCTCTATAAAACTCTCTATATACATGATTATATAATATATGATTATATGTAATTATGATTATATATAGAGAGAGATACAGTCATATGTTTATTTATGTGTGTGTGTGTGTGTGTGTGTGTGTGTGTGTGTGAACATTAATTCTGCTGTCTATGCGCATTTGCTTAATGTATAGAGAAAGGAAGAGAGACAGGGAAAGAGGAAGATATACCACGATATATTTTTCTACCCTACTTCGGCAAAAGGAAGCTAGTGACATTTCTATGGATATCACCTTTTTATTGATTTGGCATATTTGAAGCATGCTCCATTTAACAGAAAATCCAAAAGTTACAATTTTGGCCCATTTCTGAGATTTTCGGGTGGCAAAAGGAAGCAAGTGTACAAAATTGCATGAAAAAAAATTGGCAAAAAGAAAGCAAGTTACAACCTCATGATATGATTATCACTTGCTTCCCTTTGCCAAATCATTTCTATTTACACACAATCTAAAATACTTTGGCAAAAGGGAGCAAGTAACATCCTTATGATATGATTGTCACTTGCTTCTTTTTGCCAATTTTTTTATGTTTGCTACAAATCTATAATACTTTGGCAAAAGGAAGCAAGTAACATTCTCATGATATGATTGTCATTTGCTTCCTTTTGCCAGATATTTCATGTTTGTTAAAAATCTGAAATACTTTGGCAAAAGGAAGCAAGTTAACAACCTCATGATATGATTGTCACTTGCTTCCTTTTGCCAAATTTTTATATTTGCACACAATCTAAAATACTTCGGCAAAAGGAAGCAAGTGACATCCTTATAATATGATTGTCACATGCTTCCTTTTGCCAGTTTTTTTATGTTTGCTACAAACCTATAATACTTTGGCAAAAGGAAGCAAGTAACATACTCATGATATGCTTGTCACATGCTTCCTTTTGCCAAATTTTTCATGTTTGCTACAAATCTATAATACTTTGGCAAAAGGAAGCAAGTTACATAATAATGAGTTTCTATGGGAATATCAAAATTCTTCGAAATGTCATAAATGCATCACCAAATGACTTGCACGAATACCGACATTATTTCTCAACACAATTTTCCATGTTGAAGGGTCCGCCCAAAAACATATTTTCTTCATTTGTAGCATTTGTACTCAATGTCACTTGCTTCCTTTTGCCAAAGTAGGGCAGTTTTGCCTAGACGTTTGATATCATCTCTGCATCTGTTTGAAAAATCTCGAGAACACTATGATCATTAGAGTTCCAAATCCGATTAGTCATTAACGACCTCTTCTATAGCTCCCATATATCCCTCTGGCGACTGAAAACCACGTCAATTCACGTGCCTCAAACATTTGCTTACTGTTTATAAAAGAGAAAAACCGATGACATAAGAATCCGTGATTTCAACAAGGACAATTCTTAACCACTATATAGCCGCTATATGTACTCTTGCAAGTTTATGCTCTGTTTCTATTAACGGAGGTTATCAGCGAACGTAACATCTGGGGTGGCTCTAAGTCTGAAATTGCGTTAGGCTGCTTCAAATTGAGCAAACTGTGTTCGTAACAATTAACATAGCATGCCCACGGCAGAACGATTGCCTTTAACACTGTTTAAATCTCGAATCGTGCTTCAACGCTGCAGGAGGGAATGCGATCACGTACTTTTTACATCGCAGCAACGACTCATTTTAGTGGTGAAATGAAGACAGACCCTGACAGCATGCAATGAAGGGGGAAATGTTTGACACATGGCTGTCTATGGTGGATTGATTATACAGTCACTGAAGACTAAACAGCCCCCGCACATTACCACATTAGAATCAGTACGTCACCGTTCCCTCGTTTGACAAAAAAAAAATATTCAAGTAATGAGAAGAAGGATTGAGAAAGAATGTGATATTTCTTGTATTCTGCATTCTGAATTCAACTTGTAAGATTTTTGTAAGAGATAGTATGAAAAAAAAAGAAAGGTATTACAAAATGAAAGTAAATGTATCTCAAAACAAAATACACCTATTACGGTACCAGTATTACGTCTGAGGTGAGCCAATGATATAATTGTAATCACATTTTGTGACCAAAATCAGAGCTAGCATGATAAAACCTGATTAATGTTAGCTACAATTTGTAAGTGCTTTCTTCACATAACATTTGTCTTAATCTACTGTCATTACCCCTGAATAAAACTACAGCATTCCATCATTCTTTCGGCTTTACATCCATCCCTATTTCCAAGACCTTGCTTATTACCTAACTTCAACGTCATAGCCAAATGGGGTGATCCGCACTTGCTTTTGCAAAGTTTCTTTTCACTAATAATACTCCCCAGCAAAGAGACAGTATTTTCGCACCATATCTGTTCGTAACAGCTAGGAAAAAAAAAACCCAACAACCCAGAGGTGGGGGCGGAGAAGCACACACTTGTCCCAATTCCTTGAACTTGTCTCAGCTTGTGATATCAGGACACTGATTATTGATCATCGGAAAGTTCACGGCAAGAAGAGGAAAGAGAGACGGTAGCGATCACATTGTCGCACTGAGTGTTTATTGTTTGCGTGGGGTAAATATCACTAATGTGATTGGCCGTGTCAACGGCAACAAGGGGAGAAATGTCAGTTGATTCAAATTTCTGCCAGCGGTCGCTGTCTGAAACTGATGAGGCTGTCTGAAATGTGTGAGAACGGAATGTGGAATGATGGAAAAAGAGCGCGAGAGAGTAAGAAAGAGTTGACGTAGAGAGAAATACACGTACAGACAGACAATTCGATGGAGCGTGCAAAGGATTCTGACAGTTTATAATGATAACACGATCCAAGAAAGAATTTGAAAAACAATCGTAAAGTAGATTTGTAAATATTAACACCTTGATCCATTTTGGATCATTCTGCCATGTGCGGTGTTCCAAAGCATAGACTTCTTGTCCGCCATCAAGACAGTGATTGTTGATTTTTGGCCTGTTTGTCAAACTCTAAAAATGCATTAGAGTTAAAGGTCGTGATGAAAAGATGGTTGACTTCATTTGATTTATGTCAAAACAAGACAACGATTGAAAGCAAGTGTATAATTTAGAACTGAATTGTTTAGTGATGTATTCATTGTATACACAGATTTCTTTTTCTTTCTCTATAAATTGCGCGGGTACAATGACATCACTCCCGCCCCCGTCTAACCTCGACATTGTAAATGGCAGATACTTGTACATGTTTGTCTCACAAATGACAGATACTTGTACATGTTTGTCTCACAAATGACACAGTACGAACCATTTCAGCTGATGGCAAACGAAGTCACGCCCAAACTCTTCGTCGGAACTTACAGTCGCTTTGTTGAATCTCCAGTTCAGTCATGTCTGCATTGATTGCATAAACCGCACTAAAATGCAATCTAGAATGTATCTAGCATTTCAGGCTTATGAAAAACACCATGGAAAGACGAGAAAAATGTTTTCCTTTTGTATACCAATAATGCAACGCCGTCAGAATGAAATAACCTCATAGGCTAATAATAAAGAGTATAAGCTCCAGAAGAAAATTCTTAGTCCTATGTTGCGGGGGTGGGGTGGTTCCGTTCATACTACAACAAAGATGACGATTCAAATTGATGTGTCGTGATATATCTCCACAGCTAATTGGTGCTTAATTAAGAAAGTGAAAAATAACTAGAAATGGGAAAGTAGAAAGAAAGAAAGAACGTCTGAGAAGAGAGAGAAAGGAAGATAGAGTGAAAGATTGAGTTGTACAAGGGAGAATTCAAGAGACTGCTGGGAAAGAGGGAAAGAGAAAATTGAGTAAGATTAGATAGGGGTATTATTAAGAAAAATAAGCTGCACGTCAACATTAGCTTCACCTACCGAACTGACAGCGGTCACATCTCGGCAAGCCGAGGATACCTTGAATTATTCAAATATTCTCGCCACACATCCCCTTATGGCGAATGGAATATAAGCTGACGATTTATCCAGTACAGTAAGTTAGCCGCAGCCACACATCGCGTGCGAATGCTTGGAGAATGCACAATTACGGTCATCCAAGTCACCTCTTTATTTTCTGCTGCCAGAATGTTTAAAAATGTTATACCACACTTAGGGCGCCACTCTCCCCCTAGAAGGACACTTATTTCTTGGCTGTGCTATGCTAGAAAATTTCCTGAAGACGTACAGTGTTCGTCATTAAGGCAGAATAGAGAGGAAATCAGCAAATGGATGGAGCAAAAAAAAAAAGATGTTATGCTTGAATACAATCCAGGAAGTAGTAACCTACCGTGGCTGTCCATATTTCTTTCGGCAATATGTAGTGACTCCCCTCTTTTTTCCTCAGTCTCTTTATATTCCTTTTTCTTCTTCCGCCATTCTCTCTCTCTCTCTCTCTCTCCCTTATATAAAAAAATACATTTGTCGTCAAAATGGTATGATTGCTAAAGATTGATAAAATTAATAAAAAGAGAAACATCAGAAAACAGACATACACAGACACACGCAAAGAAACCAAGGAAAAGGGAGAGACTGACAGACAGACAGACAGACAGACCGACAGAAACAGAGCACCGACAAGAAATAGATAAAGCTTGATTCTCGCGGTGCCGACGGCAACAACTAAAGCAAGCTTGGCGTTTCGCCAGACACGTTGAGTAAAGATCCATTTGCTTGTGCAAATCATCATTACTAGAGATGTGTTTCGGTACATTAAACTGCGACCTTCTGCTCCAAATTACATGTAGATGCATATATTGGTTGATCGAACGAAAGCATAAAACAAATTTTTGGTTTTCTGTCGGAGGAAAATCCTTTCACGTGAAACCCATTTCAAAGTTATGAATAATCTGTTGAGTATTCACGGTTAATACAGGGCAAGTTTGCAATGTAAAATAATACAAATACATGTACATAATTATTGTTTGGGCTCGTATTTTCAAATGAAACAAAATTTCGACAATCTCTATTGCGGAGTTTTGAAAAAAAGGTGAAGAAATAATCGTATAATTGTATTTGTTGCAAACTCATGCAGTTTGAACTGAAACTCCTTCGCCATGACACACACTATATCCCGATTTGCATGAAAGGAGTAAGCAATTAATTTAAACATTTTCTCGGAACCTGGACATTAATTTTACAACATGAATACTTCAAACTCAAATTTGTTATCATATCCATATCGGAAATTAGAACAGGAAGATTGTAAGCGATGTATTTTTCTCAAAAAGAAATGCAGCTATGTTACCCCTAACACTTGGGAATAAATCTAATTAACATTTGAATACTCCTGACATGACATTACTGTGAATTCGAACGTGTGTGCATTTCTCAGTGTGTTTGGTTTGCAACTGAATAGAGGGCCACAGTTTAAAATAAAGCGTAATGTTTAACAAACGAGGTTACTTCGGCTAACATTCGTTCGACAGTGACAAATTTATGCGTCGTCATGTATCGCAACATGTAATGTTTGCTTCTACATTTACCAATCTAAAAAGGTTGTGTGCTCTTTCGGAAATGATCTACGAGTCCCCATCACGTGAATGACAACAATAGGAGCGAAGTCGGTTGCATCACACAGGCAATTAATGGTTCTATGATACTGTAGGCAGTATGCACTACGCTATCTACGTTAGATATGAACCTCCTGTATGACTTGCTTGTGTGAGATCAAGTTACAAGATACACCGGGTCTCCGTTGGATATATTATCTAGTAAGCTTTATTTGTCGGTGTGTTCATTGCATTGCTCTGACTTTTCTATCAAAACTGAACTTCAGATACCCTCTAGTTATTTTGACGGACAGAAAGTTTAACGCTCCAATGTGCTTCAAGCAGTGTTTGCGTTTGCATTTCTGTTAAGTTTTTTTTTTGCTCTGATATTCTGCTTTATCCTCGAACACCTCCTCTCTCTCTTTCTCTCTCTCTCTCTTTCATTCTTCCCTCACTCACTCTCTCTCTCTCTCTCTCTCTCTCTCTCTCTCTCTCTCTCTATATATATATATATATATATATATATATATATATTCATATATATATTATATTGTCCTGTATCTGTTTTTTTAGTGAAATCTGATTTTGCATTTTTTTCTGTCGAAGGTCACAGTGTTGAGATCATTCGTCCTTATTCTCTCTCTCTCTCGCTCTCTCTCTCTCTCTCTCTCTCTCTCTCATTTTATCTATCTATCTTTCTTCACAGATTTCTCATTCTGATATTGATGCATCTCGCTAACTTGCACTCTTGCAACTTACACTTTTTATAAGTATTAGGTGGGTAGCATTGTCACTTTCGTCCTTGATAACAAAAAAAGACTGCAACGAGAAAGAAAAGTCTGTGGGTTGCATGCAAAGACTTGCCAAGTTCTTTGCCACCTCGCTGCGACGCGACCTCGGCGGCAGTTGGCATGCAGCTCTGCTCAACATGATACATTCGTTTCCCCCCGCGGCTTTCCGAGGGTGTTTTAGAGGAGGTCCGGTGGGAGCTATTTGTTAGCAATTTGCCGGGGAATCGCCCGAATACGTCGGATCATCGTGGGATGCATTTTTATCTGCCACCAGCGATGTTCTGCAATGATGGGCCTATCACAGTTACCCGATACGACAACGTGAAGAGAGGCGAGGCTTTGGTAACAGACCTATTCCGTCTCTGACAGATCGGGAAAATTGGACCTGACACCTAGTTTCCGAAGTATGTCGGAATGGGAATTTGAGAGCAGCTCCGATCGCCCAATCCCAGCCGTGCCTCATGGAGCAAGGAAAGGGGAGGGGGAGATGACAACAAAGAGGGAAAGAGAACCATGGACAGAGAGAGAGAGAGAGAGAGAGAGAGAGAGAGGGAGGAAAGAGTCAGAAAGGGAGTGAGAGTAAGTATGAGGTCATCCCGTTTCCCTTTCCGACAAACTGACTCTCACTCTCGTACACTCCATGGCCCTATCATACATTTTCTCCATTGTGGGTGATATCCGCGCTGTAAAGTGCGAAGGCCCGCTTCTATTTCTTCTCCTTTTTTATGGCAGCAGTAAAGGGCGTCGAGAGGACATTAGGAATAGTTTGAGTCAAAGATGGGTTGATTTCAGACAGGCACCTGTCCCCGCGTATCGTTTCGCAGTCGTATTCATTAGATTGGAATCGCCGCCCGTCACCGTTCGCATCCCACCCTCTGCCGACAGAGTCATCGACGACGAACAATCACGAAGGCAAAGACGGCGACTCTTCGACATGGAAGCATGCGCGTCGTGAGCGTGCGCAAGCACGCGCGCGCGTATGTGTATGTTATCATTTCTCCTTTTTGCAGTGATGAGTTGAATTATAACAACTGTGTAAGATTAAGTCGTTTGTAGATTTTAGGTAATCATCAATTATGAATTAATCAAATTACTTACAGTAAGAATTATTTCATTCCGCCCCCTGAGATTGTGAGATGGTGTCACGGTTGCCTAATGAATGTTATAGAATAGAAGTAGATACCCTACGCGGCAAATTCATAAAATTCATGGAACCAACTTGTATGTCGATGTTAAGTAGGTACGGTTTCTTTGAAGTATCGTCGAATATTATTAATTGTTAATGTTTTAACATACACACATAATGTTTCTGAATGGAATCGAATTGAATAGAATTGACCATAGAATAAAAAGCCTTGTATTGATTTCTATTCTTTCATAAAGTATGCATTTATGCGTCATAATATTCCACCAACATACAAAGAGCGCATGTGGCTCCCAACAGATATAAAAGGGCCATTCCTATAGTAAGTTAATGACCCCCCCCCCTCCCATCTCCCCTTTGACTCCAGTAGTATACAATACACGTCACTCAGTGCAAGGCAGGAGACGCATGAGATGCAGTGGTATAGGTTGGTAGACGTGCAGGAGTCATTAGCGTACGGCTGTCCAGTAAAATGGCTCGTGATTTGGTCCATTCTAAAGCATCAGCTGCCAGCTAGCACCCACCATCCGCCACCAATCGGACTTGTCTCACACAGCAGGTGGAAAGCCGTGCTTAAAAAAAACACCCCACCAACAACAAAAACAAAAACTAAACAAAACAAAACAATTAACCAATGCACATTGTACTCTGCTAGCGTAGTAATAGCAGTGCATTTCTTTTCTGTTCTTATTATATACCCTCCTCCTAAAAAAAATAAAGAGAAGAAAGCAAAAGATTCTAAGCTGAACAGCGGATAGAGGTTGGTATATAAGATATTTGATTACATTCAGATGTTTTTACACAAAACTTACTTGATATGGACTTCCCAACTAAACCCAAAATCTTCAACATTTTATCTTGTTACAAAGCATGGAAGCCTGCCCCTTCAACTTTGAATAACAGTTGAATTCTGTTACATTAAGCTTTGTTTCTTATCATCATAGAGAACACCAATTGAACACACACAGTACAGAGACACTGGTAAAGACATCTGTATGTTAAAAACAAGACGCATTATAAATAATCTAATGAATTAGATTTCATTCAATTCCCCATGTCAAAATTTCTGAATAAATCATGTTTTCTGGGCCTGAACAAAATAGAAAGATCATGTGATCCCCTGAAACCAAATATTTATGAAATTTAAATCCGTAAGATGATGTTTCATCACAACAAAATGGAAAATCCAGCATTTAAACTCCTCATACATCACGCTTTGCAGACAGTGACATTTATTCACTCAAGGGTAAATTGAATGCAACACAAACTGTACGTATACTCAAATAATATCAGAGACGTTAACCTTTCAGGGAGTAAATCAAAAGGGTAAATTCCGCCTTTAGCCGATCAATGTCTGTAGCAAGGTTAAAATCTTTCAACTCAGTAATCTATTCCATCTATTTCATGCGACTTCCTTATTACCACTGGCACAGTCAATAGCTAAATATTGCATTAATGTCCGGCCGCATTTGGCTTTGCCCCGCCGACCGGTTCTCCAGCATTGCGTTGAGACGGGACTAGCTCTGATGGCCGTCAGTTTCGCAAGAGGCTTGGTGTTTCTGAAAAGGCAAACTAGCTTTCTATATTTATCGACATCAGTTAAATTAAAGCCACTTGAACTAGAGTAGCTGGAGGTTGGTATCTTGTCAGATTGTGGCTGCAGTTCATTCACTGTGTTGGCTGGTCGTGTTAGGATGTAACACCGGACATCACAAGCGAGTTAAGCAATTCTAGTTTTCAATTGCTGGCAATATGCCGACAGAGGCAGTCAAACCATGATGTGATTGAAGCCTTGACTAAGACGTGAGCAAGCAGAGTGGATGCTGAGGACAGAGGAAATTAGGAAGCAAATAAAGGAAACTTGCTGCAGAGCACGCACATCCACAACAATAGGATCCATACGTGTATATTGGGCATTACATAGATATTTTCTGGGATTTGTAAAACTTTTTCAAAGGAGAGGGGGTAGGGCGTTAATATTTATGCTTACATATACATCGGAAAATGCTACGTTAGTTTGTCCGCTGGAAAAAAAAAAAGCAAACTTATTCTAGATGAGATATCCTCGCTAGCGTGTTATTCAAAATATTAATAAATCCGATGATCACATAAAGTCAGCCCTGTGCCGTGCATCAATCTGTCTTACTTATATTCTTTCAGATTACACTGATGAAAAATCCCCATGAACTGGGGGCACCTTGAGGACACAGTATCTCCACTTGGCCTTGCCGTGAAATAAGGAAGAAAGCATATCCAGAAATCACGACAACCTCGTGGGAAATTAGGCGTGATGGGATCGGTATTAATATCATCGAAAGACTGATGGTTTCGTTGGACTTCGACTGATTTCCGCTTAATAAAGCTTCGTGTACACCGCCAGCTACTTTTCCCTAAGTTGTATTCCGCCTCCATATTGTGTTTGCGGTTTTTCTTTTTTTTTTCTTCCCTCGCGTGTAATGCCGTCCACTCTGCCGCTGCTGTCAATTTTGAGCCTCCAATCTACGTAATTATTCGAAAAATGGTGGCGCGAATGAAGACAAACCTTGTAACCACTCGACGACTCGGATAAATGCTTGACCTCCTCAAGTGTGTTTTATGCAGCCCATATCGGTACTGCCTTGAAGGCGTCTGGTCACAGTATATCTCAATTTCTCGCCTCGCGATCACTTGAGAAGAAGGGAAGAGAAGATCGAGCGTAAACAGGATCGTTATGTTCTCAAAATCTCCCTCCCCCTCTCTTTCTCTCACACTCACTGCTTCCTCTAATTTCTGTTCTCCTCTTCCTATGCTCTTCACTCTCTCGTTAAGTATAACACTCACACGCATATGTATGTTACATAAATTATATCAGACATTTTGTATTGTAAATACATAATATAGTATTTCACATATGGTGAGACAGAGACGATAAGGGGCGGTTGATGATAAGGGTTGATATATAAGGTGTATCGATATGAAGCTTTTGAAACAGGTGTTTTTTTTGTAAACAAATTTATGAAATCACGATAATAATGTAACAACCTTTTTAACCTGTCGTCTTTAGTTCCTCGTTCACCAACTTTATGTACATCTACACACACACACACACACACACACACACACACACACACACACACACACACACACACATATATATATATATATATATATATATATATATATTTGTATATTTGTCTGTTATCAGCAATGTACCACTATCTATGGTCAAAGAGGCAATTAGATTAATACATTTTTAAAATTAGAGTATTGGCTCATTTGTAAGGAAAGATTGTAGTCGCAGTGTTAGATTATCATTGATAGATTTAATGACACCATTAGTATAATTCTTTCGGCTCTCTCGAAATGAAACAAAAATAAATCTCAGAGTATTAAGAAAAAAACAGCTTTTTATCTGAAAGCATTTTTTATATTCCCTTGCATAAACGAATAAATACAAATACAAATACAAATACAAATACAAATACAAATACAAATACAAAAGGTTCATTGCATGTTTGTCTTTTATTTCATTTAAGTTTCAGATAACCATTTTGTTTGTGAACGTAGAAGAAAAAATTTTCACGATGTTCACTTATCATACTTATATACATACCAAGCTTAGCGTAGAAGATCCACTTACAGCCGAATGAATTACCGATTTTAGAGTGCATGGCAAAATGAAATATATAAATTCTAGATATGAGTTGTGAAAAGCTGTCCTTGTTTGTTTGTTTGTTTGTCTGTCTGTCTGTCTGTCTTTCTGTCTGTTTTCCAGATCTTTTTTTTTTTATTTGGTCCTTTTTCTCCGTACCCTAATCCTGCAATACAAGTTATCATCAGTCACGCACATCCAACGATGCTGGAGCGAATCCTCGACGAGTACACTACTCGAATTCCTAATTGGAAACTGATCACGCTGGTAATCTCTTCCAGCGGCTAGATCAAATCCCTTTCTCTCCTTTCGGTTCGATTTCGAACCCGTTCGGCTTTCTACCCAAAATTTAGTTACCTGGGAGATTTCTCGGTACTTTACCTTTCTTGATGGTAAAAAACAACAACAAAAAACATCTTCTTTCACATTATTACCTTTTAGTCACAAATAGCAGACAGTTGGCAAAAAAAGGAACTAACGAACTTTGGAAATGGTTTTTCAATAACTTAATAATCATGTGGAACTGCATATGATTGAACATGATTTTAATTATTTTTGTTTTGCTTTGTTTTGTTTGCATAATGGCGAACTCGAATACAACGATTGTTTCCAAATGTGACATTCCTGGAGCGAATTTTACTTCCGAGGGTGGTTCTTGACGTCAATGAGGTCGAATGTAAAGAAGGTCATTGACCAGCACAACAAGTAGTCAAGGAGAGATCCCCAGAGCTAGAGCGTAAAACTAAGTTCGTCATCACGAAGGGCTTTAGCCGTTCGCTACAAGAATCTGAAATAAAGAGTGGGCACAGAACCAACCTGCTCCCAATAGGCAGTAACCTGAAGCTTGCTGAGTCCACTTGTGGACCAACGTCCGAGTCTGCCATTATACCGTATGTCCAAATAGAATTACAACGGGAGCTCCACAATGATATCTTTAGAAATAGCAAATCAATCTAAATACAAATTCAGGGTATGAAACTATAACTCATTGCCCACATCTTACAGAAAACCCCATTCGATTTGCTTCTGTGGTCAAAGAGAAATGAGGAATTTTGGAGAGGATGTCAGGAATCTCTTCCCTCTAAGTTTTGTCTATTGTATTCACACACAAGAGCATCGAAGTGCTAAACTTGGAAGAATCAGACTCATGACATGCTTTACAACAATCCACATTTCTCTGTGACCGCTTAACCAAATTGAATGGGGTTTTCTGCAAAATAGAGCTAAGATGTTATATTTTAAGACCTTGAAGTAACATTTAAACAGTTTAATCATATTGGGTGTTATCAGTGCGAAAATCTGATTGTAATTTTTTTAGGACATACTGTATATATTTTTTTATCTCTCTTTTAGGTCACTAAAAACACTGATGTTTATCGTCGTATTACTGTGTCTCTTATGCATCTATTTTACTTTTCAATTTGTTACTATGTGTGCGCTCTATCTGTCTGTTTCTTTCTTTCCTACACACATGAGTCATCAAACACCCACCCACCCCTACACAAAGCACATCTATACCTAATATTTGCTCTCTGTTCAACCTTTTGAGCCCATCAGTGCCTTAACACCGTGCAAAACCTCTGTGCTTAATCTCTGCCGCTGATATCGAAGTAAGAGTAGAATTAGTTGGACGAAACATAAGGAGAGAATTTGGTTTTCTTCAACCAACGAGACGTGACAAGTTAATCTTGTATCAGTGCCTGCCTTATGGCACTTTACACTGTTAGCAGCCTACGATTAATGGTTATATTCTCCAATGTCGTTCATTCTCACACGAGAACAAAAAAAAAGTTTTTTTTTTTTGTTTAAGCGCTTGCAAGAGATTCTCAACCTTAGAAGCGACAAAATCTATTGACTACCAAATTTAGGAGGGAAGTCTGCTTTTCTTTGTTTATTTTTTGTTTGTTTCTTATGTTTGCTTGTCTTGATCCTATTTTTTCTCCATCTGATCACATGCGAAGTTTCTTCGGATAGACAGGACTGTGATTGAAATATCACGCCTTTTCCCTTCTGTTGTCAGAAAGAATCTCTCTAGCTGCCTCATGCCCGCGGTGAGCGCAAAATTCAATAATTCACTTCCGCGCCTGTCGCTTACAATATCGTCTGCGGTATGTTATCTTCCAGCCATGATTAAGCGAGGTACTCGACCGGAGGTATCTTCGACTTTTCCCCCGTGTTGCCGCGGTAGATTAGAGATCATTAAGCGAATAACATATTAACGCCTTCCCAAATTCATGTATTCTTTTTATGGAATGTGGTTTTATCCCCCTCCCACTCTCTCACGCTTCCCTACTCCCTCTGATGTTTGCTCCGGGGCCCGGCGTTCTCTTTGTCGAAGTAGAATAGAAGGCGTGACATATAAAAGTAGTATACCCATCAACCTGATTTTACTCCCCAGTTTACTCCGTGTCCTTCTTTGCCATGACCGCCATTCTCTAACCTTTTCAAAAGAAAGTTTATTGACCCAAGTACTTCGAAGAGGATGTATCCTAGTTTTCTTATTTAGTTCTTGCTTTAGTTAAAAATTAAGGTAATGAATGGATAAAGAAACGAAGATTTAAACGGCTCAATTTTCTCTCCCCGTATCCGAGCTGAGAAGGGATTACTTGGGTAAGGCATGGTGTTCTGAGGTAATGCAATCATACGTTGTTTACAACATCGTTTCATGATAGTTCAGAGAGACACCTTGTGGTACACACAATCTGCAAACATTAGTGATAAAATGTGACTTAAGTCCATTGGTATTGTTTACTATATTTCATTTAAACCACCAGTGCCCAGATTCCTTTCAAGTTTGTAACTATATACTCTGTCTTCAGGCGAAGAAATCACTCTCTCCACTCTTCGAAAATAGGATTAATTGCACATATTCACGTTTTATCCTTCTAACATTAAGTGGTACCCAGAATTTTATTTTGAGGGCTACAACTGACGCCAATATACAGGTCTACCCTTTCTTCTAAAAATTTAGGTTTAATAACAAGATGTGTCTCTGCAATCGTTTACACCCGTCTAAACATTCCAACATACGTGTAACAACATCGCCCCCCCCCCGCAATATCAATACGTATCAATCAACTGCTCTTTTTGAACAAACACTGCAGTAAGAAAAGGTACAGGAAATTTATTTTAAGGTTTCAATTTACGACAGATGTCTGCAAGAGTTGCATACAATTGCGTATCCTAGGATACAGTCAGAACTATGATCGGTACATGGGCGAAAAACACAAGAAGAGAAAGCATGCTTTGATGTGTTCACAGTTCACTGCGTTCCCATAATCTAACCTTGAGTAGTTTCTGGACTTTTGAATCAATCGCTTTTTACTGTTCCTAGATGTACTTTCACTTGCGTCATAAGTTGATGCAATGTCATTGCCTTTTTTTTTCAAAGGTAACCAGCGTACACGCTTGATGCTGAAAAAAAAAAACAGCAATATATTGCGAAAAAAAGTTCCTTGGTTCATTGCCCTTTTTGCTTCGAGGAGCATTTTTTTTTAATACAAAAGTACTATTTCAATAGTGCAAAGCAATGACTATTCCGCAAATGTTCCTTTAAAAAAAGAGAGAAAAAAGCACTAGTTGCGTATTACGAGGAAATGAACCACATGCTTCACAGTGAAAGTATGTTATACGTACAGGGTATAGTGTATATATTCTGCCGATCAAAAGTCCTTAGTCACACGTCGCATCTCTGTGTTAATGAAACGTCATAATTGTTTGACATAATGAGTTGCCATCATACTGAAGGCATGAGGACTTCAAAGGTCACCATAGAGATTTCGTAACGTACGCTCACGTGACTACGTTGCGCAAGTGAAACAAATTGATTCGGGAAAACAAGCTGCTGAATCCGCATAAATACGCCTCCGTCTCTTGATAACATAACCAACTCAACCGACAATGCAGACTGTGAACATTGTAATGAATTGTCCAAGACTGTAGATACTCCTAAACGCTCACATGTCTAACTTTTTACTCCCATTTTGCCTAAACATGGAGACATGAATGTTGAGAAAGAACGTATGCGTGCTTACATTCGATAAAACACGTCCATGTTTAAAGTCAGTGCGCAATTCAAAGTAAGACTTTACAAACACAGACGCTGAAATCTTTTGCTCTGGACAGACAACTTCACTTTGCCGCCTAAAGCATACAACCACTCTTCAATGTAACACGAACAAACGTCTGTATGTGTATCATGATGTCTTTAGTGGCACCGTATACAGAGAGGTTGCCTGTCCCGCATAAGTGATCTACTGTCTTATTTCCTTTGCTTTCAAATACGATAAAGACTTGCATTTATCCAATTTGATTCATACTTTCGCCTTTCTTCTTGATCCAGGAGACCCGGTTCTCGTGAAGGCCGACATATTCGTCCTCAGTATCGGGCCCGTTATCGAAATTGACATGGTGAGTTATGGAACACTTAGGAGATCGTCGACCCTCACGTCTCCTCATCGTCAAAGAAAGGGGTAAAAAGAGGGAAAACAATATTTTGTCAACCGCCCCCTCCTCCCCCCTTTTTTTTTGCAAACGCTACCAGCAAAAATAAGATATCTATGAATAGACAAGAGAGGAAAAAGTAATGCCCTTCCGTAAAACCTCATTTTAAGGTTTTAGGTTAGATGGCATGATGTTTGACATGTCATGTCGAAACGTGTTATATTGCCGTGCTATTCAAAACCTAAATGTTTCGTTATGGTGCCGTAGGGGCTAGGGGGTAATATCAACGCGTCTCTTTGAAACATCTCTCTTGAACAAAATGTCTTCGCTTTTCGTGGTCTACCGGACTTAGAGAGTGAAAGCAGACACGATGTTATTGTTCTTTCTTTTACGTTCTAACGACTGGAAGTTTTCATGCTTGACAAGATGCTACCAAAGTCTGTAAAGAGAATCGGCATTGACAGTTGACGCGTGTTATTGCATTTGAAGTCATACTTTGAGCAAAGTGCGTGCAATCCCAAATAAGCCACACATGGCCATCCCTAATTCCACAGGAGTGTTATTCCAAAAATTATAGCATGGTCCATCTGTTTTACGGCCTTTGTGAACATCACTATTTTTTTTAACCAAAAGATTAGTCACCTGAGGTAAAGAGAGAGAGAGAGAGAGGGGGGGGGGAGAATGGGAGGCAGAAAGACGGGGGAGGGGGAAAATAATTATACGTCATGTAAGTTTGGTCAAATATTACCGAAATACTTTTTCCCAATGTGTTAGATCCAGTATCCATGGTTATCCGACCCTGTTGACTTTGCACCAGTATTGTAGCATCGTTGAATCTCACTGTCCTCTCGGAGTGTTGTGCAAGCAAGCTTTGCCAATAAAACAGCAACCTTCAAATTGTGTATTTATGTTACTTGTTTGCTAGAAAGGAGATTACCACGTAAGTAATTAATTCTCCAAGATCCACATGTTTTGTGTACCCATTTACAGTTGTCCGCCAGGCAAGACTTTCTAGAGTTGACGAAAATAATGTCAGTGTATTTTTTTCTTTTTCTGTAAAGGCGTTTTTTTCGTTACAATTTTTTGCCTTTCGGGGGATTTTTGTTTTCAATTCCATAATTGTCCATTAGCAATGAGTGGGGTTAAAATTTGTGGGGAAAGTAGGTTGCTTTGATAGAATAAATTCTGGACAGAATCTTTCTACAACCTACCAGACTTTGCATATACAAAGAGTAGAGAGAATTGTACAGAAATGTCTAGCAACGACTATTGCAAATCACCTGACTACTAATACTGATTTAAAGTGGCTTCTAATTCATTATCATTTCAATCGTTGATGGTTGGTTTGCTGCGATATTTGTGCTTTCTTTGATGTTTTATCCTGAAAGTAAGTGTTTGTTTTGGGTTTTCTGATTCAAGAAGCAGAAATAGGTAAATAGGCAACTAATTTCCCTAACAAAATGACTAGATGCCGATATATTTCAGTATTCAGAAGGTCGTAATGTAACACACTGCCAAAGGCGCAATTACGGATATTATCGTTTTGTTGTTGTTGTTGATGATGATGATGATGATGATGATGTCTTCTCCTTGCATTAATCTGCGTTCTATTTGTGCTCATAAAAGAGATGTTAATGCATCTATTAAGAGTCCGCACTCGACCTAGTCAGAAAGGCAGTTTGACTACGTAATACCATCTCATGTCAAACAGCTCTATTGGTCTGTGCCGATGTACCATTTGGCAAGGCCACGTGACAGATCTGAATTCTGGGGTATCATGTGACTTGTTTGCCTCGCTCTGATTTCAGACCATAAGAACCCTCATCAATCTCATTGGTGAATGTCTTGCAGCGAGAGATCTCTCCCTGAGCAAAATAGGAACAAGCTGATCTTGACCGACATACTGGACAGAGTGTTGGAAGAAAATTAAATTTTGATTCGTTTATCCTTCATACGCGATTACCCTCGTTTTCGCTGGTTGATGGGTAAAGTTTCGCCGTCCGGCATTTCAAGAATATTAAAAAAAAAATCCTTAACATTATATTCCTTCATAGTATTATAGAATAATCGTTGTGATGATGTGGTTTCTGGCACAAGAAAGACATATTCCAACAGGTTAGTGCAATTCAATCAAAAATATGAAATTTGGTATAACATGCTGTAAGATGACTTTACATGATACAATTAAAACATGATGTAATATGAAATGATGATGATAATGAGGGTGACACGACGTTTGCTCCTGCGACATTTGCTTCGGTCTAATTTTCTCCAAGGACATAGGGTTAGGGTTCTGATAGGGTTTTAGGTTTAGTTTGATGTGAGGATTAGAATTAGGGTTAGAATTATGTTTGTGGTTAGAAATTTCGTTTGGCATAGCGTGCAGATATTTCATGGGAGCAATTTAGGAGTAAATGTCATAGAACCTGCTACAAGTATGAGAGAATTATGACGTTAAACAGAAGATTTCTTAACTAAGCGGGGTGCAGGGATGGTTCAAAACCTTGGTCTCTTTTTAAATCTAGCCTAAATCGTGCCATCGAGTAATGGCCGTTGGAGGAGAGGGATGGGAATGATAGATGGGATGGAGAGAGAGAGATAATGAAACAGGACTGACAGATAAATACAGCGAGAGGAAGAAAGAAGACAGAGGAGGCACAAGGGAGAAAAGGATGACATTAAGATGAAAAGAGGAAGAAGAAGAAGGAGGAGGAGAAGAAGAAGATGAAAAAGGCAAAGGAGGAGAGGAAGGGTAAGTGAAGGAGATAGAGAGGAGAAAGAGGCATTGATATAAGGTAGCTAACAGACAGCTCTAAATTGAGATATATTAGAAGTATTCCGATAACAATATCATGCCAAAATCCTGATATTTCCCTCAGAGCCTTGGGCATCGGTCATGCTCTAGCGTGTTTCATTATTACACACCCGTGCACACGAGCGGGAAAATGACCGAAGGGCAACTCGACCGTTGACCGTTGGGATATGCATCAAGGCAAGTCTCTGCAGTACTGTTGCCTGGCGCTGGCAACGTCGACAACCCGTGATTTTCATCGCCCTGACTAAATATAACCGTGTTTACAACCCAGGGAGATGATAGTCTCTGCTCATGAGGGAGGAAAAAATGAAAGACGGAGGGAGATGGGAAATAGACAGGAAATGCCTCAGACATAAAGTCTTTCTTTGATTGGGACGTTTGACTCTGCTGCCCATCACTGATGTGCGTACTTCGTTTCTTGAGAGAAAAGGGTATGTGCAGAAACATCAGCATAAAGTGTAACAAGTTCCTGTGGAAAATTATTGTGTATGGAGATTCAAGTCAGTGAAATCCTCCCGAGCCTTTACTTTAATGAATAACCTACGATGAAAATGTCTTTTGGGAGATGTCTTTTAGAATGTCTTTGCTCACTGGGGTGCAATCGCCCGCAATTCCCTTATAATTTCCAAGATGGTGTCCAGATAGCAAATAGCAGACAGTGGCGATTCGATGGAGCTTGTTCTCCGGTAAAGATGAAACTTTTTTGGTTCATGAATTTGACTTTCTATCCATTGCTTTTTGAGAGGGTCTGAAAGATACGCATGTTTAAAACATTTAATTCAATCAAAGGAAACCTGGTAAGAATGGACATGAACTTCATATTGACATTCTCAAGGAGACACGAGGTATTCTAGATAGGTTTTCAGATCAGACTGATGAGATGGGGGTTAATGTTCGAGGCTTGAAAAGGAAATCCAATGAATCAATATGTCTCACATTATATCTTCTCTTTCTCTCTCTCTGTCTATCGATCTATCTATATATCTATCTATATCCGTCTCTCTCTTTATCTGTCTACCTGTCTATCTATCTATCTTCCGATCTTTCTATCTATCTATCTATCTATCTATCTATCTATCTATCTATCTAACTATATTTCTACCTATCTCTCGCGCAGGAGTACAACATCGACATGTTCTTTCGGCAGCGCTGGAACGACCCAAGGCTGAAGTTCAACGTGACGACGTTTGACGAGCTCCGCCTTAACACGGTGATGTTGGAGAGTATCTGGTATCCA
Source organism: Diadema antillarum (assembly GCF_040938485.1). Lineage (NCBI taxonomy): Eukaryota > Metazoa > Echinodermata > Echinoidea > Diadematoida > Diadematidae > Diadema > Diadema antillarum. The sequence goes on along the minus strand of NW_027272022.1, from coordinate 1,048,198 downwards.
GACACTTATTTCTTCAACGGCAAGCGGTCCATCAAACACAGCGTGACCACACCCAATCGAATGTTCAGGGTGTCACCCAATGGCGACATTCTCTACACGTCAAGGTGACGTCACGGGCGGGAGACAAACCGACCGTTTGATTCCTAGAACCAAAGCGTCGTCTTAAGTGAAAATTTATGAAAAGTAATCTGCAATAAAAGTTGTAATACCTCAACGTGGCTCCTGCATGAGGTCATGCGTAAATTAAAAATTACTGGAATAATTGGTATCACAACTGTTCTGTATGATTTTAAGAAGGTTATTATTCTCATCCCCTCACCTCCTGTAACAGTTGTGAATTTTGATTTGTGAATGTGATATACATTTGTCTAATGAATAGTGCAGTTCATTGCACTTACAGTAAGGGGCAATAGAAGTAACTAGCATAAATAAGGAGGACAAAAAGTCACACACAATATGGTAGTAACCGAAAAGAATCATACACACAAATCTACATCACACTTACATTAACAAAGCAAGGTCTACTCTGGTCAGGAATAGAAGTAGATGCATACATAGATAGTTTAATAATATATATCACTGATTTCGTATGTGTTCACACGTAGTAGGCAGAAAGATAGAAAGTAAGAAGATAGTTCAGCAGATCAATAGATAGATAGATGGATGGATAGATAGATCAATATAAAGAATGAGAGATGAATCAATGGATAGCTAGATAAATAGATGGATGGGTATAGATAGGTAGAGAATACATGAATTAAAGACAGACAATTTGGTACAATTTACAAATAATTTGACTTTAATTTTCTGTTGCTTATGAAATTATAGGGAGGTAATCTACTGCATTCGTCTTTTCACAGGCTGACGGTGGTGGCGCAGTGTTTGATGGATCTACGGAAGTACCCCATGGACAAGCAAGTCTGCCCTCTCTCTTTCGGCAGTAGTAAGTACAAAAACACAAACAAACAAACAGACAGAGGACATGCATAGGCAATGATAAGGAACAAAATTACTCTATGTCTACTTTTTCCTTTAATATGGTCACATTTACGGGTCTAGGGCAATTACCTCCTGGGCAAATACCCCAGACCTTTTCCCTGACCCTAACCCTAATCCTAAATCCTGAACCTAAACCTAACCGTAAACTAGGCTCTAACCCTGAACCTAACCATAAACCTAATCTTTACTCTAACCTTATCACTAGCCAGTATTTAGCTAGGGGGGGGGGGGGGGTAATTGCCCTAGGGGGGTAATTGCCCTGATACGCACATTTACATCCTGTTTCCTTTCCTACGGGTTTTGTTTCCATTTCTTCTTCTTTAATGCCACAACCGCGTGATGGCGCTGATGACGAAAATGATGAAAATAATGATTTATCTGAGTATTGACCATAGAGGGTGTAACAGTAAATTGTCTTATTACGTAATAGAGAAGATGGAAAATTGCCTTTGCTGTTTTGAAGAATAATGGCAGGATTTGAGGCCTCTATTGCTTCATGTCTAAATAGATTACCGTGGTGTATTAGTGTGGAAAGTCTTGTAAAACAATTCTTAGCCATAAATAGGAAAGAATAATATGTTCATGGTAATGTGCTGACAGTAACCCTTGCAGTATAAACCCGTCTTACAGATGGGAACCGTATAATCATGCACGATGAATTCTATGAGACTATGTATAAGCTTCTCGGAAGCAACGGCTTGAATGTTTGCATTTCTTGTAGAGCACTTGTAATCGTGAGCAACAGAGATCACAGAAATAAAGTGTGTGTGTGTGTGTGTGTGTGTGTGTGTGCGTGTATGTATGTATATATACATATATATATATATGTGTGTGTGTGTGTGTGTGTGTGTGTATGTATATATATATATACATATACATATATATATATATATATATATATACATATATATATATATATATATATATATATACATATATATATATGTGTGTGTGTGTGTGTGTGTGTAATATATACATATATATATATATATATATATATATATATATATATATATATGTGTGTGTGTGTGTGTGTGTGTGTGTGTGTGTGTGTGACAGACAGACAGACAGACAGACTGCGAGGAACGGAGTACGCACGCGCATTATACCATGCAGAGACAGCGAGACAGATGTTAAAGGGATGGTGCATATAGTTTTGGTTGAGATGGGAGATTCCAATTTAAACTGTTTTCGAGACGATTAGAAACCAGTTATGAAATATGAAAGAGCATATAAGAGGTTTACTCATTATCTCTCTCAAAAAAAGTTGGGAGTCTGAAGCCCCATCTCAACCAAAACTATCCATCCCTTTAATGCAGTCGCAAGATGTAGACACATCAGATTTGTTGAAACAGATCTTTCCACATGCACACATAAATCCCTTTTGATAAAGCAGTATACATAATTCTCCACTTCATACCCTGATACAAATGCACTCAACGTACATTAATGTCATCAAAGAAAGAACTACCCTGAAGGACATTTTTTTGTTGTTTATTTACTCACTGACAAAATTCTATGCCATCCCAACCAGCAATTTGTAATGTTGTTCTTTACTGTTGTTGTTTGGCCTTGCTTCTGTTTCATAAGCGTTTTCGCAAGGACGTCTACGCCAGTCTTCAGGCAATGTGTGCTTTTTCAAGGCTCTTTTTGATCTCTTGTCTGCAGCGTTGAAGTAACGTAACTTGCTCAATTTTTCTTGACATTCACACAAAATATGAAATTGCGTCAACTAATCATCTGTTATTTTTCATGGAAGAAAACTCTCATCGGTAAGAATACAAAGATGAAATAAAACAACGTTGAGACCTTCAATGCCATCTTTTTTGTTCTTTATGGCACACACTGTTTGAAATTTAGTGTTCTAAATTTGTCTCTCTCCTTTTTCGACTTCATGTCAAGTATTATGTCACGTGATAGAACGTCATAGGCTTTGTACTGAAACGATGTTTTCATTTACTTCCTGGGGACGTGGAGTGGGGGGGGGGGGGGTATGGAATGAAAATGGGGTGACACATAAGAGAACAGTGCGCTACTATCCCTGACTGGTCATTTTGTTAAGGGCATGACAGAAACCCAAAACAGTACAGATGGCCGCGTTCAATTCTCGCAAAAAGCGCGGGATTGCCTTCCAAAATAAATAGAAAGTGACGCACAACGGTGTCTCCTCTCTCTCCCTCTCTCTCTCTCTCTCTCTCTCTCTCTCTCTCTCTCTCTCTTTCTCTCCCTTTCTCTCCCCTCTCTCTTGCTCTCTTCCTCCTTTTCTTTCTTACTCTCTCAATTTGTCTATGTCTCTCTCGCTTATATTATGTGTGTCTGTCCCACTCTCGTGCTATAACTTCCCTGCACTCTCCACTTTCTCTAATACTTCTTCTCTCCGTCCTATCTCTCTCCTCCTATCTCCTTCTTTCTCTGTTATGACTCCCTCCTCTCCCCTCTCTCTTTCTCTTTCTCTCTGTCTCTATATCTTTCTTCATATATCTTATTTTTCCCTTATATACTCACTCTCAAAATATCTCTTTCTTCACCTCCTACTTTAAGTAATTCTGTTTTTATCTGTCTCATGCCTTTTCCTTCCTTGGTATATTTTCATATACTTTTGTATTCCTATATTTCCCACTTGCATACCACTGCACTTTTCCACAATATTCCCCATCTCTGATCGTTGTTGCCATTTGGCCTACCGTTGAGAGTATCAAGTCACTCAATATTCTATATTGGTTTCAGTTTGGGGGAGATAAGCTTTTGCGGATTCATTTTTCTTTCATTCATATTTCCAATTCCATTTTACTATTTTTGTATCTCCCATATTTTACAAGTCTCAGATATGAACGTATAACCTTGGCAACCAACTTTACATTTTGAAAGGTAAAAGATTCTTTCTTTGTGATGGTCTTGAGATCTTTGCCTTGATTTGCCGGATTCCGCAAAAAAAAAAAAAAAAGTTTGAACCAAAAGAAAAATAAAGAAAGATAATAATAAAAAACAACAACAAATGAGTTACACTGCGAGTCGTCTTTTCCGAATAGTCATATCTAAAAAGAAAAGGCAAATAGAATACAGGTTGTTCACCACCTAGGAAGTTGTACGCTCACATTCACCATCAGGAATTCCCGCTTCCACTATAGCTGGTCATCTGCGATAAAACGACATTGTTAACACATCGCAGGTTTTGTCTTTTAGAAATCGTTGCCATGGGTCTTTGCACCCACTGTACTTCAGTGCTTGAACTTTGAATAGTCCTTAGCTCACTGCGTGACGAATGATGTATGTCAAGCCTACTGTTTTCACATATCCACGCCTCATATAGAATCGGGAATAATGATGAAGAAAATTATAGGAAAATACACACAGAGACCCCCCCCCCCCCTCCTAAAAAGGATATAAAGAGAAGGAGAAGAAAAAGGTTCATAGAAAAGAATGAGACTGGGTCTAGTCTCTCTCAACAACCTCCTTCATGTCGTAATTGGAGTTCTCTGCAGCGGGAAAGAGCTGTCCTCTGCAAATGTCAATCATGGCATGATAACGGTTACCATGGTTATGCTGGGAGGAGGATTTCTTTCAAACTGGTCCAGTCAGTGGTATATGAGGTAAAGAAACACATAAGTTCTCCCTATCAAAAGTCGCAGTTATTTGCAGGACATTTAAAAAGAAAACATTTTCACTTGCCCTTGTGCAACCAAAACTGCGGAAATTGCAAAATCTTGTGAGTTAGAAAAAAAAACTGGGGCAATTCTACCGTTTGGGGGCATTTCTACTATTAAATTTGGTATCTTTAATCACTGATCGGCGTGTACCTGAATGAGGTCATGTGCACAAAGAAAATGAGAACAGAATGAAATGCTAGTACATCAAGCCTCGCGGAGACACAGCTTTTACAATCAGCAAGAAAAGTAGTGCAACGCCCTCGATTTCTGTAACAAAAAGAGTGTCTTCTTTATACTGGCTCCACAATCAGCCAATTGGACGCAAGAGATTACATCGTTAGGGGTTGACCCACTACCAAATTGACGGCCGTATTTTTTGATAGTTCGTCGAACGTTCATGGCCGCTGACCAATTTCAATCATTCGTAGCAGAAAATGGGGGAAAGGGGGTTCAGCTGCGAATGTGTAGATTCCGAATAACGCCCTCGAGCAGCATAAAGCTTTTCGACTATGATAGTGCATCTAAATCTAAATCAACGTTTCTACCTAAACAACAACAACAACAATAATAATAATAACAACAACAACAACGAGCAATACACATAACTATCTGTCAGTATATACATGATTTCTATAATTTTTTCTTTGGATGACACCTAAAGGAGACAATTAATATGGTTATATGGTTAAGAAATTAAGGACACACTGTGCGTTAGGGACACAACTTTGTGTCTCCTTAACGTTTTCAAATTTATATCTTATCCCATTCAACCCGTGCCTTACTGCTAACAACATTAATTTGCATTATTCTATGCACCGTTTCCAAAAATGCAAATGATTAAGGGGGGGGGGGGAGATAAGGAGAAAGCGGGAGAGCGAGAGGGAGTACATCAAGGTACAATCAATGTTACTTGAACCAGAAAAGCAGGTTGAAGAAGAAGACTGATAGTCCATATGTTTGAATTTTGATGAAAATCACTAGTCATAATGATTAAACATGATAATACTATAATAACGATTATCATGCTATGAAATGCCAACACACAAAGACTGCGGTAAATGTGTTTATCCAATGGAGATTGGAGTCGGTAGAGTATAAAAAACAGGGAGAGGGAGAAGAGCTCGCATGTTGAAGTAGATGGACGAGTGATGCGGCAGGACATCCTGCCCACTCCTGCGACGCCACCTCATTCCCATTATCTCCCATCTCTTGGCCAATCAATCAACACGTACTTTGGATTGCATTATGACAAGGGTGATCTTCTCAAACCTATCATCGTGTCCTGCCTGGAACTATGGTACCAATAACCTTAGCCCTAGTTTTAGATGAAGAAAAGTTCACTCTCCCCCCTCCCCCCTTCTCTCTCTGCCGTCTCCATCTCCCCCCTCCCTCTCTCTCTCTCTGCTATATGTTTCACCCTCTCTCTGCTATATGTTTCACCCTCTCTCTGCTGTATGTTCTCTCTCTCTCCTCCTATATGTTTCTCCCTCTCTCTCTGCTATGTGTTTCACCCTCTCTCTGCTATATGTTTCCCCCTCTCTCTGCTATATGTTCCCCCTCTCTCTGTTTTATGTTTTCCCCTCTCTCTGCTAAATATGTTTTTCCCTCTCTCTCCTATATGTTTCTCCCTCTCTCTGCTGTATTTTTTTTCTCTCCCTGCTATATGTTTCACCCTCTCTCTGCTATATGTTTCACCCTCTCTCTGCTATATGTTTCACCCTCTCTCTGCTATATATTTCTCCCTCTCTCTGCTATATGTTTTTTTCTCTCTCTACTATATGTTTCTCCCTCATTCCTTCTGTTCCCTCTATCCTGCTCTGTCTACCTCGTCAGATTTTCTCCCACTATAATCGCTTCCATTCTCAGATTTTCTCCTACTCTTACCTCTTGATCAATTCTCCAGTGAAGCCCCACTTCCTACTCCATACCCCAATGATGAGTTATATTGGGATGTAGGCATGCCTTGCAGAGGGAATAGTATTTCCCCCAAAGACTTGGAAATGATGAAGAAAACGGCCCAAAGGCCGAAAACCAGTCTACCCGATCGACTACAATTGTAGTCTTCTATTCCCCCTTGATTGTTTTCATTGATTGCAGTCCTACACGAACTCCAAGTTTACGGTTTCTTCTCGAGTGCTCCGTTTCTTTGCTTGATGTCGATTTATTCTCCTTTTTTTTTCTTCATTTTTTTTTAGCATTCGCTCATGAAGATGCATATACAAACGCATAAGTATACGGATGTATGTTTACACACAAAAACATACATACATATACAACACACATACAAAATAATTCTTTTTTTTAATACAATATCTTCATCTTTATTGCTGTCAATAGTTACATATTTCCCAACATTTTGTCTTTAAAAGTAACTTGTTGATAGCAGCAAAGCATACACATGCATGTATCCATGCTTGACCTTGATACATCTATCGATATCTGCCAGGTGGCTCTCTGTTCATTGCGTGCATCACATTACTCTACACTCTCTATTTTCCTCCAGACAGTTACTCGGAGAACGACGTCAAGTACGTGTGGAAGTACCCATCCGATGCCAACGCCTCACGCTCCATAGAGGTCTCCGACGAGCTCCGGTTAGCCCAGTTCACACTGCAAACTTGGAAGGGATACCATCGGGTTAAGACGTCCAAAGCAGTCGGTAAAGAATGGTTGTGGAGTGTCTCGCAGGCAGCTCGGACCTCTTCCCGCAGCTTGCCTCACCCTCCGACAGTGGCAGTTCAAACAATCCCACAGCAGAATTAAAAAGTCTTCAAACTGGCTTAGTTGAACTATGACCAGTCCTTTTTGGCGGACGCTTTTTAAAGCTTATCCCTCTGGTTGTTGCGTACTAAGATTGTCTGATTTGTTACAAGTGAACGTAGGAGATCACAATGCTGATCTATCTGAGAGATTCCATACAATTTCGGAAAGGGCCTAAGTTTGATGCAAACATTCTTTCATATCATACGGTCTTCAGCATACCTCTTTTTTTCAACAAAATAATTTTACTGCTGAAAATCAGACAACAAACAAACAATCATAATATATAAGTTAGACATCTATCGAGCCAACACGTTTCAGCAATGGGGAAAAATAAAGACGACTAATTTTTCGAATTCTCATACCCTCCCCCACCCCCATGCCAAAGCGCCTGATTAAGGTGAATTTATCCCTAGTCTGTTCCTTTAGGTAAACCTCATAGTGTTCTGTTGTTGACTTAGTCTACTTTCCTTTCTATTTGTTTTTCTCATCTGACGGAACGAAGTAAATTAGAAACCTAGATTGAATATCACTTGTCCACATTGGGTTACTAAGTACCACCTGCTCTTTGTGGCTCTGTCAGTGTTTTGCCATGAAGGCGTCCTACCTTTTTGATACAGTACATCAATGTATTTACGTCCTTTTTGCATTTGAACCGGACGCTGTTTTGCACTTAGCACGAAATAGACAAGCTCACCTGATTGAAATTCCTGGAAGCCAGGGACAAAAGAAATCTGAGCATGAGTTTAACAAGCTTATGCAAGTCTTATTGAAGGTGGCAAAATGGCCTCCTTTTCATTCTTGTGTTTTTCCTTTGTCTAGATTGGTAAGGGAAGTATGCAGCCCTTTTGATTTCATGTTTCTCGCGTAATGTGCGAGTACTTTGTTGTACAATCTTCGAGAAAGATTTAGTTGTGTCCTGTAGGCCCAACTGAGAATACCCAGTAGTGTTCAATCATCATCATTGTTTTATGTTTCCCATGTTCCTGTTGAGCTGTTCAGGACGAAAAATACGTAGACAAAAATAAAATTTTATGAAATCGATGATCTAGATAAAGACATCGTGAACTTCAAGAATGAGGCATTTCAACAAACAAACAAACAAACAAACAAACAAACAAACAAACAAACAAACAAACAAACTCTTCTCTCTCTCTTGCCCCCCCCCCCCGCATTAATGGCATTCTCTTTTTCTGTGTCTGCCTTTATTTCAAGGAAATCGAACCATGCTGACAGTGGACTTCATACTCGCCCGCCACATCGGATTCTTCTTCATCCAGACCTATTTTCCCTGTGTCATGATTGTCGCCCTATCCTGGGTGTCTTTCTGGCTAAACCGTGAAGCCACTCCCGCCCGTGTCGCCCTAGGTAAGAGACATCAGCGCGAATTATTGTCATTTGACAATCTAGTAGTAAAGCGCCGTGTCCACAGTCAATGGCATCTTGGAATAGCAGAGCTAGGGTGACCGTGACGTTCTTTACGTTCTTTATTCCATTCACCAATAACTCGCCAAATGAGGCTTCGCGACCGTGAGTGAGCTCGTCAATAACTCCATCAAAAAGTCGTACTGGATAAACGAAAACAACCGAGAGAGAGGGAGGGTCAGAGAGAGGAATGGAGGGGAAAAAAAGAACGGAAGACAAAAGCCAGGAATGAAAGCAATCATAGGTATGGAAAAGGCTTAAACTTTTACCTCCACATAGATTGCGGGTGTTAAATTCGACTTCTATGTCGTACTGAAATCTCGCCACATGAAGAAAGCAGATGTCATATTATGACGTTCTTCAAAATCACAGTATCTCCGATATATTGCTATCTGCCACAATATTCATACATGATGGTATCCTCGGTTCCCTTTAACCCTGTGTGTGATTTGAATGATGATTTGCACAGGAACCCCATAGCATTGTACACACTGTCGAAAGTCCCTTGCACAGAAAAGCTTAATCAAGGGTTAAGGCAATATTTATCTCGACAAACTTTCATTAGTGATATAAAGATACTCTGTAGAGAAATTGCTATCACAAGAAAAGGAGTAAAATAGACGTACAAAAATAGAATATCAGATGAAAGTAGTCTGTCGTGAAGAACTCAAATTCACATTTTCAATAAGAATACTTTGCCTATGCAAACAACTATAGATGACTCTATATTTCTATACTTTACAGTTACCTCATTTTGTTTGAAACTTTTTTTTTTAACAAAATAGAATTCGTATTGACTTTACATCTCGATGCGGACGATCTTTATTTCTCTCACGGAGACGGTTGCCAAATTGATTTCGTGAGAAGCCTTTCTACGACCGGCTGCATCACCGCGACAGAAAGCCTTTAGGGACTGTTACCATTTACTACCTGGACAAATTATAATCGAAAATAAACACACATCAAAAACATTTGAAGAGATCTTTGTGCCCCCTTCATCTTCTTTTTTTTTTAATCTAAGAACACAAAATGGAAAAAAGGAGGTTAGTGAGGGAATATTCGTTATTGATTCCCCACCCTCTTATTTATTTTGCTGCTAATCGGAAGTTTTATCAATTGCATTCTTACCTGAGCTCCACTGTTTATAACTTCTGGTGTTTGGGGATTTGATTAAAAAAAGAAATGGTGCGACCGAAGTGCGCAAAAGGAGGAGAAGAAGAAATGCTACCTCTGATGAGAATTGATTTTTGAGAGCTGTAAAAGGTAGCTTTTGTACGGACTATTGAGTTTCAGTTGATTAAATCTGATCTTGCGAGAAACACAACCACACCAACGATGAATCGTAAAGAAAGAAGGGAGGATGAAAAGGACGCAAGTGAGACAATAGAGAAGACTGTGACACCCACTGGCGAAGATGATGATTGATTTCAGATTTTTGGGCTTGGTGGCTTTTTTTTTCTTCTCTCAGGCAATACATATCGAACTGTTACCTTGTTTTTTCAGCATACGACTACAATTTAAGAATCTACATGTGAGTTTATTCATTCAAAAACATAACGAATAAAACAAGCTGCTTTTCAAGAAAGCTCTGTTTGTTTGTTTTGTATTTCCGTCATAAACATACATACATAATTTATATAAAAAGACATCATAAGGTAAAAAGAAAAATGATAATGCATAAAATGTAACATGCATACATAGCAAATCAATGATATGACACATCGTTAACATACGATTTTTGTTCTCGTCACGATTAGATGTGACGGTAACCGATAGAATAATGCCAAATAAACGACGATTTAACAACAAACGCTGAGAAGAGGCTTTATGAGATAACTGTCATTATTAGTGACCATTAATGTTCTAATAAATATACATGGAAAAATTGATAATGTAAGCCCCCAAATAGCTGATGTTGATTATTTTCATGGCAGATTAACACAATATTTTGTTATCTACATTCTTTCGACAGTGTATAGATATGTCTAATGATAATCTCACCGTTTCCATGGTGATGGTAGGTTTTTTGTTTTTGTTTTTTTTGGGGGGGTCTTCCGTTTTGTTTGTTATACATGCTTGTTTTCCATTTGCTGACTAATATTCACTAGTATTACTTCACAACAGCTTGATCCCTTATTCTTTGTCCAATAAATGTTTAACAATTTTTTTTTCTTCAAGTTTTAATTCAAGATAACTGAGCGTCGAGGATTTTGCAATGTTGTAAAAGATTCAGGAACTCCTTAATGGCAATTTGAAATCTCTTAAGATCAAGTTTATGCAAATAGTACAGGTTGGTATTGAGACATGTCTTTATTGTGTCGCATAGGCCTCTCATGCTGTGCTTGTTTTGGTTTTCACTGTCGATCGCTCCCATTTCAACCATCGTACGACAGGGACAATGACCACGCTCACGATCACCACGCTTGGATGGAGTGCCCGTGCTGTGCTGCCCAAAGTCGGCTACGCCAAGGCCATAGACTGGTTCATCATTCTCTGCTTCGTCTTCGTGCTGGGCGCAGTGCTCGAGTTCGCCACCGTCAATTATTTCACGAAGCGCCGGACAGGCATGCTACCTGGCATGGCTGACGATGAGGAGGATGACCTCGCACAAGCTCAGGTAATCAATGACCACATGGAGATCGAGGTTTGCACACTCACTTACTCCTCACAGACGTGGACAATGGTTTGATATGTAACGCCAACTGTAAGCTATGGTTTGATATTGGATGCTCATAATTTCATTGCAAACAAAATATTGTAGTAGTAAAGTCACCTGTAGTAGCAGAAGTAATAGTAGTAGTAGTAGTAGTAGTAGTAGTAGTAGTAGTAGTAGGTGTAGGTGTAGTGGTGATAGTAGCAGTAGTAGTATGAGTAGAAGTAATAATGATAATGATAATAATGATATTGATATAGTAATTGTAATAATAATAATGATAATAATAATAATAATAACAACAATAATAATAATGATAATAATAATAATAATGGTATCAGGAGCAGTAGCAGCAGCAATAATAGAAGATGTAGTAAAATTTTCCCTGACGATGGTAGCAACATGAACTGTTATCAATATCAGCATATCAATACAGCATGTAATTTTGTACCGTATGATAAGTTACCATGATTGCAAAAATAGATATTCCTTCTCAAAACTTCTAATGCAGTGAGTGTTGAGTACATTGACCAGAAACAAAAATTTCTGATACTAAAATTCGTCATAGTAACGCGCATTGACAGCCTGTTTATTATGGGGTATTTTGTTCCCTGATGTAAGTAAACAAACAAAATTGTGTGAATTGACAAGATAACCGGCAAAAAGAAGTGTTTTATGAAAATGAGAGTTAGATTAAAACGTTTCATTTCCGTTGATATCTCCTACTGCTATACAATACATGTCATATTGATCCCTCATGCTTTTGTTATCCTTACATAATACAGTTCCTCTATCACCTTAGGTTCTACTTGTTGGATTGTTCCGTTTGTTTGTTTATTTATTTATTTATTTATTTATTTGTTGCAAAGTTTGCGGCCGTTATTTTGCAACATTGGTCAAACATAGTAACATTAATTCATGACATGAGCCGTCTAACCAAATGAGTAATCATTATTTAGTGTCGTTGAATGAAGTCTTATATCATCATTATACTTCTTGTCAAGATTGTCACTGGGGCCGTGTCGTCGACGGGCGCTTAACTAGAACTTCACGATCCATTCATTTCTCTTAGCAGGTTGAAAAAGTGGAAGCTACTCTCATGCGAAAGAAGAAGAAGCGATTCTCACTCATCCGAGGATTCACGAGGTACCAGGTGAAGGTGGCTCGGACACCTTCGGACGATGATCGGAGATACTCGGATCACGAAACCACGCTATGCAGCGACGCCTGGAATTGCATCACGGGAAACGCCGAATATCGCAACAGTAGACTTCGGCGGTGTAAGGACCAAAAACCATTCAACAGTGTCAGCAAGATTGATGAATTTTCCAGGATCGCATTTCCTCTAGGTTTCATCCTCATGAATGCGCTATATTGGTGCATTTTCCTGCTTTAATACCATGTGTTTAATTTTGCAGCTATTTTTGGTATAATTAATCATATCCCCAGTTACGACTTTGGTGTTACACCTAGGCATTGTAATCATAGGATTACTAAGTGTGTTATAGCTATTCAGTAGAAAACTCTTTGTACTATTATTTAGCTAGGATTGGGGTTTGTCATTCCGAGTATCTGAAGCAAGCAGAAGGGTGGTGAGGACTGCACTGTAACACACTCACTAGTCTACTCTTTCCGCCATCACTTCGAATTATTTTTCAAAGTTTTCTATTTCATGTGCACAGTGTCGGAATCGTCGTTAATTTTGTCGTGCATAAAATCAAAGCAGTTGTCATCATCAGTCTCTGTAAATGACGCCCGGAAATGACGACAGTTTGGTATTTTCTGTTCTTTTCGATAAGTTCGTATATTATATACGGAATACGTGATGGACACAGGCTGCTCTCCATTCACATGGAGTTAGTAAGAATATTTGTAGTGTATCAATTTGTCACGGCACATTAGTTTTTCCTACTTCTGCCATGAATACATGCACGGTGTATTTTATGATTTCTTTTGGCGCACTGGCTCTTAAAATTCCTGTGTTTTGCTACAATGTCATTTTGATTTACCACGGACGAGATTTCTGAATTCCTTTTCTTGTTAACTTGTCTTCGTGAATATTTGTTGTCCGCATGATAATGCATTGTATGCGTCACGGATCAGCTCGTTGACTCCATGGAAAGTATACATGAGTCAGCCTACACTGAAGACAGCTGTTGTACAAAATGTCATGCCGTCGTATTTATTGCATTAAACCGGGGTTAAATAATATGCATTTATTACATCAAGCCACGGTTAAATAATATGAATTATAGTGTACCTGCGATACTTCAGATTGCTTCGTCAAAGAATAAATATTAGAATGCTAGAAGAATGCAACAGTCAGCCATATCTCTCCAGCCAAACACATAATATTTACCGACCTTTGCAAGTTCTCGCAAGGGAAGGGGAGCATGAACTTTTGATAGCTGTGGAGATGAGTCTATTCGTTTGTTTCCGAGATATTTAATCTGCTGCCTTGTTCCAAAGGAGTATACAATATACAAATATATCTCACACCCGTTGTTGTACAAAATACCTATATCCTACTCCTTTAATTCACGCATGTATACCTGCATGTATAGCAAACGATTAGGTGAAATGCTCGCTTCCCATCATCTCAATTTGATTCTTAGTTTGCGTCCAAATAGTGAATTGAATATGACTGTACGTGTCACGTGACATGCGGTATATGCGACACATATTATTATAAATGTTCCATTTTAAGATTTGTAATAAAAGATAGTGAAACGCGGAGTGGAAGAAGTCATGAAAAGACGTATTTTCTTTATTATGTTTTATTTAAAATGTGATTGGTTCAGAAGTATGGATGCAGTCGAGCCGTACCTAAAAAAAAAAAAAACCTGATGAATCAACGAATTCACCTACGTATATTCCATTTTTTTTTTCTTGTTATCAAGCCCACGCATGAAATTGGACATTAATTTCTAAAGAGGTAATTTGTAGAGTAATGTGATACTTGCCTCATCCGGAGAAAGGGTTTTTATCAATCAGAAGAATGTAGATATGAAGGATTGACGTACCATTATGATGTTTCGTTAAAAAAAAAAAGGAAATTAAGAAATAAATAAAAACAAAAAATAGAATCATTCTTTCATCACATCTTACATAAAAATGCGTATTCAGTTATACTCTTCGGACTTCATGGACATATATCATACTTGACATGATGGAGTTCGAATTTAATCCCCTGTAGACCTCTTATAGTTTTCATAACTAGTATGAGATCGTAACAAACCCAGAGCAGATAAGGATTTTTGTCTGCTTTGCCATGACAAATAATACCTTCGTTGAAATATGTCTGTAGCTTTCTTCCAATCTTCTTCAAGTGCCAATTATTCTCAAATGACGTCCACAATGGTAGCATGATTTCGTACAATGATAGAGCATGTTATATTGCACGCAAGCCATTCGAGGAAGCTCGTGGCGCTATTGCCTGTATCATTTTAGATTACTTCGACGTGGATTGAGAGTTTTCCCGCCGTAAGATGAGGGGTACGTCTTCGATGGTTGTGTTGTTGGGGATGTGTCGTCTGCTGGCCAACTCCTTCACCAGGTTGCGTTTGTAAGCTCGCCATCTCTTGTCCACTAGGTAGCTAGAGAAGGTCTCCTCGTAGGTAGGGAAAAGCTCTTCGACCTCGGTCTTCATCGGTCCCAGACACTTGCCCCGCTGGTGGCGCATGAAGGCTACCCTGGACACTAGGATGCACTCCACCTTGTTAATGGCGATGAGGTGTGTCTTGCGCAGGTCCTCACCTTTCGAAAGATGGAAAGAAACCATAGAAAGAAAACAAACCATATAATTTTCAGTTAGAAAGATACAAGTACAACTGTACATAAGTTTGAGAATGCTTGCCTTTTTTAGGTCTCTTAAGATGCAAGATGTTGTACAATGGTAGTGTCGCGGCCCCGCGGATTGCGCACTGCGCTTAAAACCGAGAAATTCTAGAGTTCGAGTCTTGCCACAGCACTTGTGTCTCAGAGCGAGACACTCCAACTTCTCGCCCCTATCCACGAAGATGACTGGATCCCAGTAGGAGCTGAATGTTAAGTATGATTGATATGATATACTGGAGTTTAGCACATGTGCATGCAGAAAAGTGCGAGCCGGGCTGGATTACTCCCCACTGTACTTCACTGAAGGCTTGGTTTTGATTTCAGTGAGTTTGGTGATGTTCTGTATCGATTTGAGCACCCCAACTTTGTAGAATTGAGCTTCAGCGTTAAACAAAAACTAAAACAAAAAAGTGCATATCACATAACTAAGCTATATATAGTTCCACACACACACACACACACACAAAAGAAAACAAAGCCGCAACGATTGTTACCTCCTCCATATTCCACCCACCATGCACCCGGTCATTGCAAAACTTTCCACATACTATTAAGGCCGCTCTAACAAATATACGATAGTGACCTTCAGTCAATGGCTATATACGTTTTATATCGGCCGATTTCACTTTACTCTCATAATTTTAATTCTAAAATGGATTTTCTTCACCTTCGTTTGGACTTCCCATTAGAGTCATTATTTGCTCCCATTTTCTTTGAACCTTCTTATATCAACAGCTAAAAAAAGAAAGAAAGAAAGAAAGAAAGAAAAAGATACACAATCAAAGGAACGCGTTTCATTGGGACAGGATGAAAAATCTGTTTCAGAAATTGATTTGTTATCAGTTCTGTATGTTTCCATCAAAATTAGAAGAATGTGGAAAATATCAAATAAAAAATAATCGTATCTGCTGGATACAGCTTGTCGCTTTCACGAACCTACGCCAAAGAAGTCCCCTTTGCCGATGGTGGCGATGTGCAGGAGCTTGCGGACCAGTCGCTGGTACTTCTCGGGCTTGAAGTCGGGAGCGACGTCGCGATCGGTGAGGGGTGGAGGGGTGAGCTTGACCCGGCCGAACGGGAGTCGGTTCTCGAGCAGCACGACTTCGCGAACAATCTTCACATCTCCAGAGTGAATGAAGTAGATATGATCGGGAGCTCCGACAATATTGCTGAGTATCACCTGAACAGGTAGAGTGGTGGTACATCTTTACATCCATGTACATCTATCCATGACATCAGTTAAGCAATTACCAACTGATGAAAGCGTGTAAGTAGTGACCAAAGAGTATGAATATTATACCTTCTATATTCGTTCATGTCGTTGGTGGTGACTATTAGTCACTGTTACTTATTTTTAGTTGTTTTTTTTTTTAGGCGGGGCTTACTGTTTGAAGCATACGAATGGCGACTTGATTTTCTTTTTTAATGAATGTGCTCTCAAAAGATTCCGGTCTTTCTTGCAGGGCAAAGGTGTTTACTATATTATATTACCGACAGAAATCAAGGTACATTCTAGTTGCCTCGGTGTGATCATAACATAGTGTGTATAAACAATAAAGGCGAGAAGAAACATTGTCCCTCATCTTGTGTAAAATCCAGAGTCTATCCAAAGGGATGGTATACTCTTGTTTGAGAAGGGGCTTCAGGTTTCCAACTTTTTTTACTTTGTCGCATAAATATGAAATATGAAAGAGCATACAATTCCAAGAGGAATTCAACGTTTATTTGAATGATATTGGTTTCTACATGGCTGAGAAATCCAAAAGCGAAGAGGTTGTTTATTAGGACCACTTTGTTTTTACTTTGTGTGTTGATATCTCGGCCATTCCAAATCCGATTTTTATTAACTTTGATCTCTTCTTAGAATTGTATGATCTTCAATATTTCATGAATAATTTCTAATTATCTCGAAAAAAAAAAATAAAAATCTGATTCCTCCATTTCAACCTAAACTATATCACCCCTTTAAACTTTTGGGGAAAAAAAACCCGACCATGTGAAGTTAAGTGGGTGGAGACTCACACTGTTTGGCTGGTATTCGATCACCTTCGATCTGTCATTGGTTGAACGCAGCTCCTCTTCCGTCCAATCATTGAACGTCTGTATAGAGCGGAGGGCATTCATCCGTGAATCCCACTCCTGTTGGTAACTCCTGCGCAGAACCATGTCGAAATCTGGTTTGTCGATGCGCAGGAATTCCGAGTCCTCTAGAAGAAGCGAGATATCGGTGTCGTTATCAATCTATCACTTTTTTTATTATTTTTTTTTTGTATTTGTATTAAGTTCTCTGTGTGTGTTTTAGTTATTCCCAGATGTGCTTCCTTAAGTTGGTTGGAGAAGCCCAAGGGCCATAGTGATTTTGATTGCTTTTTCCAACCCAGCAACCTAGGCGAGATCACCAGGGACATCTTGCACCCATGAATTACGCTTGTTTTGTTTGTTTGTCTGTTGCTTGATCATTCACTAGTATTGTCTTGCAAATGCCGAATGAATAATAACGATAATAATGATAATGATGATTACTACTACAACTACTACTACTACTAATGATAATGATAATGATAATGATAATGATAATAATAATAATAATAACAATATTAATAACAATCAATATTTTTGAGGTGACATAAAGCATAACCTTGTAACAAAGGCTAGGAAACCTGTTTGTGTGATTGATGTGACTGTGTTTGTGAGTGTCTATGTGTGAATGAGTGTGGATTGTGTGTGTGTGTGTGCGTGTGTGTGTGCGCGCGTGTGTATGTATGTGCTTGAGTGTCAAAGTAACAAGATGTTTATCCAATGAGGAAATACCAAAGTGGGCTTAGAGAGCAATGTGGCTATCAGAAAAGGCAGCTATAAACAGCTAGTAAGAGAGATAAGTCCTACATCTGATTCTGGACTTCACCCCTGGTCCTACACAGTGAGAAATTTTTCCATTCTTTCAAGACGTTAAAGGGGAAATCCATTCCAAATATAAGTTAGTCTGATAAGAAAGAGTAAAATATTACGAGTTAAATTTTGATCGAAATCGGATGAAAAATAAGGAAGTTATGACCTTTTGAAGTTTTGCTAATTTTTGAGGAAACAGTTCTTGAACGGTCAATATGAATAATTATGCAAATGGCAAAGTGAGCATGTCATCCCCACACAACTTGCCATATACTAGTAGTTTGTACATTCAATTTTGAAATTTCCAGTTTTTCATTCAAACGCAATTATGCCCGAGGCTCAAATCCTGATATATCTAACTGATCACTATTGTGAAGTTATTCAACCACGAATAACATATGTTTCAGACTTCAATGACAGAAACATTGAATTTTCGTCACTTTTTGTACATGATCAACGGAAAATTGTGAGGGTATGACATGGTCAGCTCACTCATTTGCATGTTCATATCCACTGTACAAGAACTGTTTTGCATAAATTAGCAAAACTTCAAAATTTCATAACTTCCTTATTTTTCATCCCATTTCAGTCAAATTTTTACCATTGAACTCGTAAGATTTTACTCTTTTTTATCAGACTAACTTATTTTTTGGACTGGATTTCCCTGAAAGAGCAATGGCTAATACCACTGGCACAAAAAGAGAACATGAATCAATACTCAACTAAATTATAATGATTAAAAAAGATTACTTTACCTTTACATCGAATCGTGGCTGTTCTTTTCGTGCCGTGTAAGAGGGCCAACTCGCCAAAACTTGCCCCAGCGTGCGTCTCGCCCATCTTCCGGGTATTTGTTTCTCCTTAAAATGAAATTGAACAACAAACAAAATGATACACAAATAAACAAGAAAACAACGTGCTAACGACAAAAGTATCACTGTTAACAATAACCAAAGCATAATCATAATCGAAATGCATATCTATTAAAGATTATAGCTACCTTGACAATGTTGTATTTTTGGGGGGCCATATTTTTCTTTATCTTCATATATTTTTATGGCCAGTATAATATCTCACAAGTCTGAAGAAAGCAGACCCATTACATCGACGACAAAAAAAAAAACAAAAAAAAAACGCCAACAAAGCAAAACAAAAGAAAACAATACGAGTAATGCTTATATTATCAGCATCAATGTCAGCTCAGGATTTGGTCCTTTGAGATTCACTGAGTTTGTGGATGTCCATGGCCTGTAGACATGACGTGGCGCATTTGGACAGATCATCATGATAACATATCTTTTGCAGCGCAGAGTTCATAACACAAACATTTTCAAAGAGTATATCTCGACCCACCTCCCCTCATCCTCTTTATGAAGGGGAGAAAGTACTCTTTGCGGCATTTTATGTCTCGTCTGTCCGAGATGAAATGCGGTGGAGGCAACAACGTTCGGCATCTCTCACCGGTTCGTTTATCAGTCTCCGTGACTTCGATGATGACGGAACCCGACAGGATGAAATAGAAGGCGAGTCCGGGGTGGCCCTGCCTCACGATGACGCGACCTTCTTCGAAGGTATCGTAGTAGATCACGCCCACGAGCACGTGTCTGATCGTTGACGAATATCTGTCGAAGCATTTCAGCTATGGTATAGTAACATACAGAAAATAGGTGTATTGAGAAGAAAATTATTCGCAAAATAGGTGTGAACGTTTTAATCTGCGTTCAGATCTTTGATGAATCACAAAGTTTAATTGCATTTATATTAATTGATGAATTTCAAATTGTGGAATTGTGGTTAGATAGATCACAAAGAGGAGAAAGTTAAGATAACCTTTAGATGCAACAGTTGATAATAATCTCGTGGTCTGCGTACATCAATATTTTGTATCTATCTTGTGAAACAAGGTTTCTTCATGTAATATCCATATTCGTGTACAGTGTTATTTACCACTTGATTATTTTGTCATTTTATATCAGATTGTAATGTTTGTGAATATCTATTTCGAAATAAATGTAAAAACTTATCTGCACACGAAACAAAACAGCCAGTATACTAATCAGATGTTAGTCAATGTTAGGTTTGCATGAACACATGAAAAGAGTGCCGGATGATTTCATTTAAAATTCTTATTCAACTACTATGGTGTATGATACCAAGACGTATACATTGATCCGCTTTTGTTTGTTTTTTGTTACTGTCTAAGATGGCTGTTTCCAATGTCAATGCAATTTAACTCATCGTGTTTAAAATTCATAATGGATCTATCCCGTGCTTACATTCGTTATAGATAAAGGGCATGGTATGATCTTTTATCTGCTGTATCAACTTCAAAGCTGGATGGCTTTTATGAATATTTTTTTTTCATAAATAAAAAGACAGCTTTTATTGAAACGTCTGTCTCCTCTTTGTATCTGTTGAGTAATGTCTGTTTTGCACAGTCTCATTAACCATGATACAAAAGTGTCCTGAACGACGAAATGTCGAACGACAAACAAGAATTCAAAGTCTATTATCATAATTATGCTCAGCTCTACAAAAGTCTCGCGACTAATCACGTGTAATCAAAATCAAGAAAAACAAGGAGTCGAAGCATTAGACTAAAGATATGGGGGGGGGGGGGGACCACATGAGCCGACATGACGCTTCGATCAAAATAAATATTCAGCAGGAAAAGAATTGAAATCCATCCAGTAGAGGCTCGTACCCTGTCCACAAAGCCGAAGAGGTAACTAAGCTCCTCAGGCGTCCGCTCCCACGAGTTCTTCCGCATGATCTTCTTGGCCCTGTGCGGAAGCGATCTTGATCCCACCGACTGGACGTTGGATTTGAAGGCACTGACGTCGAAGGTGAGGGTGTTGTCTGCCTCGCCCTCGGTCTGGCGGATGGTGAAAGACTTGGACTCTTCCTCTTGGGTGGATAACATCTTGGCCCACTTTAGGTTGTGCTTCACCGTGTTGGCGATGGCGCGAAACCGCTGGAGTGGCGTGCGCCCCTTTTCCTACGTGTGACCAATAATGGTAAAAAAAACCCCCAAAACAACAACATCAACAAAAATACGATAGTAATGAGAGTCACTTTGCTAGTTTGTGTACCTATGAGAAGGTGTTGGTAATGTATTGAATTTTGATTTTGCGCCTTAATGACTGCCCTGGAGCGAATTGTAAAATGCAGGCAGAAAACCTTGAGACACTAAACGGCGGCATTCTTACGCAATCCGTATAGAAAACCGGGCTTGAATTATCTATTGTCCGCCCCAGTCTTTGAACTTCGAGCCTCGACCACACTGGAAGAATGGTTGGTGTCAAGATTCCTTTTCAGCAACGGGAAAAATCTGCCCACAGGTGTATTGAAACTGCCATCGAAATTCACAACCTATTGTATACCGAATAAATGGAACTCCGATTGTGGTTTCGATCAGGGGTTAATTCCTTATTATGCGGCTAGGTTCTACCTGATCGTGGACACTTTATCCGGACAATAAAGAGTTTGATCTTCACGCGCGAGCCTTTTTCAAATTCCCTATTATAATGTGGTTGTACTATTTTGGACGCTGTCCTATCTAGATTTAAAAAAAAAAAGCGGCTGGCAAGAAAAGACTAGGCTACTGGGGTCATTCATTTTGCCGCTGTCCTGTCTAGATTAAAAAAAAAAAGCGGCTGGCAAGAAAAGACTAGGCTTCTCGGGGTCATTCATGCAGAACATCCAGGAGTTAATAAAAGAGATGCAACCCCCGGATGGTCGGGCGGCGTCGGCGGGGCGGGTCCTATACCTGCTTTGCCGACGGGAACGGCATTTCTCTCGATGCAGGAGTAGGCAGATGACATCATTTCCGGAACCCTGTCCCCTTCCTTCCGATGTATATATATCATTGTAAATATAAAAATAAATGTAATTTTGTTTTTTGTAAATAATTTAAAGTATTTTAGGTTTTTATAATTAAATTTCAGGCATATCTGAATAATTATATTTTTTGGAGCAAATTGCCCACCCGGCAGAGAGCTCCACAATCTAAAACAACAACAACAACGATGGTCGGGCGGAACTCTCCTTGATGGTCGCCATGAGTGGACGTGCAGCAAAAGCACCTCACGCAACCCACAGACACACCCATCACTGCAGATACAACCCACCCGCACACCACCGTCACCATCAAGACCATCACACCCCTACCAACACCCAGGAACACACAAAAACACCACCCCCTACAATCCCGACCGGACCCGAGAGAAAAACCGCCCCTGCAACAGCAACTCCAACAAGCACAGCAGCAAGCAAACAATTATTTTATTAATCATCCCTACCTTACCATACCGGCAATACCAACCTTACCAACATAATGATAAAATAAGCAAAGTATCTATAAGATAGCCCCAACTTTTCATTTATTCACCGTTCTTTAATTAAGTTTGATATATTCTACATTAAATGTTTTATTTTCATACATTCCATGTACATGCTTCGCCAAGTCAATAATAAAACTCAATGTACATTTTTCTCCAACAGTCATACGTTTTGTTATCTGTGATGTTCTTTGATGGCTTTCCACCTTCGTGTACATGTGGATTGAGTGAATGCAGCAATATTAGTAGAATAGTATGGTAGTTACGATTTTTCAAGTGTCTGCACAGTTACTGCTGGATGAGAAGACTAGGCTACTGTAGTGCATGATGTTACATGCGTACCACGATATAAGGAAAATATAAAGAGAATTTGACAAAATTTTACATTTTGAAAAAGTGCACATTTCCTCGACTCGTCAGTGACGTATGTTAAGGGTAATTATCATTCCCCCTTGCCTTCTGAAAGAGGGAAGTCAAGTGTTCTCTTATTACGCGAGAAAAGTGAAAATATGTTGAATTTCCTTTATTGTTTTCTTTATATCGTTGTACACAAGTGACATCAAGCTGTAGTAGTCCTCTCATCCAGCAGTAATTAAGCAGAAACTTCAAAAATTCATAACTTTTAAACGGATTGCCCGATTTTCGTCAAACTCTTGCTGATGTGTACATCAATATTGCTGCATTTACTCAATCCACATAATCTATGAAGGTGAACTTGTCCTTTAATAATTCGAGGGTGCTAAATTCGAATCTGGAATGATGCAATGTTTACTTCCCTGGACGTTTCGAGATATTCAAGGCGACCAAGATGGTACCCATGCAGTGTGCAAAGTATTTGTTCTTTTGTATTTGTTCGCATGTATGCAAGTAATTTCAGAAGAAATGCTGAAACCGTGTGTGGAATATTTTGGTTACATGTTACAGAACTAAAGTCATTTTCTTTAGATCTTCTTGTTGTCAATACCCGGGATTAAAAAAGGGGGGAAAGTATAGTATCGCATAAAAAGTTAGCAATTAACCATCTTGCGCACACCTTTTGTGCATAATTTTGTTTGCCAGGTTTTGTACCTGAATGTGAAATCTTGCGGATTAAATATAGGCTAATGCGTGTTTCCGCGCCCTTAATAGCATTTTACACTTAAAGAAGTACATTTTTTTTTACTGATTTTTGAGAGCGTGTCCTTTTCCTATACACACTAACAATTACTGTCAAATATATAACTAAATACTATACGTGTTACACGGGAAGGCCTACTGCACGCTGCTTGTTCGGTTTGTTGTGAATGAGGAATGATGAGGCTAGGACCTCACATTCAACTGGACCCCAGAAGACCAGCTTAGTGTAGCTGAATATGGGCTATCCAGCCATCTTCACAGATTGAAAATGAATAATAACAATAATAAATGCATACTTAAATAGAAATGCGATCGCGCGCAAAACTTTTGGGCGACACGGAGGATGGGTATACAAAACCATCCCTCCCTAACACCTCGATTGCAAGCTCTGCGGCAATCATTGATTGATACGGACCTTGTCTTCCTTCTCCTCGGCCGTGCCACTTCTCCTCCCTTCCTCGTCAAGACCCTCTTCTGCAGACGGGTACTTTTCCGCCTCATCCTTGAACTTGCTCCCGATTTCTAGTCCGTCGGCGGCGGCGGCCATCCGCCTCTTTCGCAACTCGGGATTCATTATAATCCGGATGTCTTCGTCGTCATTGTTGAAGGCGGTTTCGTCGTCTTCCATTTTGATGAAGTTAGTGTTGATTTATTTCAGTGTGATGAGAATTGATTGCCAGTGGCCCCTTTGTTGTGTTTAATCAATCTATTTGTCTGTCTTTGCCGTTCGGTTGTAGCATTAATATCAAACTCTCTGATTGCAAAAACAAAACCATTTGGATAAAGTGAAACAGCGATTGTATAGTATCAAGGTAAATTATGTAAAATGCTCACTTCCTACTAACTATAGTACATTGTACTGAGTTGTGATTCATCTTTGTAGCAGATCACAGTGTGGTTACCAGGTAAGTCGGACATGCGCAGTAATTAAATGGCTCTACGCGTTTTCTTTGTGACGTATGATCACCAAGGCGCATTTCATATAGGTTGATCCCGCTTCCCACTTTAGGATGTTCAGAATCATAGCTACCATAAACGATTTTCGATGTTAGAAGTTAACCCCTAAAGACTGGTGAAATTAAATAGTTCCTCCATGCTCAGACTGAGGTCGAACCCACTGTTGTTAGCAAAGGCCAGGGATGGTGCCATAAAAAAAACAAACAACAACAACGAAAAAATGCATTTCGCTCCATGGAAGCTCGAAAGGAGATACTAAAGGGGGAAAGAAATAGTATAGGCCTACAATAGAAAAAATAGAAAGATGAACCCGACAAAAGAAACAAAAAAATAATGTAGAAAGTGAAAGTATTTTTTCAAACATGTTATCTCCACAATTTGAATCATACATTATTTTGTGCAGACAAGCCGAGTGCAGAGGAGATCGTTCTAAAGTTAATCGATTACATTACTACGGCTTTGAATTTGAATCGATGCAAAGTATGTGATGCAATAATCATCATCGCCCATTGGGCATTGCATTACGCATTGCCGCTGTTGTACACACACGTGTCTGACAGTGGGGAGCACGGAGCCTTGAGAAGTCTTTCTTCGAGTTTGCCCATCGGGAACAAATTTGTATTTTCAAAAATGAATTTCAGTAACAGCGCACCAGGAGGAGGGAACATTGAGGGAGCAGTGGATGCTGAGCTGAAAGAGTTCATCGCGATGGAAACTCAAAAGGCGAAATTCCAACAGCAGGTCCATAGTTTTACGGATTCGTGCTGGGACAAATGTGTCGATAAACCTAGCTCGAAGTTGGACAGTAAAACTGAGACTTGTCTCGTCAACTGCGTGGAAAGATTCATCGATACGACACTAGCTATTGCCAATCGTTTTCAGAATCTGAGAGAGCATCAAGGGGGTCATTAGAGTGGCCAGAAAATGTAAGTATTATCGGACACTCGCAGACATCAGTTGTCGTGTACTCTGGATAATGTGTAGTCCCAACTACTGCCAGTTGTGTTGGATATTTCTTCAGTAGTGCCTAGTGTAGTGGTAGTAATCGGTTGATTGTGGGCACAGACTAAAATAATCTATGCTGTAGTGGTAAGCACTGGCATGCATTTGTTTAACAAGTACATGTATGTGTACTGTAGTGTTGTAGTACAATTAGATTTGTAGTGACATCGACTACAGACCGTACAGTTGTACAGTGTAAGTACTGAAAGCTAGTAGTATTAATTTGATTTACTGTCTCTCTACCACACTGCTGTCTATTAAACGGTGTTAGAGAATTTTACATAGTCATAGACTAGGGTTCTACATGTTTTGCAACAAATGACGTATCAGATATCTATTCAGTATTCTTTGTGGGCTGACGGATTATCTTTTTATTCTTCTCTTAATGGCAGCCTTTATGCAGGCTGAAGACAAAAACATTATACATGTATGAATGAAATACTAATAGACACTAAGTATATAGTTTGCCACCCCTTCTTGAATGATCCCTTGCAATAATCGGCATTCATGTAAACAGTGTTTGATTTGTGTTTCTTATTGTAATATTTGAATGAAGGAAATATTTCTTATGACTCTGTGTACATGTATATGTGTTTCTGACAGGGTTTTCCTCTTGATCCACGTTGTGCAAGTCGGGATAATCTGCTGACAAGCTAGCATCACTCAGCAAGTCTCCTGTTCACCACAATCCGTGCTGCATGCTGGTAAAAATCATCCAGGTTACCTTGACTTGAGCGCTTCTACATGCAACGAAAAATACAGGGATTGTGGGAACAATTATGACTGTTGTTGGTGCGACATGAAGGAGAAATCAAAATCACCATGGCAACTTGTAGCAGTGAGCTTCGGTCTGTTACTTTTCAAGAAGCTGAGTGAAGATGATGTGGAGATCCATGGAAACTAACGGACATAGTAGATGTATGAACTGATTTCATGTTTTCTGTGGTGTACAGATGTGTAACTTGAACTGAAGATGGAATTTGGAAGCACTGTGTGCATTCTGATTTGGGGCAGATCTTGCTTTTTGCTGGGTGGGGGGTCAAGTTTCGGTCATAAAAATGAATAAAAAGATCTTCAAATTTTTTGGTGCCGCTTCAGTATTATATGGAGCCCGAGGCGGGGGGATTTAAACCCCGAACCCCCTTGATCCGCCACTGCTGATAAATGTAGTGTGCATGTGTTTGGAGTTTGGAGTTACATGTACTCACAGGCACATTAATTTCAGAAGTAACATGTCACAATAGTTCTTGTGAAGGTGCTACGTACAGTATGTAGCAGCAAAATACAGTACATTTGTACACTCCTGTTATAATGAACACAGTTATAATGAAATTCCAGTTGCAACGAAGTAAAAATTCAGGCTGCAACTTTACCCGCTCTATATAAACTTGTTTGATTATAATGAAATTTCGATACAATGAAAGAAAACTCTCGGTCCCGAGGACTTCATTATAATGGGAGTCCACTGTAACAGATCAGTAGAAATCAGAGCAGAATAAGACATACAGGTACAGTCAGCCTTGCTTAATAAGTCGAATCTATTTTGACTGAAGAAATAGCTACTATGAGAAAATTTGAGTTATGAGTGATAAAAATCAACAGAATATAAAGAGAAGACTTGCATGAAAAGACCTTTGACTTTGGTGATTATTCAACTAATGTGAGTTCGACTAGAAGTGAAAACATAATTCTGGTAAGGGTTTGAGAACCCGTCTTGCAGCATTTCATATTTGCGTACAATATATCGAAAGAGTCTACCAAGAAACTTACCTGGCCGACTGGATTTGCCGGGATGATGAGTTGTTTTGGAGTATTTTGAGATAAAAAATTGTCTGACTTTTATTCCAGAAGGATTCAGGCTAACTCGGTCTCAGGGACAACCTGGCCCTATTTCAATTTTACATGCAGTTCGTGATCGCCATATTTTATACATCCATGTAGGTGCACGTTCATTTTGTATGTGCGCCAAAGGGGTTCTTTGATGCATGTGTTGTATCAACTTGGGCCATAACTGCGACCAGCCAGAATGCGAAGTGCTCCCAATGTACTAGTTCACTGTACAATCCAGAGGGACAACTCGGCCCTGCCGTCAAAGCGAGGCCAAGTTGTCCCCGAGTCCCAGTTAGCCTGACCCTATTCTGAGATTGTGACTCCGGCAAACCTTTTTGGTTACATTTTGTATTTTCATCATTACCCAATGAATATCTTCTTATTACAGCTTTGTTCCACGCAGTTCTTTAGGCATACGTGTACATTTTGGAGCAAAATTCAACAGTTCTGCAGGCGAATTAGAACTATGTTTTACCTTTAAAGC
This sequence comes from Diadema antillarum, assembly GCF_040938485.1. Classification (NCBI taxonomy): domain Eukaryota; kingdom Metazoa; phylum Echinodermata; class Echinoidea; order Diadematoida; family Diadematidae; genus Diadema; species Diadema antillarum. Next base: position 1,020,259 of record NW_027272022.1, on the reverse strand, counting down.
CCAAACAAAGTTCTGGTAGGCCTGCAAAAGTTGTCAAATTTCGCTCCCAAATGTGAACGTATGTTTAGGAAATGAGCAGGATAACGATGTTATTACAAGATATTTGATGGGTAACGACGAAAATGCGAAATATTAACCAAAAAGGTTCAGTCTCAGAACTTACCCGATCGGGGTCAGGCTAAACTCGGACTCGGGGATAACTCGGCTTCGCTTTGACGGCGGGATGAGTTTTAATGGTTGTCCCTCTGATTGTACAGTGTTGTCCTATGGGAGCGGCCTGTATAAACTAGCGCTTCGTGTTCTGGCTTCTCGCAGTAATGGTCCGAGTTGTTACAACGCGCGCATCAAAAACCTCTTTTGCGCGCATGCAAAATTAGTGTGCGCCTATCAAGCACCTCTAAAACAATCAAAGGCGCTAGATAAACAACAACAAAAACTCCAAAGACCGCGCGTCTCAGCAACTGAGGGCCGCGCGCTGTCATTTTTGTTTTGTTTTGTACAGGATTACGTTAGCACGCACTTTCCTGTCCATTCAGTTAGGCCTCATTTGAATTATGCAGTGGCCAGTAATACAGTGGCGATCACTTACTGCGTGTGAATTGTCTGAAGTAGGGTCGAATTTTTCCCGAGACCGAGTTAGTCTGGAGCCTTCTGGAATAAAAGTCGGTTTTCCTACTATTATTATTTTTCTCAAAATACTCCAAATCGACTCATCATTCCGGCAAACCGCGTCAGCAAGGTAAGTTTCTTAGTGGACTCTTTCGATATATTGCAAGCAAAAATGAAATGGTGCTACACGGGTTCTCAAGCACTTACCGAAACTTAGTTTTCACTTTAAGCAAGGTTGATTGACACTCAAGTCCTTGCCTCCAGGACACTCCACAGTGTACTCCTGTTATAGCAAAGTCGGCGGGACAGGTGGTTTTCTTTTGCTATACCTTGTTGTAGCCAGACAGCAATGTATATGAAGATATTGTACATGTACAGATGGTAAATTTGAGGCCTGAATTTTTGCTTCATTGTAACAAGAATTTCATTTTACATCTGTAATCATGTTCGTTAGAGCGAGGGTGCACTGTACAAAGGTATGTGAAGAAATAAGTTTTGCCCCTTAAATTCATAAAGATACCAAGTTTTCTTACTGGTATGTCCAGTACCAGTTCACTACTTTTAATCCAGGAAGAAATTAATCCATACTTGGATGACATGTAATCTATTTTTAGCTGTTGCCCTTCAGTAATCAATTTACACAAGTTGACTGTGGATGATTTACAGTATGTGTACACCAGGTACATGTATGCAAGTGTAATAAATTTTTTTCTGCTTAATGACAGTTTATAGCTTAGCAGTGTTCCTTTGTTGATCATTACGAATTGCTTTCTAATGATGTTGGTGTAACAGTTAATTTGTGATTTGCAGTGTGAATGCTCTTTGGCACTTCCTTTCCACAGCAAGGAGTGCAGAGGTATGAATTTCTTTGTCATTGAATGTCTTTGGATGATGGTGATAAATCCCTACAATGTACAGTGGACTCTTGTTATAACAGAAGTCCTCAGGACCGGCAATTTCCTTTCAATATACACTTATCAAAATTTTGTTGTAACTCAAACAAACAATAAAGAACAAAGAGCAGATAATTTTGTGGCCTGAATTTTTACTTCGTTGTTACCAGCATTTCGTTACAACTATGTTCGTTATAACGGGAGTGCACTATACATGCTTTGTTCAAGTTGACCTATTGAGCCAAATCAAACAAAATATTTTATATGACAGAAGAAACGATGATACATAGGTATGTATTGGTTGCAACCAGATATGTAAATTAATGAGGACATTTATTATTACTGCCTCACATTCTTCCCTGCAGATTATCTAGAGAATAATACAGGGTACATTTATTGCAAAGTACACTCCTCTTCTATGGCTTATTTTTAAGACTACAATACATGTACCAGTACTTGGACACAAAAGATTGTTTCTTTTATTTCATGGAAAACAATGTTTAGTTGAAATTTGCTTTTTAGTCTGTGGAAGACCTGTGGATTCATGACTTCATCAACTCGTCTAATTTGCATGTGATATGTCTGATACCAATGTTTTTAAAAAAGCATCCTCCATGTAAAAACTTTGACATTCTGAAACATTGTATTCTCTATCTGATTTTTATGAAATCGTGGTTCTTTTGCCTGATTTCACCACGCAGTATTCAAATTACAAATTAATGTATGTTGATTAATAATAATAATATGGAGTCAGTGTGTGTACCATTGTATATGTAGCTGGTAATACCTGCTTTATGGCTTTCACAATGCTGTTACCTTTTGATTTAAAACATTGAGTAACAAAAGTAATGTACAAGGCTACTGGCCATAGATAAAATGCTGTACAATAGCTACAAAATAAATTATGCATTTACATGTACATTGTAAATGGCCCAAAAGACATCATACACTGTTAGAAGTGGCAGAAATTCTGGAAACAATAAAATTCACAGCAATTTATTAACAATTCAGAGCTGTACATATTAAATACATGAATGGCAAATTGTTATCTATTTAAATTAAAGATTGAAGGGCAAATCAATACAATTACAATTTTTCACATTGTACATATTGTACACATCATAAATAAAAGGTTCTGTAATTGCAACGTACAAAGTGAAATACACAATATGCACACTATAATACACTCCATTCACAAGATGCAGAATGAACACATACATTTTACTTCGTAGACATCATAATACAATGTGTACGTGTATTGTAAGCCACTTTTATGCTCCCTATTGAGGGAGACTCACAGTCATATAGTCCAACCTGCTTTCATGAACTGTAATTTGCATTGCAAACAAGCTCAAGATTTAGGAATGCCGATGTATGTTCACTGAATTGCTGTTTTAGTACACTCCAAGCTAGAAATGGCTCCCTTGAAACTAACCACTGGACAAGCAGACAAGTGTTTTCATGATGGGAGGCTGAAGTCAAGTTCAAATTTGGACAAATTACAAAATTATGTATAGGCACGTTGGGTCTGCTAATGCTTGTGTTAATCACAGCAAGGTGGTGGGTAGATAAACCTGCATAATCCTTCCATGTACAATCATAGCTCAGGCTCAAATGTCATTAAATTTGAAGCCATTTTTTTTTGCGTGGAATTATGTTGGATGAGGTCTGATATGACACATCATATTCCACACAGAAGAAAATATCATTTACTGTGAACCCAAAAAGAAGAGCTGCTCTAACATTACAATGTGAAGCTTGAAGCGACTTTGGATTAAGAATTCACAAAGTTGCAAACCACAGTTGTACATGTACATGTAATAATGGTGTTCATATTCATGCACACCTACTGGCAGCTTTCTGAATGATCAAGAAATGCAGTAAACACAGATCTTGTTGTTGCATGGTCTGCTAAAAAAGGTTCAATAAATCCCCAGCTTAATTATCAAGCTTTTACATGTATTACAAGTCCTCTGCTCATTGCTTGAAGGATAGCCCTCTGAACAACATGAAGTTTTTTTTTTGGAAGTGTTCGCAGTACCATCCTAGTAAATGTCAAACTATATTTTGAGACTAGACTGCACAGGAGGGTGGTGCAGGGATGATAAAGGAGATAGAAAAGCACACACATTTTCACACACCCTAACTCCACACAACAAGCACACACATGTACACATACAAACATACACACAGGTTAGGGTGGCTGAGAACTCAAGGTGTCACAAAAAACAGCCTGTGTACTACAATTTGGGGAAAGGACACAAAATATAATTGCATATGTATGACAAGTTTGTCCCTCTTCAATCAACCTTGCCTAAGTCGAATATATTTGGACTGAAGAAATAGTTTTGACTCGGAGAAAATTTGACTTATGAGGGATTAAAATCACAGAATATAAAAGAGGACTTGAAAAGACCTTTGACTTAGACAATTATTTGACTTATATGAGGTCGACTTGAGCAAGGCTCATGGAGATACAGTGTACTAGTATTACACATCAACTCCCTGAAGGCATAAAAATGGAAAATAATTTCTGTATATTCTCCAGCACGTTATGCTGCCCTATATTTCTACACCTGGGCAAAAGAGCGAATGGAAATAACTATGGGATCCTCAGGCGCATCAGCTGCATCAGCTGCATACTTCATCATTCAGAACAAATGTCACACATTTTGCTTCCACACACACTTTTTTGTAACCAAAATGGTTGTGAGGCCTTAGTGTAGGAAAAGCTGACTTGAATGTTTGCATATTAAGGTATTGACTGATTTCTTGAAAAAGTAACAGTTTAGGAGAGTGGCATGGACACGCCATATCAAACAAATGGGGTTAAGACAATGAGCAAATTATACACCATTAGAATCAAACTTGGAAAAAAAAATAATGGAATACTGTATCTGTGCTTAAATGGCAAGAAGCACTGGGAGAGCAAAAATACAGAAATACAAATCATCAGTACAGGAATGGTAGAAAATGGAATGCCCTTTGACAAATAGATATGTACACAGGCAAACCCATTATAACAAGACATAAAGAAGCCTCATTTCAACAAGGACCAATAGACATCGGATTTCACACTTAGGGTACAATAACAGAGAATATAAGGAATTGGACCTGCAAATTCAACTTCTCATAATAAGGTTTTGCTTCAGTTATATCCTACCTAATTATGAGATTTCACTGGACTCCGAACTGCAAGAACTGCTTGTTGTAATAAAATCTCATGAAAGTGGACAGAGGAAATAATGGACATAATGACAATTGAAATCCTGTTGTTTATATGTTCATAACAAAGAGTTCACCTGTACTTCATTAGTCTTTGTGCTTTGTTGGTGTATCTAAACTTCCACAGTTTACAATTACGAACCATCCCTACTTTCAATTCATCACACACACCAGCAGTTAGGGCAACTAAGATATCTATCATAAGAATGACAGTAATGTTACATTACTTTCAGTTTGTTGATATCACTTATGCACTGTGTCTCACTTGACTTAGTGCCATGTCCTGTTCCCAACTTAAAGTTAATTGAATACTGAGTTTATGTGTCGGAAATTGTGTCAGTACATGTAGACTCTCTTAACCTGCTTTTTAGTCATGAGGATAGTGCAAACAGAGCACACACAAAATGACAAACAAATAGCACATCATTTTCAGGTGGTATATTGACTGAGCCATTCAGCAATATTTGTGGCATATCTGACCAGCTGCCTGTGCAAGTCGATACAGGAAAGCCTGTACGATAAAAATCACACTCTCCTCTTCTTCTGCCTAGACAAAATTTTGCACAAGATGCCCGGAAGATATGTGGTAACAATTCCTTATATTGTACAGTGCACCTCCTCCTTGGCCATACATATCTGATGAATCATCTGTGCAAAGCTTATTACTATGGCATGTGATTGCCTTTCTCCTACTATTGCTTGTTCTTTACATAATGTTGCTGGGGTGACAAGACCTTGTATCTCAAATTTTGGTGAAAATGCCTTTCTTTGATTAATGGCCAGATAATCAGTTCAGTGATGTCCTGTCCAAATCCTATCTGTCTTACCTAAAAAATGAAGCCACCACAGCATGTCAAATGAAAGGCTATCCCATTTGATATACAGTAGTGCTTTGGCTGCCATTTTTTTTTTTGCTCTCCTGAACACTTGACATTTTGTAGATACAAGGTCTTGTCGCCCCAGTGACGATAAGGCATACTCAATTTTTACTCATCTAACACTTATTTGATTTTTTTTTTTTCATGGAATAGATTAACAGTCACCTGAGAACTTTCAGCTGGGTGTGAAGTTTTTACTCCACAGTAGTTCTTGAAATGTAATTGTAAAAAGGGAAGGTTCTACAGCTAAGGTGGCAAGAAACAACTTGCTGACAAGACCTGATATGCACATAACACCATATTGCCTTGGTTGCTCTCCTTGAAATAACCTTGGAAATCTGCAGAAGAAATGGATATGCAAACAAATTGATATGCAAGAAATCTTTTGATAACTATGTAATAAGAACTTTGGAGTATTGTCAGCACACTTAACTTTAATTTAAATTGTAGTTACAGTACACACTTGAATGGGTTCATGGGCTCAAGATTCACTTTTATTTGAATTCTGTAGACTTATAATACTAGTGGTTATTTGTGCAGCGCATTATGTCCACCTTTCAGTTTTCTGGCGCTTCAAGAAAAATATGCCGTACAAAACATGAGAACAAGGAAGAAAATATCAAACTAACAAGAAAACACATACCTGATGAGGAACACAATTTTCCTGAACATAGATTGCACTTATCTATCAGTTATCAATAGTTATTAATCGTTTTCTTTACAAGACATGATTATAATCCTTTGACTCTGTGACAGCGTTCTTAAGTTTTTAGGCACATGCAAGTGCAAATTCATGAATTCACTCCTCTTTTAACGATAGGAAATGAATAAATATCAACCACTTACTTATTTAAAAATCTTGCATGAATTTTTTTTTTTAAAAGTACAATATTGGCTACATTCCATCAAAATAAAAGCTAGGAATGAACTTAAAAGGTTTTAACCACCTCCATAGACCTGATATAGGTGAAAGTGGAACTCGAAGAAAATGCATCCATGTAGCCATAGTTATATGCAGGCCATAATTGTAAAATTTTACTGATTATTCTTGAAGAAGCCATCAAATCAACAAATTAACAGATACCAAACAAACTTAAAATCCTGTTCAAAGATTGCAAAGAAGTAGGAAGTATCAACCAACCTATGGATGAAACATCACGTCCTATCTAGGTGCCATCCCTTGTCATCCTGCGAAGAGAAAACAAGAAAAGAAAACAAATATGACAGGGGGATAGGTGTATGGGTAAATGTGTATTAACACATAAAGGACAGCACGGCTGCTAAAGATGAAGAGTTTGATCGCAAAATGAGTTTAACTGCTTTTATAAACATTTTCAAAGTTAGTCTACCATCAGAGCAAAATAAAACCTTTCAAGTGCAGGCCTCGAAATAGGATTTTGGAGGGGCAAGGCCATTTAGAAAAGGGCACTTTTTCCAAGAGGCCAGGGCACTTAGGTCAGTCAGAGGGGCACCAAGGCCACATTGGAAAGGGCATGTTGGGTGTTTATACGTGATGTGAATGCCCCATAGAGCTGTATATGCTATCGACCGTGCTGCTACACTCCAGCAGCGCACGCACGCATAAGATCTCTCCGCAGCAGAAGACGTTAGGCAGTAGGCCATACGCAATACGATGTAGGTTCTGTAATACAGTACGTTCTCAATGCGTACGCCGCGCTCGCTTTGGAGCACTTCTGGCGCCATTTTGCTTTGAGCATGTGGGCATGAATGCAGAGCGAGAGAGATGGCAATGCTCGCAGCCGTCCGACAGCTGCAGGCCTGGCATTTTTTAGCATGGCTTGCGACCAGTTGCTTCGGCCCGCCGCTGCCTAGCTAGTAACTCTATGGCCGCTGCGCTGCTGCGGAGGCAGTCGGGACGGTAAAAGCCGGTCGGCGTACATGTACATAGACTTCTACACGTCATCTCGTATCTCGGAAAGATACTTTGAGTTTGAATCAGATATATTGGGACGCAAGTGAACTGAAGGTATGATATTTGAGATCAGGAAAGTTGTTCAAGCTTATTAAAGTGTAGACTTTGAGAAAGGGCATATTATACATCATAAATAATAACTTTCATTCTAAAAGGGCACCACGGCCACAAGAAAAAGGGCACATTTTTTTTCGGCTGTAACTTTGATCAAGGAAAAGAAGGCATTGCGGCCAACAAGAGGGGCACCAACGGCCATGGCCGTCGGTGGCCGTCGGTTAATTCGAGGCCTGCAAGTGATACTTCACTTGTAAAATAACAAGGAATGTTCTTAAAGTTATAATTACAAATATCTCATACTTTTTTATTATTTCTTTTGTTTTTGCAGCAGCTTTCATCGCAAATATTTCAATTCAACAACAATGGAGTTAGCTTGTTTTGTGACCAAACTCTTCAGATCTTTACATCAATCTTCAATGATGAATGAAGAAAAGCTACCCTGGGTAGAGGCTTGTTTGCTCAGGATTAAAAAAAGAAAAAAAAATCACCTCACTGATTGATGAAAATGTATCTTTTTTGCTTTGGTGAGAATAAAGTAAGTGAATAAAATTCTAAGTTTAAGATGAATAATGACAGATAATCTACATGAGTCAACCATATTCAGAACATCTAAAAACTTCAGTAACTATTACAACACCCAATTCTTTTCATGTATTATGTTACTACAGTGAACCTTGCATAGATGTACCCATTCATTGTTTGCCAGAGCTTCCTTCGTATATCAGGCTTGCTACAAGAGGTTGAAACACCTTGGGGAAGATGTTAAGAATGTCTTGGGAAATAGTTTTTCTACTGAACATACACCAGGTTGTTTTGGCGAGATGCACCGTGAAGTCAAAAATTATTGTTATAAAGATTTGTAATAACCGCGAGACACAATAGATGTAATGTGTTGAAATCCATGTAAAAAAGGAATGCCATCTTTGGAAGATCATCTCTTGCAATGTTACATCAATGATTACATAATGTAAATGATGCCATGAACGATGTAGACAGAGATTTGGCATCACAAATGACAGGAATGGATGCTTGTAAATTTAGATGACAGCACTGTTGAGGCTTCTCATTTCTTGCATTATACTTGCACAATAAAGCGTCACTCATTTCCTTCAGGACAAGGATGGTACACTCATGACAAAGAGTGTTAGAATCGTAAGCAGTAGAGACAAGTACAGTCCATAAATCTTCAAAATCTACGCAATGCACGACTTCCCAGGAATTTCCAAGGTATGCATGTTCATTATTGCCAGTGCCAAGTTTCATCTGCCACATGAGAAACAAAGATATGTCAGCTTGATAACTTTGGAGACTGATCAATCATCATGGTTCATAAATGATCATGTCAACATGTGAGTATGCACAATGTTTGACTACAGCTTTGAAAATTTGCCAGCACCTTGTATCCATTTCATGTGTAAACCATAATGTGCAATATGCAACGTTCAGTATTTATGATAAGCCACAGTAACAATGGAACAAGCATTATACCTGAAAAGCTGAAACAGCAGCCTTGAACACAACAAACAGTGTGTCACAAATACACCAGGAAAAACCAGACACACAAATGCTCACTGCTGTATGAACATCAATGACATTCAATATTGCACAAAGATGAGTTGAGATGAGGATATAAAAATAATGCCCATGGGATCATGCGATAACTGTGTGATTTCGTTCACTCTGATCCATTAGTGGTTGTCACAAGATTAAACATCAGACGAGGAGAAAGACAACCTCGACATACAGATGATCAACAGAGAATGACCTATGACCCCTCGACATGTTGTGGTCCTTGGAAGCAAGAAATGGCAGGATGTCTGAATGAATTTTGCATCAAGCTGGAGTTCTTGATGTGTTTTGCGTAGCTTGCTTTGGATGTTTTGTTTCACACGTTGAGCACTAGAGGGGGGACAACAACTCACCAATCGTGACGACGCTCTCAGGGGCGTGAAAAGAGTGCTCTCTCTGTCATCCCCACCTGTCAAACTACCATCAGATAACCAATCATTATCATCAACCATACCATATCTACCACCACTTCGACTACTGTGCATACTTCTCTCGGGGGATCGCGACCGGTACGGTGACGACGACCTGGACGTCTTGAGGATGGACCTCTCTGGGGAGCGGCGTAGGGAATGCTCAGGCGAAATGATCTGATGGATTGGTGAGGACGCCCTCTGTGGACTGGAGGACCGTCGTCGTGACGATGAGGTGGTGAGAGTAGATGTTATATGGGAGGTTGAGGTCCGGTTCTCAAAGCTGACGCTGGAATTGGCCACAGACCGCCCATGGCTACTGCTGCGTCTCATCTCCTGTGTCAGTCTTTCTCTGTACGTTGAAGGAAAATGAAATCATCAGGCTTTACTAAGTTTTCAATCATTTCAATAACCCTAATGTTGTCACATGAAAAACTTGTCCACAAAACCATTCCGAGTCAGACAAAATTTATCAGTTTTCATACAACCATTTTAATGATTTGAAAATACAGGCAAAAAACCATGACATGATACTTTGGGTTGTGATACTTTTCTTTTTATAATGAAATCATGTTAGAATGAAAAAAAAGAAGAAAATAATGAGTTTTCACAGTAAAATCTTTGAACACTTCAGAAATTTTATGAAAGGTAAATGCATGACAACAAACTCTGATGCAAAATATTTCTGAAGTGTTCAAAGATTTTACTGTGAAAACTCATTATTTTCATTATTTTTTTTATTCTAACATGATTTCATTATAAAAAGAAAAGTATCATTTACTTAGGGATTTGATGAACTTCTATTAACATTTAACCCGTTGAGAACGGTTCAATTTTGCTACAACACGCATTTCCCATATAGACACCTGCCCGAGTATACTCGGGACTCGTCCTCGACGGGTTAAAGTGAATCTCTTTTTTGCTTCATGCACATGAAAGTTTGCAATTGATTTTATAACAACAACAAATATTTTTGATGAAACAAGGCCACTGAGGTACTGATATCACTAGCTAGACATTTGTTACTAGAGTGGAACTTACTTTTCAAATCTCTCACTGGTCAACTGACGTTTGATTCTGTCCAGCTCAGATTCTTGTTGTGTCGTCCTGGATCGCAGTGTTTGGATCTCCCGGCTCTGACTTTGCCTATCATTTATACAAACAATAGTACACAATTCAGAAACAGCAAGTGTCCTGTTAAATATGATTTAACTCATGTACTACTTAAAGAGTTATGGAATCAACTTTTTGCAACACTGGCATCCTGGTATGGTAACTGAGATTGCCTGAAAGATGCAGGATTCAAATGACAATTCAAAACCACTTAAAAATTAGTCTGAAAAAGAAAGAACAAAATTTTCTAACCACAACAGTGAAAATTTGAATATTATTGGATAAAATTTAGAGAAGCTATGAAATTGTGAAGTTTTGTTAATTTTTACCGAACAGTTCATGAACAGTTGACATGAAGCAATGAGTGATTGGTGATGTCATCTAGTGATTGTGTACAAAATACTTATGAACATTCAATTTCTCTAGTATAAAAATGTAAAATATAATCTTAATCCTATACTGGCTGAAAACTCAAAATAATGATCAGTCAAGATGTAATAGATGTTAAATTGCATTAGCCATACATGCCCCCCCCCCCCCTCAAAAAAAAAAGGATTACACAAACTCTTGTGTGCACAAGCTCAATTACAGAAAATAAGCCTATGTATAAAAATAAAACTTACAAACTACAGAGAAAGCATATAAAAAAAGTAAAAGACTAAAAGAAAATGTACAATAATTAATTTAATCACAGCATTGTAATCAATTTTAATGTCATAAGCTACCATTTTGGTATGTAAACCATGTCTAATTCAACTCTTGGATTTAATGCAAGGTAAAATAAAAACTATTATTGACTTGAATCAAATGTCTGACATAGTTGTCTAACAGGACCATTCTCTGAATACGTCACTCACACTTTACTATCAGCCAAGGCCAGTCTGTCCTTGATCAGCTGAAGCTCTGACCGCTGCTCCTGGCTGTCCAGCTGGGCCTGAAACTCCTTCTCCCTGTTGCCAGCGATCATGGCCTCCAGGTTCCTCACAGTGGTCCTCTCGGTGGACACCTGACTACGCAGCATCTCCACCTCTCGCTTCAGGTCCTCAGTCCTGGCCTCACACTACCGAGAGAGACAAAGATGGTAATGACCATAGGATGGGGAAACAAGCACTGCAGGGTGGACTGGCTAATCCTATGTGTAGAACATGGACCACCACATCACTACATATTTGCCAGCAAAAGACTGTTTCAATGTGCCTGCCAATGATTGGTGAGTATGATGTTGTTACAAACAGGTTAAAAATCATGTATAGTTACTGTTAAGGATGGGTTAAAAGCTAGTATGTATTGTGTAATCTGTTTGCATGAACAAACTATATAAGACGTGATCATTCCCATGTGTATCATCACTTCCAACTGCATCAAAGTCCACTCTTTATTTCAGCAAAGTAATTAAAGTGTTCACATTTGAAGCAACACATAGACTGGCTTACATTCACTGGAACAGAGAAAGAAGAAAAGGTGAAGTAAAACAACTTTAAAGAAAAGGAATTTCCTTAAAGGGGATGGCTAGTAACTGATCAGTGGGAATCAGTGAGAATGCCGATCGTTAACGGGGCCCTTAACGATCACCCTGTCACTGTACAGGCATACTAACCTGGAAACATTAAACTGCACATTACTTTATAATAAGCAAATAATTTTCACACAAAAATAGATGTATAATGTACTCTTAAATGAATCCCACAGGGATTGGAACAATCATCCCCCAGCATTCCTACTGATTCCCACTGATCAGTTACTAGCCTTCCCCTTTAAAGGCAGAAATCACAGCACCCATGGCAGGGGAGCTTCACCTTCACAGGAATTCACTATAAAAGTCATTTTGCAAACACTTTGGCACTGAAAGAAAAAGAGAGAGAGAAAAAAAAAATGTCATGTAGCGTAAAGTGTCCTTACCTGCTCAAACTCGATGTTCCTCGCTGTCAGCTGGCGTGACAGGGACTCTTTGGTGGAGTCTAGCTTGACACAAAGCTCTCTGACGGCTGCAAGGTCCTGAACCACTGAGTCCTTCTCGTCTTGGAGCTGCCTTAAGTTACCCTCCATGTTGGACAGGGAGCGTGTCAGGTTGGACACCTGCATCTCATAGGTTTGCTGGGTCGATAGATGCTGTAATGGATATTATGAGTGAAGTATAGGTGAGTGTGTGAAGGCGGAGTGGGGGTAGGAAAAGAATATGAAAATTTGATAAAAAGGTGTGCATATGAATGGAGAAGGCAATTTGTCACAATAGCAGCATAAGAGGAAAGGGGTAGAAATAGAGAGAAAAAGTAAAGTTTGCATAGGTGTGAGGGTTTGCATGAGGTATGTATCAGGTAATAGCAAGAAAATCAGAATACACTGTATGACTGAATGCAGCAACTGCTCATCAGTCATGCAGAGAGCATTAACTGAAGCAGCAGCAGTATATATAAAGGGATCGTATAGTTTTGGTTAAGACTTAATTTCAGGTTTCTAACATTTTTTGGTGAGATAATGAGAGACCTCTTATGAAATATGAAAGAGCATGTGATTCCATGAGGAATTCAACGTTTACTTGATGAAAATTGGTTTTGAAATGGCCGAGATATCCAAAACAGAGTGATTCTAATAAGTGTGGGACCCACACTTTATTACGATCGCTTTGTTTTACTTTGTTTTTGGATGTTTCAGTCATTCCAAACCCGATTTTCATCAAATAAACTTTGAATTCCTCTTAAAATGGCATGCTCTGTACTAATTCATAAGTGTTTTCTTGGTATCTCGCAAAAAGTTAAAAGTCCAATTCTCATCTCCACCAATACTGTACCATCCCTTTAATAGTAGATCCTTACAACTCACTGAAGGAAGTCGATAAAGGAGAGACAAGAATATTTCACTGTGAATAATGTTTGGGACGGCACTTCAAAGACAGCATACAAACTGTACCATGCGGCACAATGAACTTGAAGGGATCACACTAACACACATTGACACACCAAAATCACAGGGGTTTGAAAGAGCAATCAACGAGATCTTTTTAAAAATCTTTACCATTATATTCCTACGAGTGGAAATTTAAAAAGCAGACTGCCTTCCCAATAATTAAAGCATTTTTTTCCCCTTTTGTAAAATTTGATTTCTTGACAGTTTTAAATCCTATGACCACACCCCAACTTCTTATCTATTTGGTCAATATGGTTTCATGACATTTGCTCCTGCAACGACTGCTCCCATGAAAATGTTGATGCTAAGCCAAACATAAATTCTACCCACAAACATAACCTTAATCCTCACATCAAACTAAACCTAAAACACTATCACAACCCTAACCCTAACACCAAATCCTTGGAAAAAAAAATTAAACCTAAAACACCATGACATCCCTAACCCTAACACCAAGTCCTTGGAAAAAAATAAGACCAGAGCAACTGTCCCAGGGATAGATGTCCTGTCACTGGTCAAGACTGACCTCATGTATCTCCCTCTCCATCTCGTCCACTCTCTCCCGCATCCTCTTCATCTCCGTGTCTTTGGCCATCAGCTCCAGCCGCATGTTGGAGGACTCGCTGGTCCTCTCTGTGGCCTCCGTCTCCCAGCGTTGAGCCTCCGCCGTGGCTGAGCGGTAGTTGTCCAACAGGTCGCGGTGCTCTCGCTCCTGGGTACGCGGAGAAACAGGCAGGGAAGATCACATTACAGCAAAACACATTCTCGTAACACCCTCACATGTTTTGTTTTGTTTTTTCATCAATTTCTGTCAATATTAACCCATTGAGGACGGGCTGAATTTGCTACAACAAGCATTTCCCATGGACACTTGCCTGAGTATACTCAGGACTCCTCCTCAATGGGTTAAACACTATTAAAACAGCATTATATGTCACCCTGCATCACAGAACCAACAAAAAGTCGCCAGACATGGATTATTAGTTAAGAGCATGTTCTGAAAGAGCAGACTTTGAGCTTTAAAATGATGTATAACTCAGATCAAATGGACTCCCCTAACCTATCTAAATATTGGAAAGAAAGCACACACTCAGGAAAACTGTGAACTGAGAAAAGAGGCTCTAAAGTACAGGGTCTATTCAAGCGCTTTATATTTACCAAGCCGTGCTAGATGTGCCATGAATGGGACAAAAAACAGGATGTAAACCACCGGAGTAACAGCAATGAAGGGATTATCAGATTAAGCTGAAATTAAGCATGCTTTATCAACACATTCTGTCCATGATTAATGCCAACTTTCAAAGCAGTAGCATTACCCTTTCTAAAGTTATAAGAGTTGGAAATGAAGAGTGTCTACAGGGTTTTTTAGAAAAGGGGACTCTACAGACACTCCTAATCACGCTATTATAAAAAAAAAAGTGTTCAAGATAAACTGCTAAAAAACACACTTTACTGTTCGTTTTATGATCCCAAATTTTAGTATAATGTAGAAGAAGACTTGCTCTTTCAGAAAATATGAAGGAGTCAAATTAGCTAGGTTCACCCATTTCACCTTTTTTTCAGTCCTCACACAAAATCAGTACGTGCGAATTTTTGTTCGTTCTGTGATGCATGGTCACATATGGTTTAACCTACGTACATACAAACCCAGTGAAATTACTCTGAATGCTTTACACAACACTTCAGAATCAGAATTTTCCCAAATTACACTGATTAAACATACATTTTTTCCTAAAATCTAATTCATGAACAACTTTTATATACTTTACTTTTGTAGTAGTATATTGAGACTCTGACAGCTAATGTAAGTCATTTAGACAGACAGACAGACAGAATAACAAAGAAACAGAAAGATGGACAACTGAAAAGCCAAGCGTGTCTGGCTCCTGTTGGAGTGGTAGCATAAAAAGTTAATTCATACATTACTACTCTATTTCCAATCAAAGAAATACATTCTGTAAATTTCTTGCTTATCTTGTTTGATATTCGGATCAATGGATAGACAGACAGTGAGACAGACAGAACAATTTACAGTTTCCTGCCCTTTAGATTTTGCATACTGCTACAGATATGACACCTTGCCAGCCAGCAGGTCTTCAATACGGGCCACTTCTGCAATGTATTCCTGGACCTGGGTCTTCAATGTGGACCTCTCTTCTATGGCAACTTCCAGCTCTTGGTTGACGGTCTGACATGGGAATGGGTGATGACAAGTCAAACAAGATTTTAACCATTAATGCAACTGATATTCTCAGTAGTCCAGATGATTGATATTCAAATTATAGCCAAATAAGACACAAACAAACAATATTCACATTTACGCATACCACGGTACTTCATATTCACCACCATACAAAGCAAAGTACATACATACGTACTATAGGATATCAACAATCTTCACCATGCCATGGACAGAAACTTCCTCTTCAATACAAAATCAGCAATGCATCTTCATGTGCATTGATTTTATTTCTCAGTGATCAAGCCTAATGTTGCAGCAAGCAACAAATGACAACAAACAATAGGGAGATAGTGAGACAAATTCAAGCAGTTCAAGAGGGTCATCTCACCTGGTTCTCCCTGGTCATAGTGGCAAGGTCCTCTTGGAGGCGGCGATTCTCCCTGATGGTGACATCCCGGCCTCGTGAGGCATCTGTCAGCTCATCCCTGGTGGAGTCCAACTGTCGGCGTAGGCTGCGGATCTCCCGATCCTTGCTACCGAGGTCGCTGACAGCTTGCCTAAAAAGGCAGATATTAAAGGTAAAACAAGAGTTTCCACATGCCTGCAGATACTGACAATATTTGTTCTTACATGGACACATATGTACGTGTATGCATGAGAAATGTGAGAAATAATGCTTTGATAACACAATTTCAGTTGGTTAATGGTAAATATGTGAAATATTGGCCAAAAAGGTAGGGCAACAGTACTGTAATCTGACCATGTATCTGATCACAGTTGTTCCGTATAAATGTTTGATGATGGATTATCAATAATTGACAAATTGGACCAAAGCGATTGATCTCCTACGCGAGAGTGAATTGCATGTAGTTTGCTAAAAGACACTCCTGCTAGGGTTCAATTGATCATCACGCAACAGCTGGCGGATGGGGGAACTAACCATATCGTACATTCATATCTCCGTAACATTCATGTCACCAAATGCTACATGTATGCCTTCCATTCATTCACTTGGAAGTAAGGACGAAAGACCTTATGCTCATGCATTCTAGGATAATTTTAATCTAACTGCATATCTCAGCAGCATCGTCAATGAATGCTCCTACATGACTCACTCTAGCCTGGTCTCTAGGTCGTGCACTGTAGCTCTCAGGTCACCAATGGTCCGGCCTTTCTCAATCAGATCCCGCTCCAGGTCAATGACCCTCTCTGTTTTCTCGTCAACAGCCATTTGAAGAGCATCCTTTTCCCGGTCGATGGAAGCCACTGTCCCCCTCAGTTCGTTGATTTCGTCCCTCAGGAGTGCATTGTTGGCATTCATGTCCGCTGGGTTTGGGAAAAGCATTGCACAATACTGAGCACATCTTTCTCAAACAAGATTATGATACAGTTTGTACATGTATGTGTCCTACTTTCCCCATTGATATAATTTGCATTTATAATTCTGCTTATCCAAGAGTTGCATGTTCCCTAGAAAGCAGCTACTCTGTTAGCATCTCAAAGGAGTATGGTACCTGGTATGTGACTACAATATCCCTTGTGCAGAAGCGAAGAGAGAACAGCATGATCATAGGATATCCAGGCAATAATGAAGTGTTGAAATGAAAGGTGTGGATAAGATTGCGAGTTTCCTGCCATACAATAGAACACTCATCAACAGACAAGTTACGGGCCAAGATGCCCACTTACTGATTCTCTCCTCCAGTCTCACGATCCTCTCCTCGGCTACCTGCAGGTCACCTGACTTGGTGTGAAGTCTGCGCTGGTACTCCTCCACCGACTGCTCCGTCTGGTCTGCGATCAACCTGATGGCGAACATTGGTCATGATTACATTGCATCAGGTTAATGGGTCTTCTCTTAGGCATGAAATGGCAATAACCGGGAGTATGGATGGAGCGGATTCCTCAAGATATTGCTCAGCAGAGGAGGATAAAGAATGGACTCCTTGTGATGTAAACTGACTGAGGGTTGAAGTATTGAAAACATAACAGCATTACAGCCACCATTATCTGCAACACTTGTACCAACACAGATCAAGTGGACTAAAAGGCACCTTTAATCACTTCTTGGAAAATACTGGATGATGAAAGAACAAGACTTGTACCTTGCTGCTACACCTGAATCAAATCAAGGGGGGGGGGGGGGGAGGGGGTGCTAAAGCTTGCAATATGCCATTCTGTCACCACAAGTGAGCATCAGATAAAATGTATTGGAAGTTGGTGAGGCTTATTATGGTAAAGGGGGCTTCCATCTACAGCAAACACGTTGCTTGCCTTTCAGGGGAAAAAGGGGAAAACAAAGGCTCAGATAAGGGTAAACATTTGTGAAAGAATAGGACAATAGATTCTGTGTATGTTAACTCTCTGCGTGCCACATTAATTTCTTGTTCACAGGTTAAGTGTGTGAAATTTGTGCATGTTAGACTCACTGGCGCAAAAAGGGTTAACGGGGAGTGGGCATGTTCAACAAACCTCATCTTGGAGGCCTGGGCCTTGGACGCTGAGGCGTCCTCCTTAGCCTCCTCAATTCTCAGCACCTGGGTGCGCACCTGTTCCTCCAGGGTGACTATCATGGCCTGGAGGGAAGAGACACGAGACTGGCTGCTGTTGCGCTCCTGCTCCGCCTGGTGTCAAGGGGGGAAAGGAAGAAATTATCCCCTTCGTTTATCATATTCAACCGTCAAAGATGTCATCTTGCACAGAGCACCACTTTTAAATACCGGTACTAATAGGGTCACCATATCCAACCATTTCCCCAGTCTATAGATCACATACACTGTATTCAATGTACGACTATTAAAATTTGAAGCAATGTAGAATTTCAAATTCTCTGAATGTATGATTAGTTTCATTGTTCAGTAGAAGATGGTGTTCTCCTTATCAGTGTTTCTGTTCATGTTTTTGTTTTTGTTTTGTCTTTGTATGAACATTACTCTTCATCAATTAAATTAAATCTTTACTGGAAATGTCACAAACATTGATCTAAACCAATTATCATAATCTAGAATGAGTACAATGTACTTGTTTATTGAATCTCGTTGCACTTTGTTTGACTCTTCCAAAGTGACTTTCACCCAAGTAAACATTATCAAAGAAATATGTACAAAATGAAGTAATACAACATTAAATCATAATCCTGCTACGTAGATACAAAGTTGTATGTGTATACATACATGATTTTAAACAATTGTCTTTCACACACTTAACAATCTGTGTGACACATAACATAGCCCCCGAGTGCCAGCATAATGCAATGAATGGGTGGAGAAAATGATGAGCAGTGTTAGAAAATACTGCTTAACCCTAACTGTGCTTTGATCACTGACTGGTATGCAACCAGGGCCACATTTCATAAAAGATGTTATGATAGCAACTCTTGCTGGATTGGCAACTTCCCATAGCAACAGCCAATCAGGAGGCTGGATTCTTGTTGTTACCTTGACAATTGCCATTCCAGCAAGAGTTGCTACAGGGTTCATACGCTTCCACATTTTCAAAATTCCCTGACTTTCCATGACTTTCCAGAGCAGAAAATGTAAATTTCCATGACTATTTTACACGATGTACACATCTTATTCTAAAGTGTGTAAAAATACATCATCATAATACTAGGAAGCAAAACACAAAACAAGTGTGTATATTCGGTAATACACACTTATGCTTTGTTCTGAAGGAAGCACCTTAAAGGGGAATTTCCCCCAAACAACAACGTGGATTAGGTGAGTAGAAAACAATTTTAGAAACCCAACAGTAAAATGTTGAGCAAATTTGGATAACCTGTTAACAAGAATTATGCAAAAGTGTGTATGTTGCCCTCTTTGGACAGAACTATGCCAGAATATGTGATATCACAAGAGGACAACTCTCCTTTGAGTTTGTACATAGAATTTCACAATTCTAGTTTTTTTCTTGGATATCGATAATGCAGTTGATCAAGTTCAATAATAAATGTACGCACAATTATCTAAGCCTTAACATCCTCAAGTATAAAGGAGAGGGAAGATGATTATTATTTACATTGAAATGATTGTGTTGTCAATATTCTGTGGTAAAATGCTTTAATTCAAATTCTATATCAAAATCAATGCACTATCTCAATCCAAAAGTAATCATACATTCGTGTTATTAGACAGGGCGCCACACTAACTTCTATTTTTGGTGGCCCGATCCGGCCACCGAAATCATTGATTTCTATTTTTTGGTGGCCCGAAAGTAAAATCTGGTGGCCAAAAAAAAACCAAGAAAAACACAAGAAAAACTAAATCGGTCCTACTAAACATAGAAAAATAAATATTAAGCATTACTGACGTGATACAGGTACCCATGTCTAAAATAAATGAATAGAGTTATCATAAAAGTTGATGCCTATTTACATGTAGGTGGTCAAAACTTACGTTTGAAATGATAAAGTGGGAGCATTTACAGACATTTGTAAACATCCGACACTTGTTTTGGCATTGTAAAGAGCCGAAAGTTACCGTTACTCATTTCTGATTGTGAAAGCAATCATTCAACATTTACTAGTATTTTAACACCTTACGGAGCCGAATGTTACCGTTAATCATTTTCAAAAGTAAAAGCAAACAACTGACATTCATTTTAGCATCTTACGGAGCTGAATGTAATCCTTATTCATTTCCGAACGTGAAAGCAAGCATCCGCTATTTATTCTAGCATCTAACTGAGCCGATTGATACCGTTAATCATTTCCAAATGTAAAAGCAACAATCTGTTATTTATTTTAGCATCGTACGGAGCAGGATATTACCGTTATTCATTTCCAAATTTAAAAGCAAACATCCGACATTTATTTTATTGTCGTACGGAGCCGAATGTTATTGCTGCCCACTTCCGAAAGTGAAATGAATCATCTGACAATTATTTCAGCATCGTACGGAGCCGAATGTTACTGTTTTTCATTTTTGAACGTCAAGGCAGACATCAGACATTTACTTTACCATCAAACGCAGATGAAAGTTACTGTTATTAATTTGGAAATATAATAGCAAATATCCGACATTTATTTTAGCATCGTATGAAGCAGAATATTACTGCTATTCACTTCCGAACGTAAAAGCAATCATCTGACAGTTATTTTAGCATCTTCCGGAGCCGAATGTTATTGCTATTTACTTTTGAAAGTAAAAGCAAACATCCGACATTTATTTAATCATCGTAGGGAGTTGAATATTATTGTTATTCATTTCCGAACGTCAAAGGGATCATTCGACATTTACTTTAGCATCTTCCGGAGCTGAATTCTATTGCTATTTACTTTCGAACGTAAAAGCAAACATCCGACATTTATTTAATCATCGTACGGAGTTGAATATTATTGTTATTCATTTCCGAACGTCAAAGGGATCATTCGACATTTATTTTAGCATCTTCCGGAACTGAATGTTATTGCTATTTACTTTCGAACATGAAAGCGAACATCCGGCATTTATTTTACCATCGTACGGAGTTGAATATTATTTTAATTCATTTCCGAACGTCAAAGCAAATATCCGACATTTATTTCAGCATCTTCCGGAGCTGAATGTTATTGCTATTTACATTCGAACATTATAAAAGCAAACATCAGACATAATCATTGTACGGAGTTGAATATTATTGTTATTCGTTTCCGAACGTCAAAGGGATCATTCGACATTTACTTTAGCATCTTCCGGAGCTGAATTTCAGTGCAATTTACTTTCGAACGCAAAAGCAAACATCCGGCATTTATTTTATCATCGTACGGAGTTGAATATTATTAGTATTCATTTCCGAACGTCAAAGCAAACATTCGACATTTATTTCAGCATCTTCCGGAGCCGAATGTTATCCTTATCCATTTCCGAACGCAAAATCAAATATCTGACATTAATTTTAGCTCCCCATACGGAGCTGAATATTACCGTTATTCATTTCCAAAAGTATAAGCAGACATCCGACGTTTATTTAAGTATCATACGGAGTTGAATATTACCGTTATTAATTTCCAAAATTAAAAGCAAACAACTGACATTCATTTTAGCATCTTACGGAGCTGAATGTTATCCTTATTCATTTCCGAACGTGAAAGCAAGCATCCGCTATTCATTCTAGCATCTAACTGAGCCGATTGATACCGTTAATCATTTCCAAATGTAAAAGCAACAATCTATTATTTATTTTAGCATCGTACGGAGCAGAATATTACCGTTATTCATTTCCAAATTTGAAAGCAAACATCTAACATTTATTTTATTATCGTACGGAGCCGAATGTTATTGCTGTTCACTTCCGAAAGTGAAATGAATCATCTGACAATTATTTCAGCATCGTACGGAGCCGAATGTTACTGTTTTTCATTTTTTGAACGTCAAGGCAGACATCAGACAATTACTTTACCATCAAACGCAGCTGAATATTACTGTTATTAATTTCGAAATATAATAGTAAATATCCGACATTTATTTTAGCATCGTATGAAGCAGAATATTACTGCTATTCACTTCCGAACGAAAAAGCAATCATCTGACAGTTATTTTAGCATCTTCCGGAGCCGAATGTTATTGCTATTTACTTTTGAAAGTAAAAGCAAACATCCAACATTTATTTAATCATCGTACGGAGTTGAATATTATTGTTATTCATTTCCGAACGTCACAGGGATCATTCGACATTTACTTTAGCATCTTCCGGAGCTGAATGTTATTGCTATTTACTTTCGAACGTAAAAGCAAACATACGGCATTTATTCTATCATCGTACGGAGTTGAATATTATTAGTATTCATTTCCGAACGTCAGAGCAAACATTCGACATTTATTTCAGCATCTTCCGGAGCCGAATGTTATCCGTATTCATTTCCGAACGCAAAATCAAATATCTGACATTAATTTTAGCTCCCTACGGAGCTGAATATTTCCGTTATTCATTTCCAAAAGTATAAGCAGACATCTGACGTTTATTTAAGTATCATACCGAGTCGAATATTACCGTTATTCATTTCCAAAATTAAAAGCAAACATCTGACATTTATTTTAGCATCTTACGGAGCCGATTGTTACCGCTGTCCATTTCCAAAAGTAAAGGCAATCCTCCAACTTTTTTTTTTTTTGGTGGCCCGATGTGCGTTTTTTGTGGCCACGGGCTACCGGGCCACCGTTAGGGTGGGATTTCACGGAGCACGCGAACGATTTGCGAACGACGCGAATGACAAAATCCAACATTCGGAAAAGTTTTTCTCCGAATGCGTTTCGACAATGAAGCCGAAAACTATTCTTGCGCAATTTGTGCGAAGTTTCCACGACGTTTGTGCGAATGTCGTGTGTATCATTGCTAAAGTACAGCATGTTACGTTCACGAAGAACACGCGACGGAAATGCGAACAACGAAAATTTTTCAATAATCATGGGAGGAAATGTACCCAAGGAGAGGTGGAAGCTGTCTTGAGTTGATTTTTTTTTCTTTCCTCTATTTCTCCTTTCTTTTTCTCTCATTTTTCTATCCTGTGCTTGCCTACATTTTTTTTCCCCTAGGACCTATCTCCACTACAAGTAGTAAAGCATTTGATTTTTTTTAAGCAATTCCTCCAACACATAATCTCTATAGTTTAAAGGAAATTTTGCATACTTTAGATTAATATTAAGTGTATTCTGCGATTTTTTTTTGTATATCAAACATTTCTTTCTCTTTGCTAGTCTTTAATTTCTTTTGTTACTGTAGTTGTTAATAATTGTTTGATGTTTAGATGTATGCTACGACTTTTATTTGTAGAAAACGTATAGGTAATATATCCCCCAAACGTGCGCTAAACGTTCGCGAGAATATCTCAAAAGGTATGCGAACAGTTTGCGATTACGTCGTAAAATGATCGGAAAAACTTCGCAGATTTCGCGTAACATACGCGAGACATTCTCCAAAGTTTCGGAGTCTGTTTGGGGTTTCACGAACATTTTGCGAACATCGCGCGTGTCTTGCGAAGATCTTGCGCATATGACGAGGCTTTAAAGACACTTTCGAGAACAATTCACGAGCAAATCACGACCAAGTGTGTGGAAAAGGTTCGCCAAAAATTTCAAACTTTTTTGAAATTCTCGCCGAAGTAAAAACGACATTCGCGAACAATTGACGACGCTTCCGAACCCTCACGTTCGTTTGGCGATCTTTTGCAGACTAAAATACGAATGCTGGATTTTGCCATTCGCGTCCTTCGCAAATCGTTCGCGTGCTCCGTGAAATCCCACCCTTAGTGTCGAGCCCTGTATTAGATGACTGACGCTTCGATCATGCACGCAATTTAAAATAATGCCATTCACATCATCAGCAGCGCTCATGTCACGTATGTACATATGTGTACACAAAGGCACCACGGCACCTTACATCACTGCCAGTCGATAGTCATACACACAAGTACACGTGCACATGCCCATGAAAGACGCAATTAGACACCAATGTGCGTGGAGTTTGTTACGAAAACGGTCTTAATACGAGAAACCACAAATTTGACAAACTATTCTTCCTTTGTTGATAAGAGAAATCAAATATCATTTTAACAAATATCTTGAAAAAATGATTTTCCCTGACTTTCCAGAAGAAATAGATGGATTCCCTGACTTTCCCTGACTTTTTGCTTCTGGAAAAAGTATTTTGAAATTCCCTGACTTTCCAGAAATTCCATGACGCGTACGAGCCCTGTTGCTATCATATCAACTCTTTATGAAATGGGGCCCTGGAGTAATTGCTTCACTGACTGGTGCAGGTATCCAGAGTGTAACAAGTAATGAATAGAGATTGTAATCCCAATAAATCCCTATTGTATCCATGTGGTCTTCCTGTTGGACTGAGACACATTGCTACATCTGAGTGGGCTGGCTAATCTTTAAAGGGGCATCGTCCCGGTGGTGTAGAGGGCGCTGTTGATGATACTGCCGATCACCGTTAGCATTGATACGAAGATTACCGAAGTTGAGCTGTCATCAAGAGTAAAGTGCGTAGTTGTTGCTAAGTAACGTTGCCTGCGTTGCCTTCTCTGCGCATCGCGCAGTCTGTAGTAATGCCATGGTGCGTGCATATGTGCTTGTTATTATGACATCACAAAAGAACTTTGCTAAAAGCTGTCTTCCTCCTCACCCGAATCATGAGCCGAACTGTGATCCGACCACTGACTACAGTGAATCGGACTTCTTCAGACTCGGGGAAGTGGGCCAAAGCGTAAGCGCTAGAGAGGAGTCGATAGCGTAGGTCTCTATAGGAAACTTGTGACGTGCCCCACGTACGCATTTGACTAAAACACCGGGACCATGTACCTTTAACTTGGTCAAGTTTGAATGGATTACTGGGTGCTGATGACAAAGCTTGGTAATAAAGCTAAATAGTACTGAGGCATATAAAGAGTTGAGTGTTGGTGCTCTGTGCGCACACTACAAAGGAAGACTTTGTGAAGCTGGATTACCGCAGTACCTGCTCGAGTCAGTTTCAGTCTCTGATGACATATCTAAACAAACATGGAGTTTTGCATTGGCTAGCAAAAGATATCATCTTGTGAGAGCAACAATCATATAAACACTCCACAAATACTTTTCGCATACAGTCAGTCACATGCTGCAAAGTACCTTTTGTAGAAGGAGCTCCAAGTCTTCCACTCTCTGTTCAAGTCTGGCTTTGTCACCTAGGTGAGTGTCGGTAGAAATCTGGGAAAGGGACGGGGAGAGTCCTCAATGATAACATTAACCCACTGGGGATGACCTGATTTTGCTATAACACGTATTTCTCATAGACACCTAGCCGAGTGTACTTGGGACTAGTCTTCAACAGGTTTACAATGCATGACAGAACATTATGGCTAGAAATGGGCTGCCAAACTCTGCATGTCACAAAACATTCTGAAGAAAAATATCCATGAACAAGATATGAAAGTTTAGTTAAATTTCAGGGGGGGGGGGGGGATTATACTTCAACTAGAAATGTCGCTACGGCGACTGGTGTATGCCTCCGCCATAATGCATGGTTCTCCTAATAGGTCTATAGTACAATGTCTTGACAATGTGTGATGACAGTTTCACACAATTGGCAAAATATTAAAATGATAGGTTTGTCACAAATGTGCTGAATGTTCACTTTCCTAGAACTAGGTTCATGTGGATGAATGATTAAAACGTCAGAGTGCAGGTATTTGGGGGAACTGATGATTTTTACTTGACTTTTGACCCTTTTATATTAAGTTTATGCATTGAGTAATTTTCAAGGTATTGAGAAAAAGTATAATTTCAGTATCAAATGGTAAAATAGTATTATCTAAACCTGGCCTTTGACCTTTGACCTCACAGTTCCAAAGAGAATCACTGTTAGGTAGAACATGCATAAATATGTAAGTTTCATGATAATACAATTGTACCTTGAGTTACTTTTGAGATATGGAGGAAGAAGTGCAATTTAGCACTTTCACTTGACCTTTGACCTTTTGGCAACAAACTTTCCACAGAATATATATTGGGTTATACATGCATACATAGAGTTAAAATAAATCCTTCAGGCATTGCATAAATATAAGGAAAGTAGTGATATTTTGAGGAGTTGACCTTGACCTTTGACCCCCCTGACCTTTGACCCATGACCCCCAACTTCCCTAGATGATCACTGCCCATCGGTACATGTATATACTAAGTTCCATGAAGATACCTCGAACCATTTGCGAGATATGGAGAAAAAAATGAAATTTCAACCTTTTTTCACAAAATATCCTGTGACCTTTGATCTTTGACCCCGTGACCCTAAAATCAAAACAAAGCATCATCCCCCCAGGATATACCCTCCTACCAAGTTTGATGCAAAACCACCTCACGGTTCTTGAGATATCGACAAAAACAAAACGGGACAGACGTACAGACGTACAGACGTACAGACGTACGGACGGACGTACGGACGGACGTACGGACGGACGGACGAACCGAAAACATAATGCCTCCGGCCACTTCGTTGGTGGAGGCATAAAAATCATATTACAAGTGTTTATTCAAGATGCAGAAAAGAATATAATATCATAAACACACACTATTTGCTAGCTCAGCTGGGACCATTTACACACGTGTACTCTAAAAGTATAATAATACCAATTCAGTGAATTTGCTCCTAAATATGTTCTTTAACAACATGAACGGTGTGGTCTTACCTTGAATACACATGATATAGTAGGTACTCAGGAAGTCTATTTCTCTGTTCACATACATGTACTTTCTCTTAGTGCTTAACAAAATTTAGTACATTGAATATATCTATCTTCCTCACCATCTTTTTCTGATTTCAGTCTGAAACCAGACTGCATAGTCGAGATACATCGCTTATCTTTATATTGGCAGTAACACTAAATTTGCGTACACATTCTAAAGCTGAAAATGTTCAGACAACTTGCACAAGATTTCAAAATAGCAAAAAATGGGAATTACATATTTGAATTGTTGCAAATAGACTACGAGACCCATCTGACTTTTTTCTTTCTTTCTTGCCCACATTAAGCATTAAGCTATGAAAGCTATTAAATCGAAAGCAAGTACAAGGAGGATAATTTTATGTAAAAACACTCTTCAATATGATATGAAAGAAAGATGTTATTCAGAGGGGTGAACGCTCAGGTTTGAGTTTCTTCAGTTTGTCTCCCTCTACAAATGAAAATTTGTTAAGATCTTAACTGCTGATCTGTAAATTAACAAACATGTCAGAAAAAAGGAACGAGTCCCACTGGTTCCTTTTTTCCGACATGTTTGTTAATTTACAGATCAGCAGTTGCGATCTTAACAAATTTTCATTTGTAGAGGGGGACAAACTGAAGAAACTCAAACTCTTCAATATACATATTTTGCCTTCTAGCTAGAGTCACTCAAAGTGCCATTAAGCTTTTGGACCATCTTCAAAAAATAAATGAATGTATAAAAAATAATAACAGAGCCACACACTACAAACTACAAACTTCCTTGTGGAAAGATTATATAGTGTTGATATTGGAAACAAAAGAAAGCAAACACGTCATCAATGAGATGTCTAGTGATATCCAGCTCTGTGATTGTGTGAGATTGTGTTTTGTGTTTTATAGGATTCTATTACTGAAAATCAAGACAAATGGTTCTGGCTGCAGGCCACAGTTATCAAACTTTTGCCAGAAACAGCAGGCAAGAAAAAAAAAAACTTGCTAGTTCCTTATGGCTCTATGCAATGATTTAACCTTCTCATTTAGATATGGCGAAGTCCCAAAACAAACAGCAATTCACCTTCAGGCGTTCCCTCAGACTATCACGTTCGGTGGTCATGCGGCGGAGGTCAGCGATGGCATCATCGCGCTCATTGCCTACCCGTCTGACAATGGACTGGGCTGCCAGGGATGCCCTGGAGGACTTGGGTGACTTGACCGCTTCCTGACGTAATCTCTGAAGCTCATCGTTTGCCTGCAAAGTTCACAGTATGCACTCTTTCATCTATTTTGAATATTTCTTTATTGTCATCTTCTCAACACATACCTTTATTTTTACTTTTTTTTCTGTGTGTCATAAGACATTCTAGTGATTGTTATATGCCATTGATCAGTTGCAACACTAGCAATTCCACCTCTAGCTGCCAAGGGATGCTATACACTGTGCATAACAATGTGTGTGTGTGTGTGTGTGTGTGTGTGTGTGTGTGTGTGTGTGCGCGCGCACGCACCCATTTGACATATTATGTTTATGAAATTAAGGAATGAATTATGCCATTCAATTATAGACAAATACATACCATTCAATCAAAATCTAGTGCAGCACTGTAGGAATGAAAAGTCATTGAAATGAAGACTATACCGCTGGTATATATTCTGGTGTGGGGAAAGGAGAATACACTTTCGGTCTTTTGCATGTATGGAGCAGCGGGAACATGACAGCCAATACACCTATAAAAATTCTTGCTATCTGATTGGTCGACTGCCCATTACACGATATTCACTGAAAAGTAACACTGCAGGCTCTCTCTCTCTCTCTCTCTCTGTGTTGAAAGTGTCAAGATACTGTTCAATAATATTGTCAAAGTGGATGTTTTCGTGCGAGTAATTTTTCATGCTTGTCCGGGCAAGATGAATTTTGAGTGTTTTCAATTCCGCAGGAATCAAGACATTAATAGTCGAACACATACGACATGTAAAAATATTAGCATGTTTTTATTTTCACACTGGTTTCCGGTTGCACGAAATGCGCAAAAATATTTCCACTTTTACAGTTTCTAGTACATTAGAATGGAATAAGTTATGCCATAAATAATATTGCAGTTTTCCCTCACATCATTCCTTGGCATGTTAACTTCAAAACTGAACACACTGCTGTAGCCGCCTTTCATCTTTATACTTCAAGCTTTCTATTGAGATTTTTCCATGCAATATGAATGTAATCCACTGATGTGATACACATGCATGTTTTTTGTTGTTGTTGTTGTTTAGGGTTTTTTTTTTCCTCCAATACATCCACACTACCGGTAGTTACCTATTGTATCAACTGATACATGCATGCAAGAAGTGTTGGAACTTTTGAATCAGTCTTACCTGCTGATATAAGAGATTGACCTTGTCTCTTTCAGATGTCAGCACTTTAACATTAGTTTGGATCTGTCAGAGTGAGGATCATTGTGATAAGTGAAAACTAGAAACATAGATGGAATACATTTGAATGTCAGAGTCAGGG
Source organism: Diadema antillarum (assembly GCF_040938485.1). Taxonomy (NCBI): domain Eukaryota; kingdom Metazoa; phylum Echinodermata; class Echinoidea; order Diadematoida; family Diadematidae; genus Diadema; species Diadema antillarum. The sequence goes on along the minus strand of NW_027272022.1, from coordinate 990,819 downwards.
ATATATGCCATCAAGTACAAAATGCACTGCATGGAGTTTCGTGTGCAAGTATTAACTTCAAGTGTTAAAGTGTACACTTTATTTGTGATCCTTCAAACATGGCAACACAAAACACTAACTACAGCATAATCCTAATGTAAATTAAATTATTTCATCATATTAATTAAGAAAAACAACAACCCATGAACTCAAAGTATTAAAGTCCCGACATTCTTGGTGTAGTAAGACACTTACAATGTGGATATCAGAAAGCAAAACAGAGAGCAATGTAAATCCACATCATTTATCAAATAATGATTCCATTTTACTTTCTTTTGCCCCTTTTGAGGTGACACCTTTGAAGATGGGTAAGGCAATCAAAAAGGAACTAGCCTGGTTAATAAACATGAAAATTCATCCATCATGTTGTAAATAAGAAAAGAAATGGATATATCAAAAAAGAAGAGAAAGGAGAAGATGACACCTCAATTTAGAAGCAATATTGATGTTTCTCATTTCTTCTATCAAAAAAAAATAAACAGAAAGGAAAGACAGAGGAAGAGAAAAAGAAGAAAGAGGAAAAACAGGAGATTTTCCCCTATACAAGGTGCAGTGGTTCAATGATTGTTTACAATAATCTGTAATTATTGTGCCAGTTCCTTGTGAAGTTATTTGAACACAACCAGCTACTGCCTGTACATCAGATGTCATGTGAAGTTGTTGGTGACAAATGTCAGTCAGTCCGCAGCGCGAGCGAAAACGCACATATCTATTCAAGTCGTATGCACGGCTGAGCGGTGCTTGCATACGTAATGAGCAGATACATGGTCATGAATAAATCCGTGTAGAACGAGTACTTCTTGTCAGTTTTCGACATTTTTACTATCGACTGAAAGAGAAAACATTAGCAAATATGCTCATGATCAAAATAAAACGGAAAAGAAGAATATAGAATATCAAAATCTCTCTTGAAGTTCGGTATGTATTCAAAAATATTCCTTCACGTTTGACGCCAAAAAAATAACCTGAAATCTTTCATACCCCTCTAAAATATGGTGAAGACCATGTCCCTAAAGTATATAGTATCACAATAAGGGCACGTTTTCTCATCTTCATTTCAATACGGGTCAGGAACTAGCAAAATTCAGAGACATGTCTAGCGTCGAGTTTAAAAAAGATTATCATCGCGTTTGCACCGGAATTCCGGGTCTGTGATTGGTCGAAATCTGTCGCAAGACGCGGCGTGTCGCATTGCGTAGCATCCATTGGCTGCTGACTCAATGCTGTGAGTTCAAAAACTATGTATCAGATAAAAGTGTCATTGATATGAGTAATAGCTGAATAGTGTACAATTGAGTAGGAGGTAATTTGAAAATGAAAGCGTATATTAGTTTCATGAAATCCATGATTTTTTTAAATGTTAGGTTCCAGATTGTGATCGAATTTTCACTCTCTATACAAAACTTGAACTTTACACAGGAACCAATGATGTGTATGTGAGTGTGCACTTACAATGACCCTGAACAATGGACCTGGCTACCACCTGTCCCGAGCTCTGCTGCAAGGCACATGAATGCTTTATCAATTATTCATGTGGATTGCTCTGAGCACTGCTAGTCTGAATTCTTGACACAGGGTGAAATGCATGCACATGAAAGAAGTAAGCACATGTTTCCATGTGCTTGCACACACCACATTTTAGAATGAACAAAGACTAGCTGTGATAGTGGAATTCCTCATGAAGCATTCCAATCCTGGTCATTGTCCATGACCATTGTCTGGGTATCAACAACACACTCCACGCGTGTTCATTCACTACCCCACTTCCGGTAAGAAAACATAATTTGCCTTGTTTTCCACAGGAAAATTCACAACCTTAAAAATGGTGCCCCTCTTCGTTTTTTAATTGATCATACTCGCTCAAGTTTCACGATTGTGAAATCGAAGAAATTACAGAGATCTATTTTCAATACCAGTCAGGAACTAGCAAAACATTAAACTATGATCTAAAAGCTTCTTGAACACTGGCAAAATAATCGTTTATTTTGATGCTAAAATGGACTACTATATTGAGATCAAAAATAGGGAAATTAGGTATCAAATTAATGAGCATAATCAGCTCTATAACTTACCTAACCATCCTGGGTCAAACAATGCACTGTGAAAGCTATGAAAGCTGTTATTGCGACCTCTGCAAAAACTCTTGTGAAGTATTGCGAAATCTCGTCAGTCTCAAGGGCACAAACTGCGCAAACGTGATTCTGAATAAAATTGTCGTTCGTGCCTCATTATCGCACACGCTGCGGACTGACTGATGTGGGATTAACCGAATTACTTACCTCAGCCATGTGCCTCTCAAATTTGTCGAGGAGAGACTGCAAGTCGTCACGTTCCCTCCTGAGTTTGAGCATCTCTGCTTCATCTGATATCCTCTGGAACAGAGGATATTAGAAAGCAACAATCACTACTTAATCATCACTACTACAATTCTTGTTACAGTATCCGTCAATCATCTTTGGCTAACACCACTACCCATCCCACATCTCTTCCTCACACAAGCAAAAAAAAAAAAAAAAAAAAAAAAATGCATAAAACTGTTTCATGACAGCTTGACTGGCATATACTGTATACGCCGTTATTTTCGCGAGGGTTTCATTCTTGCGAATTTCGCGAGCTTTGGGCTGATCGCGAAATTAAAGACACGCGAAAATATTACCCTGTCATACCTTATGTGCAAATTGATGACAAAATGCATCCAACGCTGGCCAGACCAGAACGCGGCTGTTACATCGGCCAGTACGTACACATACTAAGTACTATATTACTAGCACGTACGTTACAGTGCGACCGATTGTGGAAGTGCAGTACGATGCTAAACGTGCATTAAAATGTGCTATCTCCGTGCTACATTACCCTATGCGAACGAAAACCAGCTCGACGTGGTTGGGTACACGGATGAGACCTAGGGATGCATGTAGCTCGACCAGACGCCGCGTGTGCAGGGACGTGCAGACGCCATGCGCAGCTAGGTGTAGCTAGTGCGACACTTGTGTACAGCGACAGGGCCGTGTACTAGAGTACTAGTATATAGGATGCATGTAAAACTTTCGCTAGCGCTAGCGCAGCTCTGAAACTTTGTCGTCTATTTGTTGCAACATTTGGTAGGTACCGAGTACTGGTGAATGCCGTAATTGTTTCATTTTATAAATCTTCTACTGTGTCGTTTCTATTTTCATGTTTGGGAAGTCATAATGCAAATGGAAAAACGTTACGAGTACGTTGGCAAGTGTTTGAACGTGTTTCTCGGGCTTGGCAGTAGACCCTACTAATACTATTAATCGCGAATTTAACAACACGCGAAATTGCCACTGATACCGTGATTCGCGAAAATATCTGTATGCGAAAATATTGGCGTATACAGTATATTTCAATTTTTTCCAGCTTTATTTACCACAAAGTCTTCCAAAGTATGTTCCTGCCTCTTTACCAGTGACTGAAAAAAAGGGACACATCATCTTGTAGAAGGAAACAAAGAGCATGGTTTATTTAGCATTTGTTGCTGCATATCAAGTATAAGAACTGTTCACTACCATGTAAAAGTACATCATAGTAAGCTTGCCAAGTTTTCGCAATACTACTGATCTGATGGCATCATGGTGATGACGGTCAACTTAGCTCTTTAAGCAAAATTTCAGTCAACTTAGCTCTTAATGCAAAATTTCAGTCAACTTAGCTCTTTAAGCAAAATTTCAGGTAGGAACCTTCTATGTTCATTTATCTTTATTCATTTCATTGCCCAATTCTTTATTTTGTGAGAAACAGTGGCACCCACGTATTCTCTATTGGATGATGCAAGTACTTATTCATACTTGCATTTCAGACAACTGTGTGACTGCATGAATGAATGTTTAGTAATCTTGATAACAACAGATCGTAGCAAGAACTCACCAGATCTCTCATGGCAGATATGTTATCCTTGCGGAGGGGGCTGCTGGCTTTCTGAGCAGCCCTGAGGGCCTTCAGCGTCTCATATTCTCTCTTGTAGAAGTTCCGTTCATCCTCCAATACCCGGATGATGGCTTCATAATGGGCATCGGTCTAAAATCAGTAAAATAATACATTCTGATTAACCCCTTGTGTGCCCTGTCCTTGCTTCCATGGGCAAAACTTGAAAAACAAATCTCCTACAACTTTGTCAACTCCTTGTTAACTAAGGTTATGATACATCTAGAGCAAGCCCTATTAAAACCATTCAATAGTCCCACCAAGTGGCCTTTGTGAGATTTACTACACTACCTTGTGGCTGAGTATGGTAACCTATGAACATGCAACACTCTTTTCCAGTTGGGAAACTACAAGTAGTCTGATGATAAAAAGCACAACAGGACTGTCATCTGTCCTTGAAAATGCATGATGTTAGGTAAAGCTCAGTACAGGGTTCCTTTAAAGTTTCTAGATAGTATGAGTGAAGTGAATAGAGCCCAACACACCTCAACCCCATTCTTAAAGAGCAATCTACAAGCACAAACTCAAAATTAAGCTGATGAAAGAAGGCAGGATAATAGTTTACTGTTAAAGTAGATATTTTCGCGTGACTAATTTTTCGCGCTCAGTCGGGTAAGAAGAGTTTTGCGTGTTTTTAATTCCCCAGAATCAAGACATCAAGTACTGGAACACATGGCAAGCAAAAATATTTGTGCGCTTTTATTTTCGCACTAGTTTCTGGTTGTGTGAAATGCGTGAAAATTTCAACATCACGAAAATTTCCACTTTTACAGTACTGTTGTGTGGGAAAATCTGCAAGATGCTGTGACAGCAGGAAAAGAAGAAGAAAAGATCTGATCTAATGGTGAATAGAGGTAAAGAGTAGGAGAAACGCAAACTCAGAAAACTAATGCTATGGCCTAACATTTCTTTTACTTTTAAATTTCTGTCCTATGTTTTTTCCTTTTTTTCTTGCAGAAATATCTACACCAATTGTTGATAAAAGCTCAATAATGGATAAGAGACAGGAGTGCGTATAGAATAGGGTTCGTGTAGAATACTGGATAATATACTGGATAAGATTAATTTTGCATTTATACATTTATGTGGAGTATTGATATTATGTTGATGTTACGATTTAAAAAGGGATGTCCTTGATTGATTTGTTATTTTGTGTATGTTGAACTGTTATATTTTCTCATTTTGTTGCAGGGCCCCCTAGGATAACAGTGTGTAAACCACTGATGGGGCTACCCTGGGTAAAGAAAAAATGAAAAAATAAATATGCTACACTTCAATACTCATTAAAAATGAAATCACAGGAATTGGAAGGTGCAGACCTTTGTGTCTTTACTTGTAGAGCGGCTGGGGCTTGCACTCCTGCTCCCTTTCCCTGGGCTCTGGCTCCTCTTGGGGCTCCGGTCCTTGGCCCCACTGGAGCTGGAATCCTTGTTGCGTAGGATGCGGTTGAGAACCTCCACCTCTCCCTTGTAGTAGTCTCTCTCCTCTTCCAGAGCCTTTGTGTAGCTGTCCAGCTTGGTGGGTGGGGCATCTTTTCGCGCCTTGCCACCGACCTTTTTACGCATTCGCTCCAGCTCAAGCACGAGCTCCCTCTCTGTTGAGCAAGAAAAGACAGGAATGATCAATGTCCCCTATTAATGACATCCCACGAAACCAGCTCCAAATTAACCTTTTAATTCACATTTAACAGTAGGTCCTACACATGTTGAGGCCCTCTCATGTACAAATTACTGGTATATTCTTAGAACTAAAATGCATCAGGATGATATTGAATTTGAAAATATTACATAGAATGTGCTTTCACTTAGTTAAGAGAGCAATAGATTTCATCTCAATTTGCTTGGTAACACTAACTGTTTAATAGTCTTGTTGTTTGTCCGCAACACAAACTACAGGATGTCAACAACACCACAGTAACATGGCTGTAACTGCTATTACGAGGTAGCTATGGTACACCTTACTTGATGAGCATACTGGCATGAAAATGACAACAAAGTTATAACTAGAAATGTCGCTACAGCGACTGGTTATACCCCCGCCAAACAACATTTCGTAAGCTTTGGTCAAAACAACATTTGATAAGCTTTGGTCAAAAAACTGAGGAAGTAGTTAAATCCGCAAGATCTTTCCTTGATCTTCTGCCATTAATATGCCGTTACCATGGCAACGTACTTTCGGGTACTGTCGAAAAATGCGTCTTGCACATCTACAACCAAAGGCACACATCTGTACCAAGTTTCATGGAAATTGGGCAAAAACTGAGGAAGTAGTTTGCAACACAAAATTTTCCATCATTTTGGCTCATAATATGTGAGCTGTTACCATGGCAACATATTTTTTGTCACTGTCAAGAAATGTGTCATGCTGACCTATATCCTAAGACAAACATTCAATATGAATTCCATGAGAATTGGAAGAACACTGATGAAGCAGTTTTGCCATGAAGCATTTTGCCCTATATTTTACCAATAACATGCCGTTACCATGGCAACGCACTTTTTGCCACTGCGGAAATATGTGTCTTGCACATTAATATATTCAGATGAACATCTGTACCTAATTTCATAAAAATTGATCAAAAACTGTGGGAGGAGTTCGCGACGCAAGATTTGTACCCATTTTTGCCCATAATATGCCGTTACCATGGCAACGTACTTTTGGGTACTGTCAAAAAATACGTCTTGCACATCTACAACCCAAGGCACACATCTGTGCCAAGTTTTATGGGAATCGGTTGAAAACTGAGGAAGTAGTTCGCGACGCAAGATTTGTACCCATTTTTGCCCATAATATGCCGTTACCATGGCAACGTACTTTTGGGTACTGTCAAAAAATATGTCTTGCACATCTACAACCCAAGGCACACATCTGTGCCAAGTTATATGGGAATCGGTTGAAAACTGAGGAAGTAGTTCGCGACGCAAGATTTGCAACGGACCGACCGCCCGACCGCCCGACCGCCGATTCCTATATACCCCCTTCAAACTTCGTTTGGCGGGGGTATAAACATCTGCCTAATTTACAATTGTCACTTCCTTCCAATTTCATTGCTTTTTATTTTATGAGTGAAGATGCCTGTAATCTTACATTCATATTTTTACTTTTTACCTCACAAGATGATTCACATAAGAAAAACAGTAAGATTTCATGAGTCACTCTCTCAAACATAAGCCTTCCACTAGGTCCCTATTTCAAATTGAAATTTGTAACTGTAATTTCAATTATTCAAGTTACCACAGAATGGCTTCACTCTCAGGGATGAGTGGCTGTTGCCTGACAACTGCCATAGCAACTGATGTACAATGCTTAGTGAAAAGGGAGCCCTGAAGCTTAGTACATACCATTTGCTGTGAGCTTGTTGACTCGCTCGCTGAGCTTGCGTTTGTCCTCCTGGATTTTGTCTACTAGGTTCTGCAACCTCTTGATGTTTTGCTGTTTGGCTGCTCCCTCACTCCTCAGTGCATCAATGTCATCGAGTAGATTCTTTCTTTCCTGGATTATCAGCAAAAAAACAAAACAAAAATATTGTTGAAGAGTCAACATCTCACTTGAAGTCATTCCCAAATTTCAAACAGAAACCAATGATGCGTACTGGTTTATGTTGCAGTAGGAACGTTCTCATTGCAAAAGATTTGAAATTCAGCTGGTGACCTGATCGCCACCTGAAATAACGGATAATTGTGTGCGCATGAGGATGGTACCGCACATTGTAAGTAATGTTTTCATTGCATTCAAACGTGATGCCTTATTTTGGGTCATAATTAGGATTGCGACCAAAATTTCAAAATGAAAAAGGACCTCTTGAACACGCCTAATCATATCATTCTAGAAAAAGTTGTTCTACAAAAATTGCAAGGAACAAAATTTCGCTTCATTTTTTGATCCAAAACTTAATCATTCTGAAGTGGAAAAATTGCTCAAAATTCACAAAATATGAAAAATTGAAGATTCACTAGGTTGGCCCATTTCACCTATTTTGAATCCTTGCATAATATGGGGTTGCATGACTTATTTTGTTTGATTGTGATGCAAGGTCACAAATATTTAGAGTGGTTTTAAAACGCAGGGTATGTGCAACATAACAAGCCTATTCTGGCTTTCTACATGCATATCATTTTCCGATCAACCACACACACAATGATAATGAGTTTCTGTACTTCACGTACCTATGCTATCTGATTTCCCCATTTTTAATGTGTGTCTTTTTCATAATCTCGCCTGGTTTGGTCAGTGTTTCCATTTTTTCAAACTACACTTTTTGTACAATTTGCTCATATTCTTTTTTAATATTTTACAGTGTATATCTATATACTGAATCAGAAATAAAGATTAAATTGAAAAAAAAAGTTTTTCAAGTCATACAAAGGCATTGATGAATCGCTTTACCTGTCTCAGCTGCTCCACCTCAATGTCCAGCTCCTTGATTTCCCTGGTGCTCTGAGTGAGCTCTGTCTTGGCCTCAATCATGTCCTTGTCGGCTGTAGCCATAACACTGTCCCGGTCAGCCTGCAACCGCTTGGCCAGACGGTCAACGTCGCGGAGCTCGCCGGCCAGTTCATCGTTGCGCCCCTTGAGAACGATATTCTCCTCGACAGCTGCCTCCCTCGCTTGTCTGGAGTCTTTCAGCTCCCTCTCAAGTTCACGGTTTGCCTGCTGTAGGTATTCAATCTGTTCCAAATATGCATGGTGGTTAGAAAAAACAACATTTTTTGATAAAAACAACACATTCATAACATTGACTATCACCTCAGCTTTATTCATAATTTGTTCCAGTATTGTAACTGGCATATCAATTGTGGCTTTTGTTCAAATTGTATTTTCAATATTTCTGTAATTCTGTCAAATGTAAATGCAAAAAGTTTTGAAATGTTTGCAGAATACAATGGCTTTTGCAAACAACCTACCGATCCATGTGACATGATAAACAAAACATTTACAAAAAGTATTAGTCAATGTATTTTTCAAATGTACACATTAACACAAATGCCATGTTAATTTTAATGTCATTATAGTGCAAGAACAAATATTCAGTTTTTGCTACATTATAGTGCTAATTCTATCGCATGAATTGTTGGATAGTGAAAGGATGCTGTAAAGTCACTTTGCTGAAGTCATTACCTGGATGTTGAGATGTGATATGAGCCTCTCATTGCTGCGATTCTGGGCTTCTGTAGACACTACCTCTAGAGGGCGTCCTCCTTCAAGGAGACGACTAAGTCTCGATATCTCTTGGTCCCTGTTATCCACCTGCAAAAAAACCCACAATTTGTAGTTCATTAACATGGAAATGGAATGGGCTGAAAAAAACATTACACAATTTCATAAATTGAACATGTACAATATGTACTAGGATCACACCTTTTATTCTATTGTGCATGAGATATGTAAGCTGTCAATCAGCTGCTGGAGAATTTTCAAACAAATTTCAGAATTTCAATGTGAAATTTTCCTGATTTGCACTGTATTTAGCAGAGAACAACATTATAAATAATACTTCATATGGAAAACAAAAACAAAAACAACCATGTTAAATCATGCTGATTGCTTTCTAATGTTATTGTAGTGATGGAGAAGTTTCACGATGCAAGTTTGGTGATACGGTAAGTACTTCAAAACATCAAACACCACACTGAGTTGGCAAGCTGGTCAGTTCAATGGGAAGTGTAGTACGTATGACAACATGTGACTCATATTGACCTTTACTTTGCCCATCAGGTGAAAGCTAAGGCAGGTCTAAATGTACTGTGAAAGCTGCTTTTTTCATGAGGGTTTAATTTGCATAAATATTATAAATCACCGTTGGGCCACAAATTTAAGATTTTAACAATGAGCGAAACCTCCAGCTGATGCACTAGTGGACAAGCATTGGTGCACTTACGATAGCCAAAGGTGTCAAATCACGAATACAACATCTCGAAAAATTGTCTAATTGACCTCCTCATTCATGAATATTTCAACAGAGATATCTGTTATGCATAGATCTACTATACAACAAACAGGTGCAACCTGTATGTAGTTTCTGTATGGTTATTGAATATGAAAACAAAATCTTGCAGCAGAAGAGGCAGATGACATTTCCACTTCCAAACACCAATGTTCACTTTATTTGGTGAAATTGACAACTTAGCTTAATTATTGAATCGATCATCCCATCATTTATACAATTTTAAAAATAATACACAATATCATCACAATCAATTCAAATGGATGTGTATTGAGTTGCAATGTTTGCTTAAAGAACTTTCTCAGAAGAGCTTGTTGCACTGAGTTAATTGCGTGATTCTTACAATGTGCTACATGGTGTAAACCTCCTCTGTGCCACATTATTCTGAGACTGCAACATGAGTGCTTTTAGAAAACATTGTTTTTGAAGCCAGGTAACTTTTTTGAGAAGCCTTTTAATGCTAAAATTGCAGTTCTAAAGAGCAAAGTAAGTTGTACAGAGAAAATTGCAAGCTTTGTGATGTAAAGTCATGACAAAGCTACTATGGCTATGATGCCTTACTGTACCAATACTGTGGCAAATTGCAATTTATTGATCCAGGTGTGCGCAGTTGTGCCTTTAAGCAAAATATGCCAAGTTGGCAAGCCAATACCCGAGTTGGTTGTGATATGGTATGCAAAGAGCTAATGAATGACAATGACTTCATCAAATAGATTAAATCTGTTGCAGACTGTACTCTACAGCCAGAATAACTGTCCACATACAAAGAAAAAATTCCAGTAAAAGTCATGATACACATACATGTACCCGCAATGGCCGACTTACATTCACCAGGCTTAACTAACATGGAGAATGCTGACTAGTGAGTCATAGTAACAATGTGTCAACCAAACTCCCAACAAATTTTCAAAATGTTAAAATGTAGGCCTATTTATTTTGTACACTCTTTCATAGATGCCCTGAATACGAAAACACAAAGTAAAATTGCTATCATATACACTCTGTACCTCCATCTTTGCTTTGCAACACTAGTTTCCACCTAGAGCTGCGACTCGAAGTGTAACGTTACAGAGACAGAGTATGATGGGAGGTTGTGTTTACCCGGACACTATAAACGTCTTTAAGTTCGCGCGTGAAAACTTACCTATTTTACACAGAATATGCACCCTTCTTTACCTCAAAGACATGATAATGATATAGACTCCTCATATACTATTACTTGACAACATACTCTGAAAACGGCGTGAGAATTCCTGGGTGCGTCATTTTCATTACAGACGCACTTATGTACAATACCACTACATACGCGTCCCGTCCCACAACCTGTCCGGTCCCACAAGGCTGGTCATACCACTAGACCTTTATATTCTTGAATCTTGTATTTAAAAAAAAGGATAACTTCTCTTTTTACCTACAAAATTCTAGTTGTTAATGTGTCCTTTCTCCTTTCTCAACACTTGCGAGCAATTAGGCTACACCATCTAAACCATCATCAGCTAAAGCCAGGCTGATTGAACGTCAACCCTTTTTTTTTTATTCAAGAAAATCTAGTAATACTAGACACATACTTTAAGTATAACGTTCTGCTCTCCCTAAATCTCAGTACGATATCGACGGACTAGCCGTTATTTTCACGTGAGCTACATTGACTCTCAGTACAGTAGCCGTCTGCATAATTTGAGAATGAACACCTGTCTCTATTCACGCCTTTTCTACGGAACAATGACCGGCGGCAGCCGCAAGCGTCACCCCGAATCAACCGAACGAAGACCGCCCTTACAGAGAAGAGAAGGCAAGCACTTTTTGACAGATTCTCAGCGGCGTGCAAAAAACAGACGGTGCGGTGAAGAACGTTGAATTTTGATTAACAAATGCACACAAATTTTTCGCGAATAGCATACTCACTCGACTCCTAGTTCTAGACTTCCTTCTACTGCTATGTCGATCCGACATGATTAACCGTTGCTTGCTCGTTCACATTGACGATTGATAGCGAAATATGACTTGACAAGCCTTTGCGAAAATCCCAAGCAACGAGCACTTTAGCAGCCGACAATACACTCGCTGATCCCATTATTGACCGTATTTGCGTTCAAATCCTAACTGAATTTACCCCCTCCGCATCGCGCATTGTGCCCTTTGACCCCCTCTTCAACATGCGTGTCCTCGTGTGCGATCGGCTTTATCCGTGATCCACTCTATTCATACATATCCGATCGGGACCCTAGGGCTACCGACGATTGTTTTGTGTACCTAAACTCAGATAGTGCATCGTACCAGCTCAATTTCGCCGATTCTACTGCTCTTACCTATCAAAAAGAGCGTGCTAAACTGATAACAAACTTTATGAATTTGCAAGTAGGGATGTGCGTACACATAACTTGGCGTGCCTAGCAACTGTCTACAGCCAGCCAGAGAATCCGGGTTCGTTTACCTTTTTGTAGTTCTGACTTCTGAGTACTTAGTATCTGTTTACATCTATCTCGAGTCTACTCGCCGAGACTCTGAATCTGATTGCCGACACGACTACACATTGTACCTAGCTGTAGTACAAGTTTTAGGGGACTTATACTAGCTACATAACATGGTCTGAAGCTGCAAACAGTGTTGTTGTTGTTTTGTTTGTAGTTTGTTTGTTTGTTTATATTTTGATTTTTGTTCTGATTTGTTTGGTGTGTTTTGTTTTGTTTTTTTTAAATCTCGTGTCAATGTTGGTGCCAGTTACCTACCCGGTAGTCTAGTTACAACTTACAAGTATTTTGTCAAATGAAAATGCTTCTGACATACTCACTGACATTTTCTATTTGTATGACTTGTTTGAATTGCAAGAAAACATTATTTAAAAAATCTTTTCATTTCATTTATCATTTCTGCATGGTAAAATATAATCAACAAATCACTTTTGAAAAAATACACATCAATTCATCATAAATCATGGCTAAACTTTGTGCATGAGAGATAAAGAAATCGTTGCGAGAGAAAACAGATATCATACCAGTAAAAGGGACCACCAAATTTCATTTTGAATGAAAATTACACAGTCCCTTGAAATGTTACTGACATGTAGAGGTCAAATTACATGTATTCCCTCGCTTTCTGAAAGAGGAAAGTAATACATGTAGTGTTCTTTCATTATACTAGACAGTGAATATGATATGTCAAATATATAATCTTCACGTCATACATACATGATGTCACAAAATGTTGCAGTCTTCTCATCCAGTGATGACTGCACCAAAACATAAAAATTCCAAACTTCTGAATGGATTGTCCTTAGACATTAATTACTGATGTGTTCTACTAATATTGCTGCATTCCAACAATTTGCATGCATGTATTTGGGATTCATTCTCTTAAAGAAATTATGCAAGCATGTTAGAGTTCTCTTTTTTGGTTTTCTTTTGTGTTTTTTTACTTTAGTGGAGGAGGGGAATACAAGATGAGGATCTCTTGAAAATATTTAATAAGTTAATAAAAAATGACAAGCAGACAGACAATGGGGCTTGTACAGAAATCTGTAAACTCTTAAGATAATGCAACTTTTCTTGTCTTTAATTCATTTTGAATAGAATCACAAACAAATAACGCAAAATTACAAACAATGAAAGTTTCAATCCATTTCAGCACATCATGTGGTACTTACTGAACATAATGGTTTGCCATCATGAACACTACATTTTTTGAACACCACTTTTTGCATGCTTGTACATTCACTGGAAATTCTGTGAATTTACTTATAGCACATTATAGTAGATCAGTTTATTCATAAACTGATGTTGAATTACATCAGAACCAATTCACAATGTACCGTATAGACCGATTCTGTGACGCGCTATATGTGTATTTTTGGCATGGGCAGCGCCATTAACGCGGTGTCTTAGCCGACCCCGGCTGCGCCCAGTGCCACAAATTGTCTGCTGCCCTCAACAAACCCGAATCGGTCTATATAAATGAAGTGAAACATATGAAACATGTAAAGTACCCTCCAGAGCCAACAAAATGTCAAATTCAAAGATTTTAATAGTTCGAACAGGCCACCAGTAAAACAAGTTAGTGTTAGCCCTGATTATGGACACTGCAGATTTGTCCACTTTCATCACTGATTAGTAGATATCACATGCTTGCATACTTTTTATTCCTTTCACTTGGATGGTAATTTATACACACTATTCACATTGATACCCATTGCTGAACATAAACTCTAGAAACTGATAAACAACTATTAATTCCTATTATTAAAACAAATGCATAATACTCTGGTTCAACTAAAATTTACTGTCTTTTTGCTCACTAAAGGATCTGCTTTTCTTTCTTTCTTTTTTAGTATATTACAGTCTGTCAAGTGTCAGAAAAGTCCAGGTTATGAAAATTTCATTTATTTGGCTTCCACATCGGCTTGAAAATACAAGCAGTTCCTCTTGTCCATTGTATGAGAGGGTATACAGTACCAATGCTATCATATACTATTCAACAAATTATTATTCTTGTTTGTTTTTTTACTGTACACAAAGAAATTCATGGATCCTTGTCATTTTCAGAAATTTCACAGTGCATCCACCAATATGGATCCTTTTGATTTGTGCGACAAATTATACTTTAATAGCAAACTTCTGTTGTTAGAGGAACTCTATGCAAACAGAGGGCCCAATGGAAGCTGTTGCTAAAGCAGGAATCAGTTGCTCGTATCTTCCTGTACACGTACAAACTGTAGCTCTCCAGCATCAGTGAAGAAGTGTTCATCAAGCTTGCTTTAGTTGTTTTTCTGAATATGGCTTGCAGCAAATGCAAGTAAACTCCTTGTGCTCCCTTCACAGACACCCACACTTCATCCATTTTGTTGCCGACATGGAAAGTGACGTTCTGCTCGGTGATCTCCAGGGGCCCGTTGCATAAAATTATGGTAACTTTGCCATCCAATGGTAACTACCATGGTAACAATACTCAACAGCCAATCAAAATCAAGAATTCCATGGAAGTTACCATTGGATGGCAAAGTTACCATAATTGTAACTTTTATGCAACGGGCCCCTGAACACTCACATGTCACACATGAGATAACAGGGACATCATTGCAGTGTAGAATCCAAACTATTTGCTGAAATCACATGCTTGGTGCTACAAATGTGTAATGTCCATAATGCATTGGTGATGTATTGTCTGTGACACTTTTTGATGAAGTACCAGTATGTAAATTCTCAAAATATTCTCTGGATGTGTTGTGCGATATCACATTCTAGCTTTGCATGTCCATTGAATTTAGAACAGAGTTGGACCAAAACACTAGTGTGCTATAAAGAATTGTAAATCTAAACTGTTATAGACATTACACTTTGTGCTACAAAGATTTGTAAATGTAAAATGTTATGGACATTACACTTTAATATGAAAATGAAAACAATTCAATGCTAATGACAATAATATATATATATATATATATATATATATATATACATATATATATATACATGTGTATACATATTTTTTGTTCGTTTGGTTTCCAGCAGGATGACGTAAGAATGAGTCCTCAGCTTCATCATAACATATGTACATATTGTATAAGAATGATTTCTTGAAAGTAATTGACAATTTTTACTTAGAGGAAATACATGTACATGCAAATCACAATGAATTTAACTGCAATGTCTTATAAAACAACTTTATTCAAGAGCTGAAAAATTCTGAATTGGGTACATTTTTAAAAAAAATACATGTGCATCATTGTATATCATTATAATGAGACCCTTCAAGAACGCTTTCCAGGATAAAACAAAGTTGTTCCTTGATTTTACATGAGTAACATTTTCCATGGAATTGCCCTAATGCAAAACACTTGAAGCAGCCATGTGTGATGCATGCCCTACTCAGTTATCCAAGTTATAGCATGTTTTTAAAATTAATAAGGGTCCACGTCCTTTACTTCAGGCCAAACTACAGTTAAATAACACCATGAACTTTGTATCATTACTATGTCTGAGATTAGGTACATTTGTAAAGTATGACCATGAAATTGTAGATAGAACATCAAATCACAAATTATCACCTGGACATGCCTTGTAATTTCCACAAATAAATATCAACTTGCACATATTACAAGGGAACCTTGTTATAACAAGGACCTAAAAACCCACAACAATTCCCTTGTTGTACAGTCAAACTTGTCTATCTCTAGGGGCGACCTGCCATACAGCGTATGTGACTACTAAACACAATTCCCCCAAGAGAAAAGCCATGTTAACGACCCTGTCTATAGGGGCCACCTGTCTACAACGACTACTGTATTTTTCATCTTTTTATGGCCACTTTAGACAGGTTTGACTGTATCAGGTTTCTCACTGTGATCAGGGTACAAAAATAAAGAAATGTAACGAGTTGGGACCTGCAAAAGCACCCTGTTACAAGAGGATTTTTGATGACCTCTTTACAACATAGGTTCCATTGTATTGTTATAATATTCACTCTGTCTGCAATAGTTGTTTTTTTCCATTGTTAGACATTCAGCATCCTGTTGACTGGAATATTTCGGTATAAGGCCAACTTTCCGTGAAACACACACACACAAGCACACACGCAATGTTATCTTGCCACTGTTCAGTACATATTGAAGACAAAGGTACTTTTACAATACAAATGGACTACAACATGTAGGTACTTCAGTATGTCATGTATGTAAGCCATGATATGATGTCTTTGGTCTAAAAAAACCCCGATATAAATCTTAATCTTTCCCATTTTACAGTTTCCCTCCTCACGGACTGTGAATTGTGACATCTATTTTCATTCTATTTGATTAGTCTTCTTAACAGAATTTTATTTATTTCAAATTAGAACCATAGCAGGAAAAAAAAGTAGTAGCACATAACAGCCAGTTTCCATGTACATGTATATGAACTCAATATACATGCAAATGCAGCCCTCCCCCTCCCCCCCCCCAAAAAAAAATAATAAACACAACAACAAAACTTACCATTACATTTACTTACTGCAATAGCCACAGCAAAAGCAGTTGTCTTCCAGGATTTATGCTTTTTAGCCAGGATAGTTCTTTCTTTGAGCAAGTCTAATTCATGCACAGTAGTCTCTTCTGTCTGAAGGCATTACATGGTACCGTCTCACTTCAAGATTTATGAAACTCCACCCCGACTTTAACACTCCTAGGTCTAAAACTGGATTAAATACACCATCTCATTTCAATCATCAATGCACTGTTACAATGTATTCAGTTGTCAGCTCTTTGTGTGCCGTTCCTTCACAAACATAATGATCTTTGTTTCAAGATACAATGTACATGGTAGACAAAATTTCCTTTTTGATGAGTGTATGGCATGATCTGATTTAATCATTTCCTCAACCTTGCCATTCTAGGTCTCTGATGAGTATCAAGGAAGGATATATTTGGTACATGCAATATATATGTTTCAACAGCATTTACACTGTTTACATTTGAATAGGCCACACCCCCCCCCAAAAAAAAAAAATACAACAACAACAACAAAACAAAAACAAAAGAAAGAACCAAAGAGAACACACTTTAACACACAACAGTAAAGGCACACACAGTCAGATATGCTTTTGTAATTGAAGGGGTCTGTGCAATAAAATGCTAACCCACACTTTTGTCAAAATTGAGTTACATGCAATTTCATAATCCTTATCCTTCACTCTAGCCGCTGTGAAAATATCATATTTGAATTCAACCAATGAGATGGTAAAAATGCATGCATTCATGTTTTATTTATGTACAATGTATGGACTTTCAAACATTCAACAGCGATTATCTCAAAATGGCTATTGTGTGGGTTAGCACTTTATTGCACCGACCCCCTCAATTCTCCTACAAAATGCACATTGTACCTGCTTCCTCAAGCTTTTGATGGCTCTTTGGTCTGCTTCGTGCCGCTCCATCATTCCCTCCACGTCCCTCTGCATCTTCTCCACCCTCTCGTCTGCAACATTCATGAGATCCGCCACGTACGGGTCGTCCACTCCCGGGGGAATGCCAGCCGGAGAGTAATTCGCTCCTGGCACAGAGCAGTCAATGTCCATTCGCTGTCTTCTGAAGGGAATGTTCTTCTTGCGGCCACCTGTACAGTTGCAGGCATTGGTTTCAGAGAACAAAGAACCAAAAAACAAAACAAATCAGAACAAAACAAAAAGAAGAATTATATTCCAAGTCTCATACACCACATAGGTCTTCATTATCAAAAGACACTGTGACTCTACAGATAACATTAATATAATTCTTGAAAGAAAGATATTATTCAGAGGGGTGAAGGCTCAGGTTTTTGAGTTTCTTCAGTTTGTCTCCCTCTACAAACGAAAATTTGTTAAGATCGCAACTGCTGATCTGTAATTTAACAAACATGTCGGAAAAAAGGAACCAGTGGGACTCGAACCTGTCATCTACTGCTTTCCGGGCAGCGACACTACCACCAGGGTGTCCCTGGTTGCCGGCAGTGACACGATGAACATAGAACAAATACCCAAGCTCCGAGATTCCGACATTGTAATTCTTGTTTCGGTAAACACTTCATTGGTACACAAAATATTGGTTTTAGCTGGCATTTATGTTCAAGATAACATACGTCACAGACGTCGGCTTCAACTGCCTGCACATTTCATGGCTGAGAGATAGAATTGCCAGTGAATCCTTATGACCATGAACACACTGAGCAAACTTGTTTTACCTCTGATTTTCAAAATATCAAGAACGTCAGCATGTCAGACAAAATGTTGCATCATAAACACAAATAAGTGGGGCCCAATATCTCGCTACAGAAATGGGGACTTCAATAAAGCATAGTATTAAAAGTGCATTGTCATTGTAAAGGACTACCGTACATCTGACAAAATCACAACCTTGGATATACTTCAGTGATAACTTGTAAATGGCCAATATAATCCAACTGGAAATGTTTATGATCAGTGTTTCCTTCTGGTGAACTATGACTTGCCATTTCTTGAGGGACTAATTGAAAAGTCAACACTTTTATCAGATGCACTTTTATCAGATGAGAAAAATGGCTCAAATCAAAAATGAACCTTTCTAAATACAGCAAAGCACAAATATAATGCATGTACTTGAACCTCCAGTGACTGTTTATAATCTTTTTTTTTTAGGAAGCCAAACTCTATAGTGCTTACATTTTAATGAACATAAATAACCAGTAAACACTTTCAGGTAATAAGGGCAAGCAAAATAAAACCTCATTACACTTGAATGCATGTGTTTTAATCACAACTTGTGGTTTTTACAGGTCTATGAGAACAATGGAAACAAGTACTGCCTCTGCTTCTTTGTGGTATGAGAACAAGCATACCTAAACAGACATATTGCCCAGTATCTAACCAATTATCCGATCAGGTATGCCCATGATTGGCTATTACTCTATGCACTGAATAATCAGCATTTATTTACAAGGATGAAGAGAAATTTGTTGATCAGTTGCAACATAAAATTCATGCAAGAATAACGGAAATTTGAATATTGACCACTTTTTGTCGCCACGATCACATACTAACCTGGCGTCTGTACCACAGCATGGAAGTTCTTTTCCTGTAGATGGGCGATGCGGTCATTGCGTGACTTGCAGTCTCTTTCTAAGGCACGTACCTTGTGCACATATTGCGAGTTGAGGAAGCGCAGGTCTGCATTTTCATGCTCCAGTTTACGAATGGTGCTCTTTATAAGAGTGAGAAGCAAAGTATAGGGTAGACAGATTTGGCATCATTACTTGAAGATTACATATATATATCTAACTCTGAATAATTACTTTTTGGTAACTGCATGGTTTCAGTTTCAAAGGCTGGATGTTAAAAAGAATACATACAAATTGTACATAAAGGACCCCCCCAAAAAAAAAAAACAACAACAACAACAAACAAACCAAAAAACAAAACAAAACAACAACAACAACCACTTTATTTCACCTTCTTTTCCCTGTTGTCTTAATTAGTGTACCTTACTCTTGAGTCTTTCCTGTGATTAAACTTTTAGAACTTATGAGAATCTACCAAGCTACACTGCCAACAACCTTTTTGACACAAGCGAACCCCTGCATTTGGAAAGAATTACCCAGCTACATTGTATGATTACCTTGAGGTCTTTGGAAGTTGAATCCAGTTCATCCTTCAGGCGAATGAGTTGTACATGAAGATCGTTACTTTCCTTCATCAGTTTGGCATTTTCACTTCGATAGGGTTCAATCTGCTCCTCCCAGCTACCTTTCTCTTTCACTGTCTTGCCAGCCTGGGATGAGAACAGAGCAGACATGAAAATTTCTGGAAAACCCCAACATTGTGATAATCTCTGCATTCTTTCTCTCTCTCTCTCAAACACAAAAATGGACATGCATTCACACAAACATATTGTGCATACAAACCAGTAATAAATGAGGAGCGATGCACAAAATATAAAGCCAGCAGATTTTCAAACAAAGGAGTTTACTACCCCATTCCCCCCCCCCCCAATAAAGTACATCATGCTAATGTTGGCTAGCAAAGAATTCTTAGATTTTAATTACTCTGTGGCCCAGTAATAGATAATACATTTGGTCAAGGTATAAAACAGAGTTTGTGGAATGACCAGGTTTGTAATAAAATTTGATTCAGAAAACAGATGCCACCCACTCCTCTTGAGATATCTGACAGGTTATCAATCAGAATTAGCATAGTAACAGCCATACTAATTTGACTTTTAAAATGACTGTTGAATAAATGTACTGCAGTGCACTCCCGTTATAATGAAATGCTCGGGACCGGCAGTTTTCTTCCGTTGTAACGAAATTTCGTTATAACCGAACAAATACAATATATAACGAAAACAAGGAAGCCACGCATATATTCTGTTTGTTGAATACTCGTCATACTAAAGCTAAGTGAACAATAAAACAAATAGTTAATCAATTTCAGATTATTGTATTACAATAACACATGTTCCCCTCGGAAACTCTGTGTGACACACCAAGCGAACACACAGTGATGTGACGCGTTCGCCCATGCAGAGAGACGCTGTAAATGCCTTGTTCCGCTACGTATTTTCGAAAGCGATCCGCATTTCGTTATAACGGAACACATGTCTTTTGTTTTTCTTTGTCAGTGGTGCTCGGAAAAGACTTCGTTATAACGAAAATTTCGCTGTAACCGTGTTCGTTATAAGCGAATTTTGTACCATAGACTTTAATAGCGATAATTTTGGGACCAGAAGTTTACTTCGTTATAACGAAATTTCGCTATAACCGTGTTCGTTGTAACGGGAGTGCACTGTACATCTAATTCTGTGTAATTCTTTCCCAATGCCCCGATTGACTCATGGAAGGCTATAGTGATACACATCGGGCAAAAACATTGATATTGATCTATACAGCTTTACGTTCAGAGAATAATCACAACTTATCCTATGTGGAATACCTTGCCTCTTGGCATAGTATTTGGGTAATTCCGTGAAGTTGGGGCACAAAGTGTTACATTTTAGCATAACTCAATACTAATTATGCTATACATATATTGTTTATTCTAGGCTTTACATTTGTATTGAGACCATACATTTTCCTGGAAATTTTGTGCCATTGAGACTCAATTTTGATGAAGTGATCTTTAAAAAATGTAACGGTGTCCTGTAGCATCGTGACGTGTCCATGTAGCATCGTGATAGTTAAAATCTGGTCCTGAAAGACAAATTAATGCAATTAGCTTGACCAAAATTTGATATGATATGCATAATTACCAGATTAGTCAGATAGCTAAATATCTTAACTTTCCTTTCCACAGTTTTACTTTTACAAGAAAATTTACACAATGTGTCACTATGCTACGCGGTGTCCACCAAATGTAACAAAAAAGGACACCGCGTAGCATCATGATACATTTTGTAATTTTCTGTTAATATTAAAACTGTGTACAGGAAATTTGAGATATTTAGCTATCTGACAAATCTAGTAAATATGCATATTGCATCAAATTTTGGTCAAGCTAATTGCCATAATTTGTCTCCTAGGACCAAATTTTAAAATATCACGATGCTACATGGACACGTCCCGATGCTACAGGACACCGTTACATATTGTTTAATAACTTCATCAAAATTGAGTCTGAATGGCACAAAATTTCCAGGAAAATGTGTGGACTCAATGCAAATGTACAGCCTGCAAACAATAAATGTATAGCATCATTAATATTGAGTTATGCTGAAATATATTTTTCAAATATCACGATGCTACATGGACACTGCCCCAACTTCATGGAATTACCCACTTACATTATCAAGGGGAGAGGATAGAAACACATGGCACCCTCTCAAGAAGCATAATCATCTGAAAAGCAAAAGTAACAGATTGATGGAATTTTGGAGAAATTCACATCCATAGCTCACAGGGTCCGCCTCACCTGTAACTTGGCCTTTTTGAGGCTCTCTGTGGTGTGAATGAGATCATTGAACAGTCTCTCCACAAGGGGCACGGACTCGATCCCCAGGGCCTGCCGGTATCCCAGCTGGTCCAGGCGCTTCCGGAGAGCTGTGTACTTCCTTTCTGGTACACCTGCCATTGTGTGTTAGCTAGGCCCTCCTCATGGGTAGCTTACATACTGTGAGCTGGTCATCTGAGCAAAAATGCAACCAGTATACATATTTTAGATATGACTGAACTATCATCTACTGGACAGAATCAGGTAAGACTTGCCAAGACCACTTTGCAGTTCATCATACATCAGAACAATTTTTATATTTGTAGATTTCTTTGCCTCAAACACTTTGTAAAGACTGATTCTAATTCACAAGATTACCTGTGCAGTTCACAGTAATACTTACACTTGTTTATAAATTAGATTTTTGACTCATATTCAATCAATGCATGTACTGTATATTTTGCTGTTGTGAAGAATTGAAATACAGTAAATATTTGCTGCACCAACTTTTCAAGTTTGACTGTGATCAAGTATATGCAATTCTATAGTGGACCCTTAATTGGTCTGGATTTCACAACGCTGATCATTAACACGTTTCTTGAACAGGCCTACATCATAACACGGTACAATTCATATACAAGTGATAGGGTCTTAAGGGGCCGCGGAACGTTTTTCAGTGTTGGGGGGGGGGGGGGGTCAAGGTCAAGCCCCCCCCCCCCCCCCCCCCCCCCCGTTCCGCGGCCCCTGGTCTACATAGTCTAGACAGATTCTAGTACCGTACAAAAAAGTGACTACATATTGCAACTGTACATCTCACACAATTATTAGCACAATTAAGACTCACGTAAATGATAATCAAACAATAATAATAATAATAAATAGAGAGACTCTGAAAGCACTCATTCTAGTATTCTGCCTATAAAAAGATACACTAATGTCTCACTCCAGTGACGGAATTTTCAAGAACCTCCCCTACGGCCCACAAAAAAAACCCAAACAAACAGAAAGTAAAAATGAATAAACAAATGTGTCGTGTCCCAAAAATAGTCAATTGCCGCCAAGATTTACCCACCCACAGGTACATTCTCTAGACTCTTTGCATGTGTGGACTATTTTAAATGCAGAAATGTCAAACTCCCCAATGTTACAGTGAAGGGGAATGGGAACACTCCCACACAGGCATCATGCTCTTCTCCCCCCCCCCCCCCCCCCCCCATCTATACGTCCACCACCACCACAACCGTCGCTTTCACCTTAGACTTCGATTGATCCTCAGCTCATTTTAATTTTGGTCGCTTGCTTCAATTCCTCACACACACAGTGTCTCACAATACACAAGTCACAACCAGCTCTCACGGCTGACAGCTCTGTACCTTGTCATCGACGATCATAATTTTGTTATCATCAGACTATATTCCATACAAGTAACACCCCTACTAAATGATAGAAGGTATAAAGCACAGCCCAGTCGCTGTAACCGTGCACAGTCACGGCGTCTGGTCGGGCTACACAAACCCCATATTCATACATTATAAACAGCTGGCTGGCTTTGCGGTCCCTGTATTCATGTGCGGATATGCGGTGTGCATAATGTATAACGTAGCCTGCGAGTGTTTATCGCGTTTCATCGTGTTCATGAACTGCTTAGTGTGCGATCAGGCAACATGACATACAGGTACAGCTCTATAAACATAACTATAAGCAGTACTCTATTGACTCGATTATTTAATTCTGCCTTTCGAGGCAGCCTTAATAAGCTGATTATAACTTACTTTAGTGACATTGGACAAGGTATGGCTGAAAATGGAACATCCCTTACACCGTAGGCGTAATACAGTAGATTCGAATCGTCCGCCATTTACAAACGAGGAACCGGAAGCGCCTGAGGTTGTCAATTTTTTTTGCAACAGCTCAAGAGCTCTATAAAGTGCGCCATCTAGAGGTACGGACAATACATCTCCCGGTTGACATTTTGCATGAGGGTCGTGAGTTTTGGGCTTTTATTTTCCATCTCTCCCTCTCTCTCTCTTTGAAGAAGAGCAGCACAAAAAAAGAAGATTGATTATAATTAGAATAATACACTCGTTGCTCCTTCTTTCTGGTGCCTTTTTTTTTCTTGTCAAATTTAATTTTCGTGCGTACATGCAGGGGCGGATCCAGGAATTCCGTAAGGGGAGGCGCCTTTATAAAATTAAAAGGGGGACGCACACGCCCCCTCCTCCCGATTTTCTCCTTTATTTCCTTTGTTTTAACAAAGAACAAAGAGGGGGTGCGCGCTGCGCCCCTCTCTGGATCCGCCACTGTACATGTAACTTCTGCGCAGTAGGCAAAGTTACGGTTAGGTCTAATACATGGGTGCACGTCACGAGACCGATGCCCACAAGTCACACAGCCCAGAGTTACAGCCCAGAGTATAGGCCCTACAGCCCACAAGTTATAGGCCTACAGCCCACGAGTCATACAGCCCACAAGTCATGCAGCCCACTAGTTATACAGCCAACGAGTTCGACATCAAGTAAACTAGACCCACGAGTTTCAGCCCATGAGTTCGACACAACGCAGAAAAAAAGACACTATGCAAAGAAGGCTCAGGGGGCATTTCATGAAGCAGACATTAAGACGTCTCAAACGGACGTCAAAATGACGTTATTTTGCTCAAATGGAAGACGTCCAAAAGACGTCATATTTTGACGTCTTTCTGACGTTTTGTTCATACAAAGACGTCTTAATGACGTTTAAATCAATATTTCACAGACAAAATGTCACGTCAGAATAACGTCATAAACATGTCCTTTACATGTCAATTTATGATCTTTTACGTAGGCCTTTAAGGGCCTATTGGTACAGAAAAAAAAAGACGTGCTGAAGAGTTTATGACAAGATCTAATGAAGCTGTGGGTATCTTCAGATACAACCATTTATAATACGCGGGATCTAATCTAACCTATACTTCTAAAGTCCCTATAAATGCTACACCTATATGCTTACCACCTATTATAGTTACTGAATTATTGTATCACGTTTTTATACATATGGGAAAAATTGTAATGCTTCATGAGTCATGGTTACTAGACTAGGTCACAATTTTGTAATCAGCGCAATTAAAATATGAAAACATTGCCTTCATAACACAGTTGGAAGATTGGATAAAATAAGAAAAAAGTGTTATGACAGAGTTTGAGATTAAACACAGAATGAATTCTGCAATTATGAATATTTTATCCTTATTTCCACTTGTTTGTGCACATCAGATTCAATTTTATGAATATTCATGATCGATATGGAAATCTTTGGACGTCGTATTAGTTGATTTATGACGTTTTATATGACGTCTTTGCGACCAGTCACAAAAAAGTAGACTGGTAAAAATGACGTCAAGTTAAAAAGCTATGCAATTTGAACTAGCATTAACTTGAACATGTTTAACTTTAACTTTTTCAGTGTATGAGGTCTTCTTTCTATTTGCACTAGTTTCCAAATCGTAGATTCTCTCTTATGTTGTTTCAAAAAATGTTTTTATTTCGATTCCATCATTCATACTTGATTACGAAGTGAGCATGTTGTTATTGTTTGCTAGCTGCGTGACATTTCAAACATCTAAAAAAATAACACAAAATAAATACTGGGACTGTCATTGTGTTTATTACCTAATCAATGTAGGCCTACACTACAAAAAAAAAGTAATGCACGGCATTTGCATTCATATGCATGTGCTTCCATTTTCATGAAAATTCATGATTGGGTATATAGAAACCAAAAGAAGCCAAGTTCCAAACTGGTATCAGATTTCCAGTTAGGGTCATGAGATTAAATGTGTACAAACCATTCGTTGTCGACTGACACTCAAGGCAGGAAGTCATGCGTGATTTCTTGTCTCGAAGTAGCGCAGTATTCAAACATACAAAAGAAAGGCGTACACTCACAGAAAGTGATGAGATAATGAAGATAATATCAGTTTACCCGTGGGAATTTTATGATATTAGTATAGCTATAATTGTGTCTACGTGTGGGAGAAAAAAAAATGCAACCAACTGCTATGATTCTCAAATAATACACATTTCTGGAAGCGATTTGAAGCGATCGTTTTACTGTGTGATGTCATTGGAGCAAGATAATTTCATCAAAAAAAATTTACCCGATACTGTCTAAATTTAAGATCTTTCCATTAAATTGGAGCATCAAAAGCATCACATCAGAGTCACAAACGCTACTGACGAGTTCTTATGCATTGACAGGAAACTGACACATCACTGTATGTTTGAATGATGGTATTACAGCTATAATAATGGACAGGTGCTCTAGCGCCATACATGAGCAATGTTGCAGCTTCTTTTGTCTTCTCTTTGTACCGAAAACTCGACGGCGGGCGCCTGACAACGCAATGATTACACCTTCCATGCACTTTATGCGTTTTATGACGTTTTTTCTTTCTTTCTGACGTGACATCTTGTCTTTAAAATAGCAATTTACATGTCATTGACGTCTCTAAATGACCGATTATGTACACGTCCGACAATCGTCACATATAAATATCACGTCTTTTAGACGTCTTCCATTTGAGCAAAGATGCGACATTTTGACATCAGTTTCAGACCTCTAAATGACGTCAATTTTCTTTGTTTATTCACTTTAAAAATACGTTATTTTGACGTTAACTTTGTCTTTAAAGTAGCAATTTAAACGTCTTTATGATTTGTCTTTTACCACCTAGACGTCAGACACAACTCACAAATATGACGTCTTTTAGACGTTTTCCAATTTAACCAAAATACCACATTTTGACGTCAGTTAGGGAGACGTCGAAATTGCGTCCATTTTCTTTGCCCATCTACGTCAGAAAGACGATATATATTTTGACGTCTTTGAAATAAACGTCATTATGGCGTGTCTCTGCTGTCAGAGCTAATATGACGTGATAAATAGCAACTTAACTTTGACGTCATTAATACGCAGTTAGTATAACATCATAAAGTGTCCGGCGCAAAACTGGCTCAAATTCTACGTCTTTAAAGGACAAGTTCACTTTCATATACATGTGGATCGGGTAAAGGCAACAATGTTAGTAGAACACATCAGTGAAAGTTTGGGGAAAATCCGACAATCCGTTCAAAAGTAATGAATTTTGAAAATATCTGTGCAATCACTGCTGGAGGAGAAGACTACTACAGTGTATGATGTCACATGCGTACAACGATATAAGGAAAATAAACAGAGAATTTCACAAAACTTCACTTTTTGAATAGAGTGCACATTTCCTCGACTTGTTACTGACTTATATTAGGGGTAATAATTATCAATCTCCCTGACTTCTGAAAGAGAGAAGTCGAGTGTTCTTTTATTGTGTGAGAAAAGTGAGAATATCTTGAATTTTCTTTATACTTTCTTTATAATGGTTGTACTCACTATGACATCACAAGCTATAGTAGTCTTCTCATCCAGCCGTGACTGAGCAGAGACTTCGAATATTCATAACTTTTGAACGGATTGTCCGATTTTCCTCAAACTCTCTAATATAACCCACTAATATTGCTGCATTCACTCAACCCACATGTCTATGAAGGTGAACTTGTCCTTTAATATGTATGTCGTAATAAATACGTCGCAAAGCTGACGTAACCATCATGTTGTTAATACGTCGCATAACAATTTCAATTTCACGTAATGAATACACAGTGTCGTAAATATGACGCGAATAATGCGTCGCAAAAATTGACTTTAATATGTCGCTAAAATGAAGTCATATCTTCGTCGCAATTCTGATGTAAATGTCACATCACTAAATTGTCGCTAATATGACGTCATAAATACATTGCAAATCAACGTAAATTTAACGTCATTGATACGTCGTTGATATGACATGAAAAATACGTCGCAAAATTGTGACCGTGCATCACAAAGCCAACAAAAAGTCGTTCCCCTTGAATTTATGTGAGGAATTTAAAAAAAAAAAGGAAAAGGATGAAACCCTTAATCAAACCAATCTTAACTTGTTCATATTTTGTGAAAGAGCTATATTCTTCCTCCACATTATTTTCAAGTTTTGGATCATAAAATGAAAGGAAAAATGTGTTTTCAGCTGTTTTTCTAACACCCTTTTTTGGTACAGTAGTGTGAATATTACTGCCACCTATTGTGTTTAGGCGTTTCTTAGATGCGATTTCACTGTCGTATAAACGCTCATTTCAGAATTGCCGTAATACTGCATCATTTGGGCATTAACAACCAGTATATCAGGGAAGAGGGAAGAGATTCCGACCTCCTTGGTATAATTGCCAGAGAGCATTACCTCCATTGACAATTACCCCTTGTTGAAATTAAGTCCCAAACAAAGTATCACCCCTCTTACAACCACCCTGCCCCAGGAAAATTACGTCTCCCGTTGTTATTTTCGAACATCGTTTGTTATTCAGATTGAAAAAAAAACCCACACACACAAACACACATTATTTATTTATTTATTTATTTTTTGATGAAATGCATCGTATGGCTTTGGTTGAGACTAATTAACTTCAGGCCAAAAAAAAAAAGGCAAAACTTTTATTTTCGTCATGGCTGTCTCACTTTGCGTATCCGTGGGTGATGTACTGTACTTATCTTCTACTTGCGTGTATTCCGTGTGACCTGCCTGGGAGCTTTGAAACCATGCATCCGTTTTCTGTTACGAGCGACTTACAGGTACTGAGAAGTACCTGCGTTGGAGTTTCCTGAGAGATGCTGCCGGTAAGGGTCTCCTACTGGTGTTCTGCGTGTACCTCTGCGAGCGAACCCCCACGACTCACTCGGAACAAGTTTTCAGCATGCTCAAGGTCTTTTCATCCCGTATCTGGGGAAGTTTTGCGGCTTAACTTACGGGGAAACAAATTTGTTACCCGGAGCTCTCCGCAGTTGGTCCGCACCTGACAGTAGCAAGCGCGTATCTCGCCTGTAGTTGCCCGGAGGTGCGCACGCAAGTCCCATTTAATCGCAGCAAAGTTTTGAGCATGACCAAATCTTTTTTTCCGGGTGAGCGCGGGGATGCACGGAGAGGTCCACGCAGAACCCCAGTAGGAGACCCTTAGCGGCAGCACCTCGCAGGCACCTCCCGCGCAGGTACTTCACAGTCCCCGTATGAAGCCAAGATAATGACATTCTGTGGGGCTTCTGCCATTTCTTCAGAGGAATTCCTTCACTGAGTTGTCAGCACCCACTCGACTGGTACACATGCCACACAGTATAACCGCAAGTAGACTTTAATAGAACGCGTCCAGCAAGTAAGACACATGCTCTGACTCGACCAAATCCTTGTTCGCCCTCAGAAATTGTCCGGTATGCTGGAAAATCCCCACACACAACAAGCCCGCATAGCATACCCCGGGAAGATGTGACAGGGCCTAAATATGGTTGCGGGTAAAAAGATTTGCGTGCGCACCTCCGAGCGACAACGAGTGAGATACGTGCTAGGTACTGTCATGTGCGGGCCATCTGCGGGGACCTCCGGGTAGTAAACATTGTTCTTTACAAGTCGTCTTTACGGCCTTAAGGGTACAAAGAACTGGACTCCACGAACGTATCCCAATAAAGCTAAAGGCCCTGTCATACCTTTCCGGGCAAGCTACGCGGGATTGTTGCGTGTGGGGATTTTCCAGCATACCAGGCAATAATTTCTGAGGGCGAACAAAGATTTAGGCGAGTTTTGCATGTGTCTTACTTTGCTGGACGCGTTCTACTTAAGTTCTACTTGCGGGTATTCTGTGTGACCTGCGTGCCAGGCGCGTGGAGGCTGACAACTCAGTGAAGGAATTCCTCTGAAGGAATGACAGAAATCCCACAGAATGTCATTATCTTGGCCGAATACGGGGATTGCGAAGTACCTGCGTGGGAGTTGCCTGCGAGGTGCTGCTGCTAAGGGCCTCCTTCTGGCGTTCTGCATGGACCTCTGCGGGCAATCCCCGCGACTCACCCGGGAATAGTTTTGGTCATGCTCAAAACTTGGTTGCTGGTAAATCGGACTTGTGTGCGCACCTCCGGGCAACTACGGGCGAGATACGCGCTAGATACTGTCAGGTGCGGACCAACTGCGGAGAGCTCTGGGAAGCAAATTTGTTTCCCCGCAGGTCAACCCGCAAAACTTCCCCAGATACGGTATGACAAGGCCTTGAGCATGCTCAAAACTTGTTCCGAGTGACTCTCGGGGATATGTCCCAAGAGGTACACGCAGAACACCAGTAGAAGACACTTACCGGCATGTCACATGCAGGCAACTCCAACGCAGGTACTTCGCAATTCGCAGTACCCGTAAGGCGCTAGTAACAGAAAATGGATCGGTTTCAAAGTTCTCACGAAGGTCACGCGGAATACACGCAAGTAGAAGGTAAGTAGCACGCGTCTAGCAGACACAAGTGCGAAACTCGCAAACATTCTTGTCCGCCCGCAGAAAATTCTCCTGCCTGCAGGAAAACCCCTACTCACAACAGGCCCGCGTAGCTTGCCCGGAAAGGTGTGACACGGCCTTTAAGTCGCTATCATAATCACGTCCTTTTCGTTGCCGATTACGTGTGACCGATATCTGATGACCCCAAGCGTAGCACCAACTCGTCTTCAGTTACGAGTTTCATATCCAGTTTTTATTTTTTATTCATTTCTACGAGTATTCTTTGAAGAGGGCCCCTCACGGTTCACGCAATCATGGCATCTAGTTATACTGCAGTTTCTCCTTTTTTCTCCTTCTGTAGCCTCTGCTACATGACATAAGTTGCTAACTCCGGGGTTAATCACTGAGCAAACGCGTCAACGACAATAAATCAGTCAGCGCACATAATTTCGGTTTCGTTGAACTTGTATTCTTGTTATTCAGCGTCAAAAGATGATCCGATGATCAACTTCATACAAGAATAACAACGATGCTGCTGCAGTATAAACTTCGATTGCCAGTTACGATGTAATGTGACGTAGCTTCACACAGAAGCTTTTGACGGTAATGTTGACATAACTTAACACGACGATGCAACGTGACGATGCAACGTGACTTGACGGTGACGTTATGCGACGTGATGACGTGACGACGCTACGGTTTACTGAAATAAGCAAATAATGAATTGTACAGGTTACTATAAGAATCAACTCCTAGCTATTGTTCAACGATCTCTAATCCTACAAACAAATTTACAATTGAAGTAAGATAAAACAGCCAAATTGGTACATTGTACTATATCCTGGAAGATATGTATCCCTGTCACATAAGCAACCTTTTTTTTTTGTTATTTACTCTGCTACTTTGACACGTAATCATTCAAGTCGAAACAAATCAAGTACAGTTAAATCAATGTTTTTAATAATGATAATCAAGTTTTGGTTTTGCTTGCAGAGTCGAAGATGTGATATCAGAATATCAAAAATATAAAACAAAGTACAAATAAACACGTAACCTTTGGGCTATACTGCTCTGAGTTCCGGGTTCATGTCCCCCCCCCCCCCCCCGGTAGTTGGTACAACACCAGCGTCGTACCCGGTAGACCGCAGGTCGGCAGCGAGTTGTGGCTCAGCAAGCGTGGCTCAGTAAGTGCTCAGCAGGTGTGGCTCAGGTAGCGAGGTTCGTCCCTCGGCTCGTGTCGGTAGTCGCCTCAGCATAACAGTCCCGCTCGCCAACGTTAGTTCAAGCACCGTACCGATGTGTGTCTTACGTGCTAACCAAAATGTTTCTCTGCAACGTCCGTACTTATACACAAACAGCTAAAATCAATTAACATATGGCTCAGACAGAAGTATGCATTAAAAATCATCCTCACAAAGCAAACTATCTCTACTTACTAAATTAAGACTTCCCTAGCACCTAATCATATTCCTGAATATCATTACCCTAACTTCACAGCCGGATGAGCTCGCCTGAATCTAGCACATAACACGGCATAACTGAATCCAATTAACTAATTTTCTTTTATGTATATTGTCTGGGGTATTCTAACAGAGACGGCATCGACCTAACGAACTTTTATACAAAATGGATATAATTATAATAAGAGCAAATATATTCCTTTCCTGACATTCCCATTTATAGATGAAACAAACACCTGTTGTCTTACAGTTACACAAGTACTGGTTGAGGTGGGGATTCATGTTTTTTACATTCATAAGTGAGATAATGAGGCCTCTTATGAAATATGAAAGAGTATGTAATTTTAAGAAGGATTCAACGTTTATTTGATGAAAATTGGTTTTCAAATGGCTGAGATATCCCAAAAAGTGATAATGATAATAAAAGACTACAGGCCACAACTTTATCAGGATCTCTTTGTTTCACATTGCTTTTGGATATCTCGGCCACTTCAAGACCGATTTTCATCAAAATAAACTTTTGATACCCCTTAGAATTGCGTGCTCTTTGACATCTCATCGAGTGGTTTCTGAATATCTCGCAAGATGTTAAAAGCTACATCCTCACCTCGACAAGAACTGTACACACCCTTTAAATGTGGTGTCATTATTACTGCAAATTTTGCATTTTTCATATATCACCATAAGCCCAAATATAATCGGCACATCTTGTGCAGTACGTAGCCTTTCTTTATTTATTGACCAAAACAGTCAAATTACTTAATCGAAGTGAAAATGTATTTCTTGTAAGAAATAATTCCGATGAATTTGTATCACAAGTAAATCTGAAACTCTATATTACACATCGGTAAACTACAGATTATCCTACCAAACATATCATACAATTAAACTCAATATGAGCCTTCGTAAACAGCATGCAAGTATATAAATTATGAGCTTATATCAATCATGAATATAATACAATGTATGATACTGCCATAATACAACATCTAAACAATGTGTCACTTATGTGTTATTTACAACATCACAGCATGTAGCAAACTTCAGTGAATTATCTCTTAAACTGGTCTAAATCCATATTATAGTGTGTGATCAGCTACTATGTATGTATCCTCTATCCAAAACGAACGAACAGAGTTCACTTTTCATGTGAGATATCTGTTTACAGCAAAGTATACTGAAAAGACACTGTATCGTATATTGCAATCTATCATGCCATGAGTTCCATATGATCCATAATCAAATGACGGATTATTCTTGGAGAATCATGACTTTAACCTTCTGGTAGTTGCTGTATATAGTTGCTACCCTTACAATATACAATATTGAGAAAAGGCTTAGACATGAAACAATGAATTAGTTGAACTAACAAACTGTTTTAAACCCTGTGTTCCAAATGGAAACTTCTGCACAAACTTCAGAAGTAACTGCTCTGCACGGTCTTCAGTTGAACAGTGGAACATTATCAGATTTATACAACAGAACACTCTCCTAACCCCTTGCAGTGAAGAGGGTTTCTTTGTTCTCTCTTCCAATTAGTGTTTTCTCTCCCCAACTCTAATGTTAACAATCTTGGAGAACTCTCCTCCAGTGTACCAAACTCCGGTAACCAATCTCTGTTATCTTAAAAAGGTACTGTTAGGCTGTGGTTTTATCTACCAAATATTTGCATAATCTAAAGGGAAAGAACACTTGATGTATACATGTATATACCTTCTACGTACACTTGGTGTATTGAGAGTCATGGGAGGAATATGATGATAATAATGATAATAATAACAAATATTATTATTACTATATCATTAGTAGTAGTAGTAGTAGTAGTAGTAGTAATAGTATTATTATTATCATTATCATCATTATCATTACTATTATTATCATTACTATCATCATTATCATTGTAGTAGTAGTAGTAGTAGTAGTAGTAGTAGTAG
This sequence comes from Diadema antillarum, assembly GCF_040938485.1. Lineage (NCBI taxonomy): Eukaryota > Metazoa > Echinodermata > Echinoidea > Diadematoida > Diadematidae > Diadema > Diadema antillarum. The sequence continues at coordinate 956,748 of NW_027272022.1, read as the reverse complement.
TATCATTATTATTATCATCATTATTATTATCATTATTATTATTATTATTATTATTATTATTATTATTATTATTATCACTATCACTATCATTATTATCATTATCTAAAAGGACGATGAAACAGTGGTTCACAATTCCATGATCATGATTCATGAAGTGTTTGAATGCAATAACAGATAAATGACATAATCCAAAGTTGGTTTTTTTTTAGGTCATCATTAAAAGTTGACACAAATCATTTTTTTTAATGATACTGCACTCATGACATAACAAGAGATATTTTTGAAAATGCTATTGTAACTATAACTTGTACTACTTTAACAATCTCCTTTGTATTTCAGCAGCTTCAATCTCAAGTTGAAATGGATCTAGCATTTTTTTTTTTTTTTGCATTTCAACTCGTTTATATTCTCTTCAGCTGAGTTCAGTTCTATTTTTGTATTCCACTGTGGTTATACGAAAGCTTTAAAATGCGACATTATCATATACATAATGAGCATAGTTGTATGTAGGGCCTATACTTTCCACATTATGATAAAAACGTTGAAAGTTAAGATTTATAAAGCAATGTCATGTTGAATGAACACTTAAAAAGGGGGACACTTCGATTACAGTAAAGTTTACAGAAAATAATTGGATTGCAGGGGACCAATATTCGTAAGCATGACTTGTCTGGAAAGTTGACTCTGTATAATCGGGTGCACGTCACGAGACTGGCACCCACGAGTCATACAGTCCACGAGTCACACAGCTCACAGATCATACAGCCCACGAGTCATACAGCCCAAGAGTCATACAGCTCACAAGTCATACAGCCCAAGAGTTATACAGCTCACGAGTCATACAGCCCATTAGTTCGACACTAAGCTAACAAGGCCCACGAGACCGACATAAACCCCGTGCGTGCGCCGGTTGCGTCCCCCTCTGGATCCGCCATAGTCTAGCTTCTGGACTCTTTTTACTCGTAGCGGTGATTGTGTACGAGTCAAGCCGTATGAGGGCGTGACACCCGAGGATTGCGATACGCCGAGAACTGCGATACCCGTTGGGCGCGCAGTCTCTCGAATATCGCAATCAGAAAGTTTGCGCCCTCTCTTGGCACCAAGGAAAAGGGGACGGAGCCCAGACTAGATCCGCCACTGATGATGTGGCTCTGGGAAGTAGAACGTCCATGTATGTCAGCAGTGGCTGATCCAGGCGGGGCGAACCGGACGTGCGTCCCCTTTATTTTATGTTAAATTAAAAGAAATTAAAAGGAAAAACATTGGGGGTGGGGTACGTGCGCCCCCTTAATTTTGTAAAGGCCTCCCCTCTTTACGGAATTCCTGAGTTCCCGAATTTTGAGTTGCCGAAACCTACAAAGGGGCAAATATTAGATTTTTATTCACGTAATTGAATTAGAGAATATTCGAATGTAAGGTTATACTTTTTAGTTCTGTTAAAAAAAAGTAAAGATGTACACTGTTCTAGATTGGCAGGCAAAGAGTTCCAGACATTTTGGCCCATTTAATGCTTTGGGAGTTATGACGGTTCTGGGGTTTTCAAGATGGTAATTAGACGACTGACGTATCTTGGTATGAAAGAACTGTCAAGTTTGTAGTGAAATAATCTATGATTATGGGAACAAGATGACATGATTATTGTGTATATTGTATTTACATTTATTGCATTTATTTGCATTTACTTGGGTTCAATGACATTCTTCATTCAATATTACATAATATTTGAAAAATCACAGCATTATAAGAACATTTTGAGATACGAAGTTTTTCAGTCGGTGTACACGAGATAGCCTTTTCTTTTGAAAGTCAGAGGTGTGAATACATGAATGTGACTATTCACCAAGTGAAGCTGGAGTCAGTGATAACTCCAAAGAATTACGTAAATGAAATTCCATCAATACAAATGTTAAGATAATTATCGTTATTATCATCAATTTGTGAAATAGAAATATTATACTTTAAAACTAATAAATCTTTTAGGGACAATTCAATGTAGCAAAAAAAGCTGCTGAAAACTGCTTATCCAATGAAGGCGAGCCAATGAAGTAAAATGGAGTCAAAAGGGGCCTAAGCTTTCGATCCTAGCAGAATCTTCGTCAGAGGCAAAATGACAAACAGGCAGGGAGAACAATCACATAAAGGACTTCACACAACAAGAACAGACAGGGACAGGCTGGGTACACAGAACAAAGAAAACAAAGGAGAGGGTGGGAGGTCACGGGCAAGGAGCCCAACAGGTAAAAGGAGGGGATTAGAGCAGGAGGGTGGACAGACAAAAGGCAGGGGAGAGCAGACAGACAAAAGGCAGAGGAGGGTCAGTGATGATCATGAGGATCAAGGGGGGCAACCATTGAAGGAAAAGGATGAATGGGGAGGCAACATCAAAGAAGATAAGGAACACCAGAGGGATAAAGAAAGGAAAAGAGTGAAAAAAGCAACAGCAAGGGGAAGGGGGGGGGGGGCTGAGCAAATAGTGAGCCCTAAAAGGTGTACCAGGAGGAGGCAACAAAAGGAAGTAATGAAACATATCAAAGTATATACACACACAGTAATGACAATAATGACAATGAAATAACAGTAAAGAAATATATATATTGATAAAAGAAATAAAATAAAGCACATGTGAAAAACTGGGGGAGAGAAAATTGTATACATTGTATGTAGATAAGCAGGCAAGGCATAATAAGCACAAGTATGTATTTCAAATTAAACCAAGTGTGTGTATGTGTAGGTGGGAAAAGGCTGTATAAAAGAGACTCGGACTAGAGGAAGGAATCAATTGGGAATAAAAGGGTCTGCAAATGGAAAAAGCTCAAAGAAAGAACAGAATGAAATGAAAAAATGAAAAAGAGAATAATAATGGTGGTTATAATAATGAAAAAATAAAGGTGGTCAGTCGTTTCCCTCCTGGATGTTGAGGACATGTGGTTGGATGGTGTGAAGTCGTCTCATCCAGAGCTTCTCTCTGCTATTTCTGACTGTGTCTGGACGAGTGCCTAAAGATTCATTGCCCTGTAGAGTCATATCAGTGATGGAATGATCGGGAAGATTGAAATGGTGGCCCACTGGAGTGTCGAGCTTGGCTGTGTTGACAGTAGATCTGTGTCCATAGAAGCGTCTTTTGAGTGTTGTCTAAGTTTCCCCAACATACTGAATCCTATACAAACTCTGCAAGTGATGAGATACACAACATTAGTGGTAGTACAAGTGATGTTTCCCTTTGTGTGGTGAGAGAGGCGGGTAGAGTTGCTGGTGAAAGAGTCACTCTCATGGATGTGTGTGCTGCAAATGATGCATTTGAATGTGCCATGCTGTAAAGGAGAAGAATTGTCAGTGAGGGAGGATACTTCAGCACGGACGATGAGATCCTTGAGGTTGTGGGGGCGTCGGTATGCCAGGATGGGAGTATCTGGGACGGCCTGTAAGAGATGATCAGAGATGTGAAGGATATGGTGATTATCACGAAGGATTGTAGAGAGAGGGTAGATTGGGATGGAAAGTGGTCACGAGGGGTATTCTGTCAGTGATGCCCTGCTTGTTGGTTTTCGGTTTGAGAACTTCAGATCTGGGGAGAGAACGAACTTTGTTGATGGCTTGTTGAACTCTCCTGGTACCGTAGCCCCTGGCTGCGAGATGTCTCTTCAGGTTCCTGGCATGGAAAGAAAACTCAGAATCCTCAGAGCAGATACTCATATCGCAAAAACTCTTTTTTTTTCTTTGATTATAAACGTATCTATGGGTGTTCCAAGTTTTTTATGGGAGTAATTCAGCATGATTATCGGCAAAAATGTATGACTTTGAGAATTCTGAAGGAATCTACCATAATAACTATATCATTGATACACACGAGGGACAACACGGTTCCAGATATTGATCCTTTGGGAATACCACATAGATATCGGATTTCCGGGATTCAGAAGATTATCTATTATACACATCGCTTTCTATTAGATAGATAATCAATTACGCATAAAAGTTCCGAACCACGAATGCCGAATCTTGGTAACTTATGTTATAGTGTTATAGAGAGAGAAAAAAAGAATGAGGCGAGTAGCAAAATTTTACCAAGGAGAAAGGCTTCCATATGGAGTAAACAAACTTGCACTGATCGAAACTAGTTTATACAAACACTCACAAGACACAAACTACAACGGCTTTCAATAACACGTGCGTATATAGGTGAGGTACATCAAACGGAATTCTTAATTACTTTGCATTTTCGTGTGGTTGCGACGAAAAGAATGATCGAGAAATTGAACTAAAGCAATCCTTTGCAAAACTGGCAAATTCCACAAGTGGCATCTTTGAAATTATGTTTTGTCTTTCATCCCTAAAAGAAAAAGTAAAAAAAAAAGAAGAAAAAAAGAGTCACTTATGTGACCTCGCCTTGAAACCAAAGTGAAACATTTATGATTTTAAGAACAAATGGAGAGAAGTTGAACAGCTCGGGGTCGCACATTATGAATGCAAGCCCTGTCTCCTATAGCGTCGCCTTTGTTCTACAAGAGGGAACTTTCAAAAGTAGTCTGTCATTGAAAGAAAGATATTATTCAGAGGGGTGAAAGCTCTTTCATTTGTAGAGAAAGACAGACTCAAGAAACTCAAACCTATAGTTTGTCATTGTTGAGCTCCGCAAATTATGAGAGTGAGAGATTGTTAATGACAATAATTTTATTATCAAACGTAAACCTCTCTCTATACACAAACAAGGGGATCCACAATTCTCTGTCGTATTAGTAGCCAGTGAAGTCTTTTAGAAGAGGAGTATAATACAAAACATATTATTCAGAAGAGTTACACACATGTCTTCAAAGGCATTCTGTACACTTGCAACTTCATTATCTGTGACTCGGGCAAGCCAAACAAAAGACCAAAACAGTAGTAAATTCTACTGCCAATCAATGCATGAACAATACTCGCTTGCTTTCCTGTATGATCTATGATCATAATTATGAATACGCCGCGGATTGAGAAATAAATGAACGACTGTTTCAAACAATCCGCGGATTAAAAAACAAAACATGAACAACTGCTTCACAATCCTTAGAAATGATATTATGTGATTCCATATTTATCGGAAAGTCCCGCCTCCCCAACTCAGGCGTTCAATCAAACACAATGCTTGGCCAAATTCCAAGAGATACCCCCTTTACAGATTGACAGAGGGAAATGAGGATTTTGACCTTCTATCACGAGCTTTTCAAGGGAACCCATCAAAATTACTCCCATTGGAGGGTTTTGGAAGGGAGGCTAGCAAACACCCCCCCCCCCCCCGCACATGTTTTTGGAAGGGAAGCTATAAAGTTAATGAAGGAAGATTGCTGAGGTCCACAATTTCAGCACCTGCATGGAGAGGAATATATTTAGAGACTTTCTTATGCTGAATATACCAGAGAAGATGTACTTCCTGCAGAATTTTCCTTCACTCAGGGTCCGTGTTGGTATTTCTACAGGTGGACACGTCTGATAAAGAAAAAAGAGATTCATGTATTGAAATTAGTCATGTGTATAATGATGCCGGGTCGGAAAGTCACACATACATCTGAAATCCTAGTTGTATTAACTATTCAAAGGTTCAAGAAATGACTTGCAATTATTAATATCACTTACATTAAGTTGGGATACTTGTCTAGATGCATCGACGAAAAAAAAAAACTGCTCTGTTTTGTTATCATTCGGCATGATGCATATACTTCATACATCATTAGCGTCAAAAACAAAAATAATTGTGTTCCTGTGGATTATAATCTGAACCGAATGAGATATACAGCTGCATAACATCAGCGATGGTCACAGTTCGTCATTCGGATAAAGTCTTTTAGTCCGAAAAAAAAAACAACGGTTCGATATCCGAAGGTTCTTTAATTCCGAAACGGTGTTGTTATTCAAAATGATAGGATACTTACCCAGTAGATTTTAAACGTAAGATAATAATTATAGACTTCAAGTACTCGAAAGTTTGAGCATCATTCTGATCAAGTTACGTTATGACCGAAACTAACATTGCTAAGTGGAATAATAATACTATTCACTGACATACAAAGAAGCTCACTTCCTCTTCTATCAAACGTGGTATTATTCACACATTCTTGCAGACTGAAAGTTTATCTTCTTAAAATGATATGTCCATTCACCACACAATGAGATTTAGTTTGAAATTAGACATAGTGGCCTGGAAAGAAAATAACCAGCAAGAGACTTTATCAGCGAGTCCAGTCCAAAGGGAACTTCGAATCCATGTTCAAAATGACTTTTAAGAGAGCAAAATATAAAAATGGGCAGTAAGATTCTTAATATGGGTTTTCCCATTCATTTTCAAACTTTTTTTCATTCAATTTCACAAATTTTTACTTCAATTTCGTCGCGGGATGTCGGGAATTGGCCAATCTTACTTTCAAATTCGTCTTTCGTCGTTCATTTTCAAATAAAGTCCATTCAATTTAGTCATTTGGCATACATTTTCGTCATTTACAGTTCCAAATTCGTCAGTCTCACTCGCAGCACTCAAAACAGCAGGATCGATTTCGTCTTTTGTCAATCATTTTCGTTACATTTTCATTCATATTCGTCTCATATCTCTATCCGGTGTGATTTCCCAGTCATTCATGTATTTTTTTCTGTAACCGTTCACATTTTACATTCAGGAGTTAACATACACACAAGTGTCCCCCCCACACACACACACTCACTCACACACACACACACACACACACACACACACACACACACAGATACAGACACACACACAAGCAATCCGAGTATACACTGATACAAACGGACGTACCGTCTCGCATACGACAACATCTGGCTAATTTGAATGAAAAATTCATGAAATTATGTGAACAAAAACGAATTTGATCTTCACATTCTGCGATCCGTCGGCGGGAGGGATGAATTTGAATGACAATTGAGGATTTTGAATGCTATGTCTTCGAAAATGTTTGACGAAAAACGAATTACAATGACAATTGACAAAATTGAAGTTAGGATTTGCGTTCCGCGTGCCACTCGGGACGAAATTGAATAATAAATCTTTGAAATTGAATGACAAAAGTGCGAAAATGGATGGGAAAACCTATACAATCGCAAAATACCAGAACGCTGCGGAATATCCATCCTAAACGGGGCATTGGGCCGGATGCATAAACGCTAGCAATTGCTTGTGCTATAGCCTTTTACTTGAATCCGTATGCATAAAAATAAGCAATTGCTTGTGAGCAGAAGCTTTTGCTAGCAAACACAAGCAATTGCTTGCTGCCCGCAAGTAATTGCTTAGAGACCAAGTATTTGCTTAAAAACGTACGCATAAAACATACCTTTAGCTAGTTCTTGCTAGCAATTGCTTACGATTTTCCGAGCTCTGTAAAATGAGCTTGAACTTTTGCTTATCTGGGACGTTCCCTTTTAAGTATCATTTTCATATTCATATTCATGGAAGAAAGACCACACTTGTGAAGGAGTGGCATAAATATACAAGAAATTACTCATAAGTAGAGTAAGAATCTTCCTGATTGTATATCATCTGGGTCAACGGTAAGATTATTTGCTGATGACTGCATCTTGTACAGGAAGGTGGCAAGTAAGGAGGACGCGGATTGCTTGCAAAAGGATTTAGAGGCAATTCAAGAATGGGAGGCAGACTGGCTAATGCAACTTCACCCGCAAAAGTGCCAGGTCATGCATGTCTCCAATAAAAGAGCATCATCCAGAACCTCCTTTCCATACTTCATTCATGGAGACCGTCTACAAGTCTCGGAAACTGCAAAGTACTTGGGGGTTAACATCCAAAACAACATGAAATGGAATCACCATGTAAATGCCACCACCAAGAAAGCCAACTCAATACGGGGCTTCTTGCAGAGAAATGTGAGAGCCTGCCCACCAAAGACAAAGGCATTACTATACAAGACCCTAGTTCGCCCTGTGTTGGAATATGCCTCGGCAGTCTGGGACCCATCCTCACAAGAGAACATCAGGAAACTGGAGATGGTGCAACGCCGATGTGCACGTTTCGTCCTAGGTGACTACCACAGAGAAAGTAGTGTTACTGCCATGCTCAATAAACTACAGTGGGGCACTCTTCAAGAAAGGAGAGCACAGCAAAGAGTCTACATGATGTATAGCATTCTTAATGGTCTGGTAGATCTTCCAGTCACCTACTTCATACCAGTTGCAGGACCGTCAACACGCGGAAACCCATATAAGCTTCAAGTTCCATTTGCCAGAACTCACTTGTTTCAGTCCACGTTCTATCCAGATGCTATTCGTCTGTGGAATTCCCTACCACCTTCCACCATTAGCTGCACCTCCTTGGAGAGCTTCAAGAAGGAGGTGCAACTTGTAAAGCTCCGATGAGCTCTCATCTTGTTTTTTAGCTGCACATAGAAATTTTTGTAGAGGATTTTTACCTGCACACTGTACACCCAGCACTTGACAAGCACAAGGTACGATAATACGCCAGAGGCGGACTGTACCAGACTGGAAGAAGAAGAAGAAGAAGAAATTGTTCATTTCAACAACGGGAATGTCCAGTGGTTAGTACGCAAAATGTGATGAAAAACAGGTAGGATGTCTGACTTCGGTGGAGAGCAAGGAGACGTCTCTCCACGTGCGATCTGGCAGATCCGGGCTACTGTAAGCAGTGATGGGAATCAGTCAGTAATACGTGTGTGTGTATAGTTGTGTGTGTGCGTCTGTGTGTGCATTTATAAGTGTCAGTTCATAGCTCTTCTGCCATTAGTCCAGTCAAAATACGACAAAAAGTGGGTTAACCCACAACTAATTGCAACAGAAACGATTCCACTTGCATTTGACCCGGAAGAGCTATTAAAATAACGTATTAAAAGTTCCCTAAAATTCGAGTAGTGGATCAGTGTCTAATTTGCATAAATTCAAAATGGCCGCCATACAACCTGTTTATGCCTATATCTCGGGATACGTAACCAATAGAAAGTAAATTCCGGTTTCTAAACCAATGTTTCTTAGGTCAAGGAATACAATTATGTTATCTGTAGCAACTTTCAAGCATCCCTTTATATAGTTTTTGCATATATTTGCATATAATTATATGCAAAATGGCCGCCATATTGCCTGTGCAAGCCCGTATCTTCGTATACCATTAATGAAGTACACTCAGGAATAAGTCGCTATATATCTGGACATAAAACCCACAAAAAAATATATTCTGGTGTCTAAACCTATGTTTTTTTTTAGGTCAGGGAATACAATTATGATATTAGCAGTAACTTTCAAGCTTCCCTTTATACATTTTTTGCATATATTTGCATTTAATAGATGCAAAATTGCCGCCATAATTCCTCTACAGGCTTATATCTCTATCTGTAAAAGGTACCAAGTGGTGGTGTCTATGGTCTTAATTTTACTGCTGAGAGTCACTGTTGTAGAAAACGTTCCAATCAGGAATATTCACCTACATTTCACTAAAAATTTGCATATATTTATACATAAATCTATTCAAATTAAGAGTAGCTTATATCCATAAGCTACTCTACAAAAGTTTCATGAGTTTGGACATTTGTTTAGAGAATGTTCTTGTCATATCAGGGTACCATGTCACTCACTCACTTTCTGAATAAAAGACCCAGGGGTCCAGCCCTCACTGAGTATCTCAAGTTCACCTTCCATCCATTCTTACAGACTATTACTTGGGAGAGAGGAAATTGGAAGACTTTGGGAACCTCTAGGGCCATATCTACAAGCCTTTAGGGACCTCCATGGTCCAGGGAGGCATGATGTTCATATATTCATGACACTAGCAATAAATGCACCTACAGTACTAAGTTTGTTGAAAATTTGACCATATGTTTTCAAAAAGAGGATCACAAATCAAAAGTGGCCCCCAATAATTTGGTCCCAGCCCCAAGGCGTCCGGTATAGGTAATATTTAAGGTGCCTTTGGGCATCCTGTGGCCTGGGGTGGAGGGGGGGGGTTGGGGTAGATGGTACCCGTAATATATAAATATATATATATATATATATATATATATATATATATATATATATATATAATAGATGACGAAGTATGGTGGTAATGCATTTCAGTTCAACAGTGCTATTTATTCAGACCAAATTTTCGACGGATACATTCGTCTTCCTCAGGATCGACGACAATCGTGAAGAAAGACGAATGTTTTCGTCGAAAATTTGGTCTGACTAAATAGCACTGTTGGACTGAAATGCATTACCACCCTAATTCGTCATCTTTTCTGTACTGGTGCCAACACATGGATTACAAGTATCATATATATATATATATAATATATATGTACAATGTGTAATATTTCGAAAACAAGTTAAACTGCGAAAGTAAACTTAAATCTATATGCAATCTCCAAGATATTCAACTTTGTACATTATACCTAGCTCTGTTACACTTGGTTCTACTTTTGTGTGTGTGTGTGCGTGTGTGTGTGTGAGGGTGTGTGTGTGTGAGGGGAGTTTTTTTTTTATAATAGATTCCTTAATTTCGGGGTTCTGGGACCTTTTGGACATGGTGTCTATTTGAACACCTTGAAAGTCTATCATCCTTGGGATGCTACTTGCCTAGTTTGTTGAAAATCTGTCATTACATGGGTTTTTTAAAGAGAACCTGGAAATGGTTTTTGAAAATGTATGCATGACCGACGACCGGACAGTAGAATATAAATGAGGGCTATTTGCAATATTAGCTTGAACCTTTTTTGCTGTCTTGAACCTTTGGCTAAGATGAGTTTAAAATCTAATGGATCAAAGTCACTTGATTTCAAGAAAACTTTCTTTCGTTTCCTGTACATTATTTTCATTTTCTAGCTTGTGATAATACAGATACTAAGGTATGTAATGTGATCTCTCAAAATAGAGATCAATGATAAAAGTGAAAAACGAGTATACAAAACTATAGCTTACACTCACAGTGTTTTATGTGTTTACCACAAATTCTGGACTAGGATGGTGTGAAATTGCAGTTGATTAATTTAAAGCAAACAGGATCTCGGCTCCATTTCATACTGAAGCGTGGTAAGTCTCACGTTTCTTATTCCTAGTCACCAATTAGAATAGCATAATCTCACTCCTCACATATTTTAGAAATACAACATTACAGGTGTCTGATATATAATGGCCCGCATCTGACACTGGTATGGGTTGTGTGCAGTCAAATCTGCTTGCCCTGCAACTATACACTGCCAGTTGCTAACATCCTGTCTTGCAGTTGCATCAGACTTTCTTCAGGAGTTCCTTAATAGCTGCAGCTTTGTCTGTAGTGATCAGAACATATTTGTTTTTTTGATTAAACATCTTCCTCAAATCGTCCCAATTCCAATGATTGTATGTCATTTCCCTTCCACTGTTTAACTTGAAGAAAAGCTGCTACCGAGGTGGAGAGAAGGGACCTTTTGGAAGGGTTAGGAACAGAAAATGATGTTATGTATTTTCTTTTTTATCTGACTTAAGACTGCTTTTTCGCCAGCAAAATTGAATTCAGCCTTCATTCTGCTCGCATTTCTAAAAAACAACAACTGTGTGTTGGTGAAAATGTTATTAGTGCGAAGCCTCAATGCAATAGGAAACATTTCTTTTAATAAAGCTGCAGATACAACACGAAAAATTGTAAAAGTAAGACTTATAAGAATTTATATGTGTTGTATGAGCTTGAAGCCAATGAGAAGGATGCTGTTTGTATTGATCGACTGATGAATCCAGAGTACTAGTAATAGAAATGTTAAGGCATTTCCTTTTTTTTTCTTTTTCTTTGTATCTGGCTGTAAATCACAACGTTTTACATTTTCAGTGAGTCACTGGGTGAAACCGTGCAAAAATATGACAAAATCCACTTCCATACAAATTATCACGGTCATATGTTGCTCATTGATAAACATGCCTTTACCAAAAGTTTTGCAACAAAGGACACAAGTATCAACTAAACATGGATGTAAATCATCGCAGGTAAGAAAAAAGATGTTTGAAAAAAAAAAAACCCTGCTGAATGATTTAAGACCAATTTTTGTGTACCGTAAGCACACTTTGAAAGCTATATGAGATATGTCCAAACTCATGAAACTTTTGTAGAGTAGTTTATGGATAATCATGAACTTGATGATATGCCCCCCCCCCCCTTTGGCAAAAAAAAAAAAGAGAGAAGAAATAAAGAATTGCAACATAGACACAAGTAATAAGCAGTAAACATGAGGGCAAATTACAAAACATAATACATTAAATATCATGCAATCATGAAATATTTTAACGATTCCTACTACATAATTTCAGAATTTAATATTTGTGTACCTATTGAGCACACTTTGGAAGATAAGTTGAATTTACAGTTAAATAAAGGTATGTTCTATTCGATGCTACTTACAGTTGTTTTCTGTTTTGAGGCTGTATCTCAAGAAAATGTGAGTACAATGTAATACAATACTTTTGATAACTGCAAGAATATACACACTAGGAGTAGGATAATCATCAAGGTTTTAAATGGTATTATAACAATTTTCCCTTGATATCTTGGATGAGACATTACAGTACAAATAACGTTCTGCAGCTTGTATTCGTATATCTGAAATCATATTTACGGTAGTAATTTGAATAGATTTATGTATAAATATATGCAAATTTTTAGTGAAATATAGGTAACTATTCCTGAGTGGAACGTATTCTACATCAGTGATTCTCAGCAGTAAAATTAAGACCACAGACACCATCACTAGGTACCTTTTACAGATAGAAATATAAGCCTGTAGTGGCACTACGGCGGTCATTTTGCATTGTGATTTAATTGAATGCAAATATATGCAAAAACTGTATAAAGGGAAGTTTGAAAGTTACTGCTTATATCATAATTGTATTCCCTGACCTAAAAAACATCTATAGGTTTAGACACCAGAATCTATTTTTCTGCGGGTTTTATGTCCAGATATATAGCGACTTATTCCTGAGTGTACTACATTAATGATATACGAAGATACGGGCTTGCGCAGGCGATATGGCGGCCATTTTGCATGTAATTATATGCAAATATATGCAAAAACTATATAAAAGGATGTTTGAAAGTTGCTATACATAACATAATTGTATTCCTTGACCTAAAAAACATAGGATTAGACACCGGAATTTACTTTCTGTGGGTTATATATCCCCAGATATAGGCATAAATAGGTTGTATGGCGGCCATTTTGAATTTATGCAAATTAGACACTGATCCACCACTCGAATTTTAGGGAACTTTTAATATGTTATTTTGATAGCTCTTCCGGGTCAAATGCAAGTGGAATCGTTTCTGTTGCAATTAGTTGTGGGTCATTTCATATTTTGACTGGGCTACATGTCAGGAAATGTTTCTGCACACACATGCCCATTCAAATACCTGCTGCCACACTCACCTTTGTTCTTGTGTTCGCACAGGCGCTAGGCGTGACGTCCCTTTTGTTGAAAACGCAAGCAATTGCTTGTGCTGGACAAGCAAAAGGTATAAGCACTAGCAAAAGGTTATGCATATGGATTTAAGCAATTGCTTGAGCTAGACCTTTTGCTAGACGAGCTTGTGCTTTTGCTTGAAGCAATTGCTTATGCATTCGGCCCACTGACTTCGTTGACTGCTCAGATGCAGTGTAATAGCGTTTAGTTGTTGTTGATGACCAAAGGGCAGTGAAACATAATCCTATATGTTGCTCGTGAGAAATTTCCAGCAATGACCGTCGGGCCGCCTCTGCTATACGCCAATGGGACACCGCAGATGTCCCTCCTATCAAAGACCAGAAGCCTGGCGATTTTTACAAATCGGCCGGTGACCGGTAGGAGATTGTCCCGCTGTATAGCCCGCTCGACTTCTCTAAAAAATCGTTGGCATTGGTTGAGCGATGCAATTTTATTGCAACGGCAACCTGCAGGCCTTCACCTAATTACACTTTATGTGATGATAAGAAGGAAACTGTGCTTTTTATCATGTGACAATGGAAAGGTTGCTCGATACATTATATTAGCATGGTCTCCTGGCCATAATTTTTCATGAGCTGTGACGCCATCTTCAATGTTACTGATTTTGAAGAAAGTTATTTGGGATTGGTCGTAATAAACTTTTATCATATTCATCTTTGCTAATGAAACACCGTATCTTTGCATCCGTCGGCTGAAGAAAACTCCCCCTAAAGCCACTTTTGTGTCTTTTGCTGAGAAAGCAGGAAAAATGTTAGACTAGTACCCACTAGTTCTTAGCTTAGAAAAAAATAACTGCGCAGTTTAAGAAATAGCGTTTTGACAGTTTTTTTTTTATAATTGTATTTTCTACAACCCTTCGACCATTGTGATAGTGTCATAATTCTATCCCTTTGTCATGTTTGTACAGAAAAACGCCACATGTAGTTATCACTTATTGTCATACAGTGCAATATACACTGTGCTGTTGTCATGTTTCGTTCTTGAGCGAAACTCAAAGCTATACGGTCTCTCGGTTTTTCTCGTTTTCTGATCCGCGTCAGTCCGCCTGGCAGTGCGGGTTTCAGAGTCCCTTGGCTGGGGACTCATTTTCAGTAGGTTTTGGGGTGAGGGAGCGAAGTTGTTCAAGGGTTGGTATATGCGGGGTTGGGAGGTGGGGTTAAGGGGAAGGGAGAGGGGGCGTGGTACACCTAGAAGGGGGAAGGGGGGAGGTGGGGTGAGACGGTGTATGTGTGTGACATGAGCAAGGTGTGCGTGCGTGTGTGCGTGTTCGTGTGCGTGTGTCTGTGTGTTTGTTGAATACTCATTCGTATTTTATAGTTTTTTTATAATTTGTTTTCAAACTAAAATGTGAAAATGTACTTAAATTATCATTTGTCTCTTTCATGCACATTCAATTGAAGGCTTATGATTTATCCCAAAATTAGGAATCTAATGAAAATAGATAGTCTAATAGATATTACGGGAAAAATTACAGTCGACTCTTTCCATTCGTGGCTCTGCTTGCTCCGGTCACTTCGTTCTATCGTTGATTATTAACTTGGTGATATGTTGCCGTCGTAACTACCTTAACCCGTTCCACTCGGGAACCTTGTAGCCTGTGTATTAAATATATGGGGATTTCCGAATTCAGTATGGAACTGGTTAATTCCTCCAGCAGCTGAGCGAGAGATTTTGCTGTATCCCGCTCAGGTACTGTGATCGGCAAATTAAAAGCAATGTTGAAGAAAACGGATGACAAAACGCGAAATCGAATGGCAATGTTTCTAAACGATCCCCAAAACTATTCGAAAGGATGTTCGCACATTCTAGAGATCCGGGAACAAAATCAACATCAAAGTTTTAAATAATATTCTACGAAATAATGACGATAAATGAAATGATCACCGAGAAAAAGTGAGCATTTTCTTCTTCTAATTGCATTTTCTTTCGTGCCAGCAGATCTTTGTGTTCATTATTTTGTCTTTTCAAGTGCCGGCTATAGAACTGTGCATAACAGACATATTAAGTCTATGATTTGGATTTACATTTTTGCTTATCAAGAAAGATTCATTTCCAGTTTTCGTAAGCTAAGTAGGCCCAATATAATGATGCCAGACCTCTCATATTGCGCGCCATCAGTATGATTACGAGGTCAATTTATAATAAGCCAATCACGTCTGACGTCCTTTACTCAGAAACGAAACTTGTACACAGGTAATATTAATATTTATGTAACTATCTCACATGACGTGGGGTTAATTTTGGCATGCGCCATAATCCTTCCAATAATGCGATATCGATACCGATAACGATAGCAAAGGATCCTATCCTCTTGTACTCAGCTATCACCCCTTTCCCAACTCGCTGTTTTGTCTCTCAATTCGATACCGTACATTCTGGAAAATCAGTAGCTTGTTTCTTTTAAAAAAATCCAAATCACCATCAATATTTGCTTCTAGCATGAGGTTCAATGTCATCTGTGCTTATCAATTTCTCTGTCTGGTTCTACTGGCGAGTAGAATTTCGACAGCAGCCAAGATTTTAATGACAACGGGCTCCAACTCCGGTAGCCATTTTTCCGTTTTGGCGAAGGTTGCGACGGCCCTTGTCGAAAGGGGGCACACGGTTACGGCGTTGATCAGCGATGCCTACGCCGATAAGGCAAAAGAACCCAAGTACGCCGAATTCGAATTCGACATCTTTCATGAAAGCGACATCGATTTGTCACGACAATGGCCGGCCATGTACGCTAATTACCTCATATCGAAGAAAGTTTCTTTCTCTGCCAATTTGTTCAAGTGGAAGCCACCGGCAGTGACCTCGCTTCTCAGAAACTGCAAGGATATGATCGACCACTTCGTCGGGAAAACGGTCCAGTACGATCTCTTCATGCTCGATGGCCACAGTCCTTGCTCTGTGTTCCTTGCTGGTCGGCTCAACATCCCGTACGTCATCCTTATCCCCAGCGGTATCAAACCCTCCCTAGCAAGACGACATGGCATCCCCGATACGTCCACTTACTACCCCGAGATGTCCACAGGTCTTTCTCACCGTATGAGCTTCTTCCAGCGGGTTTCAAATACTATAACCGCGTTGTGTGAAGACGCGGTTGTCTTTTTCGAGTACGATATGTTAAGCTTCATTCTCAGTTTCCAGTTCAATGTCGAAACACCGATTCGGACTCTGCTGGCGGATGCACAACTTGTGCTGGTCAACTCGGATTTTGCGGTGGATTTTCCCTTCCCGCTGCAGCCCAACGTGGTGACGGTCGGTGGGCTGACTACCCGGCCCAGTCAACCACTTACTCTGGTGAGTCTTGCACAGATCGTCCTTTCTAAAACTGCAGAAATGATAACAAAAATACGACTGATCAAAATAATGATAATAAAAACTACAATTATGACATCAATGTGGTCTTATCTATCCAGGGTAACGTTTTCAGTCTACGTATACTGCTCTCCAAGATGGCCCTATAATATTATAATCTTGAATAAAAAATGCGATACAAAATGTTGGTCAGCTGTTAGTACTTAGCAATACACACTTTGTATCTACACATCTCTGAACACTGTGGAGAAATCATGAATTCAACGCCTTTCCCTGAGGAATAGTTGTACATTTGACATTAAATTTGGTTTTGAACTTTAACTTGAATATTTTTTAATGCCCATATGACATGACATCATCGAACTCTAAAATTGCAAACAATAAGAAAAAATATAAGCAAGAGAGTATAGTAGCCGTACAGTAAGCGCATAATTTTGTGAGACCACACGGTTGAAAACTGACAAGGCGCTAAAGTAGAGAAAATGTGGGAGAAAGAAAAGCAAAAACGATGACCATCAACTTCTTGCCGGACCACGCTGTGTATTATGTTTTAAATTGTGGACTGACTAATGATTGAAGTTATATAACTCATTCGACATGATACGGACATGAAATAAATATACCTTCTACACTTAAGAATGTAGGCCCTAATTTAATGGTTATATCAATTTAAAATCACTATTTGGTTTACCCATTATCAAAATAGAAAAAAGAAAACACGACAAAACGCCCCCTTTAAAGTCAAAGTAAAACTGTAACAAAAGCCAACGCAAATCCGCGGTTGCCCTTGGCGCACTATGTGCATAGTGAAGAAGCTAGCTTTTACCTCACTGGCCAAGCTTCACCACCAGATGGCAGCAAAATGAAGCTGAAATCTAGGCCAAAGTGTGTGATGTAGGATGCTCATATGAGAGAATCAAAGTGACCATTCAACCTTTCAGTAACTGTGAAATTTAACACATGATGTTGGATTTACCATTGCTGAAATGGTAGTTTGAGTGCTAAATTCAACGTTTGAGTGTTAAATCTAACATTTAACTAAAGGTTGAAGGAATGACAACATTTTGGAATATGGTTGCTTTACCATTTTGCTTTTGTGCGTGTGTGTGTGTGTGTGTGCCATGGTAATATAATGAAATAAAAAAATAGTTTGAGAAGTATTCCAATTCTTTCTAAATCAACAACAGAAAAAAAGATAATGTGCGGTTTCATAAGCATGATAGGTATGTGACCACATAAGGATGAATTCTTAGCTTTGTCTGGCACTGCCCTGAAGACATACTTCAACAATGTCACGGTCATGCACCGACCGATTTCGCGGGAGGACACTGCCCTCCAGCAAACCAAGACTCTCACTTCACGAGTCAAAATGATTCATCCTCTCCCTGCGCCATTGCTGTAACCAAAAATCTGGTGTCCTGGATAAATGCATTTTATTTCGTTTCTTGGGTTTCTGTTTTCCCTCACACTCACTATGCAATTCATCTACATAGTATTCGTAAAGCCATTCATTTTATTGTCGTATTCTTCGAGAACAAAATAATGGCTAATACGGCTTTACAGTTCCTTTTCCGAAGTTACAGAAATACCAGAGTCAGACCCAGAGATTCGAACTCACAGAGGTATATAGTCCGGGGGTATACTCCGGGGTAGTTGAATCCTGTGGGAATTTTTGCTGCAAGACTTATCACTTTGGTTCTGGCAAGTGTTGATTTGTGTTTGTGTCTGATACGAGAGAGTTTACGTAGAAGTGGCACTAAAGTCATGAAATCTGCATAAATCACCGAAAAAAATTGAGAAAAACTCTTCTTCTTCTTTTTGTCATTATCATTATTATCATTGTTATTATTGTTATTATTATTATCATCATCATTATCATCATCATTATTTGTCTGGTAATTCAACAAGAAATACAAGCAGACATAAAATACAAATAGAAAATCATAATTGTTATTACATGATATAAAGATTGTGGTGATTCTAATTTAGGATAGGTGCATACCGCTGTTTGCCAGGGGAGGGAAATGCAAACTTTTAAAATCACCGAGGCTCGAGGCCTTCCTCCCCGGCCAGTGCATGCGCCCAGAATCAGCTATATCAATGTAAAACAGTTACAACAGTTATCTTAGAGAGAAACAAGGACCGAAAGTCTTCCAAAATATTTTCTGTCGCCAATCTGAGAGTTACATTGTAGTTTTGAATATAGGAATCTCTATGCTTTTGAATGGCTTGATAATCATCATACGCACAGCAAAGAACTCCCATATGGGCTTTTTTTTTTCTATACTGTATTTCAAAAATGAGCGACAACGAATCATTAAGATTGTATTATAAAAGATAGCAGTACTAAACCAAAAAACAAAACAAAAAATGAGGGTGAAATGCGTCACAGATTTCCATGAACAGGCCAACAAACTCGAACTATTGTTCTATGGCACAGGCACGTGCATTCATTAGTGAATGTTTGTTGGCGTGCGAGATGTGTCATGCGCATTTTGTGCAATTGAAATTATTTGTCTAATCCATTAACTGGATCTAGCGTCCATGTCGAGTCGAGTCCTGACAAAGTGTATACTCTCTTATCATTATTCTCTTTTATCTTTTATATAACGCCTAAAGAGATCCTTGTCATTTGATTGGTTGTTTGGCATTGATCATTCGGCCCATATCATTATGATGTCATCATCTGTGCAATCGTGGCTCCATTTACCGCGCAATTTTGGATCCATACGATTTGCTCCATTGCACGCTCGCTGAGAGCCTGGCACACTGCGCGTGTTTAACGCGTTTGCCTTTGTGTGTATGCGACAGCGCGCTAGCGTAACGCGCATTTCATCTGTCATGAATGTTTATGAGTGCAATGGACAGAATATTTCATGAAATATTCTGTCCATTGCACTCATAAACATTCATTATCTATATTGGATGCACTTGAGTGGTATATCAGATATATTGCATTCATCAACATGAATATTGCACGAGTCGAAGACGAGTGCAATATTCATGTTGATGAATGCAATATATCTGATATACCACGAAAGAAATCCATTATTATTATTATCATTATTATTATACATACAAACCACTTTCCACGACAACACCACATTCAATTTCCAAAAAAAAAAACAATGAAAAAAGGTTTCACTCGTCATTACACTATTGTTTACAAAATCTAACTTTTCAACTTGTATACGGACGTGTATCTGAGCACAGTACAGTACAGTACAGTACATGCATATCAGCGAGCGACTGCCGCAGACAGCACAGACGATTTACGTGTACTCCTATGGCATTTCTCAACCTCTTCGCGCATTTCTCAACCTCATCGCGCATTTCTCAACCTAATCGCGCAATGCCACTGCACTTTGCTTTCTTTGCAAGCGATACTGCGCGCGCGTAGAAACATTTGAGTGCGATATTGACAGCAGAGTACAATATTGTACTCTTTTTCTCCATTGATACGGGTAATGTAAAATGCATAGGACAGGTATTATGCTAACAATATTGTATGTCATTAAGCAAACCCCTTGCAGGAATATTGATACATGGTTTTATTGTATCGAAAAAGTGGCTTGTATGTATAATAATTGTGTGTATCATTATCACATCTATGCACCGCTGTACCTTCTCCCCCTCATTCATCCCTCCCTCTCTCTTTATCGCCACTTAGTGAATGGTGACCAAGGGCGTAGCGAGGGGGGGTGTTTTGGGTGTTCAAACACCCCCCTTTGCCAAAATGGGGGTGTTTGAGGTGTTCAAACACCTCCCTTGGGCAAAAGGGAGGTGTTTGAGCTGTTCAACACCCCTCTTCAACAATGTTTAGATGTTCAAAAATGAAACAAAAGCTATCTTTACCGCTTTTATTTCCGTTTTGAATTCCGCCTTTCCTTTCTTTTGTGTTCATTTTCTTTCTCTCTCTCTCTCTCTTCCCTGCTTTGCTTTCTGGCCGAATCGCGAAGATACATTGCGCATAATGTTCACCGTTTACCGGTATTATACCGTACGCGGTACCGTAAATTGCGTATGATGCATAATATTATGTGTGTGCAATGCATGCTATACCGATTCTGTGACGCGCTTTGTGTATTATCGAAGCATCGACGTTTCTACTTCTTCTCTTCTTTCTTTTCCTCACCTTTTTGTCTTTTTTTACTCCTTTTTACTTCATGTTTTTTCTTTTTCTCTTTCTTTTTTGCGTTTTGGGGGCGACCACACCCATCGTCCCCCTGGCTACACGGGTGTGGTCTGGGTCAGGTTCTCCCATTTGTTTATACACAAAATGCGTCGGTTACTTATCCAATGCTTTTTGCGCCCGTGTCCATACGCATGGCAGGCGTTACACCAAAAACGGCGATCTATCCGGTCTTCCCCTCTCCATTATCTTTTGTAAAAGTAATTCATGAAATTGGGGTCTTAAGTCTTAACTATACTGATGCTTCATACATTAACTAGTAGTAATATTGGTTATACGAGCACAATTTCGCCGGCGGAGGGGAGGGGAGCTGAACCTTTCGACTTTTTGCCAGATTATCAACTTCCTTATTTTCCCAAAATAAAGTGAGAAAAAACGCTACACAATGCAGTGCCTCAAATTTTGATTTTTTGTTCTTAATGATTGAAGTTAATTTAAGCTAATTTGTGTGTGTGTGTGTGGGGGGGGGGATCCAGACTATTAACACTAATATTAAAAAAAAGCCTTTAGCTGCCACTTCCATTTCCGGAAAGTGAATAATTTTTATTCCTCCAAAGTTAAGCTACTAGTACTCTGTCTCATGATTTGACCACAAATTTTGAAGATAAAATGATATGCAACAATTTGAATGGGTTTTGATAATATAATTATTAGACCCATTCATATCCGGGTTTTTTTCTTTTCTTCCTTTTTTTTTTTTTTTTTTTTTGGCGAAGGGGCACAAAACTAAACGTTCCTAATTTTTCCACGATCGACACTCCTAATAGCCCTGTCATGACGTGCCAGTATCAGCAGACCTAAGTTAGTTCTGTTCTGTAGTGTCTGGTGTGGGAATATTTTATTCGCAAACGCAGTGCATCTGTGCAAGACGAAAATGGGAAGTTGTTGCAATGAAAGATTTTTTGTAATGATTCAACTAGGTATCGACTAAGATTTTACACTTGATGTCTAAAATCATTTAATATCAAATTATTTGCATTTAATGCCCCTTTTTGAACACCTTCAATATTACTGGGGGATGCATGTATATGTTCTTGAGGGACGCACATTGCACCGTGCATTGCCCCCCCCCCCACAAACACACACCATGGGCGTAAATCCCGGGGGGATGGGGGGGATATATCCCCCCCCCCCCTGAAATGGAGGAGGTGGGATAGCCTGTACAATCATTCCCCCCCCCCCCCCTGAAATTTGAGGGAAAAAATGGAGGAAGCAGAAATGTGATTGCATCAATTTTGGCATATTGCATGACGTTCGTACGCCCGCCTCCAGACAGGTAACAGAGCTGAATAGTCTTGTAGGATAATGTATACATAATTTTCTCAAGCGCTCGCTCGCTTCGCTCGCTCGCAAAGACAGTAATATCGACATAAGGTATGACCCATGCAGACGTTGACAACGTCAAATTATAGTATAGGCCTATACATTGTAAACATGTAAATCCAAAATTTCACCAAAAGTGTGCACCAGATCGCTTAATTTCAGGTCTGAAAATGCAAAATCTTCCTCGTCTGAGAGGGGGGTATCCCCCTCCCACACCCTCCCCCCATTCGGTCGCTCCGCTCCCTCGCACAGATATTCCAACTCCAAGTCCCTCCCCCACCCACCATCATTACATAGCAGAACGATGCCTCTGGGATGATTGCTTTATTGACTTAAATCGAGGAAATAGAAAAATACAATACATACAGGAAGATAATACCGGTACGTTATTACATACAAAGAAATGGAGATCCATATTACCATTTCATTGAATATATTTGGGCATTATTCAGGGCTATGCTACGTTTTTAAAGGGAGGGGGGGGGGGGGTCAAAATCACCTGTCAGTCAAGAAGAAAGAAAATCAAAAGATAAGAGAAACAACATCAAAAACTCCTCGTTCTTTCAAGGTCTGATTTTCCGCCAAAAGTCGGCTGACAAGCAAAAGAAAAAACAAACAAACAAAAACAAAAAGTCGTCATATTTTTGCTGCCACTTCCCTCATACTTTATAATTTCATGCAAAACAGTGGTACATTCTATCCCTGTTAAGTGTGTGTGTGTGTGGGGGGGGGGGGGTGGGGCGCCAAGCTTCCCCCCCCCCCATCCGCTCGTAAAAAAAGAATAGAAAACTTACCAAAATGGTAATTCAAGGGTTACTAAACTGCTTTTGAAATCGACATGAAAGGGGGATCAAGAAATAAGATATTTTTCTAAGATTTCTTTTAACCACAATTAAAGAGGTATATAACGTGAAACATTGTGCAGAAAGTCCGGAGCCGACAAAATATTGCGATTCAGCATGATTCCTGGTTGGCATTCTGAATATAAGCAGGATGTGCGCAGTGTACTCAGAACATTCGAACGGCAAAAAGAGTCGCTGTAACGTTGCGCAATGTGATGTAGAATGTACACCTTTGTACCTTAATACGCTTCGTATATATCAAAGCTAGATCATTAATGATTTTGCAGTGTTGCTTTACATACTAGTCTATATCAAAATGCCTTGCATTGCCAATAATAAGACTTGACCTGGGCTATTTCCTAACTTTTTCATGTATATAAAACACACACACACACAAACACAAACAATAATATTAGAGGATGTTCTAAAGTGCAGATTTTGGATATCCTTCCCCCATTTGGTCACTTCGACGTCCCCTCGCTGGTCATACCTCCCCAAATATTATGAACATAAACCGACACCATTGACTACCCGTGGCGGATCCGCCCCCCCCTCAATTTCCAAAGCGTAAAAATATAGCTACAAAAGGCAGTTTTTGGACTGCAAAATGTCAAAATTTTCAAGCTCACTCGGTCCGCTCGATCGCATTTAATCGCTATGCCATTCTCCTGATGTTGCTGCCAGTAATTGCCAGCAGTTGCGCCCGGTGCGCCCCCCTTATTATAAAGTATAGCTACAAACGGCAGTTTTGAGACTGAAAAATGTCAAAATTTTCAAGCTCACTCGCTCCGCTCGCTCACATTTAGTTGTTATGCTATTCTCCTGATGTCACTGCCAGTTATTGACAGCAGTTGCGCCCGTTGCACCCCCCTTAATTTCCAAAGCCAAAAAAGTATAGCTACAAACGGCAGATTTGGGACTGTAAAATATCAAAATTTTCAAGCTCACTCGCATTTAATCGCTATGCCATTCTCCTGATGTTGGTACCAGTAATTGCCAGCAGTTGCGCCCGGTGCGCCCCCCCCCCCCCCCTTAATTTCCAAAGTGAAAAAATACAGCTACACAAACGGCAGTTTTGGGACTGTAAAATGTCAAAATTTGCAGGCTCACTCGCTGCGCCCGCTCGCATATTATAACCTTTATGTTATTCTCCTAATGTTGCTGCCAGTAATTGCCAGCAGTTGCACCCGGTGCCCCCCCCCCCTTAATTTCCAAAGCGAAAAAATATAGCTACAACCGGCAGTTTTGGGACTTGGGGTGTAAAATGTCAAAATTTTCAAGCTCGCTCGCTTCGCTCGCTCACATAATAATCGCTATGTCATTCTCCTGATGTCGCTGCCAGTAATTGCCAGCAGTTGCGTCCGGTGCGCCCCCTAATTTCCAGAGCGAAAAAATATAGCTACACAAACGGCAGTTTTGGGACAGTAAAATGTCAAAATTTTCATGCTCGCTCGCTCCGCTCGCTCGCATTAATCGTGATGCCATTCTCCCGATGTTGCTGCCAGTAATTGCCAGCAGTTGCGCCAGGTGCGCCCCATTAATTTCCAAAGCGAAAAAATATCGCTCTAACCGGCAGTTTGGGGACTGTAAAATGTCAAAATTTTCAAGCTCGTTCGCTTCGCTCGCTCGCATATAATCGTTTTGTCATTCTCCTGATGTCGTTGCCAGTAAATGCCAGCAGTTGCGTCCGGTGCGCCCACTTAATTTCCAAAGCGAAAAAATATAGCTACAAACGGCAGTTTGGGGACTGTAAAATGTCAACATTTTCAAGCTCGCTCTCTCCGCTCTCTCGCATTCATTTTAATTGTTATGCAATTCTCCTGATGTTGCTGCCAGTAATTTGGATAATGGCCTGCGACCAATAGCCTTTTCCCATCATACCCACTATGAGAACGGAAGATGCCGATAAAATATACACCACCATGAGAATGGGGAAACAATACACTAGAACCTGGGGGCGTTTCATGAAGGAACTTGTCGGATAGAATGTCCGACAAGTCAATTATATTCGACAAGTTCAGAGAAATCAGCCAATCAGACTTAAGAATTTCTCAAAACTTGTCGGATACAATTGACTTGTCAGATATTTTATCGGACAAGTTCCTTCATGAAATGCCCCTCTGTTCTCAGTATACAAAATTCCAATTTTTTATCGCTCGTAAAATCTAGGAACAAGATGGTTTCCAGTAGCGTGATCTGCCATGCCTGAATATCATAATACTTGGGTAACTATATTCGAATGCGGCATGAAGACGTACTTAATAAAAATCAATTATTGTATTTTCATGACGAATCTACGTTTTAAAGAAAATAAAGTTTCTTGTCGGTCGCTCGCTCGCAGAATGGTTACGGACGGCAAGCGAAGTGCCCAAACAGTCATATTCGGCTGATAGCTTGCGGCTGATAGCTTAGGTGATGGAATTATCTTATAGGCTTATAGTGAATTTTGGTGACGAAATCACACTTCTATACCGTGAAAAAAGAGAAGTAAAGTTAATGAAATTTCAGATGAGATCATTACGAACACAATACAATACAATACAATACAATACAATACAATACAATAATAATAACGATAATGATTGATGATAATAATAATTATAATTAAAATGATTATGATGATAATAATAATGATAATAATAATGATAATAATAATAATAAACAGAATGACAGAAATAGTTAAGATAGATATGAAATAATTAAATCTGACATTTCCTTTTCCTTGTTTCCTGTTAATGTCACTTTCATATATTTGCATGTTTTATTTTTAGGTCTACATATCTCTGTATCTTCTGAATATGTAATTTCCATTGAGTTACATGTAAAGAGAACAAATTCCCATATGGACAATAAACGATTAAGTGATTGAATTCACATTATTATCATAATTGTTATTGTCATTATTATTATCGTTATTATTACCATTTTTCATGTTTATCGGCAAAACTCCTTTGAGCTTCTTCCCGCTTCCCACCCCCTCTCTCCACCATACTTCCAAAGCGTTCCCACTTCTCCTGTCAATCAATTATTTTCAGTTAAAATAAAGAATAGATCTAATCTTAAACACCCCCCTCTAAAAAATCCTGGCTACGCCTATGATGGTGACTTGTAGGACTATATTATGTTCTTACAATGTCGTATTTTTAGACAATAATTTCTGAGGCCATTGTAACGATTGTCCTCCTCAAGCGTTTGCTTATGATGATAGTCTCCTGAATTTCTGTACATCAAGAATTGCTTAATATGTCTTTGAACAACAGATATACGGGAACCTATGTTGGCATAATAGCATGCATAAAGTAATTTGTTTGTTTTCATTTTGCAATGTGTCAGAAAAAAAATGTTAGATACTTGAATTAATCATTTATTTGTTTTAGCTGGCAGATTCAAATTATACTGTGCTCAATCAGTTCATTAAATTGACTTTGTATTTCATTTATGTATGAAAAAGAAATTCAGAAATCAAATCAAAATCAAATCAAATCAAATCTACGTCCAGTATTATACAAAAAGTACACAAGAGAGCCTATAACCATGAGCTGCTAGCAGAAACAAACAAACAAACAAACAAACGAACAAACTTACATTAATATTTTTGTGGAGGAGGAGGTAACGTATAACCATATCGAAACCATACCTGACGTGACCGATTATAGGTTTTGCAGTCATTTTCATACCATCATGAAGTTCATCTCAAATTCACTTTGGATTATTAATTTTCGCACTTCGGCAATAGAATTTAGCATCTACATCATTCAAATTAAACTTCAAGTCGAGAGCTTTCAAATTAGGAGATGCGGAGATGCGTCTTTTTGAGCAGTCAGTGCGATTGACTGGGCAATTTATTATGTGAAACACAAGAATTAATCATTGAAATTCATGAATTTCTTGCGTCGAGATGTTTTCATTGCAACTGATTGACAAATTGCCCTACATCGACGTAAATAAATAAGCACTGAATTGATCAGTGTTTGGTAGTAGCCATGATAAAAAATCATGGGCGTACATACTCGAGCAGGATTCGAACCTACGACCTCCTGATCACCGGACAGGCGTCATCTCCACTAGACCACCGAGCTTTCGCCCGAAAGCAAGTGGTGGTTCTAATCCTTATAGCATGCAGCGGGTACTGCTTTGTTATTCAAATTCATGAATTTCTTGCGTCGAGATGTTTTCATTGCAACTGATTGACAAATTGCCCTACATCGACGTAAATAAATAAGCACTGAATTGATCAGTGTTTGGTAGTAGCCATGATAAAAAATCATGGGCGTACATACTCGAGCAGGATTCGAACCTACGACCTCCTGATCACCGGACAGGCGTCATCTCCACTAGACCACCGAGCTTTCGCCCGAAAGCGAGTGTTGGTTCTAATCCTTATAGCATGCAGCGGGTACTGCTTTGTTATTCAAATTCATGAATTTCTTGCGTCGAGATGTTTTCATTGCAACTGATTGACAAATTGCCCTACATCGACGTAAATAAATAAGCACTGAATTGATCAGTGTTTGGTAGTAGCCATGATAAAAAATCATGGGCGTACATACTCGAGCAGGATTCGAACCTACAAGGTTCGCAAGAAATTCATGAATTTGAATAACAAAGCAGTACCCGCTGCATGCTATAAGGATTAGAACCAACACTCGCTTTCGGGCGAAAGCTCGGTGGTCTAGTGGAGATGACGCCTGTCCGGTGATCAGGAGGTCGTAGGTTCGAATCCTGCTCGAGTATGTACGCCCATGATTTTTTATCATGGCTACTACCAAACACTGATCAATTCAGTGCTTATTTATTTACGTCGATGTAGGGCAATTTGTCAATCAGTTGCAATGAAAACATCTCGACGCAAGAAATTCATGAATTTGAATAACAAAGCAGTACCCGCTGCATGCTATAAGGATTAGAACCAACACTCGCTTTCGGGCGAAAGCTCGGTGGTCTAGTGGAGATGACGCCTGTCCGGTGATCAGGAGGTCGTAGGTTCGAATCCTGCTCGAGTATGTACGCCCATGATTTTTTATCATGGCTACTACCAAACACTGATCAATTCAGTGCTTATTTATTTACGTCGATGTAGGGCAATTTGTCAATCAGTTGCAAAGAATTAATCAGTTTGAATAAAATGCAGTACCCGCTGCACGTTATTAAGGACTAGAACCAGCACTGTCTGTCAGGCGGAGGCTCGGTGCAGGTCCAATAAATACAACGCCTGTCCCGTGATCAGGAGATCATAGTTTCGAATCTTATCTGAGTATGTAGGCCCTATGAAGATATGCCCATGACTGAGTATGAATTTTTATCATGGCTATAAAAAGTGCTGCTCAATTCGGTACACATTAACGTCGATGTAAGGCAATTTGTCAATCAGTTGCAATAAAGACAACTCGACGCAAGAATTAATTCATTTCAATATGCAGAATTTCAT
Organism: Diadema antillarum; assembly: GCF_040938485.1. Lineage (NCBI taxonomy): Eukaryota > Metazoa > Echinodermata > Echinoidea > Diadematoida > Diadematidae > Diadema > Diadema antillarum. The sequence goes on along the minus strand of NW_027272022.1, from coordinate 928,226 downwards.
TTAATTTATTTTGCATGTGTGACACATGATCATGGACTAATGTTTAGCGCTAGTGCAGCTTAATAGCTCAAGAGATGGCCTTCTCTTTCTATGGTGTGATCGCTATGTAAACGTCTACGCATGTCTGTGCCTGATGCTTGAGCTAGCCAGCGCGATAAATAAGTCTGCACAAATCATGAAGGTATGAGTGCCGCACTTTGATTCTTTCTGTCTAGATTGGGACACAATAGTATATGGTTTATGTTTTTGTATTTGGTTCCTTTTTTTTTTGCAACCATGTGCGTGCTTTGTGTAATTGAAAGACATTTTCCTTTTGGCCATGTTATGCGGACGTAGAAAATGCTGCCAATTTTCGGGATGAGATGACAGAAAGTCTATATTGGGGAACTGGAGACCTTGACCAGCGCTGGCCAGGAAGGGACATGCCATCTGATAAAAAATATTGTGAATAAGAAAATGATGAAACTGTTTGAACATGAACAAATTGATATTCGAATGAAGGTGATATTCTCGTCAGTCGCTCAGCGGCGGAGTAATTGTCCAACCGTCAAGGGCTGGTATACGGGATGATTGCCGAATGACAAATTAGAATGACATGCGGCTATAAATTGGAATTGCGCTCTCGACACTTTTCGTGATTATATTAAAAAGATGATTTATAAAATGAAATGCAATTCGCAAATGATTCGAAATGACGTGAAAAATACGTGATGATACAAGTTCATAATCATTGTTAGCATTGCTGATGAGAACTTAGTTTGTCGTAGCAGATATTATTATTGTTTTGTTGTACAATAGTTGCACCATTGCATAGTCCCTGACTACTCATCGCTATATGCGCATTATTCTGGTACCACCAAGGTGTCATGCCCTACTGTCTATATACGAAACTGAGTTTCATAATGAATCGAAAGTATGATAACCAGGAAGGTTGCCCGTGGCAACCATGCAGAAGCATATATCCATGCTTGGCCTTCCAAGAAAATAGAAATAAAATCAGAGTGGTTTAGGGCTTTTTACACTTGTAAAATTTTGCTTAGCCCCGGACCAACGGTGGGGCTAAGGGGGGGCCTTAGCCCCACCGTTGGTACGGGATTATCCTTAGCCCACTTTCTGTTTACACTCGTTTTTGCCAAAGTGGGCTAGCCCCACCGATAGTACGGTACTATCTGGCCCTGCAAAATAGCAGGGGTTAGCACCGCAATTGCGGTGCCAAGCAAGTGAGTGTAAACAGAACGAAAAAATAATCCTGGGCTAAGCGACGGAGACAAAGTCCGACCTCACTGACCAATCAGAAACGAGGTAATCAAGTGCTGCCGGTGCGTGCGTGTACGTGTACAGTACACAGCGTAATTATGAATATCCATGTGGTTTGGAAAGTCCGGGGCTAAGAAATACGAGTGTAAAAAGGTCAGTTTTCTCCTTAGCCCCGGACAAGAGATAGTACGGGACTAATTGGCGAGTGTAAAAAGCTGAAAAAATTGGTACGGGACTAACAATAGTCCTGGGTCAGAGAAAGTCCGGGGTTAAGAAACACAAGTGTAAAAAGCCCTTTAGATTTCGTTTTTTTTTAATCAAAATAAATTACTGCAGCTGCAGAGCAGGTGAAGACACCATAAATTCATCTGAAAGAGATATCCATGTATGTAAGAAAAAACAGACTTCTCTCATTATTCAACCCATCTACGAACCTCCATTTCCGTGCCTTGGTGCTATCCTGTTGTGGTAATCACTCTTTGTTGCTTGTATGTTTCATGAAAAAAAATATGACTTCTCCACGGTTGTAGTCCCATCGTGGTCATATGTCATTGTTTGATTGCTTGTTTGTTTTTGCTGCAGAATTACCAGAAGGCTCAGTACTGATAAATTCTTCGCTCAATTAGCAACACATTTTTTGAAGAAGATTTTTTTTTCACAAAATTTGCCAAGAAATTTTGATCGTGTGTAGATTTTAGGAATCTATCCAGTTTTATCTAAATTTTCGCCAATATTGTTTACAAAGTAAATTTCAAAGTTGCGTATTTGATGGGGACAAGATGAGACTTTATGCAGCAATATTATCCCACAAGGGCCTGATGGGTATATGGCTGTTGACAACTATGACGTCGAATCCAGTTTGTAATTATCAAAATGTGTATTAGCACAATCAGCTGCATCACAATGGTTGTGTAGGAACGTATACTTCCCCGTAATTTCAGTTCGGTCGATTTTAGATGAAAAAAAAGAAAAAAGGAGAAAATCTTAAGTTTCTGCGTATTTTCCTTTCTCAATTCAATTCTCAATTCAATCATAGTTTATTTCCAATCAACGAAAATCAAAAACATAGTACGAAGTATACATGTCATTAAATAATGTTGTTAAAGCGTTTGCAGAAGATTCATGTAATATACGAGACAAAATATAGAACAACATAATGTACAATAATTAGGAGGAACACTGTATAAATACTTCGTGGGCGAGCGGAAAATAAATTCGATTATGGAAAATAGTGATCCACTAAAAAGCAAAGCTTGTCGGACGTGGATCGCTAGATAAATAATGAGTAAATGATATACTATTCTATAACAATATACATGTAGTTATTTTGAATATGAAGGTGAAAACGTTTTTTTTTTTTCATATGAAGGTGAAAACCTAGGTCCTTCAATGAACACCATGACAACTTGATTGCGTGATTGCATTGCATAAATGCAATCAGACCTAACACCTCTGTTAAGGTTAATTGATCTACTCAATAGTTCAATGACCTTTAAGCATCCTGCGGGTAAGGAAAAATAAACTACCGCGGATCAACTTTTTAGTGGGCTTTTAAAAGCGATTTGACGCAATTTAACATATTTATTTCATGAAGGTGTTAATTTGTCTGATGAATAATTTCTTTTTTAAAGACAAAATAATAATATTTGACCTGCGTGAATGTAGTATGTTTAAATTTTTTGTTTCTGTCTCGGGTTGTGTTGTCGTAAAGGCATATGGAAGAGTGCATGAAACCCTATAATAGAGAAACTATTGAGATGTCATGAAGGTGTTAATTTTCTGATAAAATTTCTCTTTCAACTCTTTCAAAGAAAAAAATAATATTTGACCAACGTGGATGTAGTATGTTTAAATATCAAATGTTTCAGTCTGAGGTTGTGTTGTCGTAAAGGCATATGGAAGTGTCCATGACACCTTGAAAAAGAGAGACTATTGGAATGTCATGGAGGAATTAATTTCTGATGAAGTTTCTCTTTCAAAGAAAAAAAATATTTGACCTACGTGAATGAAGTATGTTTGAATATTTTGTTTCTGTCTCAGGTTGTGTTGTCGTAAAGACATATAGAAGTGTGTATGAAACCCTGTAATAGAGAGACCATTTGAATGTCATGAAGGTATTAATTTTCTGATAAAGTTTCAAGTTTAAAGAAAAAACAATATTTTACCAACGTGAATGTAGTATGTTTGAATATTTCATATACAATACAATTACAATGACATTATGAAATCACTGATATCCAGAGAGCTGCATTGTCTTTACAGCTTTCTAACTCGGTTTATTACTTCTGTCAGGAGTGGGAGGAGCTCGTCCAGTCAGCGGGAAAAGACGGCGTCGTCCTTTTCACGCTCGGCACCTACTCGGCCTCAATCTTAACGCCCGAGACGATGGAGAAATTTGTCCGCGCATTTGCCGCCCTCCCGCAACTCGTCGTCTGGCAGATGCAGGACGAACCGCCCGCCTCGCTTCAGCTTTCCGATAACATCCGAATCGTCTCCTGGATGCCACAAAATGATCTCCTAGGTGAGGAATAATTTCAAGGGAATTCACGCCTAGCATTTTCGAAAAAAGGCAGATCATTGTTTGTTTTTTTTCATTTGTATTTTCTACTGCTTTTTATCGGGGGTGGATTGTAAAACATTTCAAGTGGTTTTATAACTATCTCCAGTAATAAATGCTTACCTGTATGAGGGCCTAAGCCCCGACGTTGGAGAATAAGGGACCTATTCAAAGTAAAGGCATGTTGACTTGCGTTGAGTTATGATACTTTCATCGCTTCTGTGGAAAAAGAATTATATATGTGCCAAGTATCCAAACAAAAATTCTCCTATTTTTCTTCAGATTACCACCATAAAAGAAACAAGATAAAAATTGGGGAAAAAAGTTCGACAAAAATGGCCTACATAGTACACTGTTAAAAAAGATGTTTAGCTTCTAAACACCTAACTAAACACCTTTCTGTAACAGATTTAAAACACTGCGGCGCGCTTTTATGGGACGGGTTTAAGAGCTAAACATTATGCCGTGCTTATTTTCATCACGCCTTGGGTGTTCATAATACGTACATGTTCGCGTTTTACACGGTTCTGATGTTTAAGAATTAAATGCCTGCTCTATGTATAGGCTAAACACCAAACGTTTACATCATAATCACAAACACCACAAAGTCATAAAATCACCCACAATGTTTAAGATCTAAACACTAAAAAAAAAACATGTTTAAAACGTAAACACTGAGATTCGTTTATATTCGCTGTGACAGAATAAGTACGCTGCGACAGGTTTATATGCCATTTTTGTGTTGTTAGAACATGGTTCTGATTTTCAGAATGATCTCAAAACTGCACACATAATCACATGTGACATGTTTACACATCATTCATGCTAATTTCCAAGTGTTTATATGAGACATGTTTACAAATCATACATATTAATTTCCAAGTGTTTATTAAAGCAAATTGGATTTATTCCACTTCTGCACGGACTGAGATAAACACATGACAGTTTATAAAAATTTACCCGGTATGTACCAAATCAGCACACTTACAATGCATGATACCAGTGAAAACCTGCACTATAACTTTCACAAACATGTGGCTACAAGAGTCAGAGGCAATTCCCTGAATGCAAGTTATCAAGAAATCAGTCAAAGTTTGTGCAACATCTGACAAAATAAGTTAAAAACCATTGAATATTAACCATGCTTTGCAATATGGCATTCTACGGAGTTAAAATACAAGAGACCCTGGAGACATACTAGGTGTTACAAAAAAACATTTCCCACTTTTGATCCGTAATAGTTCAAAAAACTATACATTAGAGGCAATTTTAAAATGAAAGCATGATTCAGTTTCATTAAATTAAACATTGGTTTTTTCAGTTAGGTTTCAGATTTTGCTCTATTTTCAACACTCTGTACAAAACTTTAACTGTGCACAGAAGTCAATTGGCGTGTATGGGAGTGTGTAGTTGACACCCAGACAATGGTCCTGGACAATGACCAGGATTTGAATGCCCATTATTTATTATCATTTATCTATACAGCTTAGTCTTTATTCATTCTAAAATGGAGTGTATATGCAAGCACGTGGAAACATGTGCTTACTTTTTTCATGTGCATGCATTTCACCCTTTGCCATGAATTCAGACTAGCAGTGATGAATTCAAACTAGCAGTGCCCATGGCAATCCATCATGAATAATTAATAAAGCATTCATGTGCCTTGGAGCAGAGCTCTGAACAGGTGGTATCCATGTCAATAGTTCAGGGTCATTGTAAGTACACACTCACATACACACCATTGGTTCCTGTGTAAAGTTCAGGTTTTGTATAAACAGAGGGTTAAAATTTGACCAAAATCTGGAACCTAACTTTGAAATTAATCATGGATTTCATGAAGCTGATATAGGTTTTCATATTCAAATCACCTTCAACTAAATTGTACACTATTCAGCTATTACTCATTTCAATAACAGTTTTATCTGATACATAATTTTAGAACTATTAAGCATCAAAAGTGGGAAATGTTTTTTGGAACACCTAGTAGGTCTGTACACGAAGGCATAAACGAAATCCACTGATAAACACACAGTTTTGAATATGCAGGAAATCAATTACAACTCACTTCTTAAAAAAAAAAAATAGGCCCTACAAGAAGTGTACAAGACTGTGTACTAGCACATCAGCCTTCTTTGGTCCTAACATATGAGACTTCTTGTCGCTGCGCATTATGTAGGTCTACGTTCTTCTTTTTCCGAGACAGTCTTACGTGGTTTTAAGAACATAGCAGTTCTGTTATTCCACAGCAAACCTAATTCCTTACTGCAAATGACCGTGCTTAGAGACAACTAAAATAAGACAAGATGTATACATGAACTGCAAAAACCATTGCATTTAAAAGTTACATGTCAGTTGACTAAAAATGTAATTCTTGGCCTTTATATTTACAAGATTCACCTTTTTTTCCTGCTGTATTCAGAATTCATTCTATGTATTGTAAAAATCAAAAAAAGCAAACAAACAAACATGTTAATGAATGTGAAATACAGCACAATGCTTCGGAAGCTTGACACAATGTTCGTAACACCTCCAGAAACTTCAGTGCAATCAATGGACACATCTATCAATGTCTATGCCAACCTCGAAGATTGCATGTATCATTGGCAAAGTACTTCACTTTGGGATATCCAAACCAGATTAGGGTCACTGCAAATAATACAATGTACAATATCTGGGCATATTGTATGCAACCCCCCCCCCCCTTCATCACACACACACACACACACACACACACACACACACACACACACACACACTAAGTTTTCCATAGTATTTTACTTGTGGTGAACATCTACACTCCATGATTAGAACCACTTGGGGACCATAAGTATATACAGGTGATATCTATAACTGTCCTTTTCATTGCGACGATCACTGGGAGCACGTGTGCAGCACTGGATGAACTTTTTCACTTTTGCTATTTTGAGAGAAATAAGAATGTTATTGTACTTCAAAGGAGTGTGTGAGAGAAAATTCATACCGTGCTACAGAACCTGGAAGATGGAAGTAAAATTCAATGCGTATATACATGAACATTCTATCTGTGAAACCCCGTTATAAAGAGGTCCGTGGGATCGCCAATATTACCTCGTTATGATAACTGGTTCCTCGTTGTAACTGTACACACTAAAAACAAAGAAAAACATGAGCATGTAGTCACTTACAGTCAATGAAAGCTATATGGGCAGTCTTTGCGTTCATTGTTATTACACAAGTATACAAGTCATGTTATTGAGAAAGAATACAAAGGAATCGGTTGTGATTTGATAAAAAAAAAGAAAGGGTTGAAAAAGCGTTCGTCATTTTTCTTCCGAAAAGCTCTTTCCTTGTGTTGTACAAGCGTTCTTGAAAAGTGCACTGCAGTGTCGAATTCGTGATTCATTATTTCAACATATCTCTTCCTCGTGTATTGAACCATTTTGAAAGAATGGACATTTTGATTTCTATTTGTGAAATACAGTATTAAATTTTTATGAACAAAATTAGATTGTATTGAATGCGTTTGTTATTTTGTATGAACATGAAAATGTCAAGAAGAGTAGCATGCATTATTCAATCTATGGTTTACATTGTTGGCAGCCGGCGGGATCGCGATGATTTATAAATCATTTTGGCCGCTGTCTTTTACCATGATTTGATGGGTATTTTACGTTGCTGGTGCCCAGCAGGATTGCGGTGATTTCATGAATTATTTCGGATGTGATCATTCATGTTGTTTGCATCAGAGGCGGTGATCGAGTTGGCTCAGTCGGTAGCGAGTCTGCCTCATGATCACGCGGCCCGAGTTCGAACCCAAGTCTGGATTGAGCAGTGTTGTGTGTAAGCATACCGTCCCCTCTTGCAAGAGGCGAAACACTCTGTCCCTCGGATAGAACATACAATGGAGGTCCCGTGTATGAGCGAGTAACAAGTCATGCACGTAAAAGATCCCGCTTCATTCATTCATCGCAAAGAGCAGGGTGTTTAACCCGGTGAAGTGGTCCCACCTCACATCCAACTGGACCCCATGGAAGACCAGCTTAACGTAGCTGAATATGGGCTACCCAGCCATCTTCTCAGATGGATAAATGAACCAAGAAAAAAAAATCAGAAGGGGGTGAAAATGAGACACTGATAACGGAGGATAGAGAAGGATAACGGTGGGACGATTGGGCCTAGCAGTGTTTCCCCTTCCCGTTTCAGATGTCGGTTGCAGAGAGGCATGCGCTCGCCGCCAGACAATAACAAGGCCTTGTCAAAAGGGTTATGCTCTACGGGGCATTTCATGAAACAATTTGTCAGATTTTTTACCCTGACAAACTGTCATAAGCTACTGAAATCCTTGCATCTGATTGGCTGATAGCAAATTTATCCGACAAATTTGTTGGACAAAATGCTTGAGATGCCACCTAGAATTGTGACTCCTTTCATACCGTTTTTACCGTTTACGAAAAAAAAAAACCTTACAAAAACCTATGAATATTCATGAAGTATGGCACATTCGCAATGCCAAAGTTGATTCAAAAAATGAACGGGGGAGAGGAGAGAAACATGAAGACCATTCAGGACCATTGGAACAGTCTAGAAATGAGCAAGTTCTACGCCAGGTATAACTATACTTAAGAATCACTTGTGCAGTATACAGCCAGCCTGTTGCTGTATAGAAATAGGGCACTTTAAGAGGTGCCTGAATTTATATTTTGGTTTGTTTTCTTTCTTTCTTTCATCGCACAATATGAAGACGGCGCACCGTTGATAGGTGAACCTATTATCAGTGACTATAGATTATTGTTATTTCATAGACGCGTCTCTTTTTTCGGGCACATGACATACTTATATGTAATTACACGAACACACCATAATATTAGACACACATACAGCGTGTCCCACACACAAAAAAATGCTAATGGCAGTGTAAATGAGCATAATTTGAAAATTACCAAATCATATTGTATATAATTTTATAATCGTAAACTAGCATTCATTTTACTACTGGCTTAAATCTTATGCGATATGGTCCATTGAACACAGAGATATGAGCCTTCTTTCAGCACTCGTCAGGAAACCTCTCATTTCAAGTTTCCTTATTACGTTGAATAAACGTTCGTAGTCCAATTACGGGTGGAACGTTGTTTCTCCTGCAACTTTGTCGGGGTTCTTGAATGAGTTTTTGCCTAACGTTGTGCATTTCGGTGTTTTCTTGTGTTCGAACTGTTACTCTTCTCCCCGCTCTGCCCCTGTTTAGGTTTTTGTTTGTACCCGTTTCCTTGTATTTGAGCACATTTCTGAGTATTGTCGCCTTGCATGGTGCTCGTTGATTGAATTCTGCCTCGAATTCATCTTGTACCCTGTTCAGATTTTAATCAGATTTCGTCGTGGTTCGCTGAACGCGTCAGTGAGGGATGAATGAATAGGTCATCCCCATGACAAATGTTAGCTGAACCTGACTGCATATACTACGTGATACAAAACAAGGATGGAGCGGTTCCCTGATATGTGATGAAAAAAAAAATGCTCATATCTTCGTGATTATTAGACCATATCTCATAAACTGTCATCCATTTCTAGAAAATGAATAATTATTGTAGTTATACGGTTGTTGTTGTTGTTGTTGTTCATTTTCCATCCGTGAAGATGGCTGGATAGCCCATATTCAGCTACACTAAGCTGGTCTTCCATGGGGTCCAGTTGGATGTGGGGTGGGACCACTTCACCGGGTTAGACACCCTGCTCTTTACGATGAATGAATGAAGCGGGATCTTTTACGTGCATGAGCTGTGACTCTCTCATACACGGGACCTCCATTTTATGTCCTATCCGAGTAAAGATATTCATTCATTCATTCATTTCATTCATTCATTTTATTTAACCACGGTACTAACATCAGCCACGGCTGTTTTTTTTTCAGTCAGTCCGTGCAATAACAACAAGTATACATAACGTGATTCATCATCTAAATACAAAGCAAATAAAAACTACATAAAACTACACAAATCAATTAACATATCGTAGGTGACACAAAACAGGCAAGACTATCAAATTACAAAATAAAATAACATTTCCATTAAAACTTAAAATCATAGATATCTTAAAATAGTTAATTAAGAAATAACTTGATTAATATAAACAATATCATGTTGTAATTTCAATATGTGACCGTGCACCTCAAAACGAACATAAAGTCGCACACACTGATTTTGCGTGAGGACTGAAAATAAGTGAAATGGGTCAACCTAGCCGAACTTGACTTTTTCATATTTTCTGAAAGAGCGGGTCTTGTTTTACATTTTGCTAAAATTTGGTATCATGAAACGGGCAGGAAAGTGTGTTTTTTAGCAGTTTATCTCGAACATTTTTGGTAGAATAGTGTGATTAGGTGTGTCTTTAGAACCCCTTTTTCATTTCTGAAAAACCTTGTCCACATTCTCCACTTTCAACTCTAATAACTTTTGAAAGGATAGTGCTACTGCTTTGAAAGTTGGCATTAATTATGGACAAAATGTGTTAATGAGGCATGCTTAATTTCAGTTAGATCTGATAATCTATTCATTGTAATTACTCTGGTGGTTAACTTCCTGTTTTTTGTCCCATTCATCGCACATCCAGCACGGTTTGGTAAAGATTAAGCGCTTGAATAGACATTGTACTTCAGAGCCTCTTTTCTCAGTTCACACTTTTTCTGAGTTTGTGCTTTCTTTCCAATATTTAGTTAGGTTAGGAGAGTCCATTTGAATTGAGTTATACACCATTTTAAAGCTTAAATTCTGCTCTTTGAGAATATGGTCTTAACTTAAAATTCCTGTCTGGCGACTTTTTGTTTGTTTTGAGGTGCAGAGTCACATATTATACTCATCTAGAGTGCTATTAGCATTTTTTGTGGGACACGTTGTACACACGCACACCTACACACACACACACACACACACACACACACACACACACACACACACACCCTCACACATCCTCACACACACATGTAATGTGCCTGTCACGGCGATAACGTGTCGAAGCTGCCGAGACTGGGATTACTGGAATGGGGGAAAAAAGACATTGTATATTTTGCTCAGATATCGAAAGATCCAAATGTCAATTACATCGTCAAGACATAACTCTTACTTTTTATCAATCATAAGACATGTCACAGAAATGCTAGGTAACGAACTGCTGCGTTTAAACGGTTACAGTTCGTTAATCCGAAGATGAAAATGAGATTCGTTATTCCGAAGGTGCATTTATCCGACAATGAAATAAGGTTCGTTTACCGAAGGTTCGTCAGTCCGAGAACGAAATAAGGTTCGTACTTTCGATTTCATTTTCTGATCAACAAACCTTCTGAAAAGCAACATCACCCGTTATAATACCTATCTACTATACACACTTGGATTTATCTGTGTAAAACCCTCAACCGTTCTGACAACAGCCTTATAGCGGCTATCTTATTATAGATTATCTAAACCAGGTCTTTTTTTTCTTTTTAATGTTAGAAGAATGAAAAAATGCTACATATACAATATGATGATTTGCATCATAAGAAAACACTGGATGTTAAATTCTATAACTCCATAGCTGGCGTGTAAAAAAAAAAAGGTGGGGCCCTTAGTGGTTAGACCCTATGTATTCCTTTGTACTGTATTATGAAGAAAATGTTGGGATCTCCCCTCTCCCCCCCCCCTCCTCCCCCCCTCCTCCCCCCCCCCCCCCCCCCCACTGCATCGAACTGAACTCAGTAGTTACGTTCAGACGACAAAGGAGCAGGTACGTGTTATGTGATTCCCCTCTACCACCACATTGTTAAAGTCCGGAGGAGGAAAATAGTGCTTATATGAAGGTGAAAACAGTAATGATGATGGTGATTTTGATGTGTATGATAAAGTGCATTATGTGCTTTTATATGCAAGTGCTGGGATTTCTATAAAGCCAACACTAAGTTAATTACGATGTAAGAGTTAGGAATGTTATCAGAAATATTTTATTCGATATATTTGAAGTAAATATATTTGATGAAACAGATAAAATTCTACTTACATTCCACCTTTATAAAAACAAGTGGGTTTTAGAACATTTCTAGATAATGCAAATGAGGGTATTTTCCTTATTTCTGTAGACGGGGAGATCCATAGAACAGGGGCAGATTCTGAGAAGGCTCTATCACCATAATGTTTGGGTTTTAAAGGATTGCACCGACAAGATACGAGGTTTTTTAGGAGGAGCGCAAGCTACAAGCTGCGGTATTGAGGGGGGGGGGGAAGATTACAAGGTAAAAGTCTTTTCTCTTTTTTATTGGTTCCTTTGATGAGCCGGAAGTATTCCCAAATTCTAACATCATATCCGAAACTGAATCTTAATCATCCTGAAACTGCTCTATTGCGCTTGAATCCTGGTCGAAAATGATTAATGGAAGTAATACAAGTAATTACCCAACTACCTACGACGAAATCATGGAAATCATACCATGTATACACGGACAAGCAATAAAACTCAGTAAGTACTACACTATAGAAGCGTCGAGTACTTACAGTGTGGTATACTCAACTCAATACTCAAAATCTTCTCGATAGGTCCAGAAAAAAAAGGAAAGGACACTCTGGGAATAAGATTTGCCTAACCACGTTTTTACTTTAATATGATACGATTTTGATCCTTCGGGTTTATGCCAGGTTTAAGCGTGTGCGTGTGTGTCACACACAAACACACTGCTCTAGCTTCTGACCATTCGAGCATTGAAAATTAAGGGTTTCTGGGAGGAACACTGAACTAGGGTTCTCTATAGCTCAGTCGGTGGAGCACCGGGCTAGCAATCCGGAGGTCTCGGGTTCGAGTCCCGCTGGAATCCCGTTTTCTTTGCTCATTTTTCCATTAATAAATTATATTAATTTCTGATCAGTTTCCTTCTGTTTGCATTTGTTTATATGATACGATTACTTTGCCCGAATGATAAGACATCAGTTGTGTGATTGTCAACAAGATCATGCCTACTTCTACTTTTCTTGTGTTGATAACATGCGGATGTGAGTCTCAGTCGATGCCAATGAATTCGTATGAAAGATTAGTTTTGATAGTGTATTGGCTCTTTTAACTCTTTGCTACCTATATGTGTTAATTCCCAGGAGGAAGGTGATTGGGTGGGGATGATACTTGATACACATGGAATGATTTAATGGGTTAATTTTCTTTTATCGCCACTGTTTTGAGCTATACATGAGGGGGAATCATGTATCATGTATCATTATCATGTTTATGTTTGAATTTATTATGATATCTTATTCAGGCCCGGCGGCTATTTTTTTTCCGTAATCCTAGCGCGTCGAAATTGCCAATTGTGTCACTTGAGCAAAGACTATCAGTGTACTGGCTGGTTTTTGTACGCATGCGCGTGGACCTCAAAACGTTAGGCATAGTGTTATGCAGTACCAGTGGCATGGTCGTCTGCTAGCACAGAATCAGATTCGAATGTGAATGGCACGCCTTTCAAACATAACAACGGGTTTGTGTGTGTGTGTGTGTGTGTGTGTGTGTGTGTGTGAGAGAGAGAGAGAGAGAGAGAGAGTCTAGAGTAGTAATCGCTAGTCCCATACTACTATAGGCCTATAGATTTATAACAAAGTCTAAAGACAAGTCTGAATAGCTCTTATAGTGTCGAAAGATGTGTGTGTTGGTGTAATGATGCAGATATGGATTAACTTGATTAATTAAGTTACTAAGTAATCAAGAAATTTTTTTCTGAGATTCACGCAGAATTCTATGTCAATATTTTATGCATGGTATGATTTGTATCTATAGGCCTCTATTGTACTGTATGTTTAAAAAAAAAGAAGAAGATATGATTTAGGAGCACAAGAGAGAAGAATTCAGCTGCTTATTTTTGTTCAAATTAATTTCATTGTAAACATGGGCCTGATATTGATGAAATTCTAATAAAGAATATCATTAATTCTATATCATTAAAAAAGTGTTTGGTGTATGGTTCTGCTCGCACTGCAAGTATACACTCAACAGTAACACGTTCCCACTGATCGAAGTTACAGAGGAAAGTGAGACGTTAGAACACAAGTCGTACATGGTAAATTGGAGCTTTATTCGAAGATATTTCACATGAGCAAGTCGTTTAGCAATTCATCATTAAATTTACAAAACTCAGCAGTCAGTATACGTGTACAACATCAGAAGGAAGGTGACTCATCTCGCTGGTAAATAGCAATGAGGTGAGACTGAAATTCTTTCACCTCCCTTGGTATTAGGCAGTTTGGAAACGAAAGGGTGCCTTTTCAATCAAAGTTACAAATCACTGGTCACTATCATTGCTGACAGCGATTACTTTGTTTTCAGATTATTCATGGGCTGCCTTATTTGTACACATTACCGCGGCAGCCTCAAAATTGGAGTGAGCGTCAGGTGGTGTCCGTTGACAAGCCACAAATTATTATTATTATTATTATTTTTTTATTTATTTTTTTTTTTGGGGGGGGGGGGGTTACATAGGCCGTGAGGGGAAAAGAAATTGCGTTTACATCCATATGCTTGTTCTTTTTTGTTTTACAACAGTTAAGATACTGTATGATAGTTATTTGCTATTCAAGTGTTGGGATGGCGTTGACAGGTGTCTGTGAAGGGTTGGTGTAACATTAGGCTCACATCTGTATGACATCAAATTGATTGTTTAAACGTTTGATCTACGGTATCAAGATGTTTAAAGGAATGATAAGTGACATATTGTGCCACCATGTGACGTTTATGTCACGTTTATTGTCACGTTTATTATGTGTGACGTTTGCATGAATGGTTGGTTCGCCGTGGCACAACATAACTATAATACGTGTATATGTATAAGGTTGAGCCAACATTGGTTCGAAATCAAGAAGATGTTGACTCCACTAGAAGTTGATCACCTACACGTACACAGTGTTCAAAAACTCATTCTGCCCCCTACAGAAAAGTGGTGTTTTGATGTGCTCGTCACTTAATTCAAACCATACATTTAAGAGTATTTTGATAATTTTCTCCTTCGCAGGCATTTGTAGAGATATCATTAGGAAATTTATTTGAAATGTATTTTCCGTGAAGTTTTGATGAGGTAATAGAACTGTTGTCACAGAGGTTGTTTGTAAAATATTTGGAGTGATTGCTATAGAGGGTGCATTTAAACTGGAATACATGCATTTTAAGTTAGAATGTGATATTTATTTTTGCATACATGTACTTTCTTTTCTATTCTATTGTATAGGAGGTCGCTGGAAACGTCATAGATTTCCTGATTTTCTTGATCGATTATAATTTGTTGAAAATTAGAATGATACCTTTCTTAAGTAAGTTTTCCTCTGACTTTAACTAATCATATTTTCTTATTTGTCAGGGGTTTTTTTCTTTATTAAGAACGAGTTATCTTTAAGGGTGGACTTCCCCTTTAGGTTTTACACACAGACCTGTAAATTCATCTATTTCAACGTTTGACGTTATGTCTCAGTTCAGCAAAAGCAAAAGAAAATGCACATTTGGTTGGGAAAAACATAGCACTAATACTAAAGTAGTCATATGAGCGCTTGGCAGAAAGGGATGGAACAAACTTTATGAACATCCCAGCTAGCAGACGGACGTCAAAAAGACGTCTTAATTTGGTCGCAACTGGTCAAAGTGGTCGCACATCTGATAATAATCAGGAAATGACGTGATTTCAACGTCTTTTTGAAACGAATTCATCACGTCATGTTATGGACCTCCTAATGACGTAAACTTCACGTCAGTTTTCCGACATATCTATTGGCCTGATATTAGTGACATATTAATGACGTAAAATTTAAGTCAATTTTGCGACGTATCTTTTACGTCATATTAACGACGTATTAATGACGTAAAATCTATGTTGCTTTACGACGTGTTCATAACGTTATTTAAATGATGTCTTAATATCGTAATATTTACTTTGTTTTGCAACGCATTTGTGACGTCATATGAGCGACGTATTAATAACAATATTTCTTACTCTCACATAGCAAATTATAAATTTTTTCGATGTTGTTTCAGATAATCTGATATAATCATTGTCCTTTATGTCAATATCACAATCTTTTATAAGTGTTTTCACGTTTATCCACTTCTGATATACGTTTCACCCATATCTTTGGAATTGCCTTTTTAAGTTTGGAATACTTAAAATCCATTAATGAATTATCAGAATTGAGAACACAACAAATTGACTCCACGGGATTTAAAACAACCATTTTCAACTACATCATTAAGTGTCGAGATACCTTTCTTGTGCCATTCTTCAAAAAACAAAGTTTTTCCATTAAAACAAATATTACTGTTATACCACAATACTTCATCTAGTGTTCGTTATGATGACCACTCAAAGAACTAGGGAATTCTCTTGATTCAAAGCTTGTACAGTAGTGCCTATAATGTAGTGAAGCAGGGCTAAAAGGCCTAAACAATGGTTTGTGTAGAGCTTCGCACAACTAACTTCCTACAAATTTTCTCTATCATGTTTTAACGCCAAGCATATTTTGCCTATAAAGTGGAGAACTGCAGTACCGCGCAGGACAGGCAGCTTTTGAAGGGGTTCGGTTTTGGTTCGGTGTAAAAATGGCAGAGGTAAAAATGGCAGAGGTAAAAATGGCAGGGGTAAAAATGGCAGGGGTAAAAATGGCAGAGGTAAAAATGGCAGAGGTAAAAATGGCAGAGGTAAAAATGGCAGGGGTAAAAATGGCAGAAGTAAAAATGGCAGGGGTAAAAATGGCAGAGGTAAAAATGGCAGAGGTAAAAATGGCAGGGGTAAAAATGGCAGGGGTAAAAATGGCAGAGGTAAAAATGGCAGAGGTAAAAATGGCAGAGGTAAAAATGGCAGGGGTAAAAATGGCAGAGGTAAAAATGGCAGGGGTAAAAATGGCAGAGGTAAAAATGGCAGAGGTAAAAATGGCAGAGGTAAAAATGGCAGAGGTAAAAATGGCAGGGGTAAAAATGGCAGGGGTAAAAATGGCAGAGGTAAAAATGGCAGAGGTAAAAATGGCAGAGGTAAAAATGGCAGGGGTAAAAATGGCAGGGGTAAAAATGGCAGAGGTAAAAATGGCAGAGGTAAAAATGGCAGGGGTAAAAATGGCAGAAGTAAAAATGGCAGGGGTAAAAATGGCAGGGGTTAAAATGGCAGAGGTAAAAATGGCAGAGGTAAAAACGGCAGAAGAAAAAATGGCAGAGGTAAAAATGGCAGAGGTAAAAATGGCAGAAGTAAAAATGGCAGGGGTAAAAATGGCAGGGGTAAAAATGGCAGAGGTAAAAATGGCAGAGGTAAAAATGGCAGGGGTAAAAATGGCAGGGGTAAAAATGGCAGAGGTAAAAATGGCAGAGGTAAAAATGGCAGGGGTAAAAATGGCAGAGGTAAAAATGGCAGGGGTAAAAATGGCAGAGGTAAAAATGGCAGAGGTAAAAATGGCAGAGGTGAAAATGGCAGGGGTAAAAATGGCAGGGGTAAAAATGGCAGGGGTAAAAATGGCAGAGGTAAAAATGGCAGAGGTAAAAATGGCAGAGGTAAAAATGGCAGGGGTAAAAATGGCAGAGGTAAAAATGGCAGAGGTAAAAATGGCAGAGGTAAAAATGGCAGGGGTAAAAATGGCAGAGGTAAAAATGGCAGGGGTAAAAATGGCAGGGGTGAAAATGGCAGGGGTAGAAATGGCAGAGGTAAAAATGGCAGAGGTAAAAATGGCAGAGGTAATAATGGCAGAGGTAAAAATGGCAGAAGTAAAAATGGCAGAAGTAAAATGTCAGAAGTAATGAGAGCGATTTCGTCATATATAAACGTATGAAGAGGTTTTCAATGAAAACCTAGCCAGAGCAAACTATATTTATCGAATTATCAAATCCAAATTGCAGATTTGAAGAATATTGATTGAATTATGTTTTAAAATGATTAGAGCACTCTCATTATTCTGAGTTTGATTCAAGTGCAGTGGAGTAATCTGTCTGTGTGCAGAGAAATAATAAACCCGCTAAGAGCCTAGTAGGCCTATGGGAAATTATTTTCATTATTCAGTATTGTTATTATTATTATTATTATTATTATTATTATTAATATCATTATTATCATACCTCTGCCATTTTTACCCCTGCCATTTTTACCTCTGCCATTTTTACCTCTGCCATTTTTACCTGGCACCTCGGTTTTTGCCTAGAACAGCTAGGTGCACTTCTTGCCGAACTTTGAAAGATATTTGGTAAAAGTATCAAAACAAAACCACAGGAATACCAATAGTGTCAGCAGACGGTGAGCAAAAACCACAGGAATACCAGTAGTGTCAGCAGACTGCAAAGCCGAACGCGATGGCGATGGCACCGATTCATGTGAAGTGGAAACACACACACACACACACACACACACACACACACACACACACACACACAACCCCGTTGTTATGTTTGAAAGGCGGCGTGCCATTCTCATATTCGAATCTGATTCTGTTCTGTGATTAGCAGACGACCATGACAGTATGCCTAACGTGTAGTCCACGCGCATGCGTACAAAAACCAACTTGTACATTGATAGTCTTTGCTCAAGTGACACAATTGGCAATTTCGACGCGTTAGGATTACGGGAAAAAATCGCATGCCTGTGGTTTTGTTTTGAAATCTTTACCAAATATCTTTCAAAGTTCGACAAGTAGTGCACCTAGCTGTTCTAGGCAAAACCCGAACCCCTTCAAAAGTTGCCTGTCCTGCGCTCTATTTTTTTCCCCGTAACCCTATCGCGTTCGGCTTTCCAGTCCTGACACTACTACTGGTATTCCTGTGGTTTTTGTTCACCGTCTGCTGACACTACTGGTATTCCTGTGGTTTTGTTTTGAAACCTTTACCAAATATCTTTCAAAGTTCGACAAGAAGTGCACCTAGCTGTTTTATGATTTAGGAGCACAAGAGAGAAGAATCCAGCTGCTTATTTTTGTTCAAATTAATTTCATTGTAAACATGGGCCAGTGGTGTCAGCAGACGGTGAACAAAACCACAGGAATAACAGTAGTGTCAGCAGATTGCAAAGCCGAACGCGATGGCGATGGCACCGAATAAGTATTATGTGAAGTGGAAACACACACACACACACACACACACACACACACACACACAACCCCGTTGTTATGTTTGAAAGGCGGCGTGCCATTCTCATATTCGAATCTGATTCTGTGATTAGCAGACGACCATGACAGTATGCCTAAGTCCACGCGCATGCGTACAAAAACCAACTTGTACATTGATAGTCTTTGCTCAAGTGACACAATTGGCAATTTCGACGCGTTAGGGTTACGGGGAAAAAAAATCGCGGCCCAGCGATACGGTGCAATTAACTCACTGATAAGAGACCAAAGCTTTTGAATTCGTAACGGTCATCGAAGCACTGTGCGGAGCGAAGGACAAAAAAATCTCGAAAGTTCTACCCTCGTATCTCCCTTATTTTACCACCAAATCCCTTGAAACTTCACACATATATCTAATATGGATACATCATCCGTCATATGATTTGTGGACGAAAATGGTGATGTATCTTTTGAGATATGTGTATTTTTTCTGTTTGAGTCGCCCGTACGTGAGAAAGGGTTACGATTTTTTTCCCCGACGTCTGCGCCGGTATGAATATGCATTTGATTGACATAATTATTGCTAGTCTGTATACACCAGACTCACTACCTGCGAAGTTTCGTGTTTGCGCAATTAATAGTTAGGTGAAAATAAGAGCAAAAAGACAACAGAATTTAAGAGAAAACACTGGACATGCACAACTAGATCATCCTCCTGCGCATGCGTTCTCCAACTGGTCAGTGCGCGCTTAGCCAATCAGCGGTGTCAGGTTCGGCGCACGGCGACAAGATTTTCGGTCCACAGGGTAGTGAGTGGGCGAGAGACGAACCCTTCAATGTGCTTCCGATACATTGGACTGCGTACTGCTTACGCTATGGATTTTACGCGGGTCACAAGTGACAGTGATCTCGATTTTTTCCCGACATAACAGTGCACCAAATGATAACAGAAAAGATTTTTTGAACACAGCATGGATATACTACCATAGTCATAAACCGAAGTTTCATTTCTGGGCAATGAAGGAAAATGTGAGAAAATAACACTTGTTCAAATTCATGAAATTCTTCCGTCGAGATGTTTTCATTGCAACTGATTGACAAATTGCCCTACATCGACGTAAATAAGCACTGAATTGATCAGTGTTTTAGTAGTAGCCATGATAAAAATCATGGGCGTACATATTCGAGCAGGATTCGAACCTACGACCTCCTGATCACCGGACAGGCGTCACCTCCACTAGACCACCGAACTTTTGCCCGACAGCAAGTGGTGGTTCTAATCCTTATAGCATGCAGCGGGTACTGCGTAATTATTCAAATTCATGAAATTCTTCCGTCGAGATGTTTTCATTGCAACTGATTGACAAATTGCCCTACATGCTATAAGGATTGGAACCAACACTTGCTGTCGGGCGAAAGCTCGATGGTCTAGTGGAGATGACGCCTGTCCGTTGATCAGGAGGTCATAGGTTCGAATCCTGCTCGAGTAGGTACGCCCATGATTTTTTATCATGGCTACTACTAAAAACACTGATCAATTCAGTGCTTATTTACGTCGATGTAGGTCAATTTGTCAATCAGTTGCAAAATAACACTTGTTTAGACACCAAATTTTCTGTTTTGGAAGCTAAATTTCGACGTTATTTTCACAGGTTTATTCTCAATAAGACCCAAAATAACTAACATTGCGAGTTACAGAATAGTTTCTCCTTCAATTTGCTGTAGATTTTATCATTCGATGGCTTCTGAGGTGAGATATTGCAATTGTCCTGCAACACTTCCCCAGCGGTTTTGCGTACACAAGCTGTTTACCTTATGCAAACGAGGCTTCGAGTTCATAATGCCTTTGGCGAGTTAATTGCACCGTATCGCCGCGCCTGTACTATTTATCCTTTTTTATATCTTTTAGCATGTATGATTAAATTATTGGACCCCATGCACGGAAGAGTAGAATAATTATAATAATGAATCTGAAATGGACAATCCATCCATTTTGTAATCTTTCTTTGAGTCACGTATATGAGTTTTGTATTGCTTTGTGTATTGTATAATGTGAAATGGATATCATAAACGCAGAAAAAATGAGGAAAAAGAAACAAATAGCATTGTGCTGATGTTGTGTGATGTGAATTATATCAAAGGACACCCAAGTCTCAAGGCGCTTGTCTTTCACGGCGGCAACAACGGCATGTACGAAGCCCTCTACCACGGTGTCCCGATGGTGGTCATGCCGCTGATCTACGATCACCCCGACGTGGCCGCGCGCGTGGTCGATCGCGGGATGGGCGTCGTCGTCGACTTCTTCTCCTTCACCATCGTAGATCTCACTGTCGCCATACACCAAGTGATAACAGATCCACGGTGAGCAAAAGAATACACTTTAATACAAAATATACACATCATGGTCAAGTTGTCGTCATATTCATAATCTGTCGGGGTTTTTTTTTTTTCGTTATTGCGAATCTTTTTTTCAGAATGGCCTGATCAGCAGGAAACAAAATACACGTAATATAGAATATACAAACATCATGGTATGCATCCAAAATGAAATAAAAGGGTACGATCATACAAATCAAAACAAACTACGTTATTTGTAATGGTAATGATTGCAAAACGAACCAAACAGAACCGTAAACATTTGTTGTTCATGTGACCCCAACTCAGACACATGGTTGACCTGAAGCTGTTAATCAATCTGTTTTCGCGAAAAATTCTTATCATCAGTCAATAATCACTTATGCAATTGAGATAAAGGTGATGTCATATAATGACTACTGACGTAAATATATCATTAAAGGACAAGTTCACCTTCATAGACATGTGGGTTGAGTGAATGCAGCATTGTATAGTAGAACACATCAGTGAGAGTTTGAGCAAAATCGGACAATCCGTTAAAAAGTTATGCATTTTTGAAGGTTCTGCTCAGTCACGGCTGGATGAGAAGACTACTAAAGTTTGTGATGTCATATGAGTACAACGTTATAAAGAAAGAATAAAGAAAATTCAACATATTTCCATTTTTCTCGCATAACAAAAGAACACTCGACTTCTCTCTTTCAGAAGGTAGGGGAATGATATTACCCTTAACATACGTCAGCAGCAGGTCGAAGAACTGTGCACTTTATTCAAAAAGTAAAATTTTGTGAAATTCTCTTTTTATTTTCCTTATATAGTTGTACGCATGTGACATCATACACTGTAGTAGTCTTCTCTTCGAGCAGTGACTGCGCAGATACTTAAAATATTCGTAACTTTTGAACGGATTGTCCAATTTTCCTCAAACTTTCACTGATGTTTTCTACTAATATTGCTGCATTCTCTCAATCCTTATGTATATGAAGGTGGACTTGTCCTTTAGATAAAATGACTACTTTGCATGTCCTTTTTGAGTGACCGAAATATGTGCCTACAATGTACCCTCAAATATAGATCAATTACCCCATACATAGTTTTTAAATCCTGGTCCGAAGGCAGCTAGTGTACCATTGACGTCGCAGAGTGTTTATGGATTCCAAATTTACTTGTATAATTATGTGTTCATCATGATGCACCGTTCGCGTGTAAATAACCATGGCAATAGACTTTAACTAATTTTCTGCCGAAATAATCAAAAGCTCGTGTACGTTACATGTGACAGAAAACCAAATGGCATGCCAAACACTCGGAGCAGATACCATGAAATGTTATCTAATATCGTCTAATTTCCACCAACGAATCAACAATTGTGCATCCTCAAGCACCTGCACACACATTCACCACCACCACCATCACACACCAGAATTTATTTTCCCCTGCTACCTTCCCAGCAGAATTTATATTGTTACGAATCTAGTACGTCCTTATCTTTTCCTCGGGCCGGCCATCTTTTCAAGTAATGCTTATAATGGCGGCCCTCTGCATAATCGTTTCTTAACTATAAATGTTATTCTTATCACTGCTGCATAGACATGCATACTGTATATTAAATCTCTTTCATATCGTTGTTTATGCAAGTCAAAAGACTGTGTTAAATTTATTTCATATATTTCCTACATGTTCATTATTATGTACTTATATGTATCGTGATTTATGCAAGTCAAACGACTCTGCGTTGAATTTACTTTGTATATTTCCTGCATCGTCATGACTATGTAACTTATGTATATTGATTTGCAGAAAATAAAGTATCTGTCAAACAAACAAACAAAACAAAACGAATCAACAACAAATTCCACCAGAATAGGGATTGAAGTCCTTACTAAAGTCTTGATGTTTCATTGCTGTATTTGATGTACTTGATGGATTTTGGAAATAGAAGAGTTTTCATGCAATAGATCGGTTATGCCTTTAAAGTAGGAACCTAATAACGTATGAATACAGTGACAGACAGTTGGAAAGTTGGATTAGGAGAGAAGTGTGTAATGTGATATGGCCATTCGCTTCTAAGTAGCTATAAATCGT
Organism: Diadema antillarum; assembly: GCF_040938485.1. Taxonomy (NCBI): domain Eukaryota; kingdom Metazoa; phylum Echinodermata; class Echinoidea; order Diadematoida; family Diadematidae; genus Diadema; species Diadema antillarum. The sequence goes on along the minus strand of NW_027272022.1, from coordinate 904,940 downwards.
TCATTTAATGTGTGAGGGCATCGCTACCAAGCTATCACAATCTTTAAGTACACATACTGAACCTTGCACATTGCACGTGCACAAAACAAAGCAACCGACTTCAATGGTATAATTGATAGTACGATGAAGGAGATCGTAATGATTATAAACGCTCCACTTCCTTTTAGCTCCACATCAAAAACATCACAACATCGCAGTTTCAAGTAACGGTAAGACAGTGTAAGGAGGTTCATAATGGGGACGTCTAAAAGCTCATAATACTCGGTGCAGAAAGGTTCAAGAGTAAAAACCACAAGACTACGGATTGTCACAACTTACACTATATAACATATCGAAAATGAAAACGATATACACACACAATGAAGAGGAAAAGAAGGAAATAGAGTGAAGCGTTTATAGAGTAGACGCAACTTTAGAAGTTGTATTTTGCCACATGAAGCAAATACAATGACGCGGCAAAAAAAAAGGCAAAGCAAAGCATAAACCTCCATAGTCAATTGCTTAGTCACGCGACAACTATTGTTTTGTATCTATTTACGACATGATTGATGGGCGATGATTTAAACATAGCTGGTTTCACTGTCTCGTGATAAAATTTCACTTCACTTTAGTTTCTCTTGGCAGATTTCCACCTTGTCTCCTTATGAATGCACGTTGTACATATATGGGTAAATTTACAATACTGGGCTTTGAAAAAGCAATGGTTTTTATTGCGTGTAATTTTCTTTGATTTTGTGTAGGCCTGCATATTTTCTAAAATGTAAATACAGATATCAAACAGTCAATGTAAACGAATATCCCCCGCCTTGAATGGACTAGGGTTATGAGAAACCAATCAAAATGGATTGAATAAAATTATGGTTATAAACATCCAAAGATATTGCTCTAACATTTATCTATGTCTTATTCAATGCATCAATTTATGAATTTTTCCCTACCATCTTCACTTGTCGATTTCTCTTTATCTACCGATCCCCACATCAACCATTTCATCCATTGTGTATAGCTATCGGGAGAATACTCAGCGAGTGTCTGCCATTTTCAAGGCTCACCCTCAACCGCCGCTCGAGCGGGCGGCGTTCTGGATCGAGCACGTGCTGAAGTACGGCGGCGACTACCTCCGCTCGTCGCGCACCGACCTCTACATCTGGCAGGTGTACTCGCTCGACGTCTACGCCTTCCTTCTCCTCCTCGTCTACCTCTCCTATCGCGTTCTAAAATTCTGCGTGATGCGACGATATCATAGGCGCCTACTAGCTGTCATCTTTGCCTGCTTGAAGATACCGTTGAGATACATTTGTCCACTGCGTCTTCGCAAGGTAGTCAGCAACCACATCAGCTGGCCCGTTGCGCGTGGTTTGTGGAAAAGAGGCTCATCTAGTACTGATAACATCAAAGTTTAGATATTGAACAAAACTGCCGAACTCTCAAGTAGCACACGTTATCACTTCATGTTTCTTGTCATGCCTTAGGTTCAGATTTCCACGCAGTAAAGCACATTCAAATAGGGTTTGAGAGGATTACTAATAACATAATGCAAAGAAATATTAATATGCAAAAAAAAAAAGAAAGCATAATACAGCCTCTTATCATTTCTAGATTATTAAACACGTGTCTGTGAAGTGTCAAATATGACATTACTGTCTACGGTAATATAGCTAATCAGAAAAAATACTCATTTTGAAATTCAGTAGTTGTCACAAAGGGAACGACATCTAATGTATTTCAGTTCACTGTATTTTCCTTGATTATCATTTATTGATTTTGTGTAATTTATGTGTTAGTCGAATGTCTAGGATTACAAAATAAGTAGACATCTAGGTAGATATATGAACAGAGAGAGATAGAGATAGGTATATGAATAGACATAGATAGATAGGCAGAGATTATAGAGTATGCGTATCATAGGTCGGTGTGTATGTGTATGTTTGTGTATATGCTTTTCTCCACCTTTTGTATGAATGAATCTTGACATACTGTGTTCTTGTCAAAAAATCAGGCCCACGAATTTCCATACTAACATCAGAGACATGTTGTATAGCGTGAACACCTTGCCATTGTGGTACGTAATGAAACGACTTCTCATCAATGAAAGATGGAAAATAAATGAATATATTCGAATTCACTTCATAACTTGTGGTTATTGTTTTCTTGTGAGGAACCTATGAGAAATAGATAATATCTTTGTAGATGCAAGCCCTCATGAGTCTAAGAGAAAGAGAAAATAAGAGAGAGAGAGAGAGAGAGAGAGATCTGAACAGAGAGATAAACCGGAACATTTATTAATACAGACACAAACGCGCGCACACACACTCACACACACACACACACACACACACACACACACACACACACACGCAAAACAAATACAAGCATGCACACACATAAACATACGCACATACAGGCAATCACACAGAGAAACGTTGGGTGATAATCTGAGAGAGAGAGAAAAACGATTAAGTTGTAGACAAAATAATTAGGAATATCTTTGAAGGCAAAAGTATAAACAAGTATCACGCTCATAGAGAGACAAGAATGAAAGTAAATTGTTTGACTTTCAGATCATTGACATCTCTGCTGACAATCAATCATGTTAATGATGTAATCATCAAATTAACACGACATTTTTACGCCTCCTTTACTTCTGGAATAGTTGATACATTGGAGTGGAAAAAACATTCCCGTATTGTCGCAGAAAGGAAGCGGATGGTCATGAAGAAAATTGCTCGCCTGAAAGGTAGAAAGAAAAAGAAAAACACTGACTGACGGCTGTTTCCTCGGTATTAAAAAAGGCTAAGTTTCCGCTGCTTAAAACATAATGGATCTGGTCACCGGATTCATTGAAGTTTAAAACATATAACGGATCATTATCATGAAATATATCAGCCTATTCTGGGGCCGTATTCTGAGAGCTAATTAAGTGTCTGATTAGCACTTAATTACCGAATTGGTATTCTGAGAGCATGATTAAGTAGGGGGTATATTAACTACCATAGCAACAAGCGTTTTGGCGGGAAGGACCTACGCGTTTGCGCGTATCAATGCGCGTGCACCTCTGAGAGGACTTAATCCCAGAGTTAATTACGAATCGGTATTCTGAGGGTGTAATTAAGTATGAAAGTTAATGGAAAACTTAATGATACCAAAGAGTGTCATTAACAGTGTCATTTTGTGAATCATTACTGGCTGCACATATGGAAAGTGCCGATGGAAAAGATGTTGAAGTTGAGTGGCACAGATGGAAGGCTAAATTTGTTGGTATTTGTAATGAACAGTGTCCGAGGATTACTTTGAGAGTAAGGGGTCTGAAGACAAAGTGGGTGACGCCTGAGTACACTAGATTATGTCATGAAAGAGATGCCCTTAGAAAAAAGGCTGAACATACAAAGGACCCACGGGATTGGAGGCTTTTCAGATGTTGTCGTAACCATGCGAATAATTTAAGAGTAACATTGAAGAGGTCGTTTTGTCATGAACAAATAGTGCAGAATAAAAGAAACCCATCAGAACTGTGGAAGTTACTAAAGGATATTGCCCCGACCTCATCCAAGAAAGTTACCAATCCATTGAACCTAGATGTCAATTGTGTGAATGAGTATTTTACTTCTATTGGTAGTCAGCTTGCTGCCAATCTTCCTACTGTTGATCCAATGAACCTGTCATTTCAGAGGTTTACTAGTCGCTCTGTATTTCAATTTGACAACATATCTGAGGATTTTGTACGAAGAGAGCTGCAATCAATACAAGTTAACAAGGCAACTGGCCTAGAGGGTGTTAGCGCACGCCTCATGAAGTTGGCGGCACCCGTTATCAGTACACATATTACTTACCTGTGTAATCTTTCCCTACAAACCAGCCGTATACCAGCTGAATGGAAACAAGGTCGAGTAACTCCCATTCATAAGGGGGGAGATCAGGGCAATGTTAACAACTACCGTCCCATAACAGTTATACCGACCATTATGAAAATCTTGGAAAAGGCAGTTAACATGCAGCTTCATGATTATTTGTCAGATAATCATGTCTTAACCCCTCACCAATCTGGATTTAGAAAAGGTTATTCCACCAGCACTGTTCTTGCGTATTTGAGTAATAACTTGTTGAGCAATATGGATAGAGGTATGCTGACTGGAATGGTATTTCTTGACATAAGAAAAGCGTTTGACTCTGTCGATCATACACTGTTATTGGATAAGTTACAAATGTATGGCATAAAGGATCAAGCCTTATCCTGGTTCATCTCTTACCTTTGTAACAGGACACAATGTACATCCTTTGCTGGTAAAACGTCTGATGTGCTGATGTTAAAATCAGGAGTCCCCCAAGGATCGATATTAGGGCCTCTTCTTTTTTCTCTGTTTATGAACGATCTCCCGTCTGTCATTGACCACGGTAAAATAATCATGTATGCAGATGACACTGCTCTTATGTACTGTGCTTCCAATCCAAGGGACATTGAAACATGTCTTAATCATGATCTGAATCGCGTGAGAATGTGGTTAGAAAGAAACCACCTCACCCTGAATACCGAAAAAACATGGTTCATGATGTTTGGAACACCACAAAAATTATCAAAATTGCAACACCCACCAATCAAAATCAATGTGTCTGATGTATCAATAAACCAGGTAAACAGTGTTAAATATTTGGGAGTCTGGCTGGACCAGCACATGACTTGGCAGGATCATGTAAAGTACATCTCAAGCAAAATTGGTTCTAGGCTAGCCCTATTGCGCAGAGTCAGAAAGTACCTTACCACAGATAGTGCCAAACTGCTCGCCAATTCTCTCATTCTCCCTTATTACGATTATTGCAGTATCTCATGGAGCAACTGCAGTAAAGGAACAAAAGACATTCTGATTAAGCAACATAAGCAGATGGCAAGAATTGTCCTTAAAACAAACATGCTCACTTCTACTTCCGAAATGTTCCGTACTTTGAAATGGATTGATATGGAAAAAAGATGGGAGTTCCAGAAAAGCAAACTATTGTTTGATATCATGAATGACAGCGCACCCTCTTACTTGTGTGACATAATCACATTGTCCACCCGCACTCATGGATATCGAACACGAAGTTCGGAGAATTATGGTGTTATTATTCCAAGAGTAAGAACTGAATGTGGTAAAAGATCCTTTTCAGTTGACGGTGCTCTACTATGGAATAGCCTGCCACCCCAAGTGCGAAATGCCCAAAGTAAGAACGTTTTTTGTTCACAGTATTTGAAATGGTGTTCTGGGTAATAAGTTTATCAATTTTTTTTTCTCTCTCGCGGGATGTTGATTCACGTTGTAGCGGAGGGTAGAAGAAGAAGCAGATTGTATGTTGTTGTTTGATATTGTATGATGATATTGCAATGTTGAGTATAGTTGATTTTGTTGTTAGAAATGAATGTTCACTTTTGACGTACAAAATAGTATAATGTATAAGTGAATGAAGAGTTTAGTGTAGATAATAGTTTTTGATTTGGTAAATTGATAGAAAAAAATTTAATGGTTGTATAATTTTTTCTTCTCAGACATGTATATTTTGATATATATGATATATTTATATTCATTTAGGGGGTGCATTTTTCTTTATAAACTCAGACAGTAAGTTGCATTTTTTCCCATCCCGGTTGCAAACTGCTACATTTAGTCTCATTCTTCATTTTCCCAATGTTATGATCAGTTCTATTCTGTTTGAGGTACTATTCGGAGTTATGTAAATGTTATTTGTTGTGATTGTCACCTTGTATGTATGTGTTTACAGGGCCCCCTGGAAAACAGTACTTGATTACTGACGGGGCCACCCTGTATAAATAAAACGAAATAATAATAATACTAATAATAATAACTACTCCGATATCACGCATTACATCGTGTTTTCTCTGCCACAACGATGCTTACCGTCTTCGGTAACCGAGGAGCGGTTGAATCTTGTTATCATGGTATCCGTCGAATTCAGAGAAAAAAAGAAATATAGCCGATCTTCGAGGAATTTTGTCATTTTATGTGAGCAAAGAGGTTGAGATCTTCGCGCGCGTAGGTGAGGGGTTGTAATCAAATACCGGAGTGTGCGCACGGAGCTCTTGGGTTGTAATTCTCGCTATCGCCAATGACGTAAAAAGTACCCGGATGTTGATTTAAGCGTCATTTACGGTGCATTATGGGATAGTCCGGTAGCAAAGTCACTTCCGTTCGTACGCGCGTGATACGTGACTAATGCTATTTACACACACAACCGACTGTATTCTACGTGTACTTCCGGTTTTCTCGACTTGAATTACAGCTTTAATATGATTTGAAATTTCTCCATTCTTAAGAAATTGCTGTTAATACGCCTATTGGTTGTTGCTGCGAAGCTGCCATGTGTTGTTCGCACGACAATAAATGAAAAAAATCTGCAGAAATAGGACCCTTACTGGTATGCGAGACGTGACGTGGCCGCGTGGGTGAAGTTTGCGGGTGACTCCACAGCGCAGTACGTGCACGCGCGACTTACTAGTACAGTGTAGTGGTAGTATTATAGTAGCACTAGGTAGTAGGCCTTGTGCCTACGTACATTGTACGTACTTACTTGGAAGAAATTGCTTCGGAGACAGGATAAGTTCGAGATCACTGTTCGTTCCCGATTGTGTTCGCGACATTTCGACAGAGAACAAATGAAAAAAAAAAAAGATGGGCATTCCATGACGATATACTGCATATCCAGGTGGGTGAATATTTTCCAGCATATTTTCAGCGTATGCAGAGATGACTGATCTGTGATGTGCACATCGATCGCATGATCAAGCAGTACGGTATGTGTTATGTAATTAGCTTATGCGCTGCGTGCAGTGGTGCATGTTGACCGAAATATCGGTCTGTATCTGTCCGTCGGGGAATGTTCCGCGGAGACTGCGTCTGGTTTCACCGATCCCCTCCGTCTACGGAGGACAGCGTTAATGGCAAAATATAAAAGAGTCCTCCGGACAGACGGATCTTTCTGTCTATGGTGCATGCTAATTCAAGGCCGGCCGCCGGCGCGGGACTACAGTGTACGAGTATGACAGGCCTGGCCACTCGCTGGCTCGGGCTGGCGGTACACAGCGGCCTACATACTGTAGGTACCGTGGTCGGCGCTGCGCTATAGGTAAGGTACACGTACGCGCACGCTAGCGTTGTGCAAATTATGCCCCGCGCCGGAAGTGCCCTTGCTACCAAGTGCACTAAATCTTGACGAAAAGACCACATCCGGGTACTTTTTACGTCATTGGCGATAGCGAGAATTACAGGGGGCGTGCAGGAGCGCGCATTGAGGGCATATTTGCGCGTGTAATCATCATTTTGGCTTCTAACAACGCATCTGATTGGATGGAATAACAATTAGATGGGAGGGACCTAAGATAATTACAGGGGACTTAATCATACCTTAATTACGTCCTCAGAATACCGATTTTGCCCATGATTAAGGGCCTATTAACTTCACGACTTAATCACGAAGTTAATTACAGACTTAATTACGACCTCAGAATACCACCCCTGGCCCTTCCCACGGTCACAATTCATGGCCAAACTCACTTAAAGTGGTGTCATTTATGACACAGAAGCGTGGGATTCATGGGCTTGATAGGTGACCAGATTCATTCGCTGCTCACCGGGGTACCTTCGAAAACCACAGATAGCACCCATCAACGAAATTATGCATTCAAGCACATAGGTAAAGGTCGACTCAAATCGAGATCCTTCGTCTGTGTGTGTATTCTATGCAATAGTGTAATCAGTGAAAAAGCTGTTCACAATTCGTTACGGGCATTCTCATATAATTATGTCTGAACGGGGCCAACCTTCCCAGCCTTTATCAATATTATACAAATTGAGATGGTCAATTTCAATATGACGTTCACAATGCTATAATCGTTTGCTATTTTCTTTATCGACAGATGTCTGTCAGTATTAGGCGAGTAAACAATTTTCCTATGTGTTCAGGGTTTTTGTCAAACCACTCGAACTTCATTTAGCTTGGAACTGGACAGAATTCTAACGACAAGAGTTTCGCTTTTCTGCTTCGACTTTTCTTAATCACTGTGTTCAGTTTGCACCATTCACGGACCTCATTCCTCACAGATTTTTGTCGAGATCAGTTTTTTTTTTCTATTTCATTTTCAATCAGAGGGTGAAGCAGGATTACAGCAACTCACATGGTCAACATCACCACCATCATAATCAGTTTCAGTTTCAGTCTAGTTTATTTCTTCACTTGTATAGATGAATCATATGACGAATCAACAATAAAGTTTTCATCATATATATATAGTAAAAAAGAACTTACAGCAATAGAATATGAATTCATGTGCTATATATACAGTGCGAGAAGATGAAGCATTCACCTGACGCAGCTAGTTATATATATATATATATATATATATATTAATATATATATATATATATATGTATATATAATATATATATATATATATATATATATATATATATATATATATATATATATATATATATAAGTGCGAGAAGATGAAACGTTCAGAGTCTATCATATTATGTGTTATCAATTCGAAAATCCGATTGTAATTTTTGGGGGACATACTGCGGCATGTCCCCAAAAAATTACAATCAATTTTCGCATTGATAGCAGCCAATATGATTATTTTTTTAAAAAGCTACTTCAGTGTCTTAAACTACAGTGCATAACATTTTGGCTCTATTTTGCAGAAATCCCCATTCGATTGGTTAAGTGGTCACAGAGAAATGTGGATTGTTGTAAAGCATGTCATGAGTCTGATTCTTCGAAGTGTAGCAATTCGATGATCTTGTGTGTGAATAATAGACAGAACGTGGAGGGAAGAGATTCCCGACATCCTCTACAAAATTCCTTATTTCTCTTTGACCACTGAAGCAAATCGAATGGGGTTTTCTGTAAGATGTGGGCAATGAGTTATATATAGTTTCATACCCTGAGTTTGTATTAAGATTGATGAAACATTCTAAAGATACCACAGCGGAGGGCCACGTTGTAATTTTTTTGAGGGGGACATACGGTATATATCATGTTTGTGTATGTTTGTGTGTGTGTGTGTGTGTGTGTGTGTGTGTGTGTGTGCGTGATACTTGACTGAGATATCGGGTGCTCGTCAAGCCAATTCGGCACCCACGCCTTGTCATCATACAGTCCACGAGTTCGACACAAGGCAAGCAAGGCCCATGAGTTGACATCAAGCAAAAAATGCCAACGAGTTCGACACATTAAGCCCCAATGACAAATTCCCGTGAACCATTGAGGCGCGACGGTATTTCCTTTTTTTCTACTGTCAAATTTAGATAAATGCTGCGAAGATATCAACCTATTCTGTTTTAAATAACACCTAAACAGATCCTTGTCATTTGATTGGTTGTATGATCTTCATTATAACACCGGGGGGGGGGGGGGGGGGGGCATTTCACGAAGCAGTTTGTCCGACAAACTTGTCGGACAAATTTGCTCTCAGTCAATCAGATGCAACGATTTCAGTAGCTTTTGACAGATTGTCATAAAAAGATATATGACGAAATGCTTCATGAAAATCCCCCCCCCCCCTCTCCAGATAGATCCTTGTCATTTATTGGTTGTTTGCTGTTGATCATTCATCCCATCTTAATATCACGTCATCATTCGTGCAATTGTGGCTCAATTTACAGCATAATCACAAATTGAAGATGAGCGTGATGTTATTTAACGGTAGTGATTTGAAGACGGAAAGGACATAGGAAATAATGGGAGACCAAGAAATAATAGGATTTTTATAGTGAATAATATGGAACGCCACATTTTAGGCACAACGTCAAGTGTCACAATGGAATTTTGTTGGAATAGGCAACTTTTTTGATATACAGTTGGTGTTGCACGTTAAAAGTTAAAAGCCGGAAAGGGAGTTAAACTTGAATGTTGTGTACTCTGGGTGCGATTGATGGTGCAATGCGATTATACACATAATTGTCTGCATATAGACAATTCGAAAATAGCTGTCCAGCTGAAAATGGGCTTTCAATCATTAAGTAAACTAAACAATCTTAATATCAAACTATTAGAAATATGACCATAGTTGTTGAACTTCATACAGCGTATGATTAGCAGGAAATCAGAAACAGGAAGAGGAAATAAATGTGCAGTATAATATTTCGATTATGGTTATGAACATCAAAACTTGTTACTCTTAACATTTATCTACGTTCTATGCAATGCATCACTGTATGGATTGTCTTCCTTCCATCTTGACTTGTCGATTTCTCTGTATCTACCAATCTACACATCAACCATTTCACCCTTTGTGTATAGCTATCGGGAGAATACTCAGCGAGTGTCTGCCATTTTCAAGGCTCACCCTCAGCCGCCGCTAGAGCGGGCGGCGTTCTTGATCGAGCACGTGCTGAATCATTATTGTCATAGTGTGTCATCATTAATCATTATATAAACTAAACAATCTTAATCATAAACTTAGTGGAAATATGATCATGTTGAACTTCATACAGCGTATTATTAGCAGGAAATCACAAACAAGAAACGGAAATACTTGTACAGTGTATTTCGATTGAGCATCATGAGGAAACATCACGTTCTGTGTATAACTTTTATTTGCTTACACTTGAAATTTTGTGTTCAATAGCTGTACAGCTGCAAGCCGGCTTTTAATCCTTGTGGAAATTAAAGGGATGGTATAGTATTAGCGAAGATGAGGATTATTGGGCTTCAACGTTTTGCGAGATACCAAGAAACCACTTAAGAAATGATACAGAGCATACCATTTTAACATGAAGTCAAAGTTTATTACAGTAGATAAAAATCGGTTTTAGAATGGCTGAGACATCCAAAAACAAAGGAAAAAAGAAGCGATCCTAATAAAGGGTGGGTCTGTTTTAATATGGACCACGTCGCGGTCCCTGTCAGGTGTTTTCCACTTGCGAATCCTTCAACCATGCTATCAACGCCATTTACGCTATCAACAATTATCCCACATCATTATCATAACTCAACTTGACCTTAGAACTGTTGATGATGCCCAAGGCCGCAAGCATGGGCCCTTGTCAGGGCCGGCCTTGAGTATAATATCATCAACATCGAAGGTCTAACTGGCGCCAAACAAGATCTTTTGGCAGATCTATGCACCAGGCATAGTTGTGATATCCTCTGTCTCCGAGAGACGCATCGCGGACCTTCACGGGTACGTCCTCGCATCTTGGGTATGCAACTCCCATTGCCGAGAGGCCACATGACCAGTATGGAAGTGCAGTATTCTTACGCAATGGGCTGTCTGCTGACAAGATATCTATTTCTGATAAGGATGACACTGAAATCATTACCATCAACACCAAGGGAATATATTAATTTGTCAGTTCGGTGTATAAACCTCCTTCCATCATATTTGTCATTCCCCCTGATGTCACCAGCGGTCGCATCAATGTTGTCATCGGAAACATTGACAGCCACCATGTCAATTGGGGATATGCTGAAACTAATGAAGATGGTGAGCAAGTCGAGAGCTGGGCAGACTCCTACCAACTGTCTCTCATTCATGATGCCAAGCTCCCTCCTTCTTTCAACAGCTCACGATGGAGCCGGGGGTACAACCCAGATCTGATTTTCACATCCAGTATTGTTGCCAATCAGTGTGAGAAGATTGTTCTGGATCCCATTCCCCACACACAACATCGACCAATATAATAATAGTAATAATATAATAATAATATGTCTAAAGATCTCTGCAATCATCTCTCCCCGTGCTGTTCCCTTCAGGCGACGTTTCAATCTCAAGAAAGCCGACTGGAAGGGCTTCTCTTAAAAATATGGCTGATTGGCGAGACAGATATTGAAGCCACCGGATTAAGAATCTTGGCTGGTAAACTGTCAGGCCAGTGTGTGTGTATATATATACATTATATATATATATATATATATATATATATATATATATATATATATATATATATATCATTAACTACCCCAGAAACTACCCCACTCCTGCCTGACATGCACCACCGCACACAAACCTTCCCCCAATATCACATGATCACTCACATCCCGCCACAAGACAGCCACAAGACATCCAGGCAACGCAAACGTCTGCTTAGCAGGTAATTACATTATTTAGTTTATTTATGATATATGTTTGATAATTTTTATTGCATGATATGTTTCTATGCTATATCTACTCACTATACACTCATTTACAGTTATATATTGTTGAATGTGTTGCAAAGTGCAAAAAAAAATATTGCCAAGTATGTCATGTAACTATTAACCCATGCTCAATTTATATTTAATATATTGTGTTAATGACTTCAGATTTGTTATGCTCAAAAATATATATTTCGTTTCACAAACAGACATTAAAGCTGAGGAAGACCACGGTCGAAAGCTTCACAACTCTGCCGGTTTCATGCGACATCTTCTGTTATCTACATTGTCTCAACTATATATATATATATATATATATATATATATATATATATATATATATATGTATATATATATATATACATATACATTGTAGTTGTTCCGCGTATTGGCAGTACTAGAAATAGCAATAATAAAGTCACAACAGAGGAATGCAGGGAATGCATTGATAGCCAATCTTGATTTAATGAATAATCCGAATTTTCGAGAAACCTTCCTCTTCTTCAGGGATGACAGTGTTAATACTGTCATCCCTGAAGAAGAGGAAGGTTTCTCGAAAATTCGGATTATTCATTAAATCAAGATTGGCTATCAATGCATTCCCTGCATTCCTCTGTTGTGACTTTATATATATATGTATATATATATATATATATATGTATATTCAGTGAAAACTTTGAGCAAAGACAATGGGTTTTCATCGGGATTCGAACCCGAGACCTCCGGATTACTAGACCGGTGCTCTACCGACTAAGCTGTTGAAAGACCTTGTTCGGTGTTCGTCCCAAACCCTTAATTCTCTTTGCTCGTGTGGTCAGAAGCTATAGTGTGTGTATGTGTGCCACACACACACACACATTAACCTGACATAAACGCAAAGGATGTAAATCAACTTTGGAATAAATGCGAGGGATCACCGAAGCGATGCAGCTTTTTATTATTTTGTAATATTTTGTAATATTTTGTAATATTTTGTAATATTTTGTAATTTTGTAATATATATATATATATATATATATATATATATATATATATGTACATGTACATGTACATATATACATTTGGAGCGGAGGGTTCTCCGCTATTGTTTCTGTATCATTTACCGTTATAAGTATTGTATGACACGAACTCTATCATGATAGGACGCAGCTACTTTCTCACCGTTAGTCGTTGTGCTCAGAGCAGCGTTTATTCGGGTTGCCAATGTAGTGAAAAAGGTGAATGTAAGTCGATATAAGAAACTCTTTTTGCAGAGGGTTTCCATGTTCACAGTGAATCAACGCCTTTACTGGACCGTAACGTTGCCTTAAATTGAAGAAGAACTTGTCAATTTTAGTTTGAATGCGCTAAACCATTTTTGACAATTATGACTTTTCAATGACAATTCATGATTCGAATTAACGTGAAGGGTTTCAATGTTCACGGTAGATCTTTGGTTTTTTTCTGGACCGTAACGAGGCCTTTATGAGTCAAAAAAAAAAAAATCGTCAACATGTTAGGGATTTTTTATAATGACTTTCCAAGGATGACTATTTATGACTCTTGTTCGAATCAATGCTATCATTACATTCATCCCTTTTTGACGTTTTTGGAACTAAAAGCCGCAAGTAATCGGGACAAGGAAATTGAAATGCGAATGAGACCTTGTGATTACAATACAGGCTTTTTATATTGTTTCGCGACAGTAGCGGTAGACATGCAGAAACCGTGTAATGTAAATCAATGAACACTCGATAAAGCCGGTTTTCTTTCATGTCTAAAACATGTTTTTATCGTCATTTGATTTCCGCCATGGAGAAGGATATATCAGCATATCACACAAAGAGGAATAGATGCTTTTTAAATGAATGAATCAATCTTGTATTGTTAAAATGACTGAGGGATTTCCCAACAGAGTCAATCTCATTCATGTTCAAATCAAATAAATTAAATATTATCCTAGGGTAAAACTTAAACTTGGCATGTTGTTTAATAGGTATAATTTCAGCGATTGTTATTGAAATTTGGACTTTCTTTTGCATTTTGCATTGTATCCGCTTGCCTGTGTATTGCATTGAACTTGTTTTTTTTTATTTTTATACTCTTCTGAGTGAAAAAAATGAAATGTTAATGTTTATTCAAGCTATTCTCGCTGTTCAATTCTTTCCCCTCCTTGTTCACTCTATTTTGTTCACCCTTGATTTGATCTCTTAGTCTACATGCGTTTACTCTTACCGTGCCAATTATTATTTTTTTTTTATAACACGCAGTATTACTTTCGATGTGCATAATGCTTGGGATTTTTTTTAATGAATATACCCTAATCTGCTGCGAGGCTGCCATATAAATATAAACACGAGATGTGCATTCTTTTAACAACGCCAAAATATAATTTACCCACTGAGTGCACGTCACAATAAGGTTACTCACGGTCACATGATCTGCACTTATTTCAAGATATGGTTGCTTTCAGTTTCAGTTTAGTTTCATACTAAAAAAAAAAAAAGAAGAGAAGATATTTCGAGGCCAAAAAAAAAAAAAAATACATGCACAAAATACGTCTCACGAATGTATAAAGTGAAGATCGTATAAACTGTAACCACCATTATGCTGATATAACAAATGCAATTGAGTATATGAATATAAGAACGACCCAAGTCCATGGAAGACCATTTCGAGTAAAGTAAAAAGAACTTAATATCTTTTTTATTTGTCCAATACTATTCTATTTAACTGTGATGGGAAGGCAACATTGTATATACAAATTAGAACATTATTATTATGACAATTAACATTTACATTAATCGTGGAGAGGCCATTTTGTGTGGTGGACTTGGGTCGTTCTTTGATTCATAGGCATGATATTCTGCTATAGAGATGAGAGAAGGATGAGAGAGTGCGCTATAATATGAATGTAAGAATGACCCATTCCTTCATTCTTACATTAATATAAGATTTAACTCATTCATTTCAGGTACTTCCGGGGGTCATTAGGATTTATCATTTATACACAAGATGAGTCCATGCATAAGCTACAATTTCCCATGTCAAACTGAATTTGGCCAAAAATTGGACTTGGGTCGTTCTTATATTCAGGTCTCCAATTAGCAGGGAGCAGAGACAGCGAGATAGAAACACGAAGGAAACCTACGGAAAGCTAAAGCTTGAGAGAATTGTAGGTTTCCAAGGAAATATAAGTCCTCAGCATGATAGAGGTTGGTAATGAGTTGAAACAGACCAAAGTGAGTTAACTTTCTATTATTGCACACAAACAGTATACGATAGTAATAGATTGCACATGGAATCTGACAATGTTTGAATGACTGTTATACTAATCCAGAGTAGTCATTAAAATAGGATGACTTTAATTAACGTTTAACAAAATAAAGAGATGTACTCTGAGTAATTTCATGGGACAAATAATGTCATTGTTTAGACATAATTGCATTTTAATAAAAAACAATTCGAGTGCGTGAGAGATATCATTGATATATTAACATATTCTGCTGATTGGGATATTATGAACCAAATGGTTTCTTTTAAACATAAACCTATTTGAAAAATTGTTTGCAGTTTATTATTGTGGATAGAGGGTACACAAATATTCCCAAATTATAAACAAGCAATTATTCATTTACCATATGGATTTTATTCCTGCAAAATTATTCATTCCTATGGGAGAGACTACCAGCGTGATTAATAATTCGAATAACACGTTCTTTTTATTCTAAGAAGCTTGTTTTAGGGGGTGGTGAATAGGTAGTCCTTAGTCACTCTGTAAAAAGTACTCAACGGTTTTCTAATAAAGCTTATGTAACTCAGTTGAAAAAAGAAAACAACAGGAGATCAGATTTCGGGAGTTACACCTGAATTCGAATGGCTGGCTATTCACTGTCTCTTTAAACAGAGAATAACGAAGTGTATGCCTGTGATTATTGCACCAGCAAGCAAAATCACCCGCCTTCTCGTTCTAGTAAAATATCGGCTGACACTCCTGTAGCCTGCTTCTTTCCTCAAATAATTCCTGCAGAATGTCTCTAGTTGTCTACCCGCGAAAACCAGCACGCGGAACACGAGGTAAATGGAGAGAGCCAGAAAGCCAAAGACGTCCAGTGAGGAGGATTGCCAGAAGTGCAAGTCACAGCTAGATGGTCGTAAGTAGCCTCCGCCGTGTTGCAGAATGAGTTCGATCCAGTGCACTGCGAGGTCCATGGGACGTAGAGGGCGCTCCTTCATGATTGCCGAGACTCGGCGAGCATTGTCTCTGAAGCTGCGGTTGAAAGGAAAACGGCTCCTGATTATGAACATGTATAGTAGCATGGTACATTACACTGATATTCAAATGACTAGTAAATATCAAAAGTCTGTTGGGTCTCAGGAAAGAGAATTTCAAACCAACATCGTAATAATATCAAATAGCTGAAGAGCAATGTATCATTGCTTACATTATACACTTAGGCCTACAATTTCTAACAAACAATAAATAACAAAAGAACATGATTTGTGTAATGCATGTATGCCTTGTATTTTGTTTCCATCTTTTGTTTTGGATGGAAATAAATGAAAACTGCATTGAATTGACTTTGTGAAATTCTCGTCCATAGTGTGCATGTAGTATGGGTTTAAAGTTCTATTAATTTTTTTTGTTGTTGCTTATATTGTCTAAGAACAAAAAGACTGAAGCAAGAGGCGGATTAAACTGGTAAAATGCGTTCACCGTTGTGATAAGAAAATCCTGTGAAAACATTGAGTAGTAATTTATGTTGTCTGGTGGAAGAGTCTGTGAAAGGATCGTCTTGGTCACGTGACAACAGCCTTTGTCACAACATGTTCATCTACCTATGATTATTCATGACTTCAAGGATGGAATGGGAAAGCCCCTCGCTCGTAGCGCGGGAAAGGTCTGCCGACAACCCGAGACCGCGCTCGAGCACACGAGCCGCTACATCCCAGCCTTCGGGGGCTATGGGGATGACAACTACTGGTACGCCGTGGTAAACGGCTTCGTAGAGGCTGTTCGTTTCTCCTGAGAAAATGAGTAATTTCACCGCCCCGTGGCCTGGAAATAGGTGAAATAGCGGACAGGAGAGGAACAGATGAATTTACATATTATTATTGTGTATTACATCGTCATCCAAAAGATTTAATTTACACCATACACCTACGAGTACAGTTCAACCATGTGTGGAATCAAGTATAGGGGGCATGCTGGACTGAAGAGGTCTACTGCTTGGAACCGTTTACAACAAGTAGAAACAATTAACAAGTTAATCATACAACTTCAGAAAACAAATCGGGATGATTTTAGCATTTCATTGAGAATACGATTCGCATGTAGCATTTAAAAATCATAATGCTTCATACTGACTTCGGTTTGGTTGTGCTGGATACCTGCAAATTTCTAGGCGGGGGAGGTTGGGGGTTATTAGCAAGAGAAGGACTGAATGCATGAGTTTATTTGGCGACATCTGTGTGTGTCAAATGATTTTTTTTTTTCACCGTCGATGATTTTTTAATCAGGCATCGTTTATCATATTCAGTGGTAGCAATTTTGTTGCTTTAAGTAATCATACCTGTGGTATACACAGGCCTGCAATGAATGCAGCTCAATGTGGATGACAGCATTTGTCATCCATTCGGATAAAAGAAAGTGGAAAAGGGGTTTTCCCAAAGAGATCTTAGGGTTATCTCTTCGGGTTTTTTCTTACTTACCAAGCAAGTCATTTTGCGGACACCACTTCACGAGTTTGGTGTTCGCTCCCAGCAGAACGCCCGAAGGCATGGGCTCATTCGTCTGCCAGATAACCGCCTGGGGTATCGCAGCAAGGGCTCGCGAAAGCTTGGTGAGGTCAGATATCTGAATCCCAGATTTAGCGCCCGCACTTGTGTCTTTGGTGCCAAGGGCTACGAGTACGACGCCCTCACCCGTCGGTGATATCAGTTCCATCCAGTCCTATAACACGTGACAAACAGCAGTGACTGACGGAGAATTAAAGCGTCACTGATCAAGGAGAAACTGGAAAAGAGTCTTGCATTACAGTAGTGTATGATAACATTTATAGTGGTTTATTTTAGTAGTTATCACCTATCAAAATTTTGTGCATTCCGAATGTAATTTTTCTACATACTGTTGGATAAGTAATGATATTATTCGTCTCTAAAGATGAAATGTTTGCATTTGTTAATTTTATCAATATTTCATGTCACATTTACAAGTGTACATAACAATGAAATCCTGTTTGTTTAAGAACGAATACATTCTTTAGAAAATGCTCTTTCAAGTGGATTTTCTTGATTTTAAAGCTTTGGTGTCTGTTGCGGTGTTACTCTTTACTGACGTCAAGCACAGAAGTCAGCTTTAGAAGAAAAAAAAAATGAAAAAGGCAAGAGATAAAAAAGGATTCAATGATAAGCCAGGAGGTATCATGGGGCATTGTTCTTTACACAATATCATAAAGTAATTTCATTCATTGTTCTTTATGGAGTACTACATGAGTGTGAACGCAAGTACAAAATAAGTCTTATAGACTTGGTCTTGAGGTGCATCTATCAATGTCTAATAAATCTAGAGCTGATTGCCCTTACCAACGTTTACCACAATGAACATCATTTACAAAAATAAGTATATCAATTGTATATCCAAATTATTGAAAGAACAGTTTGAAGTAAAGGAAATGGAGGAGGTCTACTAAAATGCAAAAACCTAATCCCTCAAAACCACCAACGTAAACCGGTGGGACAAAGGTTGCAAACTAGCTGGGTTGATTACCGATCACTAAAATAATGTTGAACAGAAGAATCAGACGTGGGGTGTAATGAATGACCGCATCTGAATAGGACAGGAATGAAAGTGATGAGAGAAATAGAGTAAGGTCAAATGATCATGGGTGATAACCTAATGAGCTACACAAACACTGAACTGAACTATACCAAACCAGAAATGAAAAGGAGTTAAACAAAAAAGAACACTCAAATGTCATCTTGAACGTCATAATCGTTATGACCACCAGTAAAAAAATTTAAACAAGAGCCCAATAACAAAATAATGAACACTCATCCGGCTTCCTCTTAAGGGTTAATTCCCAACAAGCGTGTGGCTGTCTACACCTGTAAAGCTATTCTGACAAATCAGATCGAACTCTTCTCTCATCCAAGACCCTTTTTCGTTTGCTTAATTATCTTTTGTGACTAAATTTGTTTGTTTTTTTCTGCTGAGAAACAGTTGATATAATAAGCTTTTAAAATGATATTCCCTAGGTTTTGATTTACGGGTGTTAAGACATAGCACGAGTTAAACCAATCCCTTTACTGTACATCCTACCAACAAAATTCACTTGAAGAATTTGGAGTTTCCTGCCTCAGACGGGGAAAAGAATCAAACGATAACTGATAAGTTTAGATTTAAAGAAAACTATTGACAGTATAATAGATATTGATGGCAGACTAACCTCATCCAGCGGCTTTGGGTCTCGAGTCGTCAGTCCGCCGACTGCCACGGCGTTCGGAGCCAGTGGAAAGGGAAAATCTATAGCGAAGTCAGAATTGATTAAGACTAGCTGAGCGTTTGAAATCACGCGATTGATGGGGACTCGAATTTCGTATTTAAAGTTGAAGAGAAATAGATAAACGTCATTCGTTATGAACAGTGAAAGATCTTCGTAAAAGGAGGAAATTGTGTTGAAAACGCGTTGGCGAAAATTCATCTTGTGCGATAGACCGGATGAAATCTCTGGAAAATAGGCGGTGGTATCGGGCGCCCCCACGCGGCGGGAAAGGGAAGGTTCGATACCCCTGGGGACAACGAGAATGTATGGGACGTCAAGTACGCCGGCGAGCAAAATAGAGCAGCCCTTGTGCGCGTCGACGATCAGGAGGTCGTAGCGCACTCCTTGGTTTCTTTGGGTGAGTACGTGGTCGAGTAAGAAGCTGCACCTCGTAAGGCTTCCAGCGATTGTCTGCTGGTGTCGGGTCATCGAAACACCGGAGTTAAAGGTCTGGCTATGAAGACAACGTCGAGACGGTGATCGGAACGGATTCTTTCTAACGAAGGTCGTCGTGCTATCAGCAAAGACATCGAACTTGAGGTGGGAATACGCAGTGTCGTCATTCAGTTCCTCGTAGTGGCAGTCGCTGACCAGGGCGGTAACACAGTGCCCGTTTTTCACTAATCCTCGAGCCAGCGCAGACAGCAGGGAAAAGTCGCCATCAGTTTGCTTTTCGGAGTACATCAAAATTTTCGCTCCAGAAGAATGAACGACATAATTCAACCATACAGCAATCATCACATTCGCTCTAAGATACGACATTGTTGATCTTCTCATTATCGCCTTCCTTTCAGCTTTCTCAAAATGTCTGCCTATTACACGAAACAACATGGGCAAGAGCTTTCCTGAATTAGACCTAGAGGTATCCCACCAGCACGTTTTAATGTCATCGGAATATTTTTAAGAGGCTGGGCCCGGAATATGCCAGCAACTATAATACCGAACATGTCTACCAGGTATAAGAAGAGATTATGCGCTTAACATATTGTAAAAGACATTCTAGGCGATCTGAGTTACTTCTGCGCACGGCAATTAATATGACTCTTCCCTCTCTCTCCCAATAGATCGATCGTTTAAACGCTAGACAAAACAACTCCGCATCAAGCATTTATGCGGGTTACTTGTAAGTTGTACTATATCGTTAATCATCTCTTATATCATCAGCATGTGCATCTATTTTTTCTTCATAAAGAGAGAGAGAGAGAGAGGGGGGGGGGAGAAAGTGATAGGTGACTGAAATAAAGCGGCATGCATTCCGTTTTTTGCTTGTCATTAATTTTGTTAATGATCTGACGATTACGTTTAAAGTCATTATTTGTTTTGTTTTGTTCTGTTCTTTCTCTGTTTTGTTTTGTTCAGTAAATATTGTCGATATCTTGTATTTTGTTGACATTGTTGAAGCGCTTTGAATCTGTTTAGAAAAAGCGTTATATGAACATTGGTTATTATCACTTGCAATCGGCTCCTCTCGTGTAAATTAATTTTTGATATTTTACGTAATTGCCACGCATGCTTTGTTTTGCCTAGTCTCAGGAGATGATTTCGGTTGGAAAGAAGTAAATCCTTCCCTTCTAACCCCTCAACCTTAAAAAATGCATTAAAAACAAAAGAAAACTGCTAATGACGACATCCAATGCCGATCAAGAGAGAAGTGAAAGAAACACTCACTCCAAGAGCTAACAACCAGCTGCACAAAAACAATTCACGTTATCGAACTATTATGCAGGGGGCACAATATGGTGAGGGAGTATCATCATGAAGTTGTTACAGCTGTTCTATAGTTGCAACTTATTGACAAATGGCCTACGTCGACGTAATTAATAAGCACTGAATTGATTAGTGTTTTAGTATACAAATAGTGAATGGTCACGAGTGCAATACTAGTATTCGCCTCGTTGAATAGAGCGCCTCTATCTTTCACCTCGTGCGAAATCTCGTTCCATTGCACGAGTAAAGACCATACACTATTTGTTTTATACAACGTCCAAGTAGATCTTTTTGGTAGGAGGATTGTTGGGTAGGTCTAAGTAGGCCTAGAAGATTATATATGTATGAAAAATATAGCCATACTTACATGTGGATCCACTGCGATTCTCCTTCTGGCTTGTGCAATCATCATACACGTACACTAGCACTACGTAGGCCTACATACGCGCATGCATGTACCGCACACGTACACTGCGCTAGCTGCATGCGATCCTCAATATGCAACACACAGTACATGCAGTACCGTACAATTTCTCGAACCGTGAAATAGAACGAAAAAATCGAACCAAGTTGCACGCAAAAATAGAACCAAAATTGCACGCGCGTTGAATGGAGTACTTATTGAATATCACGACTCCAACAATCATCCAATCAAATTACAAGGATCTACTTGGACGTTGTATAATAGTAGCTATGATAAAAGAATTCATGGGCGTACGTACTCGAGCAGGATTCGAACCTACAACCTCTTGATCTTCGGACAGGCGTCATCTCCACTAGACCACCGAGCTTCCGCCCGACAGCAAGTGTTGGTTCTCATCCTTATGGCATGCAACGGGTACTGTGTAATTTGGATAATCATGGGCGGAAGCTCGGTGGTCTAGTGGAGATGAAGCCTGTCCGGCGAGATCAGGAGGTCGTGGGTTCGAATCCTGCTCGAGTATGTACGCCCATGATTTTTTTTTTTAAAGTCATGGCTACTACTTATAAAACACTACTTAATTCAGTGCTCATTTACGTCGATGTAGGGCAATTTGTCAATCAGTTGCAATGAAAACATCTCAACGGAAGATCGAATTTCATGAATTTGAACTGTTCTAGTTACTGTCGGAGAACGGCAGCAGTGCGGCAAAATTCCCTCCCTACACTAGCAAATACCCAACCAGAAATTTAAAAATCATTCTTCTCGGTAAATCTGATGGGAAATACAGGATGACAATGCAAAAAAAGCTCTCGTCTTCGGACAGATAAGATGACCTTATTTCGCTGCATAAGTCACTCCTTCACGACCTTTAAGAATTACCTACGTGCTAGATTTTGTGGGATGTCTTTATTCATTTGAGTGTGTGAGCGTGCGTGTTTGCTCAATTTTGGCTTCAGATGACGATGCATTAGAACTGCCCTTGTGACTTTTGAACCAGAATACATCTTAGCCTGATCCCGAGGCCCCTTAATCAAACTTAGCTCGAGTCTTAGCTTGAGTTTTAAACAAACCATACTTTTTTAGCCCCTCCAGCCCTACCCTCTCCCATAAAACAACAAGAACAACAACAGCAGCAGCAGCAGCAGCAACAACAACAACAACAACAAGAAAGGTAATGTCACATGGTTGATAATTTACCGGCTTGTTATGATTTCAGTGATATCTCTTGATATGACGTATCTTTTTAATCTTCAGGGTGTTTCGTAATTGACATTCAGCAATTTTATCAAGTCTCCTATAATATTCAGTCCTATATAATCGAGGCATTAAATTCGATATCATCACTATTCATTGTCATTGTTTCAATTATCCTCGCAGAACGTTATAACTATGTGACATACCAGTATACTGATTGGAATTGCAAACAGGATCTTTCTCAAACTAACGCTCATCCCTCACCCTATCATAGACCTCTTTCATTTGATGCGCCGATCCCTTTAAGGGGAGTTGCCCTTTTATATCGTGATTCAAAAATATAATGTTGCTACTTTCATGACTAGTTAAGTCAAGGTCACACCACATCCCTCACAAAATGTATGACTAGACATAACCACGGAGTATGATGTAAAGCATACACACATTTATACAACAAATACAACACACACAAACACACGCACACACGCACACGCACACACACACACAGAGAGATACAAACGCGAGGGGAAAGTATCTCCTGTGCAAATTCTCGGAAAGCCTTCCACGGGCACCACGATAATGGAATCTTCTCCATGTTAATTCAATTTCAAGCAGAAGAGAAAAGTTCAACAAAGAGAACTGGCAATTTACGGTCACGACAACGACTGGGGGAAAAGATAAACAGCTTACGTGTCTTCACAAAACAATGATTTCAAAGAGAAAATTGTTACTGAATATCACTGACACTTTTATTATCATATTGTTGCTCCGCGGAACAAGCACGAGAAAATAAAAAAGTCAGCCACCAAGATATCTATTTGTCACACTACAGCTTTTTCAAGGTCCAATGGATCTTTTCCCGAGCGATTTCTAATGTCTAATAAGATGTTACTCAATTATCCTCATAATAAAGCCTGACATTCCCTATCAACACTTATATAAGAAACTTTGCAGTACTACAAACATCAACGACTAGATATAGTAGCATTAGTAGTTTGAAAGACCGTTTAATAGCATAGCGCATTTGCATTATATTCAGTTCAAGAAGTCTCCAGACCCAGAGATCAGAAGAGTTTATTAAGGAATTTTTAAATCAAGTCATCCACCTTACTAGCCGACTGATACATTGAAACAAAGTCCATAATCATATACTATATTTCTTGACGACATAATACATTCCTCATCAACAGATCCTTCATAGTTCAACCATACCATTTTTTTCAGAAATTCACTGAAAAGAATAAGTACAGATTACTGCAATGATCATTTGCCTATTCCTCCATGTTTAATCCACGCAAAACTGCAAGAATGTGGTTTAAGATCATCGGGTTTAAGTCGTTGCCTCGGTCCTTTATGCATCCTATTTCAAGGAGCATTTTGGGAATCTGAAACTCTTTCTGTTAGTAGGAATAAATCTTTGGTGATGATCTGGGGATGTCGATCGATGCTTGTTAATTGTCTTATAATAATGTAGCGGTTTTTCTTTTTTACGTAGAGTACGTGGGGGGGGGGGGGCAGAAAAAAAAAGATAAAAAGAAAATAACCCTAAACTTTTGATCAAACTGTATGGTGATTTTCACCTAAGCAGTTTTGATTCATGAAATGTAACCTAGCAAGCATCATCTAGATTATCATACTGTTAGTCTCTTTTAAGTCAACCCCACACAAGTTCAAAAATGTACTAAATTGAAGAAAATTCTACCCTGGATTATGGACGTATAAATTGTGTTAATTCTTTCGTGTTAGTGGAAATTTACGTAAGTCGACGAAGGTAGACTGTTTTCAATTGGAGCAGGCGATTAATTCATAAGATGGTATGTTACATTGTGTCGGAACTCCATATATCCTTTCATAATATGGGAAATATAACAATGATATCTCGGAGGCGCGGACCTATAAAACACGTATGGGACGGACGGTCTACATTGGTCTAGCTACTATCTGACCTGCTACCAACTTCAAATAGAGAAATATTTGAAATGTCCATAACTTTCACCCAAGCATGGGTGAATCTCCCTCTTGACACACAGTGCCACATATAAGAGACATGCATGTACGTCATAAATAAAACAATTATGATTATCACAACTAGTTATTGCGCATCGTTAAGTATATTACGTTCTACTACCACTCTTTGCATGTCAAATTGTGACAGTTTTCTTTAAGAGTTTCTTTAAAAAAAAGTGATTACTGATGCCATCATTATTGAGTCTAAGAGACACAATAAGGTCATTGGCATTGGTGTCGTTGTTGTCACGGACATTTTTGCGAGATGTTGTTTTCGCGAATATAGAGGCCTATACATAAGTGCACTACTACCTTAGTGCGTGGCGACATTTTCGCGTGTTGTTAAATCTGCGGTCCGACTGTGAATCGCAAAATTCGCGAAAATTTAACCCTATAGCGAAAATAACATCTCATACAGCAGTATGTTTATATACTCCAGTGACAACACTAGATTTCCTATTCTATACAACAAAGAAATACGTTTTTTTCTGAACACTACCAAGAGACGGTTGGTATCAGGTCTCAGATATCGAAGCTGAAACCGTCATGTCACTCTTTCTCTCTCTACGCGATAGAATAACGAGTAAGTACACACTCTTTTCTTTACATTATACATGAAGTTGAACAACTACGATTCAGGGCTAATATTTTATCCCTATATAGCAAGGTCATTTTCGATAAAAGGCAGTAATTGAACACAACACACATTCGGACGAATTGAGTTAAATACTGGCAAAACGATAAGATCGATGCGACAATATTCTGATGTTAATTATTATTGCATGGGTGTATAGTCTTGTAGGTGAGTCAGAATGGCGGTCTTGGTCATGAGTAACATCGTTACTCATGACGTCATGATAATGACGTCACGAGTAATGATGTTCTCGTTACCCCAAAAAGCGCAAAGTCACAGACTTCATAGACTAGTCTTTTGGGAATTAGACACTCACAGTGTGGCTAAAATGTCCGTGAAATTAAATGCATAAACAGGAGTTTATTAAAAAGAACCACTTTAAGAGGACGATTAACTGATGAATAAAACAGAACTATACCACGACATCAAATAACTGCTTTGCAGTGTATGAAAATCACTAAACTTAAACAGGTAATTATTCAAAGGCTGCCGCTACCATCTGATGCGACATAACGATTGTGAAAAGAACGTGACTGTCAGACTTTAACGACGCTAGAAGATGTCCACCTCTTTCTAAGTCTTCCCGCCACGCCCCACCCGATGCTACTGCCGATGACATGGCGAAGACCCAGCGGGGAAAGACATCTCAGTGGAAGTTTCAAACAAGTAAAGATGGCTGCAAGAAAGTGCCTGTGATATCGTCGCACCACGCAGAATTTTAGAACGCGATAGGAGAGGTAGACGAGGAGGAGAAGGAAGGCGTAGACGTCGAGCGAGTACACCTGCCAGATATAGAGGTCGGTGCGCGACGAGCGGAGGTAGTCGCCACCGTACTTCATCACGTGCTCGATCCAGAACGCCGCCCGCTCGAGCGGCGGTTGAGGGTGAGCCTTGAAGATGGCAGACACGCGCTGAGTGTGATGCCGGTAGCTGCAATAGATGGACAAATGGGGTGGAAATCGGCAAAGATATCGACTATTAGATTGGCAAGCAAGTATTTCTATACGGGGTAAAACCACAATCCCTGATCTGAACATATATGAATTGCTAGGGGAAAAAAAACATAAAAAAGGTACGTTTATGTAGGCATAAGTTTAATGTGTAGCTAATGAGAGAGAGAGGGGGGGGGGGGAGAGGGAGAGAGTTACAACGACATATCAATGTAAATGAGTGAATGAATGGATAGATTATTATAAAAATAATGTTGATAAAAAGATACTCTGAGTTTCAACGGTATTGTCTCAACTTCAATTGCACGTAATTTACATCTTACAGAAGACAGCATCTGCTAGATATCTATAGTGGAACGGGAAACAGTGTATAATTTGAAAACCAAAATTGTAGAATTTCTAAGGCGTTTCAAGAAAATTTGTGTCATCGTTAGCAATATCAAAGAATGATTATTTTCTTTTTTTATTCAGAAAAGCGTATCTCCTAATAGTCTCTTAACAAATACATTATTCAGACCGTCCTGATTGCTTTTGTTTTGTCTGTCCATTTCCATCTGTGAAGATGGCTGGATAGCCCATATTCAGCTACGTTAAGCTGGTCTTCCATGGGGTCCAGTTAGATGTGAGGTGGGACCACTTCAACGGGTTAAACACCCTGTTCTCGCGATGAATGAATGAAGCGGGATCATTTAAGTGCATTACCTCCATTTTATGTCCTATCCGAGGGATCGAGTGTTTTGCCTCTTGCTAGAGGGGACGGTATGCTTACACACAACATTGCTCAGTCTAGACTCGGGTTTGAACCCGGGCCGCGTGATCGTGAGGCAGACGCGCTACCGACTGAGCCAACTCACCGCCCTGACTCTTTCTCATGTGTTGAGGAAATTAGTACACTAACCTTGAATTATTGATAACCGTCTGTATGGCGAGCGTCAGTTCTTCACTGGTGAAGGAGAAGAAGTCGACGACGACGCCCATCCCGCGATCGACCACGCGCGCGGCAACGTCGGGGTGATCGTAGATCAGCGGCATGACCACCATCGGGACACCGTGGTAGAGGGCTTCATACATGCCGTTGTTGCCGCCGTGAAAGACAAGCGCCTTGAGACTTTGGTGTCCTGGGTTATTGCAAGTCATGGAAAATATGACATTGTTTATAGTGTTAATAGCAATCCAACAAAAGAAAAAGAAGGCTCTGATAGCGATATCATGAATCTTTTATTGACAGCATGAATCTATTTATATCATTGCCTTTAGAAAGACCTTGAAAGATTGAAGGGATATAACATTTGATGGGGAAGTTAAATCTCATTGATGGGGGAATACTCCTGGACACTGTTTCATAGAATTGTTCGTAAAGTTACGCACGACCCTACTAACTGCTAAAGTATGGAAAGCCAAGATGTTTCATAATCATTTTAAATTTCAATAGCTAAATTTGAAATTTGTAGATGATAATGATTATTCTTACATTCTAACACATGTTTTTAGTTGAAAGCCTTTTTTTTTTGGCCCCAATGTAGATGAAATATTGACGTAACGTCATACTTTGTTAAAAACGTAGGGGTGGGAGTGTTGAAACATGATATATGACACTTTACATTCCAGTCGTTCGTAAAATGATGCATAACTTTACGACCAGCTCTATGACACAGGGCCCTGACGTGCGTTCAGAAAACGAACTAAATTGTGCAATGTACCCAAAAGATCATTCTGTGGCATCCATTTCACGATTCTGATGTTGCTCGAAAGCTGAAGCGAGGCTGGCGGTTCTTCCTTCATCTGCCAGACGATGAGTTGTGGGATGGCGGCAAAAACGCGCGCAAATTTTTACGTTCTGATGCGCATTTTGTAGAAATTCTTTGCAAACAGCTGGAAAAACAGTGATTTCGAAATCTTTGTTCACATAATGGAATGAGCAATATGAGAAATAAACGTTTCTCAGGTGGTAACTAGTATAATTATTGTATTCATAATTAAGCAAATTAGTACTGAAATATGCAGATAATAATAACACTGGAAGAGTAATTGTTAAATTCTTTTTTGTTGAGAGGCAAGTTAATAGGAAAACTCTGGTTCCCAAGCGAAATTCACCGATCTTAACTGCCCAGCCACAGAAATTGTCAGTTTCGGACACGCATTTTCTGGATTTTTTTTTTCAAACGAGTTGGAAAAAAGTGATTTGAAATCTTTGTACATAGAATGGAAATAGCAAGTTGAGGAATAAACGTTTGTCATGTGGTAAATAGTATATTTCTTTCATAATCATGCAAATTATGACTGAATTATGCAGATAAACACTGGAAGAGTAATTTATATATATATATATATACATATTTTTTTTTTTCTGGAGAGGGAAGTTAAAACACTAGATATGTAGACTTTAAGGTTTTGAGGGTTGGATAAAAACCAGAATCCGTTCTTGGCGGTATCAAAATAAATGCAAATATTGTGATTGGTGTGCAAATCTCAATTATGTATATAGGCTTCATGAGCTTTATGTGCATGCAGTTCATTCAATAGCATGTATCACCTGGTGGGATTATATTTTTCAAATCCTCAATAAAAAAGAACAACAACGGGTCTTATTAAAGCAAATGAACTTTAACATCTAATTTGCATAATACATACAAAATATCTGCAATATTACCATAATTAAATTTTGTTACTAGCAAAGATGCACATAATCAGGTGGATGTGATGCAGGTCGGATAAAAGAAAGACATTCGTTCATAGTCCATGTGTGTATAGTAGGTCCATGGTGCAGCCACTGGGCGCAACTGGGGTTATCGAACGTTTTTCAAACTACAGACCTTCAAAAATCGCTGGTGCATGATGTCAATGACAGGATGATGAGTTCATCACTGGTATTTTGAGCCAGCCAGGTTTGGGATGACGCGTGCATCTCTGAACTGACATTGTGGGGGCGCTGTATATGGCATGACACAAATGCGCTCCTCGGATCGACAGATAACAATAGATCAAATCAAATCATAATTATATCACATGTTAACAGAGCCTTACATCTTTTTCATAAAACCTGAAAAAATTCTCTCTCTCTCTCTCTCTCTTTGCCATGTTGTAAGCGCCCTGAGCCTAACGGGAAGAGCGTATCAAACATTCACTGCATCGTCTTGTATTTTATTTCATTGTATTGTATTGTTTGTCATAAGATATGTATTGTATTGTAACACCCGATTATGTGCATCTTGATAAGTACATTCAGGTGCTTTGACATTGACGATTGTGTAGGCCCTAATCATTCATCGCCACTGACAAAAGAACCGTTTCCCTCATTTCGGTTTTATTTTGCTGAGGTGCCTTTCCTGACTTAACTGCCTTTGGAAAATCGGCAATGATGGGGAGCAGCACTTAACTGCCTTTGGAAAAAACCGACGATGATGGGGAGCAGCAAACCTCCAATCATGACAAATTTCGTGTAAGATATACTTTGTGTGACGATGCAGTGTATCTCGATAGTAAATTCAAGTTTATATCAACATTGCCCTTATTTATGAAGTTATACAATGTCAGAGAGGTCTGTATTTATAGTGTGTATGCGGGCACATCGAATATTAAAATCGGTGTTCCAAGTAATATATTTCTTTGCTCTGGTTTTATTATCCAGTTTATGTAAAGATGCATTCCACAAAATTGTCCCTTTATGCCCTTAAAGGATATTAAGAAATAGAACGCAACACCTTTTGCTAGAAATGGGAAAATCCATCAAAAGTTGGCGTAAACAGGTCCAAATGATATTCATAACTACATGATTTGGGCCCTGCAAACGTTTAAAAGTGATTTTTTTTTTTTTTTTTGGGGGGGGGGGGTAAAAACACTTCTTCTTTTACTGATATTATTTTGATGAGAGCAGTGGCTATAAGATATTGAGGTTTTCTTCCACGGGGTCAAAGTTGACATGGTTATCTTGCAGGGCTTGACGGGAAAACCCATTCTCTAATGTTCTAGCACGCCATAACATACCACATCAGCACTGGAGATGCGGGGAGTGGTGCCATGAGGAGAGTGGTGTCACAAGGAGAGTTGAAGCGCCCCACCCTCCCCCCGTCCCTCCTCAAATTTGTGTTTAGAGTACACAGGTCAAAGGTTTCCTACCCTCTGTTGAAAGTGGGGGTTTTAAAAAACACTTCCTCTTTTACTGATATTTTGACGAGAGGAATGGCTTCAAAATGTTGAGATTTTCTTCAACGGGATTAATCATCTGGCAGGACTTGACGGGAAAACCCCGGCTCTAATGTTCTAGCATGCCATAACATACCACAGCAGCGGAGGAGATTCGGGGGAGTGGTGCCATGAGGAGAGTGGTGCAATATAAGGAGAGTTGGAGCGCCCCTCCTTGCCCCCTTCCCTCCTCAAACTTGTGTTTAGAGTACACAGGTCAAAGGTCTTGCACATGAACCCTCTGTTGAAAGAGAGGTTTTTTTTTAACACTTCCTCTTTTGCTGATATTTGATGAGAGCAATGACTTTAAAATGTTGAGATTTTCTTCAACGCAATTAAGTTGACATGATACCTTGCAGCACTTGAGGGGAAAACCCCTTTTATAATGTGATATCAGTCTCATAGTAAAACAGTATGGAGGGTCGAGGCTCCTCCTGTCGCTGATTACAGGGGAGATGCAGGGTAGTGGTCTCACTATATACTGTATTAACTAGAGAGTGGTGTTGTATGGAGAGTTCCCTGGTGAAAACACTTCTTGCGTGATACTTAGACATAACTTTATGAAATGTTAGAGAGCATTTATTATTCTATAAAGAGGAATTCAATGTTTGTTTGATGGAAATAAATTTTGAAATGACCGAGTTATCAAAACAACAAAGTAAAACAAAGCAATCCAAATGAAACCTGAGTCCCACATTAGATAAACTATGAATTCCTCTTAGTATTATACGCTCTTCCATATTTTCCATCAAGCATCTCAACAGAAACTGTTTTTTCCCTTTTGAAAAATCACTGTCACTCTATAGCACAAGGAAACAGATGTGATACACCACAATAATGACACAAGTAACAAAAATATAAAACATTCTCAAAGGACAACGAATAGTGAATTTCTCAGATTGATGGATGAACCTTTTCAATACTGAGATGGCAACTAACGGTTAGTCTGCGATTTATGTGTAATCTTGTTTTGGATGCTTGATATCCTGATTTTTATACATGATTTACACGTATGTAATAGATTTAACACGACCACCTTGATTAGAGTTAAGCAGTCAGAGGAGAGTGGAGCAATGGCTCAACTCTCCTGCTCTCTGACTGCAAGGCTCAACTCTTCTGGTATTGAGGTAACTGTTTTTGTGATCTTGTTTTTCCTTTTTGTCATTTTATTCTTGTATGGGTTTTTTTTTTCATTTCAGAGCACCATACACAAAACGATGACAGGGAAATATAACGAGGGAACTTAACGGATGTACTGCATGCTTATGAGTATATGAATATAAGAACGACCCAAGTCCATGGAAGACCATTTCGAGTAAACTAAAAAAAACCCCTTCATATCTTTTTTATTTGTCCAATAATATTCTACTTCACTGTGATGGGAAGGCAACATTTTATATACAAATTAGAACATATATTATTATGACAATTAACATTTACATTAATTGTGGAGAGGCCATTTTCGGGGTGGTGGACTTGGGTCGTTCTTTGATTCATATGGACTTGGGTCGTTCTTTGATTCATATACATGATATTCTGCTATAGAGATGAGAGAAGGATGAGAGAGGGCGCTATTATATTTATGGATGTAAGAATGACCCAAGTCCTTCATTCTTACATTGATATAAGATTTAACTCATTCATTTCAGGCACTTCCGGGGGTAATTAGGATTTATCATTTATACACAAGATGAGTCCTTGTATAAGCTACAATTTACCATGTCAAACTTAATTTGGCCAAAAATTGGACTTGGGTCGTTCTTATATTCAGGTCTTCTTTTATTAGGAGAACTAAAACAAATAAGAACAGAAATGAAAGCATAGAAATCATTTTAATCGAAACGTCCATTAAATATCTATAGGCCTA
This sequence comes from Diadema antillarum, assembly GCF_040938485.1. Lineage (NCBI taxonomy): Eukaryota > Metazoa > Echinodermata > Echinoidea > Diadematoida > Diadematidae > Diadema > Diadema antillarum. Next base: position 872,326 of record NW_027272022.1, on the reverse strand, counting down.
CCTAGTCAGACAAGCGGCATCGGTGAGTATAAAAATATTGAATTATACTCTACTTACGATCAATTCCAATACGTATGAAAAGAGAGTAGAGTTACTAACTTTATGTAAGTTAAAGGTTTTGTTTACCATTGGGAGCAGTGATTTAGAAAATGTTCGAGTTAACACATTTGATACATTTGTTATGTTAAGGTCAGTTGTATCACAAAACATCCTACACTGTACTATATAACAATATCGCCTAAAATATAAAAAATATATCACTCTTTTTTTTTAAGTAAACAAAGCTATAATTATATTTAACGTTATGCATATTCAACAATATTTAACGTAGATTATATTGACCAACATTTCTGCACTGGCTGTTTCTATCCCTAATTCACATATTACAACTATTTAGAAGCACTAATGTTGGGTTTTTGTTTCATCTGCACATGACAGAAAATGCCTTTAATTTTCGTGCATCACGCCAAGCACGTGCCAAGGGGAAAGTTGTGTGATTTTAACATAATTCCTTTCGATCAACTGTGGATATGCTGTACTCCATGCAGAAGATATCTTAAGACCCTGTCACATCACCTTTCCGGGCAAGCCACGCGGACACTAGGGATTTTTCAGCATGCGGGAGAATTTTCTGCGGACAGACAAGGATGTTGACGAGTTCCGTACTTGCGTCTTACTTCTAGACCCTTGCTATTCCTACCTGCCACTTGCGTGTATTTCGTGTGACCTGCGTGAGAGCGTTGAAATTCTCAAATCCATGTGCTCCAGCAAAAATTGTGCTGGAGAATCGGATCTAGGGCAATTACCCCCCCCCCCCCCGGCAATTACCCCGCACCCTTCCCCTGGCCCTAATCCTAATCCTAATCCTAATCGTGAACCTAACCCTAACCCTAACCCAAAATCCTAACCCTAAACCTAACCCTAACCTTAATCTTTACTCTACCCTTACCACCAACTAGTATTTGGCCGGGGGTAATTGTCCTCTGGGGGTAATTGCCCGGATACGGGAAAATCTCTACACTCAACAAGCCCGCCTTGCTTGCCGGGAAAGGTATGGTATAGGGCCTAAATTTGGCTGCGGGTGAATGGGAAATGCGTGAGCAACTCTGGGTAACTCCGAATGAAATACGTGCTAGTGACTGTCATGTGCGGGTCATCTGCGGGGACCTCCGAGTAGTAAAAATTGTTCTTCGCAAGTCGCACGCAAGGCTTGCCCGGAAAGGTGTGACATTGCCTTTATACCCCCATCTCACTAGACGGCGATTCCGCTACGATCATCAAAAATCGACAAAGCGCGGCGGATCGTGGCTTGATCGCTTCAATTCTTCTCCGTCGTATCTTGAGCGGTTCAGAAGCGCGGAGGGTCGCCACCAGCGCCATGGCCGGCGACCTCGCTACGGAAGTTTTGAACATGTCCAAAACTTTCGTAGCGAGGTCGACGTAGTTTTGGAACGTAGCACAATCGCCTCACAAACGCATTAAAAGCGCCACATTCGTAACTCAGACGAGGTAGCAACGGGTTAGGCGTAACGCAAGCGCATCGAAAGCGGCCCCACCGCCCATGAAAATTACCACTTTTACAGTATTACGTAATAGTAGAGGCTACTGTGTAATCCCGTGAGATTTTCGTGCCAAAATTGATTTTTTTTTCGCTAACTTTGTCAATTTGGGGGTGCTGAATCCAAAAAACTTTGGTTCCATTTTTTCTGACCACGTCTTCAGCCGCCATTTTGAATTTCAAAATGGCCGCCCTTGCAGACTGTATTTTGACCCATATTTCATAGAGTGAGCATTGTAGAAGCTTAAGATTTGGTGCAAAATGCATGGATGTGATGTCAGACACTCTGATAAATCTCTGTCTGATATTGTGGATTGTTTTGATACAATTTGTAGGCTGCCATTTTGAATTTCAAAATGGCTGCCATAGCAAGCTGTATTTTTACCCATATCTCATAAAGTGAGCATTGTAGAAACCTCAAACTTGGTGCAAAATACATCGTTATAATGTCAAGCACTCTGATATATCATTTTCTGATATTGTGGATTGCTTTGTAGAGTTTGTAGGCCGCCATCTTGAAATTCAAAATGGCCGCCATAGCATTTTTACCCATATCTGTTTGCAATTATTGTAGAAGCATCAAATTTTTAAGAATGCACATGCTTGTGGTGTTCAATGGTCCAGCACAGCTGTTTCCTAATTGTGGATCATTAGATAGACCACCATGTTGAAATTCAAGATGGCCGCCATAGAAAACATAATTATAATACTAAGGTAAGCGCCTTAGATGAATGTGCCAAAATTGTCCTAGTTAGACTAAATTTATTTCCAGTTCACGCAGAATGGCAGCCATCTCTCTATTCAAAATGGCCGCCATAAATTCAAAATGTAAGGATGAGGTTCTAATTACTTCATCAAGAGATGATGAGGGGCAAGAACTGCGTAAGGGGGGAGGGGGCATACCACTATCCGATAGTGTGGGCAAGCGTGTAAGCGTTACATCCCATATAGCCAGGCGGGTATGCGGTTTGCAAACTGCGCGCTAAAACGGTTCGTTTTTGCCTCTCAGGCAACATGCTATTTTGCGTTGTGGAACCTCGTTAATGATTATATTTAATCCCAATCAATGAATATTTGTATAAAAGCAAGCATTGATGCAATTGAAGGTGATCTTAAAAAACTTGATGCTGCCTCAAGAGAATGAAGACAAACGAGGAAAAGTCTCGCAATGGCAAGAAATGCTATGGTCACCCTACCAGGCATCCCATTCACAAGCTTGTTTGTTGGCCATAAACTGAAACACTTAAGGTTTGATAGATATAATTATTTCTGGAATAACACAGAATGAAGAAGGAATAAGTAGGCTTTTCCTGATTGCCCTTGAGTGGGTCATCTTCAATTATTAAGACTTCCAAGATGCTTATTGCTGTACAGCCAATTATTCTAAAACTACCAAGGAGCAATGATAGCTCAGTTCTGTGGCGCTTGCATCCATCAGAATTCCTCCACAACTTAGAAGATCATCACACGAGGGTAATGTAAGAAATTGACACTGCCTTGAAGCTGATAAATGTGGTGTTTGGCAGTCAGGTATCAGAAACATTCAAGGGAGATACTCTAGAAAGAGATGAAAAGGGCAGTTTTAATGTTTTGTACTAAGAATTTGTATCTGCGAGAATTAGAATATATTAATCTCTGGAATATTGTGAGAAAGGCCAGACATTCAGCTCGTGCGAAAAAAAAATACACCACGTATGATTGGATCCAAAGTCATTAAGCTTAAGGAATCGCAAATTCTTCATAACATTTCTACTGGTTCTACAGCCTGATACATGTAGACCTGTCATTATCCGGTCATTGCTGAACGATACAATTATTGAAAGGTATAAGTTCTAAGCAATTCCACAATCACTCTTCATCTCATTGTTTTATGGCCTTCTCCTCATTCTCCCTATTAAAGGTTCATTTTTCCTACCCATGAATGCCTTAGAAACTCACAAAACTGAGCCAAATAATAAGCCTGAAAGTTGAAATACTGAGCAGTCAATTCCATCTGACACAGAGACCATGGAAAGAAAAAAAAAAGAGTTCATCAAAGATGCCATGGGAGTTACTGTCACCCGTCACTCACAAGAGATAGCCCCATTCCATTGTATGTATTAGAGCAACGAGAAAATCAGAGATATTGATGATTATTACGTAGACTCTAACATTTCAATTATCCTGATGGATCTTGTAGGTTTGCTTCACTTACTGCATTGCATGTTGTCTGCTCCATCACTGGAAAAGGAAATGATAAAGGTACAATTGACAATTTTGAGAGATTATGCTCTGCAGTTTGTTGCGAAAAAACAGGAACAGGTAAAGGTCTGCTTTTTAATGCCTTTCATGGTGCTGGCTGAAGTTGAAAATTTGAGGATGTCTCCAAGAGCAGATGGACCAAGAAGTATCTAAACCTTGAATCATGCAGAATGTGCTATGACACAGTCCGTGCCTTCCAGAAGTTTGGCGTGGATGACTTCAACCAGGACAATTTCCGGCTTTACCCTCGTAGAGACTTGACGATATAACCAGAGAACGAACCTCGTAAACTCTCACAACCTAATTTGTGCCTCTAATACATATAAATATGATATATTAGATTGTAGATATTTCGAAAGGGTATGCATAAAATTGTTCAATTATTATAAAATGCTTCGAACTTCCTACATCAACGGCGGATAGCCACAGAATTCATTATCATGCTGAAAAGCAAGAAATGCAAAAGTCATTATTTCTGGAAGAATTTAGAACTAATTCTCCCCTGTGTACAGCTTTAGAGTGCTGTTTTTAAACATGTGCAGGGAATGAGCCTAGAAAACATTTGATTATCTAAGTGACTATCCCATGAATTGTTAGAGTATATAGGGCTAATATTGTAAGTTCTTACAACCAAATCGTCTAAATGGGGCATTATTTAGTCAGTCAGACACAGTTATTGAGAGGGGTTTTTTTTGAAAGTCATTTGTTTTTAACATCAAAATCACATGATTTCCCATTCACAAATTTTACCCAAATGCTATGCTTTTAAAGGAATGTTTCACATGGCAGCATTTTTGCATTTCAACACAACAGTGTACCTACAGGACAGGAAACACTTGAAGTGATTGACTTATACATGAGTGTTTCACCATGCTTGGGTTTGCAGTTTAAAGATCTTACAGCACCAAATATGGTCGAAATACATCTTGAATTTCAAGAGTGGCGACCAATACAAATAATCCATTATTACAGACTGTATAGGCCGTATGTGTGTGTGTGTTTAAAGAATGTACACTGTAAGCCACCATAAACATTGATATGTCTAAAAGTTGCTTGTAACAAGAGATATTAGCTGAAAAGCAGCCATTTTGAATTCTAAGAAGGCAGCCTTGAAAGTTAGGCCTATCAGCAATTTTAGGGAGGGGAAAAGTGCATCTGAATGTTCAACATTATGAGCCCGGTTTATGCCCGAAATGTGAACTGTCTGTATTGCGTACAACATGAGATATGGGTCAAAATATACATTCTGGTATGGCGGCCATTTTGAATTTCAAGACGGCCACTTTTAATATCAAAATGAACCATTGTTCACTCAGAAAAAGATGTTTCAGAATGTCTGACAACATACGCATGCTCTCTGCCCCAAATTAGAACCTTACACAATGCATACGATATGAGATACCGGTCCAATTACATTTGTTATGGTAGCCATTTTGAATTTCAAGATGGCCGCTAAGGAAAATGATCCATCATTAAATAAATAAATGTACATATTAGCATGACTGACATCATAAGCATGCTTTTTGCCCCAAATTTATACTCTACATAGTGCTTACAACCTGAGATATGGGTAAAAATATGTTTAGCTATGGCGGCCATTTTGAATTTCAAGATGGCTTCCTAAAAAATGTATCAAAGCTATCTACAATATTAGAAAATGGTGTAGCAGAATGTCTCACATCACAAACATGCTTTTTGCATCAAATCTGAACCTTCTATGATGCTCACATTATGCAAATTGGGTCAAAATACAGTTTGCTATGGCGGCCATTTTGAAATTCAAAATGGCGACTGAAGACGTGGTCGGAAAAAATGGAACCAAAGTTTTTTGGATTCAGCACCCCCAAATTGACCAAGTTAGCTAAAAAAATCAATTTTGGCACGAAAATCTCACGGGACCCAATATTTCGACATAGTAGACTCTACTATAACGAGAACCAACCATGAACGAAAGAAAGTGATGCACAGACCGTGCAGGAAGGTGGACATGAGGCAAGCTTATAAAATCCATTTTCCCACGGACACTCAGTACGAATCTCAGTACTCTGTTTATCAAATTGTTTGTTTGTCATATACCATTGCAAGCCAATGAAATAAATTTAATTGTAATCTTTTCAAATATATCTTCGTAAAATTGTCTCATGTAGGATACGATTTGAGTTGCTCGTTAGCCGGTTCTTTAATATTAGGCCTACTCATTTTACCCTTTTAATTGAATGGATGACTTAAATAATAGTGCAATGTCACATCAGGTTCTAACTGGTGTGGAGAATGCCAAGATGTAAAAGTAAAACCATATTCTGCATATCCATGGTGGTTTGACACTGACATCGGCCTGAAGAAACTCAATCAAGAAACCCATTGATCGCTTGAGATTGTAGCATGAGTCCGGCTTAAAGGTAGGGAATCCCATTTGCATGCCTTAAATGAAGAGCTGTATAAATACAGTGGTATGTTGAAGAGAGTATCATTTTAGAAACTCCCATAAAGTATTGAAAGTGGAAGGTAACATTTAGTACATTTTTATTGACCGTTAGATTTTGAATTGAATTTTTTTCGGGGCTCACCGTAAATTCCAGTGCATTACTAGGCTAGCTTTGCAGACCCATGCACTGCATGTGTGTCCATCATGTATATTTTGTGAAGAAAGTTCATCAAAACTTACAAACATTTCTATATACATTCTTGCCACACACTCTATATGTTATTACATCAGCTCTTATACTTTTAGATTTGTGTTTATAGATAAAAAATATAGAAGACTGCAACAAAAAGGCTTAAGTGATGGCTGACACACAGAACTACTGAGTAGTTGAGTTTTGTGCATTATTCAAATTGTAGATAACTGTTGACTTCCAAATTTCTCAGCAGTGGCCTAAACAAGTCCCCTGAGGTTTATATTGAATGTTTTGCTGCATTTTGGGAGGTCTGTAAAAGGTATCCCCTACCTTTAAACGTTATCAATGTCGCTCCGATCGTATCACTGTTGTAGCGAGATCTTGATAAGCGTACGAATATACGATCGCTTTGATCGCAGAAGCAGCGCTTCTCGTCGGCTTGGAAAAGCGGCAAAACGTGGCAGCGTCGTAGCATTATCGTAGCTTTCTCTCCTACAGCGCAGGTTGAGCGTAGAGAAACCGTAGTGTAATCGTCTCGGAGGCCAAAAAATGGAGACAGACGGCGATCGCACCACGATTTGTTAAAATCGTCACAGATCGCCATGGTCATCATGGTCGCCTTTAATAGTGAGATGGGGGCCTTAGGAAATCCCCAATGGTAGGTTTCATTGTTTATATACCTTTAATGATCCTTTCTTTTCACGTATGGATGTTAATAAACTGCGTAGGGTGTCAAACAATGTGAAATAGACAATGTACACACATTCTTGGACTTATACTATAAATGACAATACTTTTTTTTTGTCCCAATAGCACCAGATTTTTTTTTGCCAGAATTAAACTCCTCAAAATAAGTTCTGCAATTAAAGTTTGATATATCATATTTTTCTTATACCGGCATTATCCTCATTAAATATGACATAAGAAAGCCTGATTAATCATCTTTAAAATGACACCTCACTTGCTACTGTGATTAGGTATTCCTGGAATGCACAGTATGACTGAGTATGAGGAAAGGTCAAATGTGAAATGTTGCAAAATAGAGCAAAAAAAAAAACATAACATATTTAATATATGTTTGTATTTCGGCTGTGGAGCATCTTTGCATGCATCATCTCTTGCAAAGAAACAAAGAACTTGTGGTCTTTTAATATAAAGCTTGACGCTTTGGTCATTGCGATGGCTAACTAAGGCTATATTCATGAGTATTTAGATCTGCCCCGGCGTCCTACACAAGAAGTCAATCATCTAGGAAGTTGCGGTGGAGTGAGCATTACTTTTCAGGATATTGTTAATAGTTACAATAAATTTATTGATTTCCCCCTAAATTTTGAAATCTAAGGCTGCCAGCTGTGGAATGAATTTTTCGGGCACACTTTCAGCATCTTTGCGTCGGAATGGCAACGAGGTCAAACATGACACGTTATAGAAACCGGCATGCCATCAAAAAGTAGAATTTCGCATGAGGGTCCAACTATTTACAAGACACATGACTTTGGAAGAGCCTTGTGATTACCTATATGGACTGACTCTCAGACTTTCGGCGACGTCACTCTACTTTTTTGAAGTGTAGGACATTACACTAATTGGGAAAATTTGGGTAACCAAATACTCCGGTCCAAGTTAATCAGCTGTTAATGGAATGTTGGCTTTAAGGTGTAAGCCCAGGTAAGTTTTTTTTTCTCTTTGACTATTTTTCGATTGAGGCATGTGCAACCCGTCTGATGGATCCATGCTCAGTTATGACATGTATGATGTATAACTTTCTTCACAAATACGGACCTCCCATGACGGACAAATACAAGTGCCTTGACGATTCCGCCGACCTGTATATATCAGTGGGCAAAATATCTTATTCCAAGGATGACTGCGATACAGAAAGAATGCGATCCCAGACTTTACAAACACAAAAACGTTTTATACACTATCAAAATACGATGCTCCTATCACTGGACTCCTGCGTCATGCTAGAAGTCGGACTATCCACCGTAATTTGGACGTGTCTCACTTTCGGGAAAAGTCGAGGCCAATTCTTTCATTAAAGAAAAAAAACCGACAAAGTAAAAAATCTTGTCAGCAACACTGTCACGAAGGTTATAGACGAATCTGTTACCTTTACTTCAAGAAGATATATTTAACCTTTATATGTATGATAATGCAAATCCTTGTCATTTACATATTGCCTTTCATCATTGACTTTTAAAAGAATGACTTCAATTAGACAGTGAAAACGTACTCAAATCCAGACCACCAAAAAGATGAAACAAAAAATAAAACAGAAAGGAAACGTCGAGTCTCCGGCTTGACGTGTCTTGTTTGGGACGCGGAGCGCGGTGATTTTTGTTTGATGGGGGCTGCTGATACCCTTTTCCTAAACGACATCTTATACTTTCATAATTATGTAGGTAGCTTATAAGAAAAAAGTGATACACCTGTAAAACAGCGTTACAAAAACATGAAATAATAATGTATCTTGAATATTTTCTAGTTTGAATGAAAACAAAAACTAAGAAATTGCGAAAATCTGTTAGCATACGACTGGTAATGAAGGGGGGGAGGGACAGAAAGTACTTTTGTCCCTTTATTATTTTACAGATAACTTCCTGAACATTAGTAGTTGGTTCCAATAACATCAATCTCCGTCATAAACATTTGTTTTCATGTGTGAATGCAGCACAATATGGTTCATGAGACGGCCCGCGGTGTTTAAACCTCTCCGCACACCACCTTTTGACTCTGTATAACATTTTGCACAAGTGACTCCAAAAATTAGTAAATTTTGAATTAATTGAATTGAATTGAATTGAATTGAGTTGAATTGAATTGACAATCCCTGCACATTTTCACGTATTTCACTTCACATTATGTAACACATACACTAAAATATAACACAAACAGCTGACAAACGTACAGGATAGATACGTACCTCTGATGGAAAAATACAACTTCTTCGTCAGTACTGATTACATCATAATTGATACATTTTGTTCGCATTTCATTTCGGAATGAACAATAGATTTTAAAACGTTCGTTGGTATGAGAAGCCGCACTAAGTTTCTGAAGAAATAAATATTACTTAACACTAAACGACAGGCCTTAATCGACTTGATTGCTGCACGAAAACTAATAGATTTATAAGTCATATATACAAGAAATACATAGATAATTATGCATACAACAGAACAGAGAGATTTGTAAAATGTAGGCCTGCCGTCGAAAAAAAAAGAATATTCAGTTGCTATCAACTTTTTTTCACACTGGAATCGCTTATCAACATTCCGGTACAAATAGATGTCATATCATAATCTGATATAAAGCAAACAATACGATTTGACAGGCAGCTATGAACAGTTTGAATAATATGAATACGATATCAGATGATATTGGATACAAAACCTTTATTTTTTTATTGACATTATTGGACTCATTTACTCTTCGCTTGCTTAAAGATATGACAAAACTGGCAAAAATAGAATAATTTATTTTAATTTCTGGCAGAAAATATGAAGTATTTTAACTATATATAAAAACACATGGTAACACTAAAGGTTTTCTTTGTTTAAACCAAGTATGACTTACTTCAAGTAATTAAATTTTGAGTTTGATTCTGTAAAAATTCCTGTGTTAGAGAAATATCTTTGTGTAACATCATAATTATTCCCAAAACAAATGTGTAGGCCTAGTAATGACATCCATAATCTGTTCTCGTAAATTCTACTTCTCTATCAATTTTTCCGCAAAGAATAATCGTGGATTGTCATGGACGAGCAATAATGATCACAGGGCTTATTTCGAAAGGGTGCGGCACGGAGTGGAACGGAGCCGCTCCGCTCCATTCCGCGCCGCACCCTCTCGAGATATCAAAGCCAACTGCTTCTTGTCGAAGTCAGAGCGCAAGTGTCTTATTCAGTGTTCTCCACTATACTACAACGCTTTTACACTGTATCATGATATTGAGCTTACAAAATATTGCTTTATGTACACATTTGTTTACACATAAGATGTAGTGGAGATGAATGGCGGGGGGGGGGGGGGGGGGAGGAAGTGGGAGTAGATTGTAGCGTATCTGCACGTAGGATGATAAGTTGATCTTAACCAGGGAAAGAAACCAAAGAACTGTTAAGGAGCTTGCCTGATGTGGAAAGGTGGATGTGAGACTGACGGATGTAGTGTATATAATGAGAAGGATGACTATGAAATGAATAACACGTTCACTGAGTTACATCATTTAGACACATCACATCTTGAACAGACACAATTCACCTGTTTCCACCTGTATTTACCAATCTTGTTGGGTCTCTGGAACATTATTCGTGAATTCGCTACCGATTATCATGATTTTTTTTGGACGTTATAGTGTACTTTGCATCTGTCCTTTCGAATTTCCGATCTTTCCTGTTTAACACCCGAAACTATTTTTTTTTTTGAAAGGCTTAAATCATCTTTCACTTAAAGCATTTTGCCGAACTCAAGCAATGTTTTGATACATGGCGTATCCGTTCGTTGCAAGGTTGTAATTAATAGTATGGACGTTGTTTTTCGATGTGTCTTCGTGTAGACACCATAGAGTACTAGTATTTTGAAGCTAATTTCACCCCAGCGAGCCTTTAGAATAGCACAAGCCGTTTTGCTAATACATGGAAAACGAAATAATACATGTTTATTTTGGATGTTGGACACTGTTGGAGGAAAATGTAAAGAAACACACCCACAACGCGCTTGTCCTTCAAACGTTAAATAATCTCAATTACACACCTACAGTGTAGTATTTCGTTCTGATATTGGCCTTTTAACTGAGTTATATCATAGCCTCGTATACTGAAAAAAACGCACGAGCCAGTGGGGCGAACGAACTGAATCAGGTGCATAGCACATCCTTCTCGTTGAAGTTAATACAGTTTCAATGGGGAAGAGCAGTGTATGGAATTAAAACCGCAAATATAGGGAACGTATAAGCTGCAATCAGATTGGCGAAAAAACATATCCCTAGGCAAAGATTCAAGAAAAAAGAGACATGTACCCGTCGCATAGTTGACAAAGAAAAGAAGCAAAGTCACACATCCTTTTTTTTTTACCCTAACGCATCAGGGTAACTATAGGGGAGGTGGTTCGGGGTCCCCCGCCCTTTTGTCAGCAATCAAAATATAAACAAAAGGAAAAAAAAGAAAAAACTGAATCCCGTTTGAAATAAAAAACAAACAAACATGAAATTGGGCTTGTACTGGCAGCATAGAATTGAGTTGAAGCCTTTTTTTTATATTTCTTCAATTTTCTTTTCTTTCTTTCTTTTTTTTTTCTTGCTTGTCATCCGATGAAACCCGGCAAAAGAAATGAAACAAAAACAAAAATAGCACGGGAGCTTTTATTTTTCTGCCTGTCAGGTGATTGAACCTGGAAGTGGTCGACTTTTTCTAACTCTGACCCCATCCCCCACCCCATAAAAATCCTACTTACGGGCCTGCCTGTAATCATTATCAGTACCTTTGTTATGCATGTATAGCAACTTGTCCTTTCACTTTTCTTTTTAAAGATTCAAAACATTTTTCCAGGAGACAATTTCAAGATACGGCAAGAATTATTAATGCAAGACTTGTTATTCTTGTTATCCTTGTGGATTATACTGTTTTATGCATAGATAACAAGGAAAATCGAGTACATCATTTTACTAATGACAATTTCATTCATCCTACCAAGTATTGTGCTTATGCTACTGTGTAATTTGACGTTATTTCATGGACCTCATTTGCCATAGTAAAATGGTCGTTTATTTAATTAACAAAGAACATTTCTTGGTTCCTTCTTTCCCTATCTCTTGTTTACCGAGTTCAGACATTTTAAATACAAGCAATACGGCGTTATTGTTAATTGTGAAGCTTTTTAACAGAGTAATCATCTCGTTTCTGCCGTTTCTTGCTTCATACAAGTGTTAAAAATTTTGTGAATACTATTTTATTGCAACTGCTATTTTCAAACTGTTCCTGCATGAGTAACTGTTGCGACAGCTGATGAGTCTGCAAAGTTATGAATTCGAAACATATCTTTCAACAGCATAAAGATAACAAGTTACAAGACATCAATATGAAGATAACAAGTTACAAGACATCAATATGAAGATAACAAGTTACAAGACATCAATATGAAGATAACAAGTTACAAGACGTCAAGCATACGAAAACTTTCATTATGATACAATTAAAGTGAAACCTACGTTACCCACCACTCGTTTTATATTACACGTACATCATGAAAATATTTTCGTCCGTGAAGGCACGAAACAGCATGTTCCCAACTCTTATCATTTCAATGCCATAAAATCATTAGTATTAAGCCAATTGTCTTCAAAATATCAACAGTTACGGACTACTGTTCTACTGCAGAGTTTATACGCGGACATGTTGTAAAGTCTTGCAGTTTTACAACTATTGAATTGTAATTTTTGAGAATTGTATCGCCATAATATTGCGACATCGTGTTATGATATACGTTCACTTAAAGTTGACGAGAAATTAATGTAAGAATATATACCAAAACCAAAAAGAAAATGTACCAAAAGGAGTTGCCCATGTAGTAGTATTATCTTTGTAACTTACGTTACATTAACGTGAAAACATACGTTACGTGGAATCTAACGAATATATTTTTGCGCACGTAGTTTTACATGTTTCATCGATGATACTCAAGAATTGGCTGGCAATTTGGGACTGATAAATGTTGAAAATATTTTCTGAAGAAAGTCCGACGTCAAATTATCGAGAAAACAAATGAACATTACATGAAATAAGGTTTAACACAATAGGACATGCTGTCTTCTGTATAGCATACAGGTCATTGGCCATCCTTCCCATCTGCAGGCAGCATTTACAAACATGGCAGCCGGTGGTATACTTCACATCTGACGCATAATTATCTCAATTATAGACTGTAGTCATCAATCTTAAAGCATTTGAAATAGAATGACATTGGTAACGTATGTTACATGATGAAATTTACTCCCCATGAAAGAAATTATCACACCACAAAAATGAAGCAAAATTATGTGTTCATATTTTTCAACTACAAACTTGAATATTTGTCTCGTGGATTGGTATAAAAATGAAACCTGTTCTAACAACTTTAGTTTTCCCGTTTTGTGATTGTCTAATTATTGTGCCGAAATAGTGGTTTTGGGCCCACAAGTCATGCAGCCCGCTAGTTATACAGCCAACGAGTTCGACACTAAGTGAACAAAGCCCACGAGTTCGACATCAAGTAAACTAGACCCACGAGTTACAGCCCACGAGTTCGACACAAGGGAGAAAAAAAAAAAGACATTGACGCAACGAAGGCTCAGAAGACCGAAACTATTATTATGCAAACGAAATCAACGAGACTGATTAAGAAATAAAAAAGGCGTCGTAATGTCGTCTTTTTGACGTATATTAACAAGGAAAATGGACGTCATTAAGACGTCTCAAACGGACGTCGAAATGTCGTTATTTTGCTCAAAATTAATGGAAGATGTCCAAAAGACGTCATATTTTGACATCTGTCTAACGTTTTGGTCATACAAAGACGTCTTAATGACGTTTAAATCAATATGTCACAGACAAAATGTCACTTCAGAATAACGTCATAAACATGTCGTTTACTCGTCAATTTATGATTTTTACGAAGGCCTTAAAAGGCTTATTGGTACAGAGATAAAAAAAGACGTGCTGAAGAGTTTATGACAAAATCTAATGAAGCTGTGGGTATCTTCAGATACAACCATTAATACGGATCTATACTGCTAGAGTCCCTAAATGCTACACCTATGCTTACCACCTATTCCTATAGTTACTGGTTGTTGTTGTTGTTGTTGTTGTTGTTGTTGTTGTTGTTGTTGTTGTTCTTTTAGAATTGTGGAGCTCTCTGCCGGGTGGGCAATTTGCTCCAAAAAATATATTAACTTTTATTCAAATATACCCTAAAATTCAATTATAAAAACCTACACTACTTCTATTTATTTACAAAAAAAAAAAAAACTAATCACATCTATTCTTAATATTTACAATGATAAAATATTTACATAGGAAGAAAAGGGGACAGGTTTTCGGAAAAGATGTCACCTGCCTACTCCTGCACCGAAATGCAGGGATACGCCGTTCCCGTCGGCAAGCACGTAGAGGACCCGCCCGCCGACGCCGGTGAAGTCTTGGCCTTTCCCGGGGGCAGGCGCCTCTAGTTGTCTTAGATCGGCCTAGGTGTTTAGCCTAGTAGGCAGAGACATCGTGGAAGAGGAGGGATGATAGAAGAATAGCGGAAAGGGTGAGGACAGAACATAGAAAACAGACAGCTAGGGGGGTGGAGGGTATTGTATCACGTTTTTATATAAGAGAAAAAGTTGTAATGCTTCATTACATGGTACTAGACTAGGTCACAATTTTATAATCAGCGTAATAAAAATATGAAAACATTGCCTTCATAAACACAAGTTGGAAGATTGGATAAAATAAGAATAAAGTGTTATGACAGAGTTTGAGTTTGAGTTTGAGGGGGTAGGGGAGGGTGTGGGAGGGGGGTGTCCCCCCTCCCACAGTAAGAACTTTTTGCATTTTGATGTTGCAAATGGTGCAATTTGATGCATGTTTTTGCGCGTTTTATCGACGTGAAACAGTCCCACTTGTTTAAGGTAGCAGTATATTTTAGTGTAGATTATTATTGAACAATTTGCCTATAAAATGGTATAATTCAAATACGCTTCTTGCATTAATTCTTTTTACTGAATATTATGAACGCGACTGAACCCGAGCGAGCGGAGCGAGCGTGGGGGTAGGGGAGGGCGTGGGAGGGGGGTGTACCCCCTCCCACGGTAAGAACTTTTTGCATTTTGATGTTGCAAATGGTGCAATTTGATGCATGTTTTTGCGCGTTTTATCGACGTGAAACAGTCCCACTTGTTTAAGGTAGCAGTATATTTTAGTGTAGATTATTATTGAACAATTTGCCTATAAAATGGTATAATTCAAATACGCTTCTTGTATTAATTCTGTTCACTGAATATCATGAACGCGACTGAACCCGAGCGAGCGGAGCGAGCGAGGGGGGAGGGGAGGGTGTGGGAGGGCACTGGCGTAGCCAGGGGGGGGCGATGGGGGCGATCGCCCCCCCTAAGATTTGGACCGGGGATTTGGGAGGCGGAAAAAAAAATGCGTGTATACTATGATGCATGCACACGAAGCGGGTCTCCTTTGCATCCTTTCATCAAATGAGATATTTTTTGAATATTTCACTCAAAGTGTGCACCAGATCGTTGAATTTCAATTCAAAATATGCAAAATCTCTCGTGCTTGGGAGGGGGATACCCCCTCCCAAACCCTCCCCCTCTGTGCCTCTTTCCCTAGCTTATAACACTTTTTAGATTTAAAAAAAATTATGAATAATTCTGAGTGCACAAGACTTATCACTTATATTCCGAAACTCAAGGTTCCCTCATGTATAAGGGGAATTCCCCCTTTTAATCGACCCTTTCCTCCCTCAGCCCCCCCCCCATCAGTTTTTTTTTTTTTTTTTTGTGTGTGTGATTTCCCAAATGTTGATTCCATCAAAAATGCGTAGATGAGATATCTCAATTTCAACCTTAAAAAGGCAAAAGCTCGATCGGAAGGGAAGAGTGGGGATAACGCTTGCCCACGCCTTCTCCAGGGCCTGCTCCCCGGCCCCTTCCCCCCCCCCCCCCCCCTTCCGCCATGCATAGAAGTATAGACTGTGGCTATACCCAGATCGCTTTATTTCAATTCTAAAAACGCAAAAGCTCCGCGAGCGGGAGGATGAATCCCCCTTCCTCTAAGCTCTACCTCACTAGACTTTATACATACACACATGGTGCATATTCGGAATAAGAACTAAATTCCGTGATTTTATCACTTCGATGAAAAAGTATTGCACCAAAAATTTGCAACAGATCGCTAAATTTCAGGTCTGAAAACGCAAAATCACCTTCGTGTGGGAGGGGATATGCCCCTATCTACACCCTCGTGTGCATGCTTTTTCTGTTTGACTGCTGAACAGACAGTGTTCATGATATTCAGTGTAAGAATTAATACAAGAAGATTATTTAAATGATACCATTTTATAGGCAAATTGTTCAATAATATTCTACACTAAATTATACTGCAACTTCAATAATAATCTACACTAAAATATACTGCTACCTTAAACAAGTGGGACTGTTTCAACTCGATTAAACGCGCAAAAACATGCATCTAATTGCACCAAACAAGTGGGACTGTTTCAACTCGTTAAAACACGCAAAAACATGCATCAAATTGCACCATTTGCAACATCAAAATGCAAAAAGTTCTAACCGTGTGAGGGGGACACACCCTCCCCTCCCCCTTCGCTCTCTCCGCTCTCTCGGGTTCAGTCGCGTTCAGGATATTCAGTGAAAAGAATTAATACAAGAAGCGTATTTAAATGATAGTATTTTATAGGCAAATTGTTCAATGATAATCTACATCAAAATATACTGCTACCTTAAACAAGTGGGACTGTTTCACGTCGATAAAACGCGCAAAAACATGCATCAAATTGCACCATTTGCAACATCAAAATGCAAAAAGTTCTCACCGTGGGAGGGGGAACAACCCCTCCCACACCATCCCCTCCCCCTTCGCTCTCTCTGCTCTCTCGGGTTCAGTCGCGTTCATGATATTCAGTGAAAAGAATTAATACAAGAAGTGTATTTAACGTATACCATTAAGTATAGGCAAATTGTTCAATAATAATCTACACTAAAATATACTGCTACCTTAAACAAGTGGGACTGTTTCAACTCGATTAAACGCGCAAAAACATGCATCTAATTGCACCATTTGCAACATCAAAATGCAAAAAGTTCTCACCGTGGGAGGGGGACACCCCCTCCCACACCCTCCCCTCCCCCTTCGCTCGCTCCGCTCGCTCGGGTTCAGTCGCGTTCATGATTTTCAGTGAAAAGAAGTAATACAAGAAGTGTATTTAAATTATACCATATTATAGGCAAATAATTGTTCAGTGATAATCTACATCAAAATATACTGCTACCTTAAACAAGTGGGACTGTTTCATTGCATCAAATTGCACCATTTGCAGCAAACAGTTCTCACCGTGGGAGGGGGAACACCCCCTCCCCTCCCCTCGCTTGCTCCGCTCGCTCGGGTTCAGTCGCGTTCATGATATTCAGTGAAAAGAATTAATACAAGAAGTGTATTTATATTATACCATTATATAGGCAAATTGTTCCATGATAATCTACATCAAAATATACTGCAACCTTAAACAAGTGGGACTGTTTCAACTCGTTAAAACACGCAAAAACATGCATCAAATTGCACCATTTGCAACATCAAAATGCAAAAAGTTCTTACCGTGAGAGGGGGGACACCCCCCTCCCACACCCTCCCCTCGCCCTTCACTGGCTCCGCTCGCTCGGGTTCAGTCGCGTTCATGATATTCAGTGAAAAGAATTAATACAAGAAGTGTATTTAACTTATACCATTAAGTATAGGCAAATTGTTCAATAATAATCTACACTAAAATATACTGCTACCTTAAACAAGTGGGACTGTTTCAACTCGATAAAACGCGCAAAAACATGCATCTAATTGCACCATTTGCAACATCAAAATGCAAAAAGTTCTCACCGTGGGAGGGGGACACCCCCTCCCACACCCTCCCCTCCCCCCTCGCTCGCTCCGCTCGCTCGGGTCCAGTCGCGTTCATGATTTTCAGTGAAAAGAAGTAATACAAGAAGTGTATTTAAATTATACCATATTATAGGCAAATTGTTCAATGATAATCTACATCAAAATATACTGCTACCTTAAACAAGTGGGACTGTTTCACGTCGATAAAACGCGCAAAAACATGCATCAAATTGCACCATTTGCAACATCAAAATGCAAAAAGTTCTCACCGTGGGAGGGGGAACACCCCCTCCCCTCCCCCTCGCTTGCTCCGCTCGCTCGGGTTCAGTCGCGTTCATGATATTCAGTGAAAAGAATTAATACAAGAAGTGTATTTATATTATACCATTATATAGGCAATGTATTGTTCAATGATAATCTACATCAAAATATACTGCAACCTTAAACAAGTGGGACTGTTTCAACTCGTTAAAACACGCAAAAACATGCATCAAATTGCACCATTTGCAACATCAAAATGCAAAAAGTTCTCACCGTGGGAGGGGGACACCCCCTCCCACACCCTCCCCTCCCCCTTCACTCGCTCCGCTCGCTCGGGTTCAGTCGCCTTCATGATATTCAGTGAAAAGAATTAATACAAGAAGTGTATTTAACTTATAGCATTTTATAGTCAAATTGTTCAATAATAATCTACATCAAAATAAACTGCTACCTTAAACAAGTGGGACTGTTTCACGTCGATAAAACGCGCAAAAACATGCGTCAAATTGCACCATTTACAACATCAAAATGCAAAAAGTTCTTACCGTGGGAGGGGGGGTACCCCCCTCCCACACCCTCCCCCCCTCGCTCGCTCCGCTCGCTCGGGCTCGGTCGCTTCGCTCCCTCGCAGACTAACCGCCCCCCCTAAGATGAAATCCTGCCTACGCCGTTGTGGGAGGGGGGTGTCCCCCTCCCACAGTAAGAACTTTTTGCATTTTGATTTTGCAAATGGTGCAATTTGATGCATGTTTTTGCGCGTTTTATCGACGTGAAACATTCCCACTTGTTTAAGGTAGCAGTATATTTTAGTGTAGATTATTTAGTGAACAATTTGCCTATATAAAATGGTATAATTTAGATACACTTCTTGTATTAATTCTTTTCACTGAATATCATGAACGCGACTGAACCCGAGCGAGCGGAGCGAGCGAGGGGGAGGGGGAGGGTGTGGGAGGGGGGTGTCCCCCCTCCCACGGTAAGAACTTTTTGTATTTTGATGTTGCAAATGGTGCAATTTGATGCATGTTTTTGCGCGTTTTATCGACGTGAATTAGTCCCACTTGTTGAAGGTTGCAGTATATTTTAGTGTAGATTATTATTGAACAATTTACCTATAAAATGGTATAATTTAGATACACTTCTTGTATTAATTCTTTTCACTGAATATCATGAACGCGACTGAACCCGAGCGAGCGGAGCGAGCGAGGGGGGAGGGGAGGGTGTGGGAGGGGGGTGTCCCCCTCCCACAGTAAGAACTTTTTGCATTTTGATTTTGCAAATGGTGCAATTTGATGCATGTTTTTGCGCGTTTTATCGACGTGAAACATTCCCACTTGTTTAAGGTAGCAGTATATTTTAGTGTAGATTATTTAGTGAACAATTTGCCTATATAAAATGGTATAATTTAGATACACTTCTTGTATTAATTCTTTTCACTGAATATCATGAACGCGACTGAACCCGAGCGAGCGGAGCGAGCGAGGGGGAGGGGGAGGGTGTGGGAGGGGGGTGTCCCCCCTCCCACGGTAAGAACTTTTTGTATTTTGATGTTGCAAATGGTGCAATTTGATGCATGTTTTTGCGCGTTTTATCGACGTGAATTAGTCCCACTTGTTGAAGGTTGCAGTATATTTTAGTGTAGATTATTATTGAACAATTTACCTATAAAATGGTATAATTTAGATACACTTCTTGTATTCTTTTCACTGAATATCATGAACGCGACTTAACCCGAGCGAGTGGAGCGAGCGAGGGGGTATAGGGGAGGGTGTGGGAGGGGGAGGGTCCCCTCCCACGGTGAGAACTTTTTGCATTTTGATGTTGCAAATGGTGCAATTTGATGCATGTTTTTGCGTGTTTTAACGAGTTGAAACAGTCCCACTTGTTTAAGGTTGCAGTATATTTTAGTGTAGAGTATTATTGAACAATTTGCCAATAAAATGGTATAATTTAAATACACTAATCTTCTTGTATTAATTCTTACACTGAATATCATGAACGCTGTCTGTTCAGCAATCAAAGAGAAAAAGCATGCACACGAGGGTGTAGATATAAAGGGGCATATCCCCTCCCACACGAAGGTGATTTTGCGTTTTCAGACCTGAAATTCAGCGATCTGGTGCAAATTTTTGGTGCAATACTTTTTCATCGAAGTGTTAAAATCACGGAATTTAGCTCCTATTCCGAATGTGCACCATCTGTGCGTATGTATAAAGTCTAGTGAGCTAGAGCTTAGGGGAAGGGGGATTCCTCCTCCCGCTCGCGGAGCTTTTGCGTTTTTAGAATTGAAATAAAGCGATCTGGGTATAGCCACAGTCTATTTCTTTGCATGGCGGGGGGGGGGGGGGGGGGGGGGGGCGAGCAGGGAGAAGGCGTGGGCGAGTGTTATCTCCACCCTTCCCTTCCGATGGAGCTTTTATCTTTTTAAAGGAGAAGTCCGGACGATTTTGAAAAAAATTAACCAAAATCTACATAAATAAAGGACCATAATGACTAAGTTTCATTGAAAAAGACCCTCCCAACTCGCCACAATCGATTTTTTAGCATCACTAATTTTGAATCGTAACCGTTCGATTTCTGTACGCCGGCGAGAAAGATCACGTGACAGCGTGACGTTTCATCCTCACATTGCTTTTTGCTTGGAGCGTCAGCTGGCTCGGGGGAGCCCTGCTTGAGCAACGGTGATACGGGCCAAGCAAGCGGTAGTAGCGTACCGCTCAACAGTCTCTGACCACACAGCGGATGCACGCGGCATGATCTATTGCTTCATTAAAAAAATGCCGATGCGTCAAGTGTTAGGGTGTTGTCAATACTTCAACTTTACTAGTAAGTCTTCAAATTGAAGAAATATTTCGATTTTAAATTGATATCTATCCACGATACTACCTTTACATGATCCTGAATGCTACAACACGCAGCCCGATTACGCTGTGTGTATTGGGCTGCTGGTCGTAGTTACCGGCGCGGCGCGGCGGCGGTACCAAGCTGGCGCTGGCGTTTCTTCCTCGGTTCAAGTTACATGTATACTGTCGTATTTTATCACCGTCAGACACACTTTTCAACAGTCTCGGACAACAAAAGAGGCAAGAATTCTGACATTGACAGACTGATTTCAGATTGTTCACACTCAGAAGTCGAAAAAACGATCGCGGATTGTGATAGCACTTGGCAGCAGCAGACGTAAATGTATGCCTGCACAGCCCGACAACAGCTAATGCATTGTAAGTGATGGGGTGGACACTAATAAGTACGGCAGTATTATAATACATACATATTTCAATTTAAACGAAAATGTTATAGCATTGCAACTCTTTTACATTAATCTTTGAAGATTTCATATAGATATATAACGAAGATTATTTGAATAAAGGAATACAGCGTTTGGCAACAGCACACCTAAATCGGTGTACGGTCTCCTGCAGTAGCGCCGACAAGGCACACCTATGCAGGCATGCAGATACCGCCCGCAGTCAGCAGTGCAATGGGAGATCGATGCGTAGCTGGGCTTCGCTCGCGGTGCTCTCAGCTGAGGAAACTGCGCCCGATACGTCACGCGCAATGCATCCTGGGACAGATAGTACGAAGGGCAGCTCGCGACGGATTCGAACATGAAGAATTACCTTATTTAAAAAAAAATCATAGTAAATGTATCTGATGGTCTTTTCTCGTCGGGAAAAGGGTAATAGGCTCATGAAATATTGATCTTTACACACGAAACGGCTGATAATCGTCCGGACTTCCCCTTTAAGGTTAAAATTGAGATATCTCGTATACGCATATTTGATGGAAGCAACATTTGGGAAATCACACACACACACACACACACACACACACACACACACAAACTGATGGGGGGGGGGGCTGAGGGAGGAAAGGGTCGATTAAAAGGGGAAATTCCAGTTATACATGAGGGAACCTTCAGTTTTCGGAATATAAGTCTTGTGCACTCAGAATTATTCAGAATTTTTTGTAAATCTAAAAAGTGTACTTAGCTAGGGAAAGAGGCACAGAGGGGGAGGGTTTGGGAGGGGGATACCCCCTCCCAAGCACGAGGGTTTTTGCATATTTTGAATTGAAATTCAACGATCTGGTGCACACTTTGAGTGAAATATTCAAAAAAAATATCTTATTTGATGAAAGGTTGCAAAGGAGACCCGCCTCATGTGCATGCATACAGTATACACGCATTTTTTTTCCGCCTCCCAAATCCCCGGTCAAAATCTTAGGGGGGGGGGGCGACCCCCCCCCCCCATCGCCCCCCCCCCCCCCCCCCCCCTGGCTACGCCAGTGCATCAAACAGAATTCTTAATTACTTCACACTTTTGTGTGGTCGCTACGAAAAGAACTTAGCTGAACTAAAACAATCCTTTGCAAGCCTGGCAAATTCCACAAGTGGCATCTTATGAAATTATGTTTTGTCTTTCATCCCTAAAAGAAGAAGAAAAAAAAAATCACACCAAAGAATCACTTGTGTGACCTTCCCATGAAACCGAAGTGAAACATTCATGATTTTAAGAACAAATGGAGGGAAGTTGAAAAGCTCTGGGGCCGCATATATTGCGCACCATCAGTATGATTACGAGGTCAATTTTTGATAAGCCAATCAGAAACGAAACTTTATGTAACTATCTCACATGACGTGGGGTTAGTTTTGGCATGCGCCATAATCCTTCCAATAATGCGATATCGATACCGATAACGATAGCAAAGGATCCTATCCTCTTGTACTCAGCTATCACCCCTTTCCCAACTCGCAGCTTTGTCTCTCAATTCGATACCGTACATTCTGGAAAATCAGTAGCTTGTTTCTTTAAAAACAAAATCCAAATCACCATCAAAATTTGCTTCTAGTATGAGGTTCAACGTCATCTGTGCTTATCAATTTCTCTGTCTGGTTCTGCTGGCGAGTAGAATTTCGACAGCAGCCAAGATTTTAATGACAACGGGCTCCAACTCCGGTAGCCACTTTTCCGTCGTGGCGAAGGTTGCGACGGCCCTTGTCGAAAGGGGGCATACGGTTACGGCGTTGATCAGCGATGCCTACGCCGATAAGACAACAGAACCCAAGTACGCTGAATTCAAGTTCGACATCTTTCATGAAAGCGACATTGACTTGTCACGACAATGGCCGGCCATGTACGCTAATTACCTCATATCGAAGAAAGTTTCTTTCTTTGCCAATTTGTTCAAGTGGAAGCCGCCGGCAGTGACATCACTTCTCAGAAACTGCGAGGATATGATCGACCACTTCGTCGGGAAAACGGTCCAGTACGATCTCTTCATGCTCGATGGCCACAGTCCTTGCTCTGTGTTCCTTGCTGGTCGGCTCAACATCCCGTACGTCATCCTTATCCCCAGCGGTATCAAACCCTCTCTAGCAAGACGACTTGGTATCCCCGATACGTCCACTTACTACCCCGAGATGTCCACAGGTCTTTCGCACCGTATGAGCTTCTTCCAGCGGGTTTCAAATACTATAACCGCGTTGTGTGAAGACGCGGTTGTCTTTTTCGAGTACGATATGTTAAGCTTCATTCTCAGTTTCCAGTTCAACGTCGAAACGCCGATTCGGACTCTGCTGGCGGATGCACAAATTGTGTTGGTCAACTCGGATTTTGTGGTGGATTTTCCCTTCCCGCTGCAGCCCAATGTGGTGACGGTCGGTGGGCTGACTACCCGGCCCAGTCAACCACTTACTCTGGTGAGTCTTGCACAGATCGTCCTTTCTAAAACTGCAGAAATGATAACAAAAATACGACTGATCAAAATAATGATAATAAAAACGACAATAATGACATCAATGTGGTCTTATCTATCAAGGGTAGCGTTTTCAGTCTACGTACTGCTCTCCAAGATGGCCCTATAACATTATGATCTTGAATAAAAAGTGCGATACAAAATGTTGGTCAGCTGTTGGTACTTAGCAATATACACTTTGTATCTACACATCTCATAACACTGTGGAGAAATCATGATGTTCTTCAACGCCTTTCCCAGAGGACCTGTTGTACATTTGACGTTAAATTTTGTTTTGAACTTTAACTTGAATATTTTTAATGCCCATATGACATGACATCATCGAACTCTAAAACTGCAAACAATAAGAAAAAAATATAAGCAAGAGAGTATAGTAGCCGTACAGTAAGCGCATAATATTGTGAGACCACACGGTTAAGAACTGACAAGGCGCTAAAGTAGAGAAAATGTGGGAGAAAGAAAAGCAAAAACGATAACTATCAACTTCTTGCCGGACTCCGCTGCGTATTATGTTTTATATTGTGGACTGACTATAGTGATTGAAGTTATACAACTCATTTGACATAATACGGACACAAAATAAATATACCTTCTGCACTTAAGAATGTAGGCCCTACTTTTATGGTTATATCAGCTTAAAATCACTATGGTTTATCCATTATCAAAATAGAAAAAAACGACAAAACACCCCCTTTAAAGCCAAAGTAAAACTGTAACAAAAGCCAACGCAAATCCCCGGTTGCCCTTGGCGCACTATGTGCATAGTGAAGAAGCTAGCTTTTACGTCACTGGCCAAGCTTCACCACAAGATGGCAGCAAAACGAAGCTGAAATCTAGGCCATAGTGTGTGACGTAGGATGCTCATATGAGAGAAGCAAAGTGACCATTCAACCTTTCAGTAAATGTGAAATTTAACACATGATGTTGGATTTACCATTGCTGAAATGGTAGTTTGAGTGCTAAATTTAACGTTTGAGTGTTAAATCTAACATTTAACAAAAGGTTGAAGGAATGACAACATTTTGGAATATATGATTGCTTTACCATTTTGTTTTTGTGCGTGTCTTTGTGTGTGCCATGGTAATATAATGAAATACAAAATAGTTTGAGATATATTCCAATTCTTTCTAAATCAACATTAGAAAAAAAATAATGTGTGGTTTCATAAGCATGATAGGTATGTGACCATATAAGGATAAATTCTTAGCTTTGTCTGGCACTGCCCTGAAAACATACTTCAACAATGTCACGGTCATTCACCGACCGATTTCGGAGGACACTGCCCTCCAGCAAACCAAGACTGTAACTTCACGAGTCAAAATGATTCATCCTCTCCCTGCGCCATTGTTGCAACCAAAAATCTGGTGTCCTGGATTAATGCATTTTATTCCGTTTCCTGGGTTGCTGTTTTCCGTCACACTCACTATGCACTTCATCTACATGGTATTCGTAAAGCCATTCATTTTATTGTCGTATTCTTCGAGAACAAAATAATGGCTAATACGGCTTTACAGTTCCTTTTCCGAAGTTACAGAAATACCAGAGTCAGACCCAGAGGTTCGAACTCACAGAGGTATATATTCCGGGCTATACTCCGGGGTGGTTGAATCCTGTGGGAATTTTTGCAGCTTTTGTGTGTGTGTCTGATATACGAGAGAGCTAGTTTACGTAGAACTGGCACTAAAGTCATGAAATATGCATAAATCACCGAAAAAATTTGTAAAAAAACTCTTCTTCTTCTTCTTCTTCTTCTTCTTATTATTATTATTATCATTATTATCATCATTATTTGTTTGGCAATTCAACATGAAATACAAGCGGACATAAAATACAGATAGAAAATCATAATTATTATTACATGATATAAAGATTGCGGTGATTCTAATTTAGGATAGGTGCATACCGCTGGTTTCCAGGGGAGGGAAATGCAAACTTACTCTCTAGATAAAATCGAGTGAAAATTTTCACTCTGAAAGGAGTGAATACAAAAAAGAGTGAATTTAGAGTGAAATTGGAGTGAATTTCGAGTGAAAATGTTCATTTTCACTCATTTTGGAGTGACCTCAGGGATTACTCGAAGATTTTGGAGTGATCCCTGACGTCACTCTAAAGCGAAAATTCACTCCAATTTCCTTCTAAATTCACTTTTTTTTTGTATTCATTCCTTTTAGAGTGAAAATTTTCACTAGATTTTTTTAAGAGAGTAATCACCGAGGCTCGAGGCCTTCCTCCCCGGCCAGTGCATGCGCCCAGAATCAGCTATATCAATGTAAAACAGTTACAACAGTTATCTCAGAGAGAAACAAGGACCAAAAGTCTTCCAAGATATTTTCTGTTGCCAATCTGAGAGTGAGATTGTAGTTTTGAATATAGGAATCTATATGCTTTGGAATGGTTTGATAGTCATCATACGCACAGCAAAGAACTCCCATAAGGGATTTTTTTCCCTATACTGTATTTCAAAAATGAGTGACAACGAATCATTAAAATCGTATTATGAAAGATAGCAGTACTAAACCAAAAAAAAAAATAATAATAAGTTGAAATGCGTCACAGATTCCCATGAACAGGTCAACAAACTCAAACTATTGTTTTGTGGCACCGGCACGTGCATTCATTATTGAATGTTTGTTGGCGTGCGAGATGTGTCATGCGTATTTTGTGCAATTGAAATTTGCATAATCCATTAACTGGATTCATATAACGCCTGAAGAGATCCTTGTCATTTGATTGGTTGTTTGACATTGATCATTCGGCCCATTTCACTATGACGTCATCACCCGTGTGTCAGGAGAGAAATTTATCTTTGATTTTGCCAGTGAAGTAAAATCGCATTTGTTTGAATTTGTAAAGATTTAGAGCTTTAAAGTTGTCCTAGAAAGCCACTAGGTCAAACTGCAAGAGACTGACTGTCTGGAAATTTACATTAAATGAGACAAAGTAAAAGTAAAAGAATAAACTGGCATAGCAACAGCGTGTCTAGATCAGTCAAATTCAGACAGGGCAGTCACATGAAATGAGACAAAGCAAAAGTTAAAGAAATAGCATGGCAACAGCATGCACGGTTTGTAGTATTATGTATTAGTTCAGACTATAGAAATTGAGTGAATAGAGGTGTTATGTAATAGCTCCCATCCAGGTGGTGGCTAGGAATGTTCTCTAGCTCAGTCGAGACTCAGCTATGTCAGTGTCACTGTAGGATGTTGGCTGTAGTTTATTGTTCACAAGTTCATGAGTAAAGATGTTATGTAACAGCAGTCTAGACGATGGCTAGACATATTGTGTAGAGTTTCAATAGGGCTATATTTAAGCATGATGATTGGATGATTTCTTTAGTGTAGGAAAGGCATGAAAAAGAAAGTGTATGGGAGTGTAAGGGACTTTAGTGTGAACATCTATGGTTAGGGAAGCTAATAAAAAGATGAGTAATGTAGAGGATCGGGGAGAAACACTTTAATCAGACATCCAGCATAGATCTCCGCTTAGGCAGCAGTCGTTTTTCTGGGGGTTTTCCACGTCGGTGAGATGCGAGCTCCAGCTGCCGTGATAAACTGAACTTGGACAGTTATGATCCGAACTTTGGTACGGAGCTCAATCTCCATTTGCCTGCTCGTCGTCGCTTGAGATCGGGCATCGCGGGTCAAGGCATGAGTCTGCATGGTTGCAGGGACTAGTGAAGGCCCAGGAGCTGAGAGGACCGCCGATAGGGTAGCGTCTAGCTGAGTGGCCAAGTCAAAGGGTGCTTCCAAGAGACAAGCCAAGCGACTGTGCCGAGGTCGACGACGAGTGTATCCGGCATCGACGACGACTGAGCCAAGCTGAGGGGATCACCAGTTCGGGTCATCCAAGATAACCCAGTTATGTATTTGTGATTTGTTTCATACTATCTTTTATGCTCGATGTATTGTTATGAACGAGAAAGCTACAAAGACTTGAAAGATTAAACTCGAACATAACTGTATACGAACAGTTTGAATTTCCATTATTTCGGTGTCAGAGTAGCAGAGAAAAAAAAAGTCACTCACGTGACACCGTGCAATTGTGGCTCCATTTACCGTGCAATTTTGGATCCATACGATTTGATCCATTGCACGCTCGCTGAGAGCCCGGCACACTACGCGTATTAAACGCTAGCGTAAAGCGCTCAGTGAGCAATCTCGCGATCTCAGATTCTCTCTTGTTTCTGAATTAATAAAACATCAAATGACAAGGATCTAATTTAGGCGTTATATAAAACAAAATAATGTTTTTCATTCGTGCTATGGACATAATATTTCATTCGGTGAAAGATGAAATGTATAGATCCATTCAACTCGGCTGCGCCTCGTTGAATGTATCATTTCATCTTTCACCTCATGAAATATTCTGTCCATTGTACTCATTAAACATTCATTATTTGTATAATACAA
Organism: Diadema antillarum; assembly: GCF_040938485.1. Classification (NCBI taxonomy): domain Eukaryota; kingdom Metazoa; phylum Echinodermata; class Echinoidea; order Diadematoida; family Diadematidae; genus Diadema; species Diadema antillarum. The sequence goes on along the minus strand of NW_027272022.1, from coordinate 843,837 downwards.
CACCTGAAGAGATCCTTGTCATTTGATTGGTTGTTTGACATTTCGGCCCATTTCACTATGACGTCATCATCCGTGCTCCATTTACCGTGCAATTTTGGATCCATACGATTTGCTCCATTGCACGCTCGCTGAGAGTCCGGAACACTACGCGGGTCAAACGCTTGCGTTTGCAGTTTGTGTATGCGACAGCTCGCTAGCGTAAAGCGCTCAGTGAACACTCTCGCGATCTCAAATTCTCTCCTATTTCTACATTAAGAAAACATCAAATGACGAGGATCTATTTTAGGCGCTAGGCTTTTTTCATTCGTGCAATGGACAGAATATTTCACTTTTTTCCCCTCATTCATCCCTCCCTCTCTCTTTATCGCCACTCAGTGAGTGGTGACTTGTAGTCCTATATTATATTCTTACAATGTCGTATTGTTTAGACAATCATTTTTGAGGCCATTGTCACGATTGTCCTCCTCAAGCGTTTGCTTATGATAGTCTCCTGAATTTCTGTACATCAAGAGTTGCTTAATTTGTCTTTGAACAACAGATATACGGGAACCTATGTTGGCATAATAGTATGCATAGAATAATTTGTTTGTTTTCATTTTGCAATGTGTCAGAAAAAAAAAATTGGGATACTTGAATTAATCATTTATTTGTCTTAACTGGCAGATTCAAATTAGGCCTAACTGTGCTCAATCAGTTCATTGAATTTATTTTGTATTTCATTTATGTATGAAAAAGAAATTCAGAAATCAAATCAAAATCAAGTCAAATCAAATCTACGGCCAGTATTATACAAAAAGTACACAAGAGAGCCTATAACCATGAGCTGCTTGCAGAAGCAAACAAACAAACAAACAAACAAACATTGATATTTTTATGGAGGAGGAGGTACCATAGTTATAACCATATCGAAACTATACCTGACATGACCGATTATAGGTTTTGCAGTCATTCCATCATGAAGTTCATCTGAAATTCACTTTGGATTATCAATTTTCGCACTTCGGCAATAGAAATTAGCATCTGCATTATTCAAATTAAACTTCAAGTCGACAGCTTTCAAATTAGGACATGCGACGAGGCGTCTTTTTTGAGCGATTGAATGGGCAATTTATTATGTTAAACACAAGCAGACAAGAATTCATCAGTTTGAATAAAATGCAGTACCCGCTGCATGCTATAAAGGACTAGAACCAGCACTGTCTGGCAGACGGAGGCTGGGTGCATGTCCAGCAGTGAATACGATGCCTGTCCCATGATTAGGAGATCATAGTTAGGCGTCAAGTAACGTACGAAACTCGATATGCCTTATCTTGCCCATTGTTCATCCCCATGCCTAAAACAGAATACAAAAAACGTAAATTTTCCTTCTTCGCTTGCTCTCTTTTCAACAATCTTCCCAGTTTTATTCAATCGTCAAACTGCCTCGAAAGGTTTAAAAGACAAATTCGATCAGCAAATATAAACTCAGCTTTTTGATATGTTAAAATGATGAGCAATTAAGAGTTTATACATATTAGTATGCATTTGTTTCTGTATCATTATGTTTCTCAATGCTCATTGTTTTTAGTACATTATGATATTATGATTTTTGATCTTGCCTTTGGTACTATTTTTATATGCGCTACATTTTTTTTTAAATCCTTGAATCTATATCTGTGTATGATAACGCATTTCTATTTTCTCACATTTTTCTTTTACCTTTCATAATTATGTTTGTTTCGACTACTTTTTTCTTCTCTTTTCTTTTTGTTTGCGTTACACTGTGTAAACCTACCTGCAATATTTCAATATTCTGAACAAAGTGTGAAAGTGTACTTTTTACTCATTGCCATATCACTTTTTGGCCATTATTTTTGAACATTCTGGTAACATAATTTATTTTGTTTTTGCATATGGTAATCTCCTGCTGTTTTTACTTTTAATTTGTTAATTTTGTATCTTTTTTACTTATGTAGATTTCACATCTTGCTTGTTTCTATGTGTTCGTTTGCTTTCTTTTTTGTTGCTGTTGTATTATGTGATTTTTACTCGCAATATGTACTATTTGTAACAGGGCTCACTTGAAAAGCAGGCCCTTGGGCCCTGAACGTGACTACCCTGTTCTTGTTTTTAAATAAAACTGAATAATAATAATAATAATAATAGTTTCGAATCTTATCCGAGTATGTATGCATGCCATGGGCGTAAATCCCGGGGGGGGGGGGGGGGATGGGGGATATATCCCCCCCCCTGAAATGGAGGAGGGGGGATGGCCTGTACAATCATCCCCCCCCCCCCCCCGCTGAAATTTGAGGGGAAAAATGGAGGAAGCAGAAATGTGCTCTTATCAATTTCGACATATTTTTATTGCACGACGTTCGTATCTGAACAGTATTCCATCTTGTAGGATAATGTATACATAATTTTCGCAAGCGCTCGCTCGCTTCGCTCGCTCGCGAAGAAAGTAATATCGACATAGGTGTAAGGTATGGTCCAGACGTTGACAACGTCAAATAGCATAGGCTTACATGTAAACATGCTATGACGAGAGCAACTCGGGACCATCTGCAAATTATGTACGAAAACAAACAATAACAAAAACCATACCGCCATAATTGAAACCCCTCCATTTTCCTGAATCATTCCTGAAACGATGATGACTCTGATACATCTATGGGCATACCCAGGGATGATCAGGGGCGTCGAATCTATCTCGGGGGAGGGGGGGGGGGGGCAAAGAGGAATTTGCCCCACCCCTGCGGAAGTGTTGGGGCATACAAATCATTTGTCCCCCAAGCAATTCCCGAGATGAGGACAAATCTTGAATTTTCTTTGTGGAAAATTGTCCAAATACCACCAGAACTATGCACAAGATCGTTGAATTGCAATCATAAGCATGCAAAAGCTCCGCTACTGGATCCCTTTCGATAGACTTTGAACACTTTTGAGATTGACGTATTTCCTAGTATTTTATCAAAGAGCGTGCAGCAGATCTTTCACTTACAAAAGCTCCCTCATGTGCAGAGGCGTCGATGGGGGGGGGGGGGTGGATGGGGTACCCCATAAAAGTATTGGGGACAAACATATCATTTTGCTCCTCGTAACTCCCGAGATGTGGAACTGTTCTTATTTTTTTTATAGAAAACTGTCTAAATATGTCATCCAAAGATGGCTGAATTTCAATTCTGCATAATAATACAAATCTCCCTCGTGTAAGAGGGAGTTAGGCCTACCAAATGCCTCCGATACCCTCCCCGTTCAGTCCTTGTAATTTCTACTAAATACACTTAAAATAAAAATATTTTAAAATGTTTCATCTAAAGTGTGCACCAGGTCTGTTACTTCAGTTTAAAAAAATGCAAAAGTTCCGTAGGTGGAGAAATCTAGATACCTTCAATTAACGGAGGGTCCCCCCCCCCAAAAAAAAAAAAAAAAATCCTGATGTTGCTGTCAGTAAATGCCAGCAGTTGTGCCCGTTGCGCCCCCTCTCCCTTAAACGGCAGTTTTTGTACTGTAAAATGTCAAAATTTTCAAGCTCGCTCGCTCCGCTCGCTCGCATTTAATCGTTATGCTATTCTCCCGATGTTGCTGCCAGTAATTGCCCACAGTTGCACCCGGTGCGCCCCCTTAATTTCCAAAGCGAAAATGTATAGCTACAAACGGTAGTTTGGGGACTTTAAGATGTCAAAATTTTCAAGCTCGTTCGCTTTGCTCGCTCGCATTTAATCGTTATGATCGTTATGCTGTTCTCCTGATGTTGCTGCCAGTAACTGGCAGCAGTTACGCTCGTTGCGCCCCCCTTAATTTCCAAAGCAAAAAAATATAGCTACAAACGGCAGTTTTGGGACTGTAAAATGTCAAAATTTTCAAGCTCGTTCGCTTTGCTCGCTCGCATTTAATCGTTATGCCATTCTCCTGATGTTGCTGCCAGTAACTGCCATCAGTTGCGCCCGTTGCGCCCCGCTTAATTTCTAAAGCGAAAAATTAAGCTACAAACGGTAGTTTTGGGACTGTAAAATGTCAAAATTCTGAAGCTCGCTCGCTTCGCTCGCTCGCATTAATCGCTATGCTATTCTCCCGATGTTGCTGCCAGTAATCGCCAGCAGTTGGACCCAGTGCCCCCTTAATTTCCAAAGCGAATAAGTATAGCAGCAAACGGCAGTTTTGTGGTTTTAGAATGTCAAAAATTTCAAGCTCGTTCGCTTCGCTCGCTCACATTTAATCATTATGCTATTCACCTGATGTTGCTGCCAGTAACTGGCAGCAGTACGCTCGTTGCGCCCCCTTTAATTTCCAAAGCAAAAAAATATAGCTACAAACGGCAGTTTTGGGACTGTAAAATGTCAAAATTTCAAGCTCGCTCGCATTTAATCGTTATGCCATTCTCCTGATGTTGCTGCCAGTAATTGCCAGCACAGTTGCGCCCGGTGCGCCCCTCTCCTCCCTCTTAATATCCAGAGCGAAAAAAATGTAGTTACAAACGGCAGTTTTTGGACTGTAAAATGTCAAAATTTTCAAGCTCGCTCGCATTTAATCGTTATGCCAATCTCCTGATGTTGCTGCCGGTAATTGCCAGCAGTTGAGCCCGGTGCGCAACCCCCTTAATTTCGAAAGCGAAAAAATATAGCTGCAAACGGCAGTTTTTTGTACTGTAAAATGTCAAAATTTTCAACGCTCGCTCGCATTTAATTTTCCCGATGTTGCTCCAAGTAATTTGTTGTTTCCCACCGTCATTCTAAAAAACTTACAATGTTGCTCAATGACTGCGCTGTGGAATGTATGACATATTGTTATGTATAGTCCCCATTAAGTTTGCAGACTGACAGCGCACGCACACACGCGCACACACACATACACACGCAAGCACGCATAAGCATACACACCCTGAAAATTACTTTTCCACGAGGTGCCCCCCCTTATGTCTTGATCCACGGCACGCCACTCTGTGTGTGTGTGTGTGTGTGTGTGTGTGTGTGTGTGTGTGTGTGTTGGGGGGGGGGGGGGCCTCCAAGCTCCCCCCCCCCCTCCCAAGGCTGCGCCGGTCCAGTTGGGCTTGTAATATTGGTGATAGTGACTATCGCCGATCATCCCCCCCCCCCCCCACTCCTCAGTACGGATTTACGCCGTTGATGCATGCCCATGACTGTGTATGAATTTCTATCATGGCTATAAAAAAACGCTGATCAATTCGATACACATCACCGTCGATGGAAGGCAATAATTTGTCAATCAGTGGCAATAAAGACAACTCGACGCAAGAATTAATTCATTTTAATATGCAGAATTTCATTTAATTTCATTGCATGTGTGACACATAATTATGGACTAAATGTTTAGCGCTATAGAGTGGCTTGTATAACATTAGCTCAAGAGATGTCCTCTTTCTATGGTGTGATCGCTATGTAAACGTCTACGCATGTCTGTGCTAGCTAGCGCGATAAGTAAGTCTGCGCAAATCAGGAAGGTATTTGACTGCCGCACTTTGATTCTTTCTGTCTATTATAGAATAGGACACAATAGTATATGGTTTATGTTTCCGTATTTGGTCTCTTTTTTTTTTGCAACCATGTGAGTGCTTTGTGTAATTGAAAGCTATTTTTTTCTGTCGGTCATGTTATGCAGACATAGAAAATGAGCCAATTTTCGGGATCCCTCGACCAGGAAGGGACATGCCATCTGATAAAGAAAAATTTAAAAAAAAAATATTGTGAGTAAGGAAATAGAATGGAATTGTTTGAACAAGAACAAATTGATATTCGAAAGAAGGTGATATTTGCGTCAGTCGCTCAGCGGCATAGTAAACTGTCCTTGATAACCGTCAAGGGCTGGTAACGGAATATCTTTTTAACTAATTGCCGAATGACAAATTAGAATGACATGCAGCTGTATAAATTGGAATCGCGCTCTCGACACTTTTCGTGATTATATCAAATATATGATTTATAAGATGAAACGCAATTCGCAAATGATTTGAAATGACGTGAAAAATACGTGATGATACAACTTCAAAATCATTGTTAGCATTGCTGATAAGAACTTAGTTTGTCGTAGCAGATATCATTATTGTTTTGTTGTTCAATAGTTGCACCATAGTCCCTGACTACTCATCGCTATATGCGCATTATTCTGCCGCCACCAAGGTGTCATGCCTTACTGCCTACGAAATTGAGTTTCATAATGAATCGAAAGTATATGATAACCAGGAAGGTTGCCCATGGTAACCATGCATAATGCATATATCCATGCTTGGCCTTCCCAGAAAATACAAATAAAACCAGAGTGGTTTAGATTTCGTTGTTTTTTTTTTAAATCAAAAGAATTACTGAAGCTGCAGAGCAGGTAAAAACACCATAAATTCATCTGAAAGAGATATCCATGTATATAAGAAAAACAGACTTCTCTAATTATTCAACCCATCTACGAACCTCCATTTCCGTGCCTTGGTGCTATCCTGTTGTGGTAATCACTCTTTGTTGCTTGTATGTTTCATGAAAAAAAAATGACTTCTCCACGGTTGTAGTCCCATCGTGGTCTGATGTCATTGTTTGATTGCTTGTTTGTTTTTGCTGCAGAATTACCAGAAGGCTCAGTACTGATAAATTCTTCGCTCAATTAGCAACACATTTTTTGAAGAAGATTTTTTTTTTCACAAAATTTGCCAAGAAATTTTGATCGTGTGTAGATTTTAGGAATCTATCCAGTTTTATCTAAACTTTCGCCAATATTGTTTACAAAGTAAATTTCAAAGTTGCGTATTTGATGGGGACAAGATGAGACTTTATGCAGCAATATTATCCCACAAGGGCCTGATGGGTATATGGCTGTTGACAACTATGACGTCGAATTCAGTTTGTAATTATCAAAATGTGTATTAGCACAATCAGCTGCATCACAATGGTTGTGTAGGAACGTATACTTCCCCGTAATTTCAGTTCGGTCGATTTTAGATGAAAAAAAGAAAAAAGGAGAAAATCTTAAGTTTCTGCGTATTTTCCTTTCTCAATTCAATTCTCAATTCAATCATAGTTTATTTCCAATCAACGAAAATCAAAAACATAGTACGAAGTATACATGTCATTAAATAATGTTGTTAAAGCGTTTGCAGAAGATTCATGTAATATACGAGACAAAATATAGAACAACATAATGTACAACAATTAGGAGAAACACTTTATAAATACTTCGTGGGCGAGCGGAAAATAAATTCGATTATGGAAAATAGTGATCCACTAAAAAGCAAAGCTTGTCGGACGTGGATCGCTAGATAAATAATGAGTAAATGATATACTATTCTATAACAATATACATGTAGTTATTTTGAATATGAAGGTGAAAACGTTTTTTTTTTTTTTCATATGAAGGTGAAAACCTAGGTCCTTCAATGAACACCATGACAACTTGATTGCGTGATTGCATTGCATAAATGCAATCAGACCTAGCACCTCTGTTAAGGTTAATTGATCTACCCAATAGTTCAATGACCTATAAGCATCCTGCGGGTAAGGAAAAATAAACTACCGCGGATCAACTTTTTAGTGGGCTTTTAAAAGCGATTTGACGCAATTTAACATATTTATTTCATGAAGGTGTTAATTTGTCTGATGAATAATTTCTTTTTTAAAGACAAAATAATAATATTTGACCTGCGTGAATGTATGTTTAAATTTTTTGTTTCTGTCTCGGGTTGTGTTGTCATAAAGGCATATGGAAGAGTGCATGAAACCCTATAATAGAGAAACTATTGAGATGTCATGAAGGTGTTAATTTTCTGATAAAATTTCTCTTTCAACTCTTTCAAAGAAAAAAATAATATTTGACCAACGTGGATGTAGTATGTTTAAATATCAAATGTTTCAGTCTGAGGTTGTGTTGTCGTAAAGGCATATGGAAGTGTCCATGACACCTTGAAAAAGAGAGACTATTGGAATGTCATGGAGGAATTAATTTCTGATGAAGTTTCTCTTTCAAAGAAAAAAAATATTTGACCTACGTGAATGAAGTATGTTTGAATATTTTGTTTCTGTCTCAGGTTGTGTTGTCGTAAAGACATATAGAAGTGTGTATGAAACCCTGTAACAGAGAGACCATTTGAATGTCATGAAGGTATTAATTTTCTGATAAAGTTTCAAGTTTAAAGAAAAAACAATATTTTACCAACGTGAATGTAGTATGTTTGAATATTTCATATACAATACAATTACAATGACATTATGAAATCACTGATATCCAGAGAGCTGCATCGTCTTTACAGCTTTCTAACTCGGTTTATTACTTCTGTCAGGATTGGGAGGCGCTCGTCCAGTCAGCGGGAAAAGACGGCGTCGTCCTTTTCACGCTCGGCACCTACTCGGCCTCAATCTTAACGCCCGAGACGATGGAGAAATTTGTCCGCGCATTTGCCGCCCTCCCGCAACTCGTCGTCTGGCAGATGCAGGACGAACCGCCCGCCTCGCTTCAGCTTTCCGATAACATCCGAATCGTCTCCTGGATGCCACAAAATGATCTCCTAGGTGAGGAATAATTTCAAGGGAATTCACGCCTAGCATTTTCGAAAAAAGGCAGATCATTGTTTGTTTTTTTTTCATTTGTATTTTCTACTGCTTTTTATCGGGGGTGGATTGTAAAACATTTCAAGTGGTTTTATAACTATCTCCAGTAATAAATGCTTACCTGTATGAGGGCCTAAGCCCCGACGTTGGAGAATAAGGGACCTATTCAAAGTAAAGGCATGTTGACTTGTGTTGAGTTATGATACTTTCATCGCTTCTGTGGAAAAAGAATTATATATGTGCCAAGTATCCAAACAAAAATTCTCCTATTTTTCTTCAGATTACCACCATAAAAGAAACAAGATAAAAATTGGGGGAAAAAAGTTCGACAAAAATGGCCTACATAGTACACTGTTAAAAAAGATGTTTAGCTTCTAAACACCTAACTAAACACCTTTCTGTAACAGATTTAAAACACTGCGGCGCGCTTTTATGGGACGGGTTTAAGAGCTAAACATTATGCCGTGCTTATTTTCATCACGCCTTGGGTGTTCATAATACGTACATGTTCGCGTTTTACACGGTTCTGATGTTTAAGAATTAAATGCCTGCTCTATGTATAGGCTAAACACCAAACGTTTACATCATAATCACAAACACCACAAAGTCATAAAATCACCCACAATGTTTAAGATCTAAACACTAAACAAAAAAAAACATGTTTAAAACGTAAACACTGAGATTCGTTTATATTCGCTGTGACAGAATAAGTACGCTGCGACAGGTTTATATGCCATTTTTGTGTTGTTAGAACATGGTTCTGATTTTCAGAATGATCTCAAAACTGCACACATAATCACATGTGACATGTTTACACATCATTCATGCTAATTTCCAAGTGTTTATATGAGACATGTTTACAAATCATACATATTAATTTCCAAGTGTTTATTAAAGCAAATTGGATTTATTCCACTTCTGCACGGACTGAGATAAACACATGACAGTTTATAAAAATTTACCCGGTATGTACCAAATCAGCACACTTACAATGCATGATACCAGTGAAAACCTGCACTATAACTTTCACAAACATGTGGCTACAAGAGTCAGAGGCAATTCCCTGAATGCAAGTTATCAAGAAATCAGTCAAAGTTTGTGCAACATCTGACAAAATAAGTTAAAAACCATTGAATATTAACCATGCTTTGCAATATGGCATTCTACGGAGTTAAAATACAAGAGACCCTGGAGACATACTAGGTGTTACAAAAAAACATTTCCCACTTTTGATCCGTAATAGTTCAAAAAACTATACATTAGAGGCAATTTTAAAATGAAAGCATGATTCAGTTTCATTAAATTAAACATTGGTTTTTTCAGTTAGGTTTCAGATTTTGCTCTATTTTCAACACTCTGTACAAAACTTTAACTGTGCACAGAAGTCAATTGGCGTGTATGGGAGTGTGTAGTTGACACCCAGACAATGGTCCTGGACAATGACCAGGATTTGAATGCCCATTATTTATTATCATTTATCTATACAGCTTAGTCTTTATTCATTCTAAAAATTAATGGAGTGTATGCAAGCACGTGGAAACATGTGCTTACTTTTTTCATGTGCATGCATTTCACCCTTTGCCATGAATTCAGACTAGCAGTGATGAATTCAAACTAGCAGTGCCCATGGCAATCCATCATGAATAATTAATAAAGCATTCATGTGCCTTGGAGCAGAGCTCTGAACAGGTGGTATCCATGTCAATAGTTCAGGGTCATTGTAAGTACACACTCACATACACACCATTGGTTCCTGTGTAAAGTTCAGGTTTTGTACAGAGGGTTAAAATTTGACCAAAATCTGGAACCTAACTTTGAAATTAATCATGGATTTCATGAAGCTGATATAGGTTTTCATATTCAAATCACCTTCAACTAAATTGTACACTATTCAGCTATTACTCATTTCAATAACAGTTTTATCTGATACATAATTTTAGAACTATTAAGCATCAAAAGTGGGAAATGTTTTTTGGAACACCTAGTAGGTCTGTACACGAAGGCATAAACGAAATCCACTGATAAACACACAGTTTTGAATATGCAGGAAATCAATTACAACTCACTTCTTAAAAAAAAAAATAGGCCTTACAAGAAGTGTACAAGACTGTGTACTAGCACATCAGCCTTCTTTGGTCCTAACATATGAGACTTCTTGTCGCTGCGCATTATGTAGGTCTACGTTCTTCTTTTTCCGAGACAGTCTTACGTGGTTTTAAGAACATAGCAGTTCTGTTATTCCACAGCAAACCTAATTCCTTACTGCAAATGACCGTGCTTAGAGACAACTAAAATAAGACAAGATGTATACATGAACTGCAAAAACCATTGCATTTAAAAGTTACATGTCAGTTGACTAAAAATGTAATTCTTGGCCTTTATATTTACAAGATTCACCTTTTTTTCCTGCTGTATTCAGAATTCATTCTATGTATTGTAAAAATCAAAAAAAAAGCAAACAAACAAACATGTTAATGAATGTGAAATACAGCACAATGCTTCAGAAGCTTGACACAATGTTCGTAACACCTCCAGAAACTTTAGTGCAATCAATGGACACATCTATCAATGTCTATGCCAACCTCGAAGATTGCATGTATCATTGGCAAAGTACTTCACTTTGGGATATCCAAACCAGATTAGGGTCACTGCAAATAATACAATGTACAATATCTGGGCATATTGTATGCAACCCCCCCCCCCCTTCATCACACACACACACACACACACACACACACACACTAAGTTTTCCATAGTATTTTACTTGTGGTGAACATCTACACTCCATGATTAGAACCACTTGGGGACCATAAGTATATACAGGTGATATCTATAACTGTCCTTTTCATTGCGACGATCACTGGGAGCACATGTGCAGCACTGTATGAACTTTTTCACTTTTGCTATTTTGAGAGAAATAAGAATGTTATTGTACTTCAAAGGAGTGTGTGAGAGAAAATTCATACCGTGCTACAGAACCTGGAAGATGGAAGTAAAATTCAATGCGTATATACATGAACATTCTATCTGTGAAACCCCGTTATAAAGAGGTCCGTGGGATCGCCAATATTACCTCGTTATGATAACTGGTTCCTCGTTGTAACTGTACACACTAAAAACAAAGAAAAACATGAGCATGTAGTCACTTACAGTCATTGAAACCTATATGGGCAGTCTTTGCGTTCATTGTTATTACACAAGTATACAAGTCATGTTATTGAGAAAGAATACAAAGGAATCGGTTGTGATTTGATAAAAAAGAAGAAAGGGTTGAAAAAGCGTTCGTCATTTTTCTTCCGAAAAGCTCTTTCCATGTGTTGTACAAGCGTTCTTGAAAAGTGCACTGCAGTGTCGAATTCGTGATTCATTATTTCAACATATCTCTTCCTCGTGTAATTGAACCATTTTGAAAGAATGGACATTTTGATTTCTATTTGTGAAATACAGTATTAATTTTTTATGAACAAAATTAGATTGTATTGAATGCGTTTGTTATTTTGTATGAACATGAAAATGTCAAGAAGAGTAGCATGCATTATTCAATCTATGGTTTACATTGTTGGCAGCCGGCTGGATCGCGATGATTTATAAATCATTTTGGCCGCTGTCTTTTACCATGATTTGATGGGTATTTTACGTTGCTGGTGCCCAGCAGGATTGCGGTGATTTCATGAATTATTTCGGATGTGATCATTCATGTTGTTTGCATCAGAGGCGGTGATCGAGTTGGCTCAGTCGGTAGCGAGTCTGCCTCATGATCACGCGGCCCGAGTTCGAACCCAAGTCTGGATTGAGCAATGTTGTGTGTATGCATACCGTCCCCTCTAGCAAGAGGCGAAACACTCTGTCCCTCGGATAGGACATACAATGGAGGTCCCGTGTATGAGCGAGTAACAAGTCATGCACGTAAAAGATCCCGCTTCATTCATTCATCGCAAAGAGCAGGGTGTTTAACCCGGTGAAGTGGTCCCACCTCACATCCAACTGGACCCCATGGAAGACCAGCTTAACGTAGCTGAATATGGGCTACCCAGCCATCTTCTCAGATGGATAAATGAACCAAGAAAAAAAAATCAGAAGGGTGTGAAAATGAGACACTGATAACGGAGGATAGAGAAGGATAACGGTGGGACGATTGGGCCTAGCAGTGTTTCCCCTTCCCGTTTCAGATGTCGGTTGCAGAGAGGCATGCGCTCGCCGCCAGACAATAACAAGGCCTTGTCAAAAGGGTTATGCTCTACGGGGCATTTCATGAAACAATTTGTCAGATTTTTTACCCTGACAAACTGTCATAAGCTACTGAAATCCTTGCATCTGATTGGCTGATAGCAAATTTATCCGACAAATTTGTTGGACAAAATGCTTGAGATGCCACCTAGAATTGTGACTCCTTTCATACCGTTTTTACCGTTTACGAAAAAAAAAAAACCTTACAAAAACCTATGAATATTCATGAAGTATGGCACATTCGCAATGCCAAAGTTGATTCAAAAAATGAACGGGGGAGAGGAGAGAAACATGAAGACCATTCAGGACCATTGGAACAGTCTAGAAATGAGCAAGTTCTACGCCAGGTATAACTATACTTAAGAATCACTTGTGCAGTATACAGCCAGCCTGTTGCTGTATAGAAATAGGGCACTTTTAGAGGTGCCTGAATTTATATTTTGGTTTGTTTTCTTTCTTTCTTTCATCGCACAATATGAAAACGGCGCACCGTTGATAGGTGAACCTATTATCAGTGACTATAGATTATTGTTATTTCATAGACGCGTCTCTTTTTTCGGGCACATGACATACTTATATGTAATTACACGAACACACCATAATATTAGACACACATACAGCGTGTCCCAACACACACACACACAAATGCTAATGGCAGTGTAAATGAGCATAATTTGAAAATTACCAAATCATATTGTATATAATTTTATAATCGTAAACTAGCATTCATTTTACTACTGGATTAAATCTTATGCGATATGGTCCATTGAACACAGAGATATGAGCCTTCTTTCAGCACTCGTCAGGAAACCTCTCATTTCAAGTTTCCTTATTACGTTGAATAAACGTACGTAGTCCAATTACGGGTGGAACGTTGTTTCTCCTGCAACTTTGTCGGGATTCTTGAATGAGTTTTTGCCTAACGTTGTGCATTTCGGTGTTTTCTTGTGTTCGAACTGTTACTCTTCTCCCCGCTCTGCCCCTGTTAAGGTTTTTGTTTGTACCCGTTTCCTTGTATTTGAGCACATTTCTGAGTATTGTCGCCTTGCATGGTGCTCGTTGATTGAATTCTGCCTCGAATTCATCTTGTACCCTGTTCAGATTTTAATCAGATTTCGTCGTGGTTCGCTGAACGCGTCAGTGAGGGATGAATGAATAGGTCATCCCCATGACAAATGTTAGCTGAACCTGACTGCATATACTACGTGATACAAAACAAGGATGGAGCGGTTCCCTGATGTGTGATGAAAAAAAAAATGCTCATATCTTCGTGATTATTAGACCATATCTCATAAACTGTCATCCATTTCTAGAAAATGAATAATTATTGTAGTTAAACGGTTGTAAAGATATTCATTCATTCATTCATTTCATTCATTCATTTTATTTAACCACGGTACTAACATCAGCCACGGCTGTTTTTTTTTTTTCAGTCAGTCCGTGCAATAACAACAAGTATACATAACGTGATTCATCATCTAGATACAAAGCAAATAAAAACTACATAAAACTACACAAATCAATTAACATATCGTAGGTGACACAAAACAGGCAAGACTATCAAATTACAAAATAAAATAACATTTCCATTAAAACTTAAAATCATAGATATCTTAAAATAGTTAATTAAGAAATAACTTGATTAATATAAACAATATCATGTTGTAATTTCAATATTATACTCATCTAGAGTGCTATTAGCATTTTTTGTGGGACACGTTGTACACAAGCACACCTACACACACACACACACACACACACACACACACACACACACACACCCTCACACATCCTCACACACACATGTAATGTGCCTGTCACGGCGATAACGTGTCGAAGCTGCCGAGACTGGGATTACTGGAATGGGGGAAAAAAGACATTGTATATTTTGCTCAGATATCGAAAGATCCAAATGTCAATTACATCGTCAAGACATAACTCTTACTTTTTATCAATCATAAGACATGTCACAGAAATGCTAGGTAACGAACTGCTGCGTTTAAACGGTTACAGTTCGTTAATCCGAAGATGAAAATGAGATTCGTTATTCCGAAGGTGTATTTATGCGACAATGAAATAAGGTTCGTTTACCGAAGGTTCGTCAGTCCGAAAACGAAATAAGGTTCGTACTTTCGATTTCATTTTCTGATCAACAAACCTTCTGAAGAGCAACATCGCCCGTTATAATACCTATCTATAATACACACTTGGATTTATCTGTGTAAAACCCTCAACCGTTCTGACAACAGCCTTATAGCGGCTATCTTATTATAGATTATCTAAACCAGGTCTTTTTTTTTCTTTTTAACGTTAGAAGAATGAAAAAATGCTACATATACAATATGATGATTTGCATCATAAGAAAACACTGGATGTTAAATTCTATAACTCCATAGCTGGCGCGTAAAAAAAAAGGTGGGGCCCAAAGTGGTTAGACCCTATGTATTCCTATGTACTGTATTATGAAGAAAATGTTGGGATCTCCCCTCTCCCCCCTCCTCCCCCCCCCCCCCCCCCCCCACTGCATCGAACTGAACTCAGTAGTTACGTTCAGACGACAAAGGAGCAGGTACGTGTTATGTGATTCCCCTCTACCACCACATTGTTAGAGTCCGGAGGGGGAAAATAGTGCTTATATGAAAGTGAAAACAGTAATGATGATGGTGATTTTGATGTGTATGATAAAGTGCATTATGTGCTTTTATATGCAAGTGCTGGGATTTCTATAAAGCCAACACTAAGTTAATTACGATGTAAGAGTTAGGAATGTTATCAGAAATATTTTATACGATATATTTGAAGTAAATATATTTGATGTAACAGAAAAGTTCTACTTACATTCCACATTTATAAAAACAAGTGGGTTTTAGAACATTTCTAGATAATGCAAATGAGGGTATTTTCCTCATTTCTGTAGACAGGGAGATCCGTAGAACAGGGGCAGAGAAGGTTCTATCACCATAATGTTTGGGTTTTAAAGGATTGCACCGACAAGATAGGAGGTTTTTGAGGAGGAGCGCAAGCTACAAGCTGCGGTATTGAGGAGGGGAGATTACAAGGTAAAAGTCTTTTCTCTTTTTTAATTGGTTCATTTGATGAGCCGGAAGTATTCCCAAATTCTAACATCATATCCGAAACTGAATCTTAATCATCCTGAAACTGCTCTATTGCGCTTGAATCCTGGTCGAAAATGATTAATGGAAGTAATGCAAGTAATTACCCAACTACGACAAAATCATGGAAATCATATACCATGTATATACGGACAAGCAATAAAACTCAGTACTACACTATAGAAGCGTCGAGTACTTCGTGTGGTATACTCAACTTAATACTCAATCTGCTTGATAGGACCAGAAAAAAAGGAAAGGACACTCTTGGAATAAGATTTCTCTAACCACGTTTTTACTTTAATATGATACGATTTTGATCCTTCGGGTTTATGCCAGGTTTAAGTGTGTGCGTGTGTGTCACACACGAACACACTGCTCTAGCTTCTGACCATTCGAGCATTGAAAATTAAAGGGGCATTCCGGACGATTTTCATAATTTCACATCATGCAGTACATAAATCGACAGCTCCATGTATAGATTCGTAGAATTTATTGTGGTCCTTGAGCAGAGAAACCTATGAATTTAAAATCTTAAACAAATTACACTGAAGTGTTGATGACATCAGAGCCTCATATATTTCAAAAATGTAGCAGTGTAATTCCATTACAATACCACTTGCTCAATAAGTTTACCTGTGAAAAATATATGCATGCCTTCTTCTTTTGTTCTGCTTCCTTGAGCCCAAACTCATACATTCTTATGGTGAGGCTGCCATGTCTTCATCCTTGTTCATTGCATTTTTTTATAAATTTTGAGAATATTCTTATTCCTCATCCCAATCACTATAAATTCCAAAACTCTGTACTCAATTTAACTAATTTATAGTTGTTCAAATGTAAAAGTCTGAAAATCATCCGGAGGTCCCCTTTAAGGATTTCTGGGACGAATACTGAACTCGGGCTTTCTATAGCTCAGTCGGTAGAGCACCGGGCTAGCAATCCGGAGGTCTCGGGTTCGAGTCCCGATGGAATACTATATTCTTTGCTCAATTTTCCACTAATAACTTATATTCATTTCTGGTCAGTTTCCTTCTGTTTGCGTTTGTTCATGATACGATTACTTTGCCTGAACGACAAGACATCAGTTGTGTGATTGTCAACAAAATCATGCCTACTTCTACTTTTCTTCTGTTGATAACATGCGGATGTGAGTCTCGGTCGATGCCATTGAATTCGTATGAAAGATTTTGTTTTGATAGTGTCTTGGCTTTTTTAACTCTTTGCTAGCGATATGTGTTAATTCCCAGGAGGAGAGTAATTGGTGGGGGATGATACTAACTTGATACACATGGAATGATTTAATGGGTTAATTTTCTTTTGTCGCCACTGTTTTGAGATATACATGATGGGGAATCATGTATCATGTATTATTTTCATGTCTATGTTGGAATGTATTATGATATCTTATTATTTGTCCCCTTTTATATACATTTTAGCATTCATTACTCATCGGACCCCATGCACGGAAGAGTAGAATAATTATAATAATGAATCTGAAATGGACAATCCGTCAATTTTGTAATTTTTCTTTGATTCACGTACTGCAGTAAATGATTTATGTCATGCTTTGTGTATTGTATAATGTGAAATGGATATTATAAACGCAGAAAAAAAAAGGAGGAAAAAAGAAACAATGCATTGTGCTGATGTTGTGTGATGTGAATCATATTAAAGGACACCCAAGTCTCAAGGCGCTTGTCTTTCACGGCGGCAACAACGGCATGTACGAAGCCCTCTACCACGGTGTCCCGATGGTGGTCATGCCGCTGATCTACGATCACCCCGACGTAGCCGCGCGCGTCGTCGATCGCGGGATGGGCGTCGTCGTCGACTTCTTCTCCTTCACCATCGTAGATCTGACTGTCGCAATACACCAAGTAATAACAGATCCACGGTGAGCAAAATGGTATGCTTTAATACGAAATATATACGTCATGGTCATGTTGGCAGCTTCTCCTGCTGGTCTACAAAGCCTACAAAGTAGTCAACAAAAGAGCTCCAGAGTACATTGAGGAGTGTCTGGTACGACACTCTCACTCTAGGCGCACTCGTCTTTCATCATCCGTTATCTTTACACAACCACACACGAAAAAACTAGCCGGAGATGCAGCTTTCTCTTCTTGTGCTCCTAGGCTGTGGAATAAGCTCCCTCCTCTTCTCAAATCTTCACCCACACTCGATCATTTCAAACAAAACTTGAAGACTTATTTATTTTGATGTCCCTCTATGTGCACTGGACTTATACTGTCACTGCCTGGTATTTTGTATATATTGTATCTCTTATGGCGACCAGGGATGACATGTCATAGCGCTTTGCATCCAGTCAATAATCACTTATGCAATTGAGATAAAGGTGATTTTTATATAATGACTACTGACATAAATATAATAAATAAAATGATTACTTTGCATGTCCTTTTTGAGTGACCGAAATATGTGCCTACAATGTTTACTCAAATATAGATCAATTGCCCCATACATAGTTTTTGAATCCTGGTCCGAAGGCAGCTAGTGTACCAGTGACGTCGCAGAGTGTTTATGGATTCCAAATTCACTTGTATAATTATGTGTTCGTCATGATTCACCGTTCGCGTGTAAATAACCATGGCAATAGACTTTAACTGATTTTCTGCCGAAATAATCAAAAGCTCGTATACGTTACATGTGACAGAAAACCAAATGGAATGTCAAACATTCGGAGCAGATACCATGAAATTTTATCCATAATATTGTCTTATTTCCACGGGCATCGAATCAACAACGAATTCCATCAGAATAGGGATTGTAGTCCTTACTAAAGTCTTGATGTTTCATTGTTGTATTTGATGTACTTGATGGATTTTAGAAATAGAAGAGTGTTCATGCAATGGATCGGTTATGCCTTTGAAGTAGGAACCTAATAACGTATGAATACAGTGGCAGATAGTTTGAAAGTTGGATTAGGAGAGAAGTGTGTTATGTGATATGGCCATTCGCTTTTAAGTACCTATAAATCGTTCATTTGATGTGTGAGGGCATCGCTACCAAGTTACCACAATCTTTAAGTACACATACTGAACCTTGCACATTGCACGTGCACAAAACAAAGCAACCGACTTCAATGGCATAATTGATAGTACGATGAAGGAGATCGTAATGATTATAAACGCTCCACTTCATTTTAGCTCCACATCAAAAACAACATCACAACATCGCAGTTTCAAGTAACAGTGTAAGGAGGTTTATAATGGGGACGTCTAAAAGCTCATAATACTCGGTGCAGAAAGGTTCAAGAGTAAAAACCACAAGACTACGGATTGTCACAATATCGAAAATGCAAACGATATACACACACAATGAAGAGGAAAAGAAGGAAATAGAGCGAAGCGTTTGTAGAGTAGACGCAACTTAAGAAGTTGTATTTTGCCACATGAAGCAAATACAATGACGCGGCAAAAAAAGGCAAAGCAAAGCATAAACCTCCATAGTCAATTGCTTAGTCACGCGACAACTATTGTTTTGTATCTATTTACGACATGATTGATGGGCGATGATTTAAACATAGCTGGTTTCACTGTCTCGTGATAAAATTTCACTTCACTTTAGTTTCTGTTGGCAGATTTCCACCTTGTGTCCTCATGAATGCACATACAATATGGGTAAATTTACAATACTGGGCTATGATAGTGTGACATTAATGCTAAAAAAGAAAACATCTTTAAAAAAGACGGCCACCCCCCCCCCCCCCAAAAAAAAAAAAAAAACTCAAAATAATGTAAAAATCGGCTTATTTGAATTTTTCAATGACTTTTAGATAAAAGTTGTGGAAGGCTCCTCTAGCAAGTGACAAATATAAAGATTTCGAGTGAAATTTTTCTCACAAAAATATCTTTTGAATTATGATGCAACATCCAAGGCATTACGGGTGGACACCAAAGAAATTTTAGAATTTCAAATGTGCCCTGTACTTCCCGGTATTACTTTTCAAACTTCTTCCCTAATTGAATTTGTTCTCTGTATTCCTTTCAACAAATTACCTTTAAACCTCAAATTCATTTGTATGAATTACATACATCATAATATAACAAGAGCCAACATGTACCATTCGTTTCGAGGTGCGACACCAAGAATAATGAATATTACATAATATGAAATATTGTGATAGTTTAAAACAATAGGCATCCCAAGATTTTTCACTTTATGAGCATGGTTTGGCTTAGCACTTGTCATTAGACAATTGCACATTGGATAGTTTTGTAAATTACAATAGGTGACCCTGCATCACAAAACCAACAAAAAGTCCCCAGACATGGATTTTGAGTTAAGGGCACATTCTGAAAGAGCAGACTCTAAGCTTTAGAATGATGTATAACTCAACTCAAATGGACTCTCCTAACCTATCTCAATACTGGAAAGAAATCACACACTCTGGAAAAGTATGAACTGAGAAAAAAGGCTCTAAAGTACAAGGTCTATTCAAGGACAAAACACAGGATGTAAAAATCCGAACAACAACAATGAAGGCATTATCAGATTAACGTGATTAAACTGAAATTAAGAATACTCTATTAACACATTCTGTCCATTATTAATGTTAACTTTCAAAGCAGTAGCATTATTCTTTCAAAAGTAACTAGACTTAAAAGTGAAGAATGTGCAAAGGATTTCAAGAAATGAAAAGGGGCCTCTAAGACAAACCCGATCATTCTACTATCCTCCCACAGAAGGGTTGTAAAATATATATATATATATATATGTGTGTGTGTGTGTGTGTGTCTTTGTTTATGATATTCTGTTTATTGTTCTGTTTGTTACATTGTCAAGTTTGCAATTGTATAAGTTTTCTTAACATTTTCATATTTTTGCGTATATTTTTCTTTAAAAGTTATTTTGTGTAGGCCTGCATATTTTCTAAAATGTAAATACAAATAACAAAGAGTCAATGTAAACGAATATCCCCGCCTTGAATGGACTAGGGTTATGAGAAACCAACCAAAATGAACTGAATAAGAATATGGTCATGAACATCCAAAGTTATTGCTCTTTTCATTTATCTATGTCCTATTCAATGCATCATTTTATGGATATCTTGTTCTATACCACCTCGACTTGTCGATTAATCTTTATCTACCAATCCCCAACATCAACCATTTATTTTCATCCATTGTGTATAGCTATCGGGAGAATACTCAGCGAGTGTCTGCCATCTTCAAGGCTCACCCTCAACCGCCGCTCGAGCGGGCGGCGTTCTGGATCGAGCACGTGCTGAAGTACGGCGGCGACTACCTCCGCTCGTCTCGCACCGACCTCTACATCTGGCAGGTGTACTCGCTCGACGTCTACGTCTTTCTTCTCCTCCTCGTCTACCTCTCCTATCGCGTTCTAAAATTCTGCGTGATGCGACGATATCATAGGCGCCTACTAGCTGTCATCTTTGCCTGCTTGAAGATACCGTTGAGATACATTTGTCCACTGCGTCTTCGCAAGGTAGTCAGCAACCACATCACCTGGCCCGTTGCGCGTGGTTTGTGGAAAAGAGGCTCATACAGTACTGATAACATCAAAGTTTAGATATTGAACAAAACTGCCGAACTCTCAAGTAGCACACGTTATCACTTCATGTTTCTTGTCATGCCTTAGGTTCAGATTTCCACGCAGTAAAGCACATTCAAATAGGGTTTGAGAGAATTACTAATAACATAATGCAAAGAAATATTAATATGCAAAAAAAAAGAAAGCATAATACAGCCTCTTATCATTTCTAGATTATTAAACACGTGTCTGTGAAGTGTCAAATATGACATTACTGTCTACGGTAATATAGCTAATCAGAAAAAATACTCTTTGAAATTCAGTAGTTGTCACAAAGGGAACGACATCTAATGTATTTCAGTTCACTGTATTTTCCTTGATTATCATTTAATGATTTTGTGTAATTTATGTGTTAGTCGAATGTCTAGGATTACAAAATAAGTAGACATCTAGATAGATATATGAACAGAGAGAGATAGAGATAGGTATATGAATAGACATAGATAGATAGGCAGAGATTATAGAGTATGCGTATCATAGGTCGGTGTGTATGTGTATGTTTGTGTATATGCTTTTCTCCACCTTTTGTATGAATGAATCTTGACATACTGTGTTCTTGTCAAAAAATCAGGCCCACGAATTTCCATACTAACATCAGAGACATGTTGTATAGCGTGAACACCTTGCCATTGTGGTACGTAATGAAACGACTTCTCATCAATGAAAGATGGAAAATAAATGAATATATTCGAATTCACTTCATAACTTGTGGTTATTGTTTTCTTGTGAGGAACCTATGAGAAATAGATAATATCTTTGTAGATGCAAGCCCTCATGAGTCTAAGAGAAAGAGAAAATAAGAGAGAGAGAGAGAGAGAGAGATCTGAACAGAGAGATAAACCGGAACATTTATTAATACAGACACAAACGCGCGCACACACACTCACACACACACACACACACACACACACACACACACACACACGCAAAACAAATACAAGCATGCACACACATAAACATACGCACATACAGGCAATCACACAGAGAAACGTTGGGTGATAATCTAAGAAAAACGATAAAGTTGTAGACAAATGAGGAATATCTTTGAAGGCAAAAGTATAAACAAGTATCACGCTCATAGAGAGACAAGAATGAAAGTAAATTGTTTGACTTTCAGATCATTGACATCTCTGCTGACAATCAATCATGTTAATGATGTAATCATCAAATTAACACGACATTTTTACGCCTCCTTTACTTCTGGAATAGTTGATACATTGGAGTGGAAAAAACATTCCCGTATTGTCGCAGAAAGGAAGCGGATGGTCATGAAGAAAATTGCTCGCCTGAAAGGTAGAAAGAAAAAGAAAAACACTGACTGACGGCTGTTTCCTCGGTATTAAAAAAGGCTAAGTTTCCGCTGCTTAAAACATAATGGATCTGGTCACCGGATTCATTGAAGTTTAAAACATATAACGGATCATTATCATGAAATATATCAGCCTATTCTGGCCCTTCCCACGGTCACAATTCATGGCCAAACTCACTTAAAGTGGTGTCATTTATGACACAGCAGCGTGGGATTCATGGACTTGATGGGTGACCAGATTCATTAGCTGCTCACCGGGGTACCTTCGAAAACCACATATAGCACCCATCAACGAAATTATGCATTCAAGCACATAGGTAAAGGTCGACTCAAATCGAGATCCTTCGTCTGTGTGTGTATTCTATACAATAGTGTAATCAGTGAAAAAGCTGTTCACAATTCGTTACGGGCATTCTCATATAATTATGTCTGAGCGGGGCCAACCTTCCCACCCTTTATCAATATTATACAAATTGAGATGGTCAATTTCAATATGACGTTCACAATGCTATAATCGTTTGCTATTTTCTTTATCGACAGATGTCTGTCAGTATTAGGCGAGTAAACAATTTTCCTATGTGTTCAGGGTTTTTGTCAAACCACTCGAACTTCATTTAGCTTGGAACTGGACAGAATTCTAACGACGAGAGTTTCGCTTTTCTGCTTCGACTTTTCTTAATCACTGTGTTCAGTTTGCACCATTCACGGACCTCATTCCTCACAGATTTTTGTCGAGATCAGTTTTTTTTTTCTATTTCATTTTCAATCAGAGGGTGAAGCAGGATTACAGCAACTCACATGGTCAACATCACCACCATCATAATCAGTTTCAGTTTCAGTCTATTTTATTTCTTCACTTGTATAGATGAATCATATGACGAATCAACAATAAAGTTTTCATCATATATATATATAGTAAAAAAGAACTTACAGCAATAGAATATGAATTCATGTGCTATATATACAGTGCGAGAAGATGAAGCATTCACCTGACGCAGCTAGTTATATATATATATATATTAATATATATATATATATATATATATATATATATGTATATATATATATATATATATATATATGTATATATATATATACATATATATATATATATATTTATATATATATATGTATATATTATATATATATATATATATATATATATGGGTGAAAACGTTGAACGATGTACAATTGGGCAAATCAGGGGTCAAAATTAAAACATGTGACTCATTGATATAGATACATCTCAGTGAAATGTCATTATTGTCAGCTTTCTTGTAAACCCAATTATACTGGGATATCTCCAAGGGTGTTGTTTTTATTCAAGGTTAAATAGAACTGTGACATAATGGCGAACGTCTCTGACTAAAATAAACATCGTTTTAGTGAAAATTCAAATGAAGGGTGAAAAAACATTCAAATGAAGATAGTTTAATCTTGTTCATACTTTCGAAGACTGTGTTAATTTGTTCCTAAAATATTGTTTGCCTGCTGTGAAGTTTACAAAAGCTAATACACATGGAAGTTAAAGACAAAGTGGAGTTTTTGTCATTTAAGCAGAGATTTTCATATTCTTATCTTCACTTTCATCTCATTTGAACAAAACATGTAGCAGGGGTCTCATTTGTTTAAATGTTAATGTTCAGTAGATACTAATAATGAATTAGTGCATTTCGTTTGATCAAATCACCATAAAAGCCCTATACAGACGCTGGAAGTAAGCCATGTTTTGATCAGAGACGTTCTGGTTTCACTCATAGACGTTCCTCAGACATAGGCAATACAAATGATGTCATTTTCCTTTATTAAACACATGTCTTTTAATCTTTTGTCAACAATTCAGAATGGTAATTTCACCTTGAATTATTTTTCATACTAATTGATTATAACTACGAATCTCCAAATTGTAAGAGGAATTTCGATTTCTGCACCAAAAATCAACAACAAGCCTGTTCTTGATATATCATTCAGATCTTACAACACCTTTTAATGACAGACAACAAAATTACCTGAAAAATTTGCAATTTCAACTACTTTACCTAATTACTCATTTATATCAGAGACATTTGCTTTTCCATCAGGGACGTTTCGGCTGTAAGTTATCACTAAAATTAAACATCAAACTCCCTATTTTAAAAGATGCTCGCAACTGGACATTCCACATTCATTGAGAAATCATTTACCTAGGCCTAAATGTCGAGAATTGTTTTTGTTTATGATGACCACTACTTTGCATTTTACCTTCAGGTGTATATGCAGGTGTGCCCACACGCTATTAATTTTGTATATGTTTGCTTTCAATTGTAGTCCAAATCTGTTAAAAAGGTAAACACAAATTTATTGATACTAATTTAATTTGACCCCTTAGTCTAAAATATAATTGTATGAGTATAAGCCAGTTTGTATTTTCATTAGGGACCTTACCTGGGCCACTGTTATGATGTCGTCTCAGAAAGCTGTAATTAACCTTTGCTTATCCTAGAAGCATCAAATTTCGCTACGCTTTTTTTCATACTATGGCAGATATAAATTGTAAACAATGTAATGCACTTGCCACAACACCAAACTCAAAAGAATATCGACAGTATGGTATAGCAACTGTTTGTTGACGAAAAGTGAACTGAAAACCTCTTTCAAGAGGTTGACAATGATAACATAACGATATCACATTTTATCTGTCACATCGTTAGGGGATTATTAATCCTTCTTCCTTCAACTCAAAGGCGATGCATTATAGTGTTCATAGTGGAGACTAGGTAAGGGACATTCTTAATAGACGTTTTCTTGTTTCATCACAGACGTTAGTATTTTTCCTTTTCTCCTGTATTTGGCTTACAAACCTCAAAAATATCACTAGAATATTTCACCTTACTTCCAAAGGAAAAAGCTTCATTCAAGGGGAAATTCAGCCCAAATGTATAAATTTATTCGCTGATAAGAAAGAAAATCATACGGGCTCCACAAAAATGAGAAGGTTGTGACATTTTGAAGTTTCGCTAGTTCTTCAGTAAACAGTTTTTGAATGGTCATTATGAATCTGCAAATGGCAAAATGAGCATGTCATCCCCTCACAACTTGCCATAACATTTGAACATAATATTTTGAAATTTCCAGTTTTTCATTCAAACATAATTATGCCCCAGGCTTAAATCCGGGTATATATGTAACTGAACACTATTCCGAAGGTACATAATCGACCACGAATAGCATTATGTTTCAGATTTCAATGCCAGAAACATTAAATTTTCGTTATTTTTTGTACACGATCAATGGAAAATGGAGAGGTTATGACATGGTTAGCTCACTCATTTGCATATTCTTATCCACTGTACAAAAACCTTATTGCAGAAATTGGCAAAAATTCAAAAAGGCAGTTAAGTAAGGGTGCAATTAAACATAATTAAGGGTTCAAGTGTGTCCTGCCATTGTTTCAAATTGGGTGCAAATTATTTGAACCTTTACTTCTTAGCGTATAAGCCTCAAATTTCACAGGCTCAAAAGCAAACGTAGTGACGTGCATTAAAAACGGAGTCGGCATTATAACATTGAACTGAATTTCTCCTTCATTTGGTATTCAATGTCCTCAATCAGTGCATAGTATCGACTGTGTCGCTTGCGACACCAGCTGAAACCGGGGTTGGGAAAGTCATTATTGTGTAAACAGATGGCACCTCCAATCAGATATCCGTCCAGTCTTGCCAGTACCACGGCCGTGGTCTGGAACTTGTAGGCTCCATGAACATGACTGAGACTAAAGATCCTAAACAGGATATTCGGAGTGTTTACAATCCATCCGGTCTTCCCATCTTGCTGTAAGAAAAAAAAAATAGAGTAAAAATGATATTAAAGTTAACTTACCATGCACTGGAGCAATGTACGCACAAAATGAACGTCTCTGATCAAAATTATAAAATCAACATTGTTTCTAGATTGCGCAAATTACCTAGAACAATGTATGTATACGAGGGCCATCTACTGTGGAATAATGAAAGATCGATTCCCAATTGTAGTAGTTGAAAATATGTAAAACGTCCCGTATAACGTCTCTGACGTAAACATCTTTGCTTATCAGTATTTAATGGGTTTGATTTTTACAAGACATTAGCATTATATTTGGATTGAGGAACCTATGTGCTATGTCATCCCCTCACTACTTGCCATAACATTTGAACATGATATTTTGAAATTTCCAGTTTTTCATTCAAACATAATTATGCCCCAGGCTTAAATCCGGGCATATATGTAACTGAACACTATTCCGAAGGTATATAATCGACCACGAATAGCATTATGTTTCAGATTTCAATGCCAGAAACATTAAATTTTCGTTATTTTTTGTACACGATCAATGGAAAATGGAGAGGTTATGACATGGTTAGCTCACTCATTTGCATATTCTTATCCACTGTACAAAAACCTTATTGCAGAAATTGGCAAAAATTCAAAAAGGCAGTTAAGTAAGGGTGCAATTAAACATAATTAAGGGTTCAAGTGTGTCCTGCCATTGTTTCAAATTGGGTGCAAATTATTTGAACCTTTACTTCTTAGCGTATAAGCCTCAAATTTCACAGGCTCAAAAGCAAACGTAGTGACGTGCATTAAAAACGGAGTCGGCATTATAACATTGAACTGAATTTCTCCTTCATTTGGTATTCAATGTCCTCAATCAGTGCATAGTATCGACTGTGTCGCTTGCGACACCAGCTGAAACCGGGGTTGGGAAAGTCATTATTGTGTAAACAGATGGCACCTCCAATCAGATATCCGTCCGGTCTTGCCAGTACCACGGCCGTGGTCTGGAACTTGTAGGCTCCATGAACATGACTGAGACTAAAGATCCTAAACAGGATATTCGGAGTGTTTACAATCCATCCGGTCTTCCCATCTTGCTGTAAGAAAAAAAAAATAGAGTAAAAATGATATTAAAGTTAACTTACCATGCACTGGAGCAATGTACGCACAAAATGAACGTCTCTGATCAAAATTATAAAATCAACATTGTTTCTAGATTGCGCAAATTACCTAGAACAATGTATGTATACGAGGGCCATCTACTGTGGAATAATGAAAGATCGATTCCCAATTGTAGTAGTTGAAAATATGTAAAACGTCCCGTATAACGTCTCTGACGTAAACATCTTTGCTTATCAGTATTTAATGGGTTTGATTTTTACAAGACATTAGCATTATATTTGGATTGAGGAACCTATGTGCTATGTCATCCCCTCACTACTTGCCATAACATTTGAACATAATATTTTGAAATTTCCAGTTTTTCATTCAAACATAATTATGCCCCAGGCTTAAATCCGGGTATATATGTAACTGAACACTATTCCGAAGGTATATAATCGACCACGAATAGCATTATGTTTCAGATTTCAATGCCAGAAACATTAAATTTTCGTTATTTTTTGTACACGATCAATGGAAAATGGAGAGGTTATGACATGGTTAGCTCACTCATTTGCATATTCTTATCCACTGTACAAAAACCTTATTGCAGAAATTGGCAAAAATTCAAAAAGGCAGTTAAGTAAGGGTGCAATTAAACATAATTAAGGGTTCAAGTGTGTCCTGCCATTGTTTCAAATTGGGTGCAAATTATTTGAACCTTTACTTCTTAGCGTATAAGCCTCAAATTTCACAGGCTGAAAAGCAAACGTAGTGACGTGCATTAAAAACGGAGTCGGCATTATAACATTGAACTGAATTTCTCCTTCATTTGGTATTCAATGTCCTCAATCAGTGCATAGTATCGACTGTGTCGCTTGCGACACCAGCTGAAACCGGGGTTGGGAAAGTCATTATTGTGTAAACAGATAGCACCTCCAATCAGATATCCGTCCGGTCTTGCCAGTACCACGGCCGTGGTCTGGAACTTGTAGGCTCCATGAACATGACTGAGACTAAAGATCCTAAACAGGATATTCGGAGTGTTTACAATCCATCCGGTCTTCCCATCTTGCTGTAAGAAAAAAAAATAGAGTAAAAATGATATTAAAGTTAACTTACCATGCACTGGAGCAATGTACGCACAAAATGAACGTCTCTGATCAAAATTATAAAATCAACATTGTTTCTAGATTGCGCAAATTACCTAGAACAATGTATGTATACGAGGGCCATCTACTGTGGAATAATGAAAGATCGACTCCCAATTGTAGTAGTTGAAAATATGTAAAACGTCCCGTATAACGTCTCTGACGTAAACATCTTTGCTTATCAGTACTTAATGGGTTTGATTTTTACAAGATATTAGCATTATATTTGGATTGAGGAACCTATGTGCTTCAAACGTAAGCACCAATTCGCCATGATGGGTCATTAATATTGGTTTGAGAACAGATCTTATTTGTTCAGAGAACGTCCCTGACCTAATCCTGTTTTTCTTACATTTCTGCTTCTCTCACAAAAAAAATACGTAATTCAAAGTGACTATTACATTATAATTATAGACTACTGACCTATTACTAGTCATAAAACACAATTTCTGTCTAGGCAATGTGTTTAAACTTGCTCAATCAACAGAAAACCTTAAATTTGAAACTCTTCTACATATTTTCAACATCTTTCAGGAAGCTTCATTTTTCTTAATATTATAACACGCCCGTGTAAACTTTGTTCTTCTTGTTCCTATAATACTAACCGCACCCATCCAGACCTAATTTTACTTTAATGTTCTCAAAATTTGTAGAATGGATGTCTTTATTTCATGAAACAGTAATTATCAGAGACGTTTTTCATTTTGCTCAGAGACGTGCGGTCTTTGATCTTCATGTAGAATCTTACATATTTACTGTCCATCCTTCTTTAATTTATTTATAATCCAAAGGTTAAAATACATAATTTCACAGATGATACTAATTGGCAAATCTACGGAATGATAACTGTTATAAATCGACACAAACACCAGGAAAGTTTTTGTTATTACTCACATTTTCAGGATTTGTGGGCATTTCCGTTGTTGAATTATGCCGACTCGATTCCAAGATGGCGCGTCAGTGCGTACTATAAGCGCGCAAATAAAGTATCATGCAGTGTGTACGTGTCAGATGAGGGAATATCCCTTTAGAGATTTTCAATCAGAGACATTCGCTTTGATCAGAGACGTTTGCCAATTTGGATTTTCAACCAGAACTCATTTTTATGGACAGTATGTTGCTCTTGTTGCCAATCATCATAATCGCCTGGCTCACACTGACGTACTGATCACCAGTTTTTATCTCAAGCATAATCAACTTTCATTAATGACACCATTAACCAATGGAACATCTCTGATGGTTATTCAGTATAATTTGCTTTAAAGGGAAGGTCCTGTTTTGGTTGATGGTGGCACGTCGGGATGAAATTTTTTGGCAAGATAATGACAAACTACTTATGAAATATGAAAGAGCATTGAAATTTATGGGGAATTCAAAGTTTGTTTGACAAAAATTGGTCTAGAAATGGCTGAGAAATGCAAAAATACGTCGTCCGATAAAAGTGTGGGACCCACACTTTCCCCCGTGATACGACCTTACCTCCCTCTACCGTTTGAATTTGACGACATTGGGCTTGGGGCTTTTTCAACCGTTATCTTCCGCACACGCGAGCGATGTGTACCGCACGGCTTGGTCTGGGAGGTTGACCTTTTCACCTCCGTGAATTTGGGAGAGAGACGGCGCGGCGAGGGAATATTGCGTAATCATGGGGGTTCATGGCACTTTGCAGACCTGTATGGACGTCGTGTGTGCGTGGAGTTCTGTGATCGCACTGCGCTATCAGCCGTCGCGTCGTTCCGTTTGTTTACTTGAGGGCACATAGTCTCTTTTCCTCGGTGTGATGCTGCGTATAGAGCTCTACGGATTCCGACTCGAGAGCAACTAAAACAGTTAGGTTTTG
This sequence comes from Diadema antillarum, assembly GCF_040938485.1. Taxonomy (NCBI): domain Eukaryota; kingdom Metazoa; phylum Echinodermata; class Echinoidea; order Diadematoida; family Diadematidae; genus Diadema; species Diadema antillarum. The sequence goes on along the minus strand of NW_027272022.1, from coordinate 813,205 downwards.
CAAGACGAGGTATACATACGTCTCCGACCTAGAAATCTCGCAAAAGAATATAGAATCTTTCGAAATGAGGCGTAGGGGGCAACGAACTCTCTTAATTTCTAGGACTTAAATTTTAAATCTTTCTTACGACTTAAAATATTTTAAGTCTTTAAGACTTATTTTAGGTGGCTTCGATTAAAAGTTGAGTGTCGAAGCTGTTCGCAATCTAAATCTAACAAGGACTTAAACTTTCAGCCAATCAGATGACTTGTAAATGACGTCATGCGCTATCTTGAACCGCCTAAAACCGGAATTGGCGCTGGCCGTCACTTTGCTTCATGCGATGCTAGATAGCGTAGTCATACACACACATTCAGTGCACAATATGTACATTGTACATGTACTATAGTATGTACTTGTACCTACCATGTACCATGTACCACCATCGACCATTTGCAAACATTTAAACGCTATTGACTCGAACAGTTGGGTTGGTCTTGAAGGCAGTTATACTAAGTCATGCAGGCCGGAGTTTTTTGAGGGCATGATCTGACGGAAGCTTGACCAAGTTGCTTAAAGGTGAGCATATTACTGTATGAATGCTTAAGAATGTGTTTGATAACTCTGGGACTCAGTAACCAAAGATAAAAGATGTTAAGATGTGCACTAACCGCCCTACATTTTTGGCGAGTTTGAGCCTTGCCGCTGTATACAGCGCTGTCCATCCCTGAAGCGCCAGCGCTAACGTTAGCTGTTCATGGCTAATGTGTCTATCCAAACATTGTAACAAGTTACATGTAGGCTAACGTTATACTAGTATTGTGGGGGCTCTATTTCGGTGAAACTGCAAGTACAAGTGTAATAATACAGGGACTCTTATAAAGCGCCCATTCTACCTAATGATTTATGATGTTGGTGTCTTGACTGAAAGGTAAAGCTATGGCCATGGGCATTAACACAGGCTACTGTAGCGTAGGCCTAACTGTCGTCTAACACTGAGTAACAGTATTGTCACAAGTTAGTGTCAGTTCACCCCTTCCTACACTCTTGTAAGGTTTAATTTATCAATTTCTACGCAGAAAGGCACAGTTCTAGGCCTTATCATGCCCCACTATGCTGTGATAAAATGTAGGGCATATGCTGTTAGATGGGTTTTATATTTAACGTTGTGTTTAGGCAGGGAGGTGCTCCCTGGTTTAGGCCACCAATAGTACGTAGACCCTATGGGCGCTACAATAGAACTGCGACCAGCCCAAACACGAAGCCCCCTGTGTGATGAGCGCCCCAGGGTTTAGGGCGCCAATGTTGCAATGCCAGTGCAGTGGCGTCAAGCTCTGAACTGTAAAAACTTCTATCGCATGGGCCATATTGGCTGACATCACCAATTTCCATTGACTCCCATATTAAAATAGGGGTCTACAATTAATAAACAGTTTCTGTTCCATTGCATGACTAGGTCTACTGAGTCTGATGTCACAATAAACAATTACCTTTGGCGTGTGCACTCAACACTCTTACTATCAAGCGTGCATCATGTCACTCATTTTACTGGAATAATCAACTTCAATGCTACTTGCACTCGGCTGCGTACATGTGTATGTAATGTGAATGTGCTACTGATTTGCATTCCATGAAAATACTTCTACTATTATTACTACCACTCAGTAGTAGGCCTGGACACCTAGGCCTTATGGTTGCCATTTCTGCACTGAATTCAAGACTCTTTCTTGAACTAGTAAGTCTGTTAGTGTTTATTGTTGAAGGCGCTGTATGAAACAAATAATGTATGGGATTAACTCGTGCAATGAAACAACGGCGTAGCCAGGATTTCATCTTAGGGGGGGCGGTTAGTCTGCGAGGGAGCGAAGCGACCGAGCCCGAGCGAGCGGAGCGAGCGAGGGGGGAGGGTGTGGGAGGGGGGTGTCCCCCCTCCCACGGTAAGAACTTTTTGCATTTTGATGTTGTAAATGGTGCAATTTGATGCATGTTTTTGCGCGTTTTATCGACGTGAAACACTCCCGCTTGTTTATGGTAGCAGTTTATTTTGATGTAGATTATTAGTGAACAATTTGCCTATAAAATGGTATAATTTAGATACACTTCTTGTATTAATTCTTTTCACTGAATATCATGAACGCGACTGAACCCGAGCGAGCGGAGCGAGCGAGGGGGTAGGGGAGGGTGTGGGAGGGGGGTTTCCCCCTCCCACGGTAAGAACTTTTTGCATTTTGATGTTGCAAATGGTGCAATTTGATGCATGTTTTTGCGCGTTTTATCGACGTGAAACAGTCCCACTTGTTTAAGGTAGCAGTATATTTTAGTGTAGATTATTATGGAACAATTTGCCTTTAAAATGGTGTAATCTAAATGCACATCTTGTATTAATTCTTTTCACTGAATATCATGAACGCGACTGAACCCGAGCGAGCGGAGCGAGCGAGGGGGTAGGGGAGGGTGTGGGAGGGGGGATGTCCCCCCTCCCACGGGAAGAACTTTTTGCATTTTGATGTTGCAAATGGTGCAATTTGATGCATGTTTTTACGCGTTTTATCGACGTGATACAGTCCCACTTGTTTAAGGTACATAGCAGTATATTTTAGTGTAGATTATTATGGAAGAATTTGCCTATAAAATGGTGTAATTGAAACACACTTCTTGTATTAATTCTTTTCACTGAATATCATGAACGCGACTGAACCCGAGCGAGCGGAGCGAGCGAGGGGGTAGGGGAGGGTGTGGGAGGGGGGATGTCCCCCCTCCCACGGGAAGAACTTTTTGCATTTTGATGTTGCAAATGGTGCAATTTGATGCATGTTTTTACGCGTTTTATCGACGTGAAACAGTCCCACTTGTTTAAGGTACATAGCAGTATATTTTAGTGTAGATTATTATGGAAGAATTTGCCTATAAAATGGTGTAATTGAAACACACTTCTTGTATTAATTCTTTTCACTGAATATCATGAACGCGACTGAGCCTGGGCGAGCGGAGCGAGCGAGGGGGAGGGGAGGGTGTGGGAGGGGGGTGTCCCCCCTCCCACGGTAAGAACTTTTTGCATTTTGATATTGCAAATGGTGCATTTTGATGCATGTTTTTGCGCGTTTTATCGACGTGAAACAGTCCCACTTGTTTAAGGTAGCAGTATATTTTAGTGTAGATTATTATGGAACAATTTGCCTTTAAAATGGTGTAATCTAAATGCACTTCTTGTATTAATTCTTTTCACTGAATATCATGAACGCGACTGAACCCGAGCGAGCGGAGCGAGCGAGGGGGTAGGGGAGGGTGTGGGAGGGGGAATGTCCCCCCTCCCACGGGAAGAACTTTTTGCATTTTGATGTTGCAAATGGTGCAATTTGATGCATGTTTTTACGCGTTTTATCGACGTGAAACAGTCCCACTTGTTTAAGGTACATAGCAGTATATTTTAGTGTAGATTATTATGGAAGAATTTGCCTATAAAATGGTGTAATTGAAACACACTTCTTGTATTAATTCTTTTCACTGAATATCATGAACGCGACTGAACCCGAGCAAGTGGAGCGAGCGAGGGGGGAGGGGAGGGTGTGGGAGGGGGGTGTCCCCCCTCCCACGGTGAGAACTTTTTGCATTTTGACGTTGCAAATGGTGCAATTTGATGCATGTTTTTGCGTGTTTTAACGAGTTGAAACAGTCCCACTTGTTTAATGGTTGCAGTATATTTTAGTATAGATTATTATTGAACAATTTGCCTATAAAATGGTATAATTTAAATACACTAGTCTTCTTGTATTAATTCTTACACTGAATATCATGAACGCTGTCTGTTCAGCAATCAAGCAGAAAAAGCATGCACACGAGGGTGTAGATAGGGGCATATCCCCTGCCACACGAAGGTGATTTTGCGTTTTCAGACCTGAAATTCAGCGATTTGGTGCAAAGTTTTGGTGCAATACTTTTTCATCGAAGTGTTAAAATCACGGAATTTAGCTCTTATTCCGAATGTGCACCATCTGTGTGTATGTATAAAGTCTAGTGAGGTAGAGCTTAGGGGAAGGGGGATTCCCCCTCACGCACGCGGAGCTTTGGCGTTTTGAGAATTGAAATAAAGCGATCTGGGTATAGCCACAGTCTACTTCTATGCATGGGGGGGGGGGGGCGGGCGAGCAGGGAGAAGGCGTTGGCGAGTGTTATCTCCACCCTTCCCTTCCGATGGAGCTTTTGCCTTTTTAAGGTTGAAATTGAGATATCTATCGTATACGCATATTTGATGGAATCAACATTTGGGAAATCACCAAAAAAAAAAAAAAAAGAATGGGGGGGGGGCTGAGGGAGGAAAGGGTCGATTAAAAGGGGAAATTCCCCTTATACATGAGGGAACCTTGAGTTTTCGGAATATAAGTGATGAGTCTTGTGCACTCAGAATTATTCATAATATTTTGTAAATCTAAAAAGTGTACTTAGCTAGGGAAAGAGGTACAGAGGGGGAGGGTTTGGGAGGGGGACACCCCTCCCAAGCACGAGAGATTTTGCATATTTTGAATTGAAATTCAACGATCTGGTGCACACTTTGAGTGAAATATCTAAAAAAAAAATATCTTATTTGATGAAAGGTTGCAAAGGAGACCCGCTTCATGTGCATACAGTATACACGCATTTTTTTTTTCCGCCTCCCAAATCCCCGGTCCAAATCTTAGGGGGGGCGACCGCCCCCATCGCCCCCCCCCTGGCTACGCCAGTGCAATGAAACAAGATTTCGCACCTGGATAAAGGTATTCTACTCCAGTCTTTCTCTTTGTAGCATAATCAATGTGGTGATCTGTGTTTGAGTAGAAGGATCTAGACTTAAAAATTCTACAGATCTACACTTCTGGCTGAGATGTATATGCATTAAGCATCACATACACCAGTGAGAGAATGTAGTGAAGTTTTACAATATATGAGGCCTTTTTTTATTTTTTACTTTTAATATTATTTAAGATAAAGGGAATGCAAATTATCTGTTATTTATATAATTTGTACTCCAAGGAGTACTCTGTCAGGACTATCCCTTCTTGGTGTTTAGATATGCAAGACATCCCTGGTATTTCTAAAAATTGATTTTAACGATAACATCTGAAACAAAAATCAGAGATATTGGTCTCATTTTTTCCTCCAGCATGAAATACAACCCTCGAGACCGATAAGAAATAATTAATTACATAAAAATCTAGAAATGTGGCTATGGCGACCGTTTATACCCCCGAAGCATATTTGTTTTCTTCCTTTTTTTTGTCAAGCGTTTCTGTTTTTCATTTTCCACTTCCTTATCACTGATATTTCTCAGTTTTTGTGTTTATTTTCAGATCAATGCGGACTTTGCCCAGTTGTACCGAGAAAAGTGCAGGAGATGGTGAACAGATGGGGGCCATTTTACGTCAATAGAATCTTGCACTTGCCAAGCGAAACCACCCTTAGTTGCAAGACATCGTAAGAAGATGTGAAGACATGGATGGAGACAGTAAGTCCTTCCGCCAATCCTCATAGATCTTGTGGCATTGATTATAATTACTGGAACAATTTCTGTCCAAAGTGTAAGAGTAAAACTTACTCATTTGTTTATGCTTCATTGCTATTACACCTTTCAGGAAAGTGAATGCGTACGAATTTGCTCTTCATAGACTGATATTGATAATAAGTCGAAAACGTACTGAATGTTAGGGATTGTCAGAGCTGATACAACACATCATATCTAATATGTTAAAGAGAATGGGTGAAATACTTAAAGTTGAAAAAAAAAATTGTATTGTGTTCCATTCTATAGGAATTTTGTGGAATGTCACTACTTGCAGCGATGCTTCACAGACCCAACATCCCCATGTAGAAGAAAGGGAGAGGACCTCTCGTGCTCCCGAGGGATGCCCAGCAGTACATGGTGCAGAATGACTATGTGCCTGTAAGTACAGTATATGCTTAATGTTTATAGACTTGAAATCAGTTTATGATCAAATCATTGAGCTTCCAATTTTGAGAATTATCAATATGCATGTTTCATTGGGCTTTTAAGTACCAGCTCATGTTTAGAGAAGAATATTTGAGCTTCGTATCTTACAAAGCAAGACTCGTGTAGAATCTGCATGTACTCAGTAACAGGTAGAATTTAAAAATCTGAATTTCTCATGCTGTCGTGAGAAATGCAAAGTTTTCTTCTCTGATATATCAGTGTTTTTGAAGCGATTCTTCTCAAACAAACTTTAGAACATTCAGCAATGAGTATTGTGTAGGGGTATCTACCGTGTTTTGACAGTTTTCTTTTAAATTCATTAAATTACGGATTAAAAATGCATGCTGACTTCTATTGACTTGTAATAATATGTACATCAAATATCTTATGAGTCTGGAACATGTAAATATCAAGTAGGCCCCACCCCGATGATGGCAAAAAGTAATCTGATTTCTGGGAATTTTTTTCAAGGCTTTGAGGTTTACCAGATGAGACAAAATATTTAAAATAATATGTTCCGAAATATATCAGAAATATTTACTTGTACATCACAAACTAAAAGTTATGTGATGAATATGTTATTAGTACATTGTATTTAAGATCAATATGTAAAATTATATTTTAATATTTTTTCCCTCCAGAGTGCCCTCTCACTGAGAACTTAACTTCCCTCTATGTGATGCAAAGTTTATTTGATAATAATTGTAGTCTTTGTCATTTGCTCAAACGATTCAAGTGAAATTTAGTTCGAAATATCAGTAGTGCTATACATGTTTAATCTCTTTTCAGGTAGGAACCAATGTTCATGGCATTGCTGATGCAGAGACTCCAACCCCAGCCCCAAGCATCTTCTGATCTGGAGATTCTCCCACCTTAAAGCCCTAGCAAACGGGAAACGCCAAGTTGATCCGCGCGAAACGTATACATCACGAGCGAGAAGCGCGAAGTTCAGTGATGCTAAAGATGCCACCTTCAGCCAGCCCTGCTTAGTCAGATAAGGGAGTGACTAGACGTACATCCAGTATTTTCTCATCCTGGACAAGACCATACTAAGTCCAGGCTGGAGATGACCGGAAGTAAGAATTTGACAGACTCTTTAAAGCCCACTGTGTCTTCATCGTCAAATATGCTTGGGTGCTTGAAGCATTCTTTGATTTTGTGGCGGCATATTCATGTACTGCTACAATCCCAAGTGAGGGCTTCGTTCTGGGCATTAGCCACGAACTTCAAGAACACGTCAGTGTATGATGCTAGTAAGATTTTCCGACATTGTGCCACAAACCCATGCACACAAGAAGCATATCTGACTTGCCCTGATGTGCAGCAAAGTTTTCTTAATTTTCGGTGAATTCTTAAATCAAAGTAACACAGGTGAAATGCTGCAATGTTTCCTTTGAAGATACTATCATGCATAATGTTTGACTCATGGATATTGAGTTATGTTATGTGTGCCTCACTTTTCCATTTATATTGAGCTACAAATCCATGCACACAAGAAGCATGTCTGTCATGCCCTGGTTGTAGTAAAGTTTCCTTGTAATTTTTTTTTGTGTGCATTTTTAAATGAAAATAACACAATAAGGAAAGTTAATGCCGCAATGTTTCCTTTAGAGGTGCTATCATGTATGTGTGTGCCTCACTTTTGCATTTGCATTGCTACGTGAACATATAAACAATATTTCAAGTTTTTATACATGTCCAGTTTCAATTTATTTATTGTTCATCTTTGGCTTGTTTTCTGTATATTATGTCTGGTTGATGATGTAAAAAAAGTAATGCCAGATCCGCATTGATTTAAATTGAAAGAAGAAAGTTTAAGTTCCCCTGAACACTTTTGTAATTATTCAACGATTACCTAATTTTCATCACTCCCACAGTGTTGTTGAGCCATTGTCCATCACATTTATTGAGCGCTGATTTGTTGCTATTTTCATTATGACGTTGTGGCTAAACACTTTAATATGAAACTCTCTATTTATAAAGAAATAAACTTTGGTTTTCCAGCCAAAGTATGTGCTTGAACCCACGAGGAAGGATAGATTCAGCGCAGATGGGCACCTTAAACAAATTTAGAGCATTTGACTTGAAATTTGGCACACATGACCACTATGGTATATAGATATGGAAACAATGTGGTGAGCAATGCGTTGCCATGGTAACAGCTTTTTTTAAACCAAAAAACATACAAAAATATTGTGGATTCAGCTAACTTCCTTTAGTCTTCGAGCATTTAGCTAGAAATTTGGCACAAAAGACCACTGTGGTATGTAGATGTGTAAATGTATTCTTTCGTAAGTGTCGATCAATGTGTTGCCATGGCAACGGCATATTTTGAATGAAAATCATACAAAAATATTGTGGATTCAGTTAACTCCCTCACTCTTTGAGTAATTGGCTTGACATTTGACACATGCAACAACTTTAGCATATAGATGTGCAAACTTAATCTTTCATCAATGGTGAACAATGCGTTGCCATGGTAACAGCATCTTTTCACTAAAATGCATACAAAGATATTGTGGATTCATGTAACAACCTCAGTCTTTGAGCATTTAGCTTGAAATTTGGCACACCTGACCACTATGGTACGTACATGTGCAAACTTAACCTTTCGTCATTGTTGATCATTGTGTTGCCATGGTAACAACATAGTTTGAATGAAAATCATACAAAAATATTTTGGATTCAGGTAACTCCCTCAGTCTTTGAGCATTTGGCTTGAAATTTGGCACATGCAACCATTGTAGTTCAGAAATATGCAAACTTCATATTCCATCATTGTTAAGCAATGTGTTGCCATGGTAACAGTGCATTTTCAATGAAAATCATACAAACCTTTCGATTCTCCTGTCTCTGTTTAGAGCATTTTGGCTTCAAATTTGGCACATGTTACCTCTACATTACCTAGATGTGCAAAAAATCTTTTGTCAGTGTGGAAAATGTGTTGCCATGGTAACAGTATATTTTGCATGAAAATGATACACTAATGTGAATTCAACTAAACCCCTCACCCTTTTAGCATTTAGCTTGAAATTTGGCACATATGACGGCTATGATATAGGGCCTGTAGTTGTGCAAACTTCATTTTTTTTCTTAATGTCCAACATTGTGTTGCCATGGTTACACAATTTTTAGTAAAAACCATAGAAATCGTCAGTTTATTTATCTTGCTCACTCAGTTTTTGAGCACTTGATTTGAGAGGTGGAACAGTGCATTGCCATGGTAATTTTTTTCTTTATTAAAAAGTAAGAAAAAATTATCCTGGTTGAGCTAATTCCCTCAATTGTGGGTGGGGGTATATTAATCACAATGAGTGATAATTCTAGTTAAAAATTCAGATTGCATCACTTCAACATAGTGCTTTGTTACGAGATATGACATCAAAGTAATTAAGAAACTAGTGGTCCATCTCACTTGAACAGTCTCTTGAGATGGTTCCCTGTCATCAGTTGAGATGGATTCTTAAATATCAATAGATTAAGCAGGAATTTGTATATTCTTTTGTCAAACATTTTGTCTACCAAAATGCAGTATGGAAATGTACTTATGTAAATCCATTTCAGACAATCGATATTCAAGGAATTTTAGAAGTAAGTTTAGAATGTTAATTGTTATTTGAGCTTCTTAATGTTTTAAGGTGAATTTACTTCAGAGTTTACATAGATCGTGCTCCCTATTGTTGTATGTAATACAGTTTGGATTCAATTGTAAATTTTCCCTACGGAATAGTGGAAAAATTAGGGAAGTCTGGTAAGAAATAAGGAAATGTAACACGTTTTCAGAAAACATTTCTTGACTAGTCCGTATGAATATGCAAATACATGCAGGTGAAAAGTGTAAAAATATTTTGAAGGAATGACATCATCAATTCCCTCATTTGGACGTTCATAAAGACTGGACGAGATCTGTTTTCTGGAAATGTGTGAAAGTGAAAAGAGGCATATCTTCCTTATTTCGTACCTGATTTTCATAGTCTTTACACCATTCTGTGTAGGGAAATTTCTTCTCTTTTCTAATTTGATTACACTAATTTTGGCCTTTACTTCCCTCTTGATTAAATTTATACTATGCACAAAAAATCAAATAATTCTTTAAATTGCATGCATGGGACGTACAAAGCGTGTAAATCTAAACGTCAACTTAATGGAGGCTGTATTGTTTATTACACAGCATCATTTCTAAAATTTAAGTTATTAGAATTTTTATATAATCTTATATTTGTTCATAGTTTCCATCTTACGACTTAACGATGCTCACCAGGGAAAGAAATACATAAAATGAAAGTGAATCGAGTCGTATGGCGTCATCTTGCAAGATTTAAAAAAAAAGTGAAAAAAAGTAATCTATTTGGCAATGAAGGTTCCAGTCGTCTAGTAACTTGTTTACAGAACACAGTGAAAGAAGCATCAGTAACATGAATGTGAAGATGTGACCATCTGAGACTATTGCAAAATATGCTCTGTTTTCATCATGTCGTATTTCATTTTTTCTGGAGCCTACATGTGTATGACAATCATCTGTATATTTTGTAACTTATCGATGTTTGTGAAAAATGCATCAGTTTGATTTTGTTAAAATAAATAGACCTTTACATGTGAAGAAAGTGCATCAATTGGCTGTCATTTTCAGTAGTCTGAGTTTAAATCCATGATGGATTTATTTGAAATAAATCCAAGGAAGGCTTAAAATAAGTCTTTCGTCGTTTAAATCCAAGCTGGATTTATTTTAAAAACAAGTCTAAGAAAGATTTAAATGTAATCTAATAAGACTTAAAAAATAAATCCTATAGACTTGAAATTTAAGTCGAACATAGACTTAAATTTTTAAATCCTAGCTAAGACTTACTTTTAAGTCCTAAGGTTTTGTCTGTATTTACAGTCCGCTAGGACTTAAAAAAATAAATCCTTAGGACTTAAAAATAAATCCTAGAAATTAAGAGAGAAGGGATCGCGATTATTGAAACTGGACAAGATGCCTTCATCCCGTAGAAATGAACCGACGCGACACCTGGATCTACCGACCCCAGCTCGCGATGTCCTGAGTGAAAAAGTGAGTACACAGGCATTTAGTGTAGAAGTTAGTCAGTCCGACCCATCTTTATCCGTAAGTGCATGATGTGAGAGCTTGAAGTTTATCTCGTGAAGAATATCCTGTGCCTGCTAGAAAAGATGTATGTAGGATGACCCACAAAAGGCTTGATTACTTTATTTTTTCACCTTGATTTTCAAGGTTTTATGCGTGTAAAAAGTTCAGAAAAATAGATTTCTGAATAATGAAATTCGCAAGGGGTAATCGGCCAAACGAGAATGAAGTAGGGTCCCTTAGTGCCGAGTGTTCGTTGATCTGAAAATGAAATAAATTTCCTTATTCTGAAGCGTCCATAGTATTCTCAAGATTATGTGTATCGATCCGAAAACGAAATAAGGCTCGTTATTCCAAAAAGGAGATTCGTTAGTCAAAAATGAAGGAATATTCGTTATTAATTCTAAAAGTGAATAATATGTGCCCAAAGAGGATGGGGGAAGGGGTGATCATAATTTCTGTCGAGTATAGTTTACATGAGATTTGGAAGTAGATGATCTACACTGTATACTACTAGGTAGTATCAGAAACAGGGGAACACAATGGCGCGGCAGCATTGCACCCTCGTCGTGTCATTTTCTTCTCCCTACCTTTGAGTAGCCCCTATTTATAATAACCGTTTCTACGTCATATTACATAGCTCATCCTTATGATGTAATTAATCTGTCATATCATAATCATAAAAATGAAGTATACAATACCTGCAACGTAACGACTAACGCTGGCCGTTTGGCGGAGGTTCAGTGGTCCGATGCATCATGATAATGTGCGTGTGTTTGCGTATCATTTTCATTCAATTTTCTCTGCGTAGTATCCTATATACTTTTTTATATGTATTTTGATTTGTATTTTGATTTGTTTGCTTTTGTTTTCAAAGCTCTTCAATTACTGTTTGTTATTATTAAATTGACTGAGACTCTACATGTATATGCCGTAGAGGACTGTAGGTTGTTCGTTCACTGTGTCAGTTTTGTCCATCTATGTAGATCGTACATATTGTACATAGATCCATCATGATGAATTGCTGTTTGCTTTGATGTGCCCTTTTCTTTGAAGTACTGAATGATTATGAAAGTGATAATAAATGGAAATATGAAATAAATTTTGTAATTTGACAAGCTATAAGATGATTTCCAGGTTGCATAATTCCATTCCCATTTCATAATTTGTTATCACAGTCAGTGAGAACAGCTTGATGTCAGGTTTTAAAACTTTTTAGGATGCTATGATTATGTTCCCCGGATGAATCCCTTCTGAGAAAAAAAAAATCTTCAGATGTATTTTTTTTCTCAAAAGGGATTCATCCTGGGAACAATGCGTGTATAATTTTTCATAGATTGTCGGTTATGAATGCAACCAATGTCTTTTCCTTTTACACTTTCAGTAGGCTATGGATACTCTACATCTCAAGTGGCACTTTAGTGGTTTCTCGGGACCTCTGAAAATGAAATCAGACCACCAAACTTCTAAACAGTTTATATTTTGACGGTTCCATCGGAGAACTGTGTCGAAAAAAAAATTTTCCTTTCATTGGTAGGCCACGATACATTTCTTTTTTCGGGTCATCAAAATTCGAATTGAACGTTTTTGTAAGGGATCCGAACAGGACACCAAAAATAAATGAATAAATAAAACTCAAGTTTGTCTCGGATTTAACTTGTGAAAACTCAATTGATTCCATTAACAGGGAACGCGGGATATTACGATGAATCATGGTAGTTAATGAGATACGTTGTATGACCCGACGTTACTCTTTCAATATACGTTTACGCGTGAAAAAAGAATGAATCTCTAATTCCACTGTATCATTTTTTTTTATAGATCTCAGGAGCAAATCGAGAAAAGACAGGAATGCGCATTGGAAGCCAGTCAACAAAGGTAATGTTATTCTAATAAATATATCAACAAACGTGACCTGTTCTTTTTCGCATTGTGTGTGTGTGTGTGTGTGTGTGTGCATGTGTATTTGTGTTTTTGTTTTATTTTGTTTTGTGTTTTTTTTTTTGTAGAATGTGAAAACACGTAAGGCCTATATCGGCCTATATGACGCTTATTTTTATTCCGCGAATTTCTTATTAGTCAGAATGGAAGGCATTGTGTGAATATCATTTTACTCTGGTACATAAACTACGGGATGTGCAATTGAATCGTATATTAGTTGAAGAAAATGTCTACTCATGGAACCATGGTAATGATTAAATTATATTTGCAAATGTTTCTGTTTTGTTCTTTATTACACAGGCAGATGTGTTCAACAAAATAACAAAACCAAAACCAAAAGCACTAAAAAAGTTGGAGAGGTTCGGACATGCCGATTTTCTATTCCCGGCCACGAAGTATCGCCAGAGACAAGTCGCTTTATCCATCTGTCTTTCTCCTGAAAAGTTTCTTCCTCCACCTCTCCGAAGTTCGGCTGAGCCCCTTCACAGCCTGAACGTTCCTGGCGAAAACCATGCCCAGCCCGAGGCCTGTCATTCCATCTGGCCCGCTGCTACCACTGCCCACCTGTCTAAAGAGTTGATCATTGGGGAACGACGTTGATGGCATCACAGCGAGTATCCACGGTGGTTGTTCAAACTGTGTGAACAGTTCCTTTGGTAATCTACTCTGCTGTGGAATCGGCAGTAGACTATATCATGGTGTACTATTAGGCCGTAATTTTTTTTAATACAGTGTACTGTACATTGTTCTAAGTTTTGCACACAACTATATCCCCACAAACACAAGGGCCACTATTAGGGTTCGCGCGTATGCCAAAAAGCGGGATACAAAATCTCGAGATTTACATGACCATCGTAATCTCGAGATTTTTGCAAATGTGCACACAAAATCCCACTAATTTGCGCGATCAGCATCGCGACGGTACCCCCAACAAATCTTGCACTTGATTTCTGAAATAGTGCGCTGATTTGCTCCCGGTGACCGCGTAAACGGCTGACCGAAAATACTTTACTCATCTCCAGATTTTATATTCCATCATTCAAGCGAGCATCACAATAGTGGGTAAATGACAACATCACACTACTGTGTGGCAGCTGCGTAAATATTGTCAGTACATGCAAACGCGTGAAGAGGGGGAAAATCTCGAGATTTGGAGTTCAATCGTCATCCTGGGTCGTCATCCCGCTATGTTGTTATACGTGTGGATCCGGCTAATGGCGCGTAGATATTCTACATACTGGAAAGATAGTAAACACAATATTAAGACATGCATGATCATGAATGCGAACGATCCGGGTGAACAAGCGCATGTTGTTTCATTGTACTGATAGGGTATTATGAAGGAAATTGTACGTAGTTGTATAAGGTCCACGAATGTTACTTAGTAGCCGCGTTTGTACGTACCATATAGCGGGTTACCAAGCTCCCCGAAACTCGAGTTTTTATTTTGTTTTGTTTTATTTGTTTTCTTTGTTTTTGTTGAAACCGTTAATCGACACTCTGCAAATTAATTGGTTAGTAGAGTATACTATGCGCTCGGAAACTAGAGTTTGTTGGGCTTTTTGTCTGTTTCTTTATTTGTCTGTTTTTATTTTTGCAGCCTTTCTCCCTCACAGAAATACTAGTAACTCGCTAATTGCCTATCGATAAATCGATAAAACTACAAGCATTGTTCTTGAACCTCACATACATTGTCGAGTGCACGCCGTTGTGGCGTGCGCTATGAATGATGGGATATGAAAGATTCGAGTTTTTGTGGTCGACCGTTCACACGTATCTGCGGAACAAAGATTAGCGCGCTAATAACAGCAAGATTTCTTGGGTTTAGCATTGCGCTGCTGACCGACCGCGCTTTGTTGGGTTTTTGTCCACTCGTGTAAAGAACTCAGTTTACTAGCGGGTTACCAATTTCTCGTTTTGTTACCCAGTAATTTTTATACGTGTGAATCCCCCTATAGGCGTGTATAGATGGGTAATGAGTGCCAGCGCGTTTTCACTTATTTTTCATGTTTATTTAGGCTGTATGTTTGTTTATTATTGCCCTTGTCATATTCAACAAAACAACAAATTACGATACAAAATAATAATATTATACTCAGTATACATTACGCAAGAGTCACTCCAAAGATATTACCCTGAATGCCCATCCCCCGTCACATGGACGTAGGGCCTAATTTACACTGTACAGTGACGTTCAAACAGTAAAAACATTGACTCAACGATCAATCATTAGTTCACACATTGTATACACACATGTTTACATGTATGCTGCTTAATTTCTTTGGTAGTGCAATACGCTGTACAGGCGTGCTGGTAAACTCCCACAAGATGTTCGTAATCTGTCCTTTTTAGTACCTCGGATAAGCGTGATTTTTAGACATTTCCTTTTTTATGTCAAAGGTATATTTTTTCTCATCCTTTTCTCATATTATCCCTGTGAATTATCCCTGTATGAATTTTCTTTGCAAATATGTGGCTCGACCGTAAGTTTCTTATAGATAATCTATTACATCGGTAAGTATGTAAATTTTGCTATTAACAAACAGGCAATGTTCGCACCTCTTTAAAATAATGGCAGAGAGAAGTTTAAATTTGCGCTTTCAAACACAGCGATATGCTTGACGTGGAATTATTATAGGTGATATATTGAATACGACTGGGAAGAACACTGTCAAACCGAAGATAATGATAATTCACATGTTACTGCTCAGTATTATCAGTGTAATTCATTTTTGTATAATATTCACATTATTAGTATTATGTCTCGCCATCGTTGTTGTTCCTGTTACTGCAATGGTCATTGGTGTTTTTTGTTTTTGTATGTGTGCTATATGCCTATATCTCGCGAATCGTGAAGAGGCTAATGGCTGGGAGCCAAATGATATCAGATAATTATTGTCGATAGCATTAGCACTAACTGGAACGGATTCCACGTACTCTGGCGTTATGAGCATCGTCAAAATAATCTCGACAAAACATATTTTCTCCTCAATTAAAACAGAGGTTCTCGGGAGGTTTGTAATGACAACTTATATAGAGAATGAAATTATTTGTGATGATGATAATAGTACAGTATTCATGATAATCATTACAATGGTATAAAAAACGATAACAACAAAGGCAACAATTTCAAGCGGCAATACCAATTCCAGGAGTTAGCTGTTTTGTTTAGCAATAACCTCGATTTTTTTCTAATACCACGAACTGCGTGTTTGTGATTGATGAAAAAAAAAAGTTAAGTGCATTAATTACTTCACGCGACCACATTGGCCTCATTAGCTGTTATACGAGTTGATAAGAATAATCACAGAAATATTCATTTTCAAAAGTGGTTGACACTTCGTCTTGTAATTGTACTTACATTTCCCTTGAAATGTTGGTATGTACGGTCCGATATCACCATCTCCGGTTCTGTCCGAGGTCATAATGTGCAGTAATCGTGGATACTGGTTAGCTCGGTTAGCTTCAAGAGGGATAATTTTAAAGCGAGATGCCGATACAGAGCACTTGCAAGATAAACTTTATACACTGACGAGAAACTAATTGTAAACAACCGAGGGAACTTGATTGACCACAACTGAAATGCTCTTCCAGGGAATATAAAGCATATGAAAATATGTATGTAGGGTTCACCTTCAAGATCAAGTCTTCTTGTTTTGTTCTAATTTATTTATTTTGTAATTCAATTATTTTTAGTGTCTTTTTATTGCACTTCATTGTACTTGAATGATGGTGAATAAAACTAGACCGAGTTTGTAATCCTTGACAAGATCAACCTTGTTTCGTTATGTTCGTCAAGTTCACAGCTTTGTCGACCTCATGTTTCAGCAAGGAACTGTGAACGGAAAGATATCCCCTCCCTCTCTCTCCCTCCCTCTCTCTCTCCTTCTCTCTCTCTCTCTCTCTCTCTCTCTCTTTCTGACCTTAGTTTCAGGCTTACCGTGTTGTTTTGTTTCAGTTTTTACATCAGAATTGTCGGAAAAGATTTGAATGTAATCCATGGTCGGGGAGGGGTGCTGCCGCACATTTTCAGCCCTCGTCTTACTGCATCCGATTGAAAAATTGCCTTTTATACATCGACGTTTATAAGCATTAGAAATCTGATCAGTGTTTTTGAAGTATCTTTGACAAAATAAATCATGGATGTACATAATCGAGAAGAATTCAAACCTACGACCTCCTGATCTCCGGATTTTCAGGAATATATTGACATCTTATTCCTACACAAAATTTTGGTACACTGTCTTTTACATCTATGTATCTGTATATGCCCGAAATGAGTTGGATGTGATGTATAACAATTTCTATAAAATGATACATGTATCTATAGTTCACACCAATGTCTCATCTGTATTATGGTTGGCGAATTGTCTCCATGTTGATACTTTATAGTTTTCCCCTCCAAAATAGCCCAAAAGAGTCTTGCTATTTAATTTAAAGAGAATTGCTGCAGTCTGTAGGCCTATCGTTGTATTTTTATACTATGTGAAAATTATTTACCATAATACACGCATTTTTTTTTAAATATTCCAATGTTATTGTCTATAAGATCAACAGATTTATCATTATTTATTATAAGGCTTGTTTCTTATACTACTTACCTTTTCACATCAAACAAGATACATTGTTTAGCACTGTCAGAATTGTGATTGAAAAAAAAATTATGTGGTGTGGTTTACATAGGTACATGTATACAAGTATTTATTATATATACAGATATATATATATATATATATGCATATATGTATATATATATTATATATATATATGTATATATATATATATATATATATATATATATAAAGTAAAAGAATTAGTAGAAGAAGAACGCCGTAAAAAAATAAATCATAGATCTTGAAGATCTTTAAAACGGAGCATAGCTCTCAAATACTGAAAGGCAAGGTCACACTCTTCATCAGTTCAAGAGTGTGACCTTGCCTTTCAGTATTTGAGAGCTATGCTCCGTTTTTAAGATCTTCAAGATCTATGATTTATTTTTTTTTTTACGGCGTTCTTCTACTAATTCTTGTACTCATTATCATCAAGATGCCGAGCAGACCAATTTTCTTAT
Organism: Diadema antillarum; assembly: GCF_040938485.1. Taxonomy (NCBI): domain Eukaryota; kingdom Metazoa; phylum Echinodermata; class Echinoidea; order Diadematoida; family Diadematidae; genus Diadema; species Diadema antillarum. The sequence continues at coordinate 795,169 of NW_027272022.1, read as the reverse complement.
TACAATTCTGTACATATATATATATGCCTGTTGTTATTACTATTTCTATTTCTGTTCAAATGCATGCAAATTGGTTGCTATTTTGCTTTTATGTTTATGTCTCATCAAGCCCTTGAAAAAGGCTGGTGAAACAGCCGAAAGCTTGGGGAATAAAGGCAAGACTGAACATCACTGCAACGTCTATACTGCAAGTTTTCCTTCCGTCACACACACACACACACACACACACACACACACATATATATATATATATATATATATACGTAAAACTGTCTCGAAATTACTCAAATTTCCAGTTCTATTCTGAAGAATGGGAAAAGACAAGCGAATACAAGCGGTGTTAAAAATTTACAACAAATACACATGTACACACATCTCTGTATGAACACTGTCAAACACTGTTTGTGATATGATGGTCACTGCATGTTATAGATTTTGCTTGTGGAGATAGATTGACAAGAGTTTTTGCTTGACGGCATCGTCTTCCATACGGTTACAGCTCGTTATTCCGAAGGTTCGTTATTCCGAAGGCTCGTTATTCCGAAGGCTCTTCAGTCCGAAGTTTCGTTATTCCGAAGGTTCGTTATTCCGAATTTCATTTTCGGATTAACAAAATCTTCGATAGCGAACCTTCTGAATAACGCTACAAAAATGTTCGGATTAACGAACCCTTTTTCATTTTCAGATTAACCAACCTCTAGGTATAGGGAATTTGTGTGTTTCGGATTAAGGAACCTTCGGAATAACGAACCTTCGGAATAACGAACCTTCGGAATAACGAACAGCACCCTTCCATGTACAGCCAAGATTTCAACCTGCAGATGAGCCAAGACACCTTGTTTCATACGTGAGTATATAGGTATCATAAAAAGCTGTCATTGATTTGAAATTGTAACACGACATTTCCATATAGAATAATGTAAACCTAAATATAGAATCATATAAAATGTCTTTCAGGGTGTCTTACTAAAAATTTTTGATTAAAACATTGTTGATTTCTCCGTACCGAAACTTTTATGGATCATCACATCGCCTCCAATGTATACGTTGTTTATAACAAACGCTCAGTAAGATTTGTGTAATATCAACCATGACTCCATTCTGTCAATATATTTCGAGTTTCGCAGTCAAATTTCACTGTGGGGTGTTTGAGAGATGTACATCATGATAACTGCTAGGGAGTTGAATGTTCCAGCATGATCCTGTCGAATTTACTTGTATTATAGGTATACATCGGAGCTCTATTGTAGCTCGATCCACTAAACATGGGCAAGTCAGTTTGCATGCTATGCACAGTGAAATCAGTGAAATTTCGGCCACTATAATTATACTGAACAAAACGATCCCATCGCTGACAAAAACCTGACAATTGATATTATATATAGCATTCTAACTAGAAGATTCCATGAAGTATAATACAACATAAATATGTAATCAAGTCACTGCCAGGGGGTCTTACCAAAAACAATTCTGAGTAAAATATTTTTGATTCAATGATTCATCACATCGCGTTCGGTACGTGTTTACTTATTTTGTTTACACGCGCTAAGCAGAATAAAGCAGAATGAACCATTTGTCAAGCAGGTAAGTCATATCATTCATGACGTGATTGACAATACAGACTTTGCCACAATAGTTCCGTAACGGTAAATTAACACAAAATCTATGATCATCGTTTGATGATAAGAAACCAAGTGTTGTCTATATTATATTCCATGAATACTTCACGTATAAAACGTTGTGATACTATATACGTACGATACCTGCCCGTAATATGGATCATTCACGTAAACAAATCCCCGCTCTTAATTTTTTATTTTTTTCGGCAGTTGTAACGGGGAAGTGACTGTATGTGTATCAGACACAGCTATTTAAAAAAAAAAGGTGATTTCATTCATGCAAACGTGTATTATTACTATTTTGTCGCATGATTTCGGACATGAATTTCATACAGTTCAGAAGCAGCAGTGAGATTGAAATATTAACATACCTATAGAGATGACCCTTGGTTGCTATAAACATACCGATTTGGCAGTCAAAATCAAGGAACCAGCCAATAAATGGTATATATTTTCCTTCTCTAATTCAATTCAATGTATTAATTTCTTTATTTCCATCTTTGAAAAGACATGATTATGAAAAAACTTTGAATTTCAGAAACTCAAGTCCTACAGGCCTACCGGTAATTGCAGTGTCGTTGATTTTCAATTGACAATTACAAATGCATGTCGCGTAACTCACATTATTATCAAACATAACTTTCTAAAAAAAAGATCGAGTGAAAATATTCACTCTCGAAGGAGTGAATACAAAAAAAGAGTGAATTTAGAGTGAAATTGGAGTGAATTTCGAGTGAACATGTTCATTTTCACTCATTTTGGAGTGACCGCAGGGATCACTCGAAGATATTGGAATTTGCCACAATAGTTCCGTAACAGTAAATTAACACAAAATCTATAATCATCGTTTGATGATAAGAAACCAAGTGTTGTCTTTATCATATTCTATAGATACTTTACGTATACGTTGTGATACCAAGGAGGTACTATGTACGATACCTGCCCGTAATATGGGTCATTCACGTAAACAAAAATCTCAGCCACGAATTATACGATTGGTAACAAAAGCTATCATTGATTTGAAATTGTAACACGACATTTCCATAAAGAATAATTAATAAACCTAAATAAAATGTCTTTCAGGGGGTCTTACTAAAAATTATTTGATTAAAACATTGTTGATTCCTCCGTACAGAAACTTGTGTATGGTTCTATCACATCGCCTCCAACGTATACATTGTTTATTAGCCCGATGTTTCGAAATAGCGCGCTATTTTCTGACTTGGGAAATTAAAAAATATCTCGAGCTTGGATTTTTACCGGGCTGATGTGAAAACGCCTATTGTGAACCGTATAACTCCATTCTGTCAATATCGCCGGTGGAGCTCTATTGTAGCTCGATCCATGGCATGGGCAAGTCAGTTTGTATGCTATGCACAGTGAAATCAGTGAAATCTCGACCACTATAATTATACTGAACAAAACATACGATCCCATCGGTGACAAAAACCCGACAATTGATAGTATATATAGCATTCTAAGGGTGCTGTTCGTTATTCCGAAGGTTCGCTATTCCGAAGGTTCGTTATTCCGAAGGGTCGTTAATCCGAAACACGTAAATTCCCTATACCTACAGGTTCGTTAATCCGAAAATGAAAAAGGGTTCGTTAATCCGAAAATTTGTGGCGTTATTCCGAAGGTTCGTTATTCCGAAGATTGGTTAATCCGAAAATGAAATTCGGAACAATGAACCTTCGGAATAACGAATCTTAGGAATAAAGAGCCTTCGGAATGACGACCCTTCGGAATAACGAGCTGTAACCGCATTCTAACTAGAAGTTTCCATGAAGTATATACAACATAAATATGTAATCAAGTCACTGCCAGGGGGTCTTACTTAAAATAATTCTGATTAAAATATTTTGATTCAAATGATTCATCACATCGCGTTCGGTACGTGTTTACTTATTTTGTTTACACGCGCTAAGCAGAATAAAGCAGAATGAACCATTTGTCAAGCAGGTAAGTCATATTATTCACGACGCGATTGATAATACAGACTTTGCCACAATAGTTCCGTAACAGTAAATTAACACTAAATCTATAATCATCGTTTGATGATAAGAAACCAAGTATTGTCTCTATTATATTCTATAAATACTTCACGTACAAAACGTTGTGATACCAAGGAAGTACTCCGTGATACCTGCCCGTAATATGGGTCATTCACGTAAACAAATCTCTGCTCGTTAGCTTTTTTTCGGCAGTTGTAACGGGAAGTGACTGTATGCGGTAAATTTTGATTAAAAAATGATAATAAATGACTGGACGATAGATTGCCTGAATTTCACCCCAGCAATTTTTTTTTTTTTTTTGGGGGGGGGGGGGGGGGGGCTGTAACTTCACAATTAATTTCTATAAAAATGTAGTGTCTATACTAATGTATCTTGGCTCATTTGGAGGTTGAAATCTTGATGCAAACTTCTTTCGTTTCATGTGTGTCAAGCTGCAGACTGCAATATAGGTGTAGCGTTTCAAATATTGGCGTCGTCTATCTGTTTGGATACTTTCTGAAATGTCTTGACACACACACACACAAAAAAAAAAAAAAAATCGGAAGTTACCGATCGAGTTTTTTTTCCTACTTTTGGGAATTGTGAGGGTGGCTAGTCGCGATTATTCAATAGTGCCTCACATGCGCTGATCAAGCCTGTGTCGAGACAGTCATAACCATATCTCTGAGCTGGCGGTTTGAACATCAAAAATTCAATCGAAATCCATCTAGGATCTTTTTTCTGTGTGTGTGTAGTAGCTAGTACACGTGTGTCTAGTCTTCAAACTTTCATGTTCGAATAGATGATAAAATCGTTGAAGCCGGTGGTTCTCAAGTACAGACATACGTGAAATATCTTCAGTCGCGGTGCCATAACCATTCAATTACTTTCTTCTGACTCACAAAGTTTGGTACCCAATGGCACAACCTTGGATACATAGTATTCAATGGATGGAGCTGTACATTACTAGACATTCGGATCATTTCCATAACCAGGTAGGTAGGGATACTGGTATCGGCGACCCAACACGTTCAATGGGGTTACGATACCGGTGTGTGTTCCACCGTACACCAAATGAAGCAAGTGGCTGGGCATTGGGTATTGTGTGTGTTTCTCTGGTGTGTGTAGGTCTGTACGGCGAGAGTTGGGAGAAGGGGAGAGAGATTCTGCCGAGAGTCCTTGGGGAGCTCGCAGAGTGATAGGAAAGCCTAAAAATAGATGTGTTTCGGTCAAGGGGTCAGGAGGGCCTGTCGCTTGGTGGAATGGAAGGCGTGGAAGGTGGCTGGAGTTTGGCTCGCAAAACGCAGAGACAGTATCGTATTGCAATGGAAACGGCAGGTGGCGCTCTGTATGTAACGGTCATCCTGATAGATGTTGGAAAGATTTTGCCTTCTTGCAGCAAATTACTAGAACCGTATGTACTAAATTCGTAATTTTCTCATCTATTTTACCCTGTAATGTGAAACGAACCATCGTGGATGTTGATACTATCCTCCCTCAACACAATTTCATCAAGTATTCTGCAAATACTAGCAAATAACATTCTGATACGCCACATAAACAGGAACAGGACCATCCCTTTAATGAGCCACCACGCAATTACTTTGTACAGCTCACTCACAAATTTTGATGGAATGGTAGTATGGATAATACGCTAAATAAATATGGCCTTACATGTTTTCATATTCATCCTGGAGTTTTTGCGTCAAGGAAAAGATAAGTCATACAGAGACGTTCTTTTTCAGACATGAGTGAATTCAAAAGTTCCTGATAAGATGAATGATAAACACGTTCATGGCAGAAGTACTTGATTAAATAGTTGGAGCATGTGGGCTTACTCACAAGAAAAAACAAAGCTGTAGAATTGGATAAGAACAAAAATTGCGACGTCTGATTCTGGGATTTTTTCATAAAATATGTATTTTTGTCAATTTGTTCAGCTTTAAGGCATTATTTTTTAAGGAAATGCGGTAACAACAATACAAAGTGTATATTTTCTGAAAGGCACAACCCTCCCCTACCAAATGATACATAAAACTATGAAAAACACCCACAGGTGACAATTTTACAAGGGTTTGAATATCGCAAAGCCCGAAAATGGCCAATTGTACATCGTTCAACGTTTTCATCCATATATATATATATATATATATAAGTGCGAGAAGATGAAACGTTCAGAGTCTATCATATTATGTGTTATCAATTCGAAAATCCGATTGTAATTTTTGGGGGACATACTGCGGCATGTCCCCAAAAAATTACAATCAATTTTCGCATTGATAGCACCCAATATGATTATTTAACTACAGTGCATAACATTTTGGCTCTATTTTGCAGAAATCCCCATTCGATTGGTTAAGTGGTCACAGAGAAATGTGGATTGTTGTAAAGCATGTCATGAGTCTGATTCTTCGAAGTGTAGCAATTCGATGATCTTGTGTGTGAATAATAGACAGAACGTGGAGGGAAGAGATTCCCGACATCCTCTACAAAATTCCTTATTTCTCTTTGACCACTGAAGCAAATCGAATGGGGTTTTCTGTAAGATGTGGGCAATGAGTTATATATAGTTTCATACCCGAGTTTGTATTAAGATTGATGAAACATTCTAAAGATACCACAGCGGAGGGCCACGTTGTAATTTTTTTGAGGGGGACATACGGTATATATCATGTTTGTGTATGTTTGTGTGTGTGTGTGTGTGTGTGTGTGTGTGTGTGTGTGTGTGTGTGCGTGATACTTGACTGAGATATCGGGTGCTCGTCAAGCCAATTCGGCACCCACGCCTTGTCATCATACAGTCCACGAGTTCGACACAAGGCAAGCAAGGCCCATGAGTTGACATCAAGCAAAAAATGCCAACGAGTTCGACACATTAAGCCCCAATGACAAATTCCCGTGAACCATTGAGGCGCGACGGTATTTCCTTTTTTTCTACTGTCAAATTTAGATAAATGCTGCGAAGATATCAACCTATTCTGTTTTAAATAACACCTAAACAGATCCTTGTCATTTGATTGGTTGTATGATCTTCATTATAACACCGGGGGGGGGGGGCATTTCACGAAGCAGTTTGTCCGACAAACTTGTCGGACAAATTTGCTCTCAGTCAATCAGATGCAACGATTTCAGTAGCTTTTGACAGATTGTCATAAAAAGATATATGACGAAATGCTTCATGAAAAGCCCCCCCCCCCCCCTCTCCAGATAGATCCTTGTCATTTATTGGTTGTTTGCTGTTGATCATTCATCCCATCTTAATATCACGTCATCATTCGTGCAATTGTGGCTCAATTTACAGCATAATCACAAATTGAAGATGAGCGTGATGTTATTTAACGGTAGTGATTTGAAGACGGAAAGGACATAGGAAATAATGGGAGACCAAGAAATAATAGGATTTTTATAGTGAATAATATGGAACGCCACATTTTAGGCACAACGTCAAGTGTCACAATGGAATTTTGTTGGAATAGGCAACTTTTTTGATATACAGTTGGTGTTGCACGTTAAAAGTTAAAAGCCGGAAAGGGAGTTAAACTTGAATGTTGTGTACTCTGGGTGCGATTGATGGTGCAATGCGATTATACACATAATTGTCTGCATATAGACAATTCGAAAATAGCTGTCCAGCTGAAAATGGGCTTTCAATCATTAAGTAAACTAAACAATCTTAATATCAAACTATTAGAAATATGACCATAGTTGTTGAACTTCATACAGCGTATGATTAGCAGGAAATCAGAAACAGGAAGAGGAAATAAATGTGCAGTATAATATTTCGATTATGGTTATGAACATCAAAACTTGTTACTCTTAACATTTATCTACGTTCTATGCAATGTATCACTGTATGGATTGTCTTCCTTCCATCTTGACTTGTCGATTTCTCTGTATCTACCAATCTACACATCAACCATTTCACCCTTTGTGTATAGCTATCGGGAGAATACTCAGCGAGTGTCTGCCATTTTCAAGGCTCACCCTCAGCCGCCGCTAGAGCGGGCGGCGTTCTTGATCGAGCACGTGCTGAATCATTATTGTCATAGTGTGTCATCATTAATCATTATATAAACTAAACAATCTTAATCATAAACTTAGTGGAAATATGATCATGTTGAACTTCATACAGCGTATTATTAGCAGGAAATCACAAACAAGAAACGGAAATACTTGTACAGTGTATTTCGATTGAGCATCATGAGGAAACATCACGTTCTGTGTATAACTTTTATTTGCTTACACTTGAAATTTTGTGTTCAATAGCTGTACAGCTGCAAGCCGGCTTTTAATCCTTGTGGAAATTAAAGGGATGGTATAGTATTAGCGAAGATGAGGATTATTGGGCTTCAACGTTTTGCGAGATACCAAGAAACCACTTAAGAAATGATACAGAGCATACCATTTTAACATGAAGTCAAAGTTTATTACAGTAGATAAAAATCGGTTTTAGAATGGCTGAGACATCCAAAAACAAAGGAAAAAAGAAGCGATCCTAATAAAGGGTGGGTCTGTTTTAATATGGACCACGTCGCGGTCCCTGTCAGGTGTTTTCCACTTGCGAATCCTTCAACCATGCTATCAACGCCATTTACGCTATCAACAATTATCCCACATCATTATCATAACTCAACTTGACCTTAGAACTGTTGATGATGCCCAAGGCCGCAAGCATGGGCCCTTGTCAGGGCCGGCCTTGAGTATAATATCATCAACATCGAAGGTCTAACTGGCGCCAAACAAGATCTTTTGGCAGATCTATGCACCAGGCATAGTTGTGATATCCTCTGTCTCCGAGAGACGCATCGCGGACCTTCACGGGTACGTCCTCGCATCTCGGGTATGACTCCCATTGCCGAGAGGCCACATGACCAGTATGGAAGTGCAGTATTCTTACGCAATGGGCTGTCTGCTGACAAGATATCTATTTCTGATAAGGATGACACTGAAATCATTACCATCAACACCAAGGGAATATATTAATTTGTCAGTTCGGTGTATAAACCTCCTCCCATCATATTTGTCATTCCCCCTGATGTCACCAGCGGTCGCATCAATGTTGTCATCGGAAACATTAACAGCCACCATGTCGATTGGGGATATGCTGAAACTAATGAAGATGGTGGGCAAGTCGAGAGCTGGGCAGACTCCAACCAACTGTCTCTCATTCATGATGCCAAGCTCCCCCCTTCCTTCAACAGCTCACGATGGAGACGGGGGTACAACCCAGATCTGATTTTCACATCCAGTATTGTTGCCAATCAGTGTGAGAAGATTGTTCTGGATCCCATTCCCCACACACAACATCGACCAATATAATAATAGTAATAATATAATAATAATATGTCTCAAGGTCTCTGCAGTCATCTCTCCCCGTGCTGTTCACTTCAGGCGACGTTTCAATCTCAAGAAAGCCGACTGGAAGGGCTTCTCTTAAAAATATGGCTGATTGGCGAGACAGATATTGAAGCCACCGGATTAAGAATCTTGGCTGGTAAACTGTCAGGCCAGTGTGTGTGTATATATATACATTATATATATATATATATATATATATATATATATATATATATATATATATATATATATATATCATTAACTACCCCAGAAACTACCCCACTCCTGCCTGACATGCACCACCGCACACAAACCTTCCCCCAATATCACATGATCACTCACATCCCGCCACAAGACAGCCACAAGACATCCAGGCAACGCAAACGTCTGCTTAGCAGGTAATTACATTATTTAGTTTATTTATGATATATGTTTGATAATTTTTATTGCATGATATGTTTCTATGCTATATCTACTCACTATACACTCATTTACAGTTATATATTGTTGAATGTGTTGCAAAGTGCAAAAAAAAATATTGCCAAGTATGTCATGTAACTATTAACCCATGCTCAATTTATATTTAATATATTGTGTTAATGACTTCAGATTTGTTATGCTCAAAAATATATATTTCGTTTCACAAACAGACATTAAAGCTGAGGAAGACCACGGTCGAAAGCTTCACAACTCTGCCGGTTTCATGCGACATCTTCTGTTATCTACATTGTCTCAACTATATATATATATATATATATATATATATATATATATATATATATATATACATATATATATGTATATATATATATATATATATGTAAACATTGTAGTTGTTCCGCGTATTGGCAGTACTAGAAATAGCAATAATAAAGTCACAACAGAGGAATGCAGGGAATGCATTGATAGCCAATCTTGATTTAATGAATAATCCGAATTTTCGAGAAACCTTCCTCTTCTTCAGGGATGACAGTGTTAATACTGTCATCCCTGAAGAAGAGGAAGGTTTCTCGAAAATTCGGATTATTCATTAAATCAAGATTGGCTATCAATGCATTCCCTGCATTCCTCTGTTGTGACTTTATATATATATGTATATATATATATATATATGTATATTCAGTGAAAACTTTGAGCAAAGACAATGGGTTTTCATCGGGATTCGAACCCGAGACCTCCGGATTACTAGACCGGTGCTCTACCGACTAAGCTGTTGAAAGACCTTGTTCGGTGTTCGTCCCAAACCCTTAATTCTCTTTGCTCGTGTGGTCAGAAGCTATAGTGTGTGTATGTGTGCCACACACACACACACACACACATTAACCTGACATAAACCCAAAGGATGTAAATCAACTTTGGAATAAATGCGAGGGATCACCGAAGCGATGCAGCTTTTTATTATTTTGTAATATTTTGTAATATTTTGTAATATGTTGTAATATTTTGTAATTTTGTAATATATTTTGAAACAAACCTTCTTTGTTTCAAAATATATATATATGTATATATATATATATATATATATATATATATATATATATATATATGTACATGTACATATACATTTGGAGCGGAGGGTTCTCCGCTACCGTTTCTGTATCATTTGCCGTTATAAGTATTGTATGACACGAACTCTATCATGATAGGACGCAGCTACTTTCTCACCGTTAGTCGTTGTGCTCAGAGCAGCGTTTATTGGGGTTGCCAATGTAGTGAAAAAGGTGAATGTAAGTCGGTATAAGAAACTCTTTATGCAGAGGGTTTCCATGTTCACAGTGAATCAACGCCTTTACTGGACCGTAACGTTGCCTTAAATTGAAGAAGAACTTGTCAATTTTAGTTTGAATGCGCTAAACCATTTTTGGCAATTATGACTTTTCAATGACAATTCATGATTTTTATTCGAATTAACGTGAAGGGTTTCAATGTTCACGGTAGATCTTTGGTTTTTTTCTGGACCGTAACGAGGCCTTTATGAGTCAAAAAAAAATCGTCAACATGTTAGGGATTTTTTATAATGACTTTCCAAGGATGACTATTCATGACTCTTGTTCGAATCAATGCTATCATTACATTCATCCCTTTTTGACGTTTTTGGAACTAAAAGCCGCAAGTAATCGGGACAAGGAAATTGAAATGCGAATGAGACCTTGTGATTACAATACAGGCTTTTTATATTGTTTCGCGACAGTAGCGGTAGACATGCAGAAACCGTGTAATGTAAATCAATGAACACTCGATAAAGCCGGTTTTCTTTCATGTCTAAAACATGTTTTTATCGTCATTTGATTTCCGCCATGGAGAAGGATATATCGGCATATCACACAAAGAGGAAAAGATGCTTTTTAAATGAATGAATCAATTGTTAAAATGACTGAGGGATTTCCCAACAGTTTCAATCTCATTCATGTTCAAATCAAATAAATCAAAATAATGTTATCCTAGGATGAAACTTAAACTTGGCATGTTGTTTAATATGTATGATTTCAGCGATTGTTATATTGAAATGTGGACTTTCTTTTGCACTTTGCATAGTATCCGCATGCCTGTGTATTGCATTGAACTTGTTTTTTGAATTTCTATACTCTTCTGAGTGAAAAAAATGAAATGTTAATATTTATTCAAGCTATTCTCGCTGTTCAAATCTTTCCCCTCTTTGTTCACTCTATTTTGTTCACCCTTGATTTGATCTCTTAGTCTACATGAGTTTACTCGTACCGTGCCAATTATTTTTTTTTTATATAACACGCAGTATTACTTTCGATGTGCATAATGATTGTGATTTTTTTTTTAATGAATATACCCTAATCTGCTGCGAGGCTGCCATATAAATATAAACACGAGATGTGCATTCTTTAAACAACGCCAAAATATAATTTACCCACTGAGTGCACGTCACAATAAGGTTACTCACGGTCACATGATCTGCACTTATTTCAAGATATGGTTGCTTTCAATTTCAGTTTAGTTTCATACTAAAAAAAAAAGAAGATATTTCGAGGCCAAAAAAAAAAAATACATGCACAAAATACGACTCGTCTCACGAATGTATACAGTGAAGATCGTATAAACTGTAACCGCCATTATGCTGATATAACAAATGCAATTAGCATCAGGGACCAGACACAGCGAGGTAGAAACACGAAGGAAACCTACGGAAAGCTAAAGCTTGGAAGAATTGCAGGTTTCCAAGGAAATATGAGTCCTCAGCATGATAGAGGTCGGTAATGATTTGAAACAGACCAAAGTGAGTTAACTTACTATTATTGCACACAAACAGTATACGATAGTAATAGATAGCACATGGAATCTGACAATGTTTGAATGACTATTACTAATCCAGAGTAGTCATTGAATATGACTTTGATTAACGTTTAACAAAATAAAGAGATATACTCTGAGTAATTTCATGGCACAAATAATGTCATTGTTTAGACATAATTGCATTTTTATCAAAAACAGTTCGAGTACGTGAGAGATATCATTGATATATTAATATATTCTGCCGATTGGGATATCATGAACCAAAAATAGTTTCTTTTAAACATAAACCTATTTGAAAAATTGTTTGCAGTTTATTATTGTGGATAGAAGGTACACAAATATTCCCAAATTATAAACAAGCAATTCATTTACCATACGGATTTTATTTCTGCAAAATTATTCATTCCTATGGGAGAGACTACCAGCGTGATTAGCAATTCGAATAACACATTCTTTTTATTCTAAGAAGCTCGTGTTTTAAGGGGTGGTGAATAGGTAGTCCTTAGTCACTCTGTAAAAAATACTCAACGGTTTTCTAATCCAGCTCATGTAACACAGTTGAAAAAAGAAAACAACAGGAGATCAGATTTCGGGAGTTACACCTGAATTCGAATGGCTGGCTATTCACTGTTTCTTTAAACAGAGAATAACGAAGTGTATGCCTGTGATTATTGCACCAGCAAGCAAAATCACCCGCCTTCTCGTTCTAGTAAAATATCGGCTGACACTCCTGTAGCCTGCTTCTTTCCTCAAATAATTCCTGCAGAATGTCCCTAGTTGTCTTCCCGCGAAAACCAGCACGCGGAACACGAGGTAAATGGAGAGAGTAAGAAAACCAAAGACGTCCAGTGAGGAGGATTGCCAGAAGTGCAAGTCACAGCTAGATGGTCGTAAGTAGCCTCCGCCGTGTTGCAGAATGAGTTCGATCCAGTGCACTGCGAGGTCCATGGGACGTAGAGGGCGCTCCTTCATGATTGCCGAGACTCGGCGAGCATTGTCTCTGAAGCTGCGGTTGAAAAGAAAACGGCTCATGATTATGCACATGTATAGTAGCATACTACATTACACTGATATTCAAATGATTAGTAAATATCAAAAGTCTGTTATGTCTCAGGAACGAGAATTTTAAACCAACATCGTAATAATATTGAATAGTTGAAGAGCAATGTATCATTGCTTACATTATACACTTAGGCCTACAATTTCTAACAAACAATAAATAACAAAAGAACATGATTTGTGTAATGCATGTATGCCTTGTATTTTGTTTCCATCTTTTGTTTTGGATGGAAATAAATGAAAACTGCATTGAATTGACTTTGTGAAATTCTCGTCCATAGTGTGCATGTTGTATGGGTTTTAAGTTCTGTTTTTTGTTGTTGCTTTATTATTGTCTGAGAACAAAAAGACTGAAGCAAGAGGCGGAGGAAACTGGTAAAATGCGTTCACCGTTGTGATAAGAAAAGCCTGTGAAAACACTGATTAGTAATTTATGTTGTCTGGTGGAATAGTCTGTGAAAGGATCGTCTTGGTCACGTGACAACAGCCATTGTCACAACATGTTCTACCTGTGATTATTCATGACCTCAAGGATGGAATGGGAAAGCCCCTCGCTCGTAGCGCGGGAAAGGTCTGCCGACATCCCGAGACCGCGCTCGAGCACACGAGCCGCTACATCCCAGCCTTCGGGGGCTATGGGCATGACAACTACTGGTACGCCGTGGTAAACGGCTTCGTAGAGACTGTTCGTTTCTCCTGAGAAAATGAGTAGTTTCACTGCCCCGTGGCCTGAAAATAGGTGAAATAGCGGACAGGAGAGGAACAAATGAATTTACATAATTGTGTATTACATCGTCATCCAAAAGATTTAATTTACACCATACACCTAAATACGAGTACAGTTGTCTGTGTGACAATACAGTTCTCTGTGTGAAAACACGTATAGGGGGCATGCTGGGAACCGTTTACAACAAATGGAAACAAGAAACAAGTTAATTATACAACTTCAGAAAACACCTCGGGATGATTTTTAACAATTCATTGAGAATACGATTCGCATGTAGCATTTAAAAAGCATAATGCTTCATACTGACTTCGGTTTGGTTGTGCTGGATACCTGCAAATTTCTAGGCGGGGGAGGTTGGGAGTTATTAGCAAGAGAAGGACTGAATGCATGAGTTTATTTTGCGACATCTGTGTGTACCAAATGATTTTTTTTTTCACCGTCGATGATTTTTTAATCAGGCATCGTTTATCATATTCAGTGGTATCAATTCTGTTCAGTGCTTTAAGTAATCATACCTGTGGTATACAGGCCTGCAATGAATGCAGCTCAATGTGGATGACAGCATTTGTCATCCATTCGGATTAAAGAAAGTGGAAAAGGGGTTTTCCCAAAGAGATCTTAGGGTTATCTCTTCGGGTTTTTTCTTACTTACCAAGCAAGTCATTTTGCGGACACCACTTCACGAGTTTGGTGTTCGCTCCCAGCAGAACGCCCGAAGGCATGGGCTCATGCGTCTGCCATATAACCGCCTGGGGTATTGCAGCAAGGGCTCGCGAAAGCTTGGTGAGGTCAGATATCTGAATCCCAGATTTAGCGCCCGCACTTGTGTCTTTGGTGCCAAGGGTTACGAGTACGACGCCCTCACCCGTCGGTGATATCAGTTCCATCCAGTCCTATAACACGTGACAAACAGTACACACTAAGAAATCAGGGTTCAAAATTGAACCTGTGGGGCTGGCGTGATACGTGACTGACGGAGAATTAAAGCGTCATTGATCAGGGAGAAATTGGGACAAAAAGTCTTGCATAAAAGTATAGTATGATAACATCTATAGTGGTTTATTTTAGTAGTTATCACATATCAAAATTTTGTGTATTCCGAATGCAATTTTTCTACATACTGCTGGATAAGTAATGATGCTATTGGTCTCTAAAGATGAAATGTGTGCATTTGTTAATTTTATCAATATTTTATATGTCACATTTACAAGTGTACATAACAATGAAATCTTGTTTGTTTAAGAACGAATACATTCTTTAGAAAATGTTCTTTCAAGTGGATTTTCTTGATCTTAAAGCTTTGGTGTCTGTTGCGGTGTTATTCTTTACTGACGTCATGCACAGAAGTCAGTTAAAAAAACAACGAAAAAGGCAAGAGATCAAGCAAGATTCAATGATAAACTAGGTGGTATCATAGGACATTGTTTTTTACACAATTTCATAATGTAGTTTGATCCATTGTCCTTTTTGGAGCAAGTACAAAATAAGTCTTATAGACTTCGTCTTGAGGTGCATCTATTAAATCTAGAGCTGATTGCCCTTACCAAAGTTTACCACAATGAACATAATTTACAAAAATAAGTATATTCATTGTATATTCAAATTAACTGAAAGAAAAGTTTGAAGTAAAGGAAATGGGGGAGGTCTACTAAAATGTAAAAACCTAATTCCTCAAAACCACCAACGTAAACCGGGGGGACAAAGGTTGCAAACTACATGTAGCTGGGTTGATTACCGATCACTAAAATAATGTTGAACAGAAGAATCAGACGTGGGGGTGTAATGAATGACCGCATCTGAATAGGGCAGGAATGAAAGTGATGAGAGAAATAGAGTAAGGTCAAATGATTATGGGTGACAACCTGAGCTACACAAACACAGAACTGAACTATACCAAACCAGAAATGAAAAGGACTTAAACAAAAAAAGAACACTCAAATGTCATCTTGAACGTCTTAATCATTATGATCACCAGTAAACAATTTTAAACAAGAGCCCAAATGAACACTCATCCGGCTTACTCTTGAGTGTTAATTCCCAACAAGCGTGTGGCTGTCTACACCTGTAAAACTATTCTGACAAATCAGATCGAACTCTTCTCTCATCCAAGACCCTTTTTCGTTTGCTTAATTATCTTTTTTGACTAAATTTGCTTTTCCTGCTGAGAAACAGTTGAAATAATCAGCGATTAATATTCCCTCATTGGTTTTGAGTAACCGGTGTTAAGACATAGCACAGTTTAAACCAATTGCTATACAGCCTAACTACATGAATCACTTGAAGAATATGGAGATTCCTGACTCAGACAGAGAAAAGAATCAAGCGTTAAATGATAACTTAAGATTTTGATGAAAATTTTGAAAGTATAATAGACATTGATCGCAGACTAACCTCATCCAGCGGCTTTGGGTCTCGAGTCGTCAGTCCGCCAACTGCCACGGCGTTCGGAGCCAGTGGAAAGGGAAAGTCTATAGCGAAGTCAGAATTAATTAAGACTAGCTGAGCGTTTGAAATCACATGATTGATGGGGACTCGAATTTCGTATTTAAAGTTGAAGAGAAATAAATATACGTCATTCGCTATGAAAAGTGAAAGATCTTCGTAAAAGGAGGAAATTGTGTTGAAAACGCGTTGACGAAAATTCATCTTGTGCGATAGACCGGATGAAATCTCTGGAAAATAGGCGGTGGTATCGGGCGCCCCCACGCGGCGGGAGAGGGAAGGTTCGATACCCCTGGGGACAACGAGAATGTACGGGACGTCAAGTACGCCGGCGAGCAAAATAGAGCAGCCCTTGTGCGCGTCGACGATCAGGAGGTCGTAGCGCACTCTTTGGTTTCTTTGGGTGAGTACGTGGTCGAGTAAGAAGCTGCACCTCGTAAGGCTTCCAGCGATTGTCTGCTGGTGTCGGGTCATCGAAACACCGGAGTTAAAGGTCTGGCTATGAAGACAACGTCGAGACGGTGATCGGAACGGATTCTTTCTAACGAAGGTCGTCGTGCTATCAGCAAAGACATCGAACTTGAGGTGGGAATACGCAGTGTCGTCATTCAGCTCCTCGTAGTGGCAGTCGCTGACCAGGGCGGTAACACAGTGCCCGTTTTTCACTAATCCTCGAGCCAGCGCAGACAGCAGGGAAAAGTCGCCATCAGTTTGCTTTTCGGAGTACATCAAAATTTTCGCTCCAGAAGAATGAACAACATAATTCAACCATACAGCAATCATCACATTCGCTCTAAGATACGACATTGTTGATCTTCTCATTATCGCCTTCCTTTCAGCTTTCTCAAAATGTCTGCCTATTACACGAAACAACATGGGCAAGAGCTTTCCTGAATTAGACCTAGAGGTATCCCACCAGCACGTTTTAATGTCATCGGAATATTTTTAAGAGGCTGGGCCCGGAATATGCCAGCAACTATAATACCGAACATGTCTACCAGGTATAAGAAGAGATTATGCGCTTAACATAAAAGACATTCTAGGCGATCTGAGTTACTTCTGCGCACGGCAATTGATATGACTCTTCCCTCTCTCTCCCAATAGATCGATCGTTTAAACGCTAGACAAAACAACTCCGCATCAAGCATTTATGCGGGTTACTTGTAAGTTGTACTATATCGTTAATCATCTCTTATATCATCAGCATGTGCATCTATTTTTTCTTCATAAAGAGAGAGAGAGAGAGAGGGGGGGGGGGGAGAAAGTGATAGGTGACTGAAATAAAGCGGCATGCATTCCGTTCTTTGCTTGTCATTAATTTTGTTAATGATCTGACGATTACGTTTAAAGTCATTATTTGTTTTGTTTTGTTCTGTTCTTTCTCTCTTTTGTTTTGTTCAGTAAATATTGTCGATATCTTGTATTTTGTTGACATTGTTGAAGCGCTTTGAATCTGTTTAGAAAAAGCGTTATATGAACATTGGTTATTATCACTTTCAATCGGCTCCTCTCGTGTAAATTAATTTTTGATATTTTACGTAATTGCCACGCATGCTTTGTTTTGCCTAGTCTCAGGAGATGATTTCAGTTGGAAAGAAGTAAATCCTTCCCTTCTAACCCCTCAACCTTAAAAAAATGGATTAAAAACAAAAGAAAACTGCTAATGACGACATCCAATGCCGATCACGAGAGAAGTGAAAGAAACACTCACTCCAAGAGCTAACAACCAGCTGCACAAAAACAATCACGTTATCGAACTATTATGCAGGGGGCACAATATGGTGAGGGAGCATCATCATGAAGTTGTTACAACTGTTCTAGTTGCAACTTATTGACAAATGGCCTACGTCGACGTAAATAAGCACTGAATTGATTAGTGTTTTAGTAGTAGCTATGATAAAAGAATTCATGGGCGTACATACTCGATCAGGATTCGAAGCTACGACCTCCTGATCTCCGGACAGGCGTCATCTCCACTAGACCACCGAGCTTCCGCTCGACAGCAAGTGTTGGTTCTTGTCCTTATGGCATGCAGCGGGTATACTGTGTGATTTTAATAATCATGGGCGGAAGCTCGGTGGTCTAGTGGAGATGATGCCTGTCCGGCGAGATCAGGGGGTTGTCGGTTCGAATCCTGCTCGAGTATGTATGCCCATGATTTTTTTTTTTTAAATCATGGCTACTACTTATAAAACACTAATTAATTCAGTGCTCATTTACGTCGATGTAGGGCAATTTGTCAATCAGTTGCAATGAAAACATCTCAACGGAAGATTGAATTTCATGAATTTGAACTGTTCTAGTTACTGCCGGAGAACGGCAGCAGTGCGGCAAAATTCCCTCCCTACACTAGCAAATACCCAACCAGAAATTTAAAAATCATTCTTCTCGGTAAATCTGATGGGAAATACAGGATGACAATGCAAAAAAAGCTCCCGTCTTCGGACAGATAAGACGACCTTATTTCGCTGCATAAAGTCACTCCTTCACGACCTTTAAGAATTACCTACGTGCTAGATTTTGTGGGATGTCTTTATTCATTTGAGTGTGTGAGCGTGCGTGTTTGCTGAATTTTGGCTTCAGATGACGATGCATTAGAACTGCCCGTGTGACTTTTGAACCAGAATACATCTTAGCCTGATCCCGAGGCCCCTTAATCAAACTAAGCTCGAGTCTTAGCTTGAGTTTTAAACAAACCACACTTTGTAGCCCCTTCAGCCCTACCCTCCCCCATAAAACAACAACAACAACAGCAGCAGCAGCAACAACAGAAACAACAACAAGAACGGTAATGCCACATGGTTAATAATTTACCGGCTTGTTATGATCTCAGTGATATCTCTTGATATGACGTATCTTTTTAATCTTCAGGGTGTTTTGTAATTGACATTCAGCAATTTTATCAAGTCTCCTATTCAGTCCTATATATCGAGGCATTAAATTCGATATCATTACTATTCATTGTCATTGTTTCAATTATCCTCGCAGAACGTTATAACTATGTGACATACCAGTATACTGATTGGAATTGCAAACAGGATCTTTCTCAAACTAACGCTCATCCCTCACCCTATCATAGACCTCTTTCATTTGATGCGCCGATCCCTTTAAGGGTAGTTGCCCTTTTATATCGTGATTCAAAAATATAATGTTGCTACTTTCATGACTAGTTAAGTCAAGGTCACACCACATCCCTCACAAAATTTATGACTAGACATAACCATGGAGTATGATGTTATAAGCATACACACATTTATACAACAAATACAACACGCACAAACACACGCACACACACACACACATACATACAAACACGAGGGAAAAGTATCTCCTGTGCAAATTCTCGGAAAGTCTTCCACAGGCACCCACGATAATGGAATCGTCTCCATGTTACTTCAATTTCAAGCAGAAGAGAAAAGTTAAACAAAGAGAACTGGCAATTGACGGTCACGACAACGACTGGAGGAAAAGACTAACAGCTTACGTGTCATCACAAAACAATGATTTCAAAGAGAAAATTGTTACTGAATATCACTGACTTTTTTATTATCACATTATTGCTCCACGGATCAAGCACGAGAAAATAAAAAAAAGTCAGCCACCAAGATACATATTTGTCACACTACAGCTTTTTCAAGGTCCAATGGATCTTTTCCCGAGCGATTTCTAATTTCTAAAAAGATGTTATTCGATTATCCTCATAATAAAGCCTGATATTCCCTATCAACACTTTTATAAGAATACTTTGCAGTACCACAAACATCAACGACTAGATCTATAGTAGCATTAGCAGTTTGAAAGACCGTTTAATAGCATAGCGCATTTGCATTATATTCAATTCAAGGAGTCTCGATGCAGACCCAGAGATCAGAAGAGTTTATTCAGGAATTTTTAAATCAAGTCATCCACCTTACTAGCCGACTGATACATTGAAACAAAGTCCATAATCATATACTATATTTCTTGACGACATAATACATTCCTCATCAATAGATCCTTCATTGTTCAACCATACCGCTTTTTCAGAAATTCACTGAAAAGAATAAGTATAGCAGATTACTGCAATGATCATTTACCTACTCCTCCATGTTTAATCCACGCAAAACTGCAAGAGTTTTGTTTAAGATCATCGGGTTTAAGTCGTTGCCTCGGTCCTTTGTGCATCCTATTTCAAGGAGCATTTTGGGAATCTGAAACTCTTTCTGTTAGTAGGGATAAATCGTTGGTGATGATCTGGGGATGTCGATCGTTGCTTGTTAATTGTCTTATAATAATGTAGCGGTTTTTCTTTTTTACGTAGGGTACGTGGGGGGGGGGGGGTGGGAGATGAAAAAAAAAATTACCCTAAACTTTTGATCAAACTGGATGGTAATTTTCACCTAAGCAGTTTTGATTCATGAAATGTAACCTAGCAAGCATCATCTAGATTATCATACTGTTAGTCTCTTTTAAGTCAACCCCACACAAGTTCAAAAATGTACTAAATTGAAGAAAATTCTACCCTGGATTATGGATGTATAAATTGTGTTAATTCTTTCGTGTTAGTGGAAATTTACGTAAGTCGACGAAGGTAGACTTTTTTCAATTGGAGCAGGCGATTAATTCATAAGATGGTATGTTACATTGTGTCGGAACTCCATATATCCTTTCATAATATGGGAAATATAACAATGATATCTCGGAGGCGCGGACCTATAAAACACGTATGGGACAGACGGTCTACATTGGTCTAGCTACTATCTGACCTGCTACCAACTTCAAATAGAGAAATATTTGAAATGTCCATAACTTTCACCCAAGCATGGGTGAATCTCCCTCTTGACACACAGTGCCACATATAAGAGACATGCATGTACGTCATAAATAAAACAATTATGATTATCACAACTAGTTATTGCGCATCGTTAAGTATATTACGTTCTACTATCACTCTTTGCATGTCAAATTGTGACAGTTTTCTTTAAGAGTTTCTTGAAAAAAAAGTGATTACTGATGCCATCATTATTGAGTCTAAGAGACATAATAAGGTCATTGGCATTGGTGTCGTTTTTGTCACGGACATTTTTGCGAGATGTTGTTTTCGCGAATTGACACAGAGGCCTATACATAAGTGCACTACTACCTTAGTGCATGGCGACATTTTC
The DNA here is from genome assembly GCF_040938485.1 of Diadema antillarum. Lineage (NCBI taxonomy): Eukaryota > Metazoa > Echinodermata > Echinoidea > Diadematoida > Diadematidae > Diadema > Diadema antillarum. Next base: position 773,583 of record NW_027272022.1, on the reverse strand, counting down.
GCGTGTTGTTAAATCTGCGGTCCGACTGTGAATCGCAAAATTCGCGAAAATTTAACCCTGTAGCGAAAATAACATCTCATACAGCAGTATGTTTATATACTCCAGTGACAACACTAAATTTCCTATTCTATACAACAACGAAATACGTTTTTTCTGAACACTACCAAGAGACGGTTGGTATCAGGTCTCAGATATCGAAGCTGAAACCGTCATGTCACTCTCTCTCTCTCTACGCGATAGAATAACGAGTAAGTACACACTCTTTTCTTTACATTATACATGAAGTTGAACAACTACGATTCAGGGCTAATATTTTATCCCTATATAGCAAGGTCATTTTCGATAAAAGGCAGTAATTGAACACAACACACATTCGGACGAATTGAGTTAAATACTGGCAAAACGATAAGATCGATGCGACAATATTCTGATGTTAATTATTATTGCATGGGTGTATAGTCTTGTAGGTGAGTCAGAATGGCGGTCTTGGTTATGAGTAACATCGTTACTCATGACGTCATGGTGATGACGTCACGAGTAATGATGTTCTCGTTACCCCAAATGAGCGCAAAGTCACAGACTTCATAGACTAGTCTTTTGGGAATTAGACACTCACAGTGTGGCTAAAATGTCCGTGAAATTAAATGCATAAGCAGGAGTTTATTAAAAAGAACCACTTTAAGAGGACGATTAACTGATGAATAAAACAGAACTATACCACAACATCAAATAACTGCTTTGCAGTGTATGAAAATCACTAAACTTAAACAGGTAATTATTTAAAGGCTGCCGCTACCATCTGATGCGACATAGCGATTGTGAAGAGAACGCAACAGTCAGACTTTAACGACGCTAGAAGATGTCCACCTCTTTCTTAGTCTTCCCGCCACGCCCCAGCCGATGCTACTGCCGATGACATGGCGAAGACCCAGGGGGGAAAGACATCTCAGTGGCAGCTTCAAACAAGTAAAGATGGCTGCAAGAAAGTGCCTGTGATATCGTCGCACCACGCAGAATTTTAGAACGCGATAGGAGAGGTAGATGAGGAGGAGAAGGAAGGCGTAGACGTCGAGGGAGTACACCTGCCAGATGTAGAGGTCGGTGCGCGACGAGCGGAGGTAGTCGCCACCGTACTTCATCACGTGCTCGATCCAGAACGCCGCCCGCTCGAGCGGCGGTTGAGGGTGAGCCTTGAAGATGGCAGACACGCGCTGAGTGTGATGCCGGTAGCTGCAATAGATGGACAAATGGGGTGGAAATCGGCAAAGATATCGACTATTAGATTGGCAAGCAAGTATTTCTATACGGGCTAAAACCACAATCCCTGATCTGAACATATGAATTGCTAGGGAAAAAAAAAAAAAACATAAAAAAGGTACGTTTATGTAGGCACAAGTTTAATGTGTAGCTAATGAGAGAGAGAGGGGGGAGGGAGAGAGATACAAGGACATATCAATGTAAATGAGTGAATGAATGGACAGATTATTACAAACATAATGTTGATAAAGAGATACTCTGAGTTTCAACGGTATTGTCTCAACTTCAATTGTACGTAATTTACATCTTATATATACAGAAGACAGCATCTGCTAGATATCTATAGTGGAGCGAGAAACAGTGTATAATTTGAAAACCAAAATTGTAGAATTTCTAAAGCGTTTAAAGAAAATTTGTGTCATCGTTAGCAATATGAAAGAATAACTATTTTCTTTTTTATTCAGAAAAGCGTATCTCTTAATAGTCTCTTAACAAATACATTATTCACACTGACCTGATTGCTTTTGTTTTGTTTGTTCATTTCCATCTGAGAACATGACTGGATAGCCCATATTCAGCTACGTTAAGCTGGTCTTCCATGGTCCAGTTAGATGTGAGGTGGGACCACTTCACCGGGTTAAACACCCTGTTCTCGCGATGAATGTATGAAGCGGGATCTTTTACGTGCATTACCTCCATAATGTCCTATCCGAGGGACAGAGTGTTTTGCCTCTTGCTAGAGGGGACGGTATGCTTACACACAACATTGCTCAGTGAGTCCAGACTCGGGTTCGAACCCGGGCCGCTTGATCGTGAGGCAGACGGGTACGCGCTACCGACTGAGCCAACTCACCGCCCTGACTCTTTCTCATGTGTTGAGGAAATTAGTACACTAACCTCGAATTATTGATAACCGTCTGTATGGCGAGCGTCAGTTCTTCACTAGTGAAGGAAAAGAAGTCGACGACGACGCCCATCCCGCGATCGACCACGCGCGCTGCAACGTCGGGGTGATCGTAGATCAGCGGCATGACCACCATCGGGACACCGTGGTAGAGGGCTTCGTACATGCCGTTGTTGCCGCCGTGAAAGACAAGCGCCTTGAGACTTGGGTGTCCTGGGTTATTGCAAGTCATGGAAAATATGACATTGTTTATAGTGTTAATAGCAATCCAACAAAAGAAAAAGAAGACTCTAATAGCGATATCATGAATATTTTATTGACAGCATGAATCTATTTATATCATTGCCTTTAGAAAGACCTTGAAAGATTGAAGGGATGTAACATTTGATGGGGAAGTTAAATTTCATTGATGGGGGAATACTCCTGGACACTGTTTCACAGAATTGTTCGTAAAGTTACGCACGACCCTACTAACTGCTAAAGAATGGAAAGCCAAGATGTTTCCTAATCATTTTAAATTTCAATAGCTAAATTTGAAATTTGTAGATGATAATGATTATTTTGTACATTCTAACACATGTTTTTAGTTGAAAGTCTTTTTTTTCCCCCAATGTAGATGAAATATTGACGTAACGTCATACTTCGTCAAAAACGTAGGGGTGGGAGTGTTGAAACATGATATATAGCACTTTACATTCCAGTCGTTCGTAAAATGATGCATAACTTTACGACCAGCTTTATGAAACAGGGCCCTGGCGTGCGTTCAGAAAACGAACTAAATTGTGCAATGTACCCAAAAGATCATTCTGTGGCATCCATTTCACGATTCTGATGTTGCTCGAAAGCTGAAGCGAGGCTGGCGGTTCTTCCTTCATCTGCCAGACGATGAGTTGTGGGATGGCGGCAAAAGCGCGCGCAAATTTTTCCATCTCGTAGGGCGTCATGGCAGAACCCGCGTAGGTGCCGAGAGTGAAGAGAACCACGCCGTGTTTTCCCGATGACTTTACGAAGGTTTCCCATTCCTGTCAGAAATCAAAGAGGATGATATGTCATGTCTGCATTATAACATCGTAATTTATCATACGAGTTTGACAAATACGAGACTCCGATTCAGTAAACAAGATCACACCATGGCAGAAAGTTAAAACATATTGACATGTTCCCTGCTAAATCCCTAAACTGTATACAGATCCCCAAAGGACCCCACATACAGTACATGGTTAACGGGCACACAAAGAAGAAATGAAAAACAGAGACAAGAGAAAGCCATATTATGGTGTTTAACTCATTTCTCGGACTTTTCACCCTCAGTACGAAGGATACAATCCTTTGGACGCTTTTTCGACTCCTCAGTTGTTCTTTCTTCATTCATGCGTTCTTTGATTCAGGACTGGTGATTACGTAGAATTGATCATAGCTCCACGCTGCCACTCCTATGAATTGACCATTAAAAAAAAATCATTAAATTTACACTGTCGTCAGCTACACGAAAATTACAATCACTGATTTATCATCCCTACTGCTGCGTTGGAAAGGAAAAGTGGGATCAAGTCTAGTAATGGAAGGGCAATTTGTTCAAGAGTCTTCGCCTGCCGAGTAAAAGAGTCGATACACTGCGGACTTTTGTTGTTTTCTTCACAAAATTGCACCGGAAGTGATCGATAATAGGTAGAGAACAGACAATACGATTGGTCGGGTGCGCTTTGGGTAATGGACGTTTTGTTTGGGTCACTTCGTCAACAATTGCCCGGACGTCCATCGTCAGCTGCACGATTACTCTCCCTCGAAAGTCAAGTCACAAGAGAAAATCGCTCCCAACTTCGTGTACACATTACGACGGAAATTGATCCGAGTACAATAGTCCATGGGCCAAGAGCCGAAAAATGGGTTGTTGGTACCACCCGAGGTGGCAAAACCTTTTTGGTGTCATTTTGTTTGTCGGACATAGATATGCTTATCAAGCTATGATAGCATTTCCAAATGAGTAGCTTAGTCATAATAAATGAATTTTTAACCAATTTGGTCTCGTTTTTATATCCCTATACTTCTGAATCGACACTAACCGCTATACAAATACGAGCACTGCCTTCTGCATGTCCACAGGTGTTCTGTTGTAAACGCGGTGCGCTTAGTCTTTATTCAAAGCAGCGAAGGGAATATCCAAAGGGTTATGATGTCCACAGCTGTCACGCGGTGCGCTTAGTCTTTATCTAGACCAATGTACCGTTAATCATATCTAAAGTTCCTAATAAAAGGGATTATCTATACTGTTTTTATACCCCCCTCTCAACAAATACATCAGTTTTAAACAAAAATCACTCTGTTCATTTACAACATTATTAATTATAATGTATTGTAGTGTACCAGTACATTGTTTTTGCACAATCTTTCATTGTTGGATGGAAATAAAGCGACATTGGCGTGGTAATAGCGTTTTCACCATAGCGTTTTCACCGGAAAATGATAAATAATTGAAAAATACGCTAGAATTCACTAGAAATTGCTTTTTTGTTGTTGTTGTTTTTAGATAAAGGGATATCGTCGATGGGGTGACAAGACCTCGTATCTCAAAAATGTCAAAATTTTTTTTTTTGGCTTAATGGTCAAATAATGGGTCAAGTGATATCTTGGCCAAATCCCAAAGGTCTTACTCCAAAAATGAAGCCACCATGACATGTCAAAGGAAAGGCTTTCCCATTCACTACAGTGCTTTGGCCGCCATGTTTTTTTGCTCTCCTGAACATTTGTCATTTTTGAGATACGAGGTCTTGTCACCCCAACGACGATATACACTGTATTATAAGCTTTGGATATTCCCTTCGCAGTCTTGAATATTAGACTAAGCGCTGTGGACATCATAACCCTTGGATATTCCCTTTGCTGCCTTGAATAAAGACTAAGCGCACCGCGTTTACAACAGAACACCTGTGAACATTAAGAAGACAGTGCTCTTCTTTGTATAGCGGTTGGTCTCGATTCAGAAGTACAGGGATATAACAACGAGACCAAATTGATTTAAAATTCATTTACTATAACTAAGCTACTCATTTGGAAATGCTATCATAGCTTGATAAGCATATCTATGCCCGACAAACAAAATGACACCAAAAAGGTATTGCCACCTCAGATGGTACCAATATCTGGCCTGGCCCATGGACTACAAAGATAATTTGGACAGACACTTCCATTCTATTTGCTTTAATGACACTGGAATAACAACTGCAAAAGACGCTGACACGCTTTTGGTGTCACGCTCTAGAAGTTTTTGGTCCCTTACCTCGTTCTAATAAATCGAATGACTGAATTAGAGTCTGGATCACGGTTTGAGCACGCTATAAGAATAACCTTTCCCTCTACATGTTTAGGGTTTTTTACAAAGATTCATCTCTTGAAATATGACTGCCAACAAAGTTTTAACTTTGGAATTGCTTTGAAAATAACGTTGTCTTCCCTTTTTGTAGTTCATCTTTTGCTCTATATTAAGCAGTACCGTTTTGTTTCAATGCATTCTTCGATCTGCTCCGATTCTATAATAGTGTCTTATGCTGCGCCACTTCCGTGGACGCGATCTGTGCGGGCCTTGAAAATACTTGTAGTTCCATTCGGAGCCAAAACACTCACCAGTGCTTCGTACTCTCAGTTATAGAACTGTCATCCAAAGGATAAGATATCGAAATCATTTTAGCATCACTTGACTTACAGTATTTTACACAAAAATAAATGACGGCAAAAATGGACATAGATTTGTAAGTGTATCCCGATAATGATGGTGCTTGTCCAGTATTTGTATGTACTGTAACTTGTGTGATTTTTAGTTCATTCAGACAAGTTTATAAGTTATTGTCTGCAAAAATTATTTCTGATCATGCACTTTAGTAATGTTTATCATCTGACTTCTGTTTTATTAACAGTGAGAAGATTTTCCATTTAGAAAGCGAGCTCAATAACTGATTCTAATGACATATTACAAAACATGTTTTCACATCCATATCTGTATTCTGAAAGCAACGGCGTAAATCCATACTGAGGAGTGGGGGGATGATCGGCGATAGTCACCATCACCACGATTACAAGCCCATAACCGAACCGGCGCAGCCTTGAGGGGGACGGGGAGGGGGTGAGAGGAGCTTGGTAACCCCCCCCCCCCCCCACACACACACACACACTTTACAGGGATCGGATGTCTCACTCTTTTGCATGAAATATAAAGTGGGAGGAGAGTGATATATTTCTGACAAACTGTTACAAGCGAGCTTGAAAATTTTGACATTTTACAGTCCCAAAACTGCAGTTTGTGACTGTATTTTGTCCGCTTTGGAAATTAAGGGGGGGGGGGCACCGGGTGAAACTGCCGGCAATTACTGACAGCAACATCAAGAGAATGGCATAACAATAAAACGCGAGCGAGCGAAGCGAGCGACCTTGAAAATTTTGGCATTTTACAGTAAAAAAACTGCGGTTTTGGGCGGTATTTTTTCGCTTTGGAAATTAAGGGGGCGCACAGGGCGCAACTGCTGGCAGTTCGTACTGGCAGCAACATCAGGAGAATGGCATAACGATTAAATGCGAGCGAGCGAAGTGAGTGAGCTTGAAAATTTTGACATTTTACAGTCCCAAAACTGTCGTTTGTAGCTTTATTTTTAGCTTTGGAAATTAAGGGGGAACACCGGGCGAAAACTGGTGGCAATTACTGGCAGCAACATCATGAGAATGGCATAATGATTAAATGCGAGTGTGCGAAGCGAGCGAGCTTGAAAATTTTGACATCTTACAGTCCCCAAAACTGCCATTTGTAGCTATATTTTTCGCTTTGGAAATTAAAGGGGACGCACCGGGCACAACTGCTGTCAATCACTGGCAGCAACATCAGGAGAATGCCATAGCGATTAAATGCGAGCGAGCGGAGCAAGCGAGTATTAAAATTTTGACATTTTGCAATCCCAGAAAATGTCGTTTGTAGCTGCATTTTTTCGCTTTGGAAATTAAGGGGAGGCACACCGGGCGAAAACTGCTGGCAATTACTGGCAGCAACATCAGAAGAATGGCATAATAATTAAATGCGAGTGAGCGGAGCGAGCGAGCTTGAAAATTTTGACTTATTACAGTCCCCAAACTGCCGTTTGTAGCTTTATTTTTAGCTTTGGAAATTAAGGGGGGGGGGGGCACCGGGTGAAACTGCTGGCAATTACTGACAGCAACATCAAGAGAATGGCATAACAATAAAATGCGAGCGAGCGAAGCGAGCGAACTTGAAAATTTGGCATTTTACAGTAAAAAAAACTGCCGTTTTGGGCTGTATTTTTTCGCTTTGGAAATTAAGGGGGGCGCACAGGGCGCAACTGCTGGCAGTTCGTACTGGCAGCAACATCAGGAGAATAGCATAACGATTAAATGCGAGCGAGCGAAACGAGTGAGCTTGAAAATTTTGACATTTTACAGTCCCCCAAACTGTCGTTTGTGGCTGTATTTTTTCGCTTTGGAAATTAAGGGGGAGCACCGGGCGAAAACTGCTGGCAATTACTAGCAGCAACATCAGGAGAATGGCATAATGATTAAATGCGAGCGAGCGAAGCAAGCGAGCTTCAAAATTTTGACTTATTACAGTCCCAATACTGCCGTTTGTAGCTATATTTTTCGCTTTGGAAATTAAGGGGGGAGCACCGCGCGAAAACTGCTGGCAATAACTGGCAGCAACATCAGGAGAATGGCATAATGATTAAATGCGAGCGAGCGAAGTGAGCGATCTTCAAAATTTTGACTTATTACAGTCCCAAAACTGCCGTTTGTAGCTATATTTTTCGCTTTGGAAATTAAGGGGGGGGGGGAGCACCGGGCGAAAACTGCTGGCAATAACTGGCAGCAACATCAGGAGAATGGCATAATGATTAAATGCGAGTGAGTGAAGCGAGCTTGAAAATTTTGACATCTTACAGTCCCAAAACTGCCGTTTGTAGCTATGTTTTTCGCTGTGGAGATTAAGGGGGGAGCACCGGGCGAAAACTGGTGGCAATTACTGGCAGCAACATCATGAGAATGGCATAATGATTAAGTGCGAGTGTGCGAAGCGAGCGAGCTTGAAAATTTTGACATCTTACAGTCCCCAAAACTGCCATTTGTAGCTATATTTTTTGCTTTGGAAATTAAAGGGGACGCACCGGGCACAACTGCTGTCAATCACTGGCAGCAACATCAGGAGAATGCCATAGCGATTAAATGCGAGCGAGCGGAGCAAGCGAGCCTTATAATTTTGACATTTGCAATCCCAGAAAATGTCGTTTGTAGCTGTATTTTTTCGCTTTGGAAATTAAGGGGAGGCACACCGGGCGAAAACTGCTGGCAATTACTGGCAGCAACATCAGGAGAATGGCATAATGATTAAATCCGAGCGAGCGGAGCGAGCGGGCTTGAAAATTTTGACTTATTACAGTCCCAAAACTGCCTTTTGTAGCTTTATTTTTAGCTTTGGAAATTAAGGGGGAGCACCGGGCGAAAACTGGTGGCAATTTATGGCAGCAACATCATGAGAATGGCATAATGATTAAATGCGAGTGTTCGAAGCGAGCGAGCTTGAAAAATTTTGACATCTTACAGTCCCCCAAACTGCCATTTGTAGCTATATTTTTTGCTTTGGAGATTAGGGGGGGGGGGGCGCACCTGGCGCAACTGCTGTCAATCACTGGCAGCAACATCAGGGGAATGGCTTTAGCGCTTAAATGCGAGCGAGCGGAGCGAGCGAGCTTTAAAATTTTGACATTTTACACCCCAAAAACTGCCGTGTTTAGCTATAATTTTGCGATTTGGTTTGTCCCACTTTTATGGGGGAACCATCCCCCCCCCCCATCGACGTCTCTGCATATGAGGGAGCTTTTGTTAAGTGAAAGATCTGCTGCACTCTCTTTGACAAATTAGGGAAATATACGTCAATCTCAACAGTGTACTTATCGAAAGGGATCCAGTATAGCGGAGCTTTTGCATGTTTATGATTGCAATTCAACGATTTGGTGCATAGTTCTGGCGGTATTTGGACAATAATTCCATTAAGAAAGTTCGAAATTTGTCCTCATCTCGGAAATTGCTTGGGGGATAAATGACTTGCCTGCCTAAACACTTTCGTAGGGGCGGGGCAAATGCCCTTTGCCCCCCCCCCCCCCCCGAGATATTCTCGACGCCCCTGATCTTCCCTGGGTATACCATAGATGTATGTTGACTGAATCATCAGTCACTGTCGTTCCTCATGAATGATTCAGGAAATGGAGGGGGTTCAATTATGGCAATATAGTTTTGTTATTGTTTGTTTGTTTGTTTTCGTACATATTTTGCAGATGGTCCCAAGTTACTCTCGTCTTAGCATGTTTACATGTAGGCCTACACTATTTGACGTTGTCAACGTCTGAGCCATACCTTACAGTGTATGTCCATGTCCGCGAGCGAGCGAAGCGAGCGAGAGCTTGAGAAAATTATGCATTCGATTTCCTACAAGATAGAATACTGTTCAGCTCTGTTACCTGTCTGAAGGCCGGCGTACAAACGTCATGCAATATGCCAAAATTGATACAATCACATTTCTGCTTCCTCCATTTTATTTTCTTCAAAATTCAGGGGGGGGGGGGATGATTGTACAGGCCATCCCCCCCTCCTCCATTTCAGGGGGGGATATATCCCCCCATCCCCCCCGGGATTTACGCCCATGTCTGAAAGAGATATAAGTAAATAACCTACTTGAATCTCTAGCATACACTTTTGTACCGACCAAAAGTTAACCTAAGCTCTGATAATGGGAACTGTATACACTCCAAGTACTGAAAGAAAGAAGCATTGGAATAAATAGCTCTTCACTATTAAGAACTATACCCATAAAAATGTTAATACATCCGGTTATGACTTGCATGGGCGTGTAATAGGGAATAGAAGAGGGGCTGTGTATGGGTGAGGGTGCAATTGATAGGGGGGGTGGGAGAGGGGGCAAATGTAGAGGGAGGAGGGGGAGAGGAGTAAGGACAAGCAGGGTGCAGAAAGTTTGTTGACATGAGGGGATTGAGTTACTCATCGCCGTGTGGATCGGCTTCTTAGTTTCCTGTCTGCCTTCTCCCCGCGTGAAGCAGAAGAGAGACTAGGCACACGGCGAGAAAGAAACAGAGAAAACCTGAGAGGGTTAGGTTAGAGAATGAAAGGGAGATACGTTGCCTTGGGAACGCATAATCACCACAATGATCTCAATTCACCGTGACGTGGTGCTCCTGTAGGGCATGTGGGGTAAGAAACTAAACACGGTTTCTAGGAAACAATAATCTCTGTCACCTCTTGATAAATTGCAAATGAAACGAATGCTATGTTATATCATGTACATACTGGAATAATATCCCACTTTATCTTATCAAGGTAACAACACTTCCTGATATGTTTCGAAATGCTTTGATCATATTAACAATCGCAAATTAGGTCCTATTCAGTAAGTCAGTCATCGCATATCATTGTAACTCTTTTTATGGCGCAAGCTTCCTTCTCTTAAACATCACTTATTAACAGCTACGGTACACCTTATTTGTTTTTTATTTTGTTCTTCTAACATATGAGCATTTTTACAGTTCGAGTGAGGGCGGACGTGTATTATTTAGCAAAAAAAAACAAAACAAACAAACCCAGAAAAATATGTTTTCGACGCGCGAATATACGGAAAGACTCTCTTAAGAGGGAAGTGAGTAGTTAAAGCCCATCTTTCGGTGTCGAGGCGACAAAAAATGGCAGCCGAAAGTCCTGCAGTCAAAAGACCCTAATTGGTGACGAAGTGTCAGTTGACGACGCGTTGAACTCCAAATAACCGTTAATTAAACGTATGGCACGCCGCATGTAGCGTTAAACATTGCTACGCTTTTCAATCATTATCGTCATGATTTTGTGTACGCGTACGTGTAATATTACAGCTATACTTCCCCCTTTTTTTCTGCATATTCATGCCAAATGAAAGTCGCATGATAACAGTTTAAAAAATCGAAATTTGACGGTAGTTATATCCAGACACCCAGTCGGGAAGCAAATTCAGCAATAACCATTAAAATAAGAATCTAAATTCAGTGATGTTTCCAGCTGAGACAAATCTTGAGATACTAACAAGTATAATGGAATCTTCTGCTTTTCTACAAGCATACATACACATACCAGTCATACTTAGAAACGTGCATGTACACCGTTGTTAATGTTCCGTTTATTAACATTGAGTTATTTCACTCCAATACCCACCCCACCCGCAAACTTATACTGATCGGCCTGCATATTATCGGGAGTATGTAGTATATTGGATACGCATGACGATTGTATCCACGAGCCTACTTCAGTGCACTGTACAGTATGTGACCAAGAATTAACGTCCTGTGGAAAGTGCTGCAAGTCTGGAAGACTACTTAAGTTGCGTCAAGAATGGAAGCACTATAGAAACTGATCAGTCCATTGGGGGAAATCATTGACGCAGAACCTCTGAATATTGAAAGATACATGAAAATTATAAACTTCAACGGCAGTACCATATATATTTTTTTATTCATCAGATTTATCATGATGTAGAAGCGTGTACTCTCAAATGCTCAAACTGTAGGTTGTTGTCATGAATAAAGCCAGATGAAATTCCGCTGGTAGCAAGTTTCTGATATTGGTACTTTGAATTCTAGAGGTTCTCTGCGCTCTTCGATAAGTTATTATCAGTCTCATTTTAATCTACGCAACCTTTCACCGAAGGGTTGGAAGGCTTGCCATCAAACATTCTGTCAAATGGACAGACTGGGGGGGGGGGGGGGGAATCTCAATAAAGTTTAGATGCGATCAAGCATTTCAAACTAGAATGAAAAAAAAACAACAAAACACATGACGCATAGCAGGTTGCCTAAAGTAGTAATCCTGTCAATGCTGATAAACACCATTTATCAGAAATCGTAATTCAAGCTCTGGAATGTTTTGTAAAAATTAGATGCCAGCATATTTCACGAAAACCAGATTCGTTTTAGCTGTTAATTAGTAAAGATCCGGAGACTACTAGAGAGTGTGATGTCATTTGTGGACAACAGTATAAAGAAGAATAATGAGAATTCCACACACACACACACACACACACACACAACACACACACACGCACACACACACAGATTCCTTTGATGAAAATTACACATTTCATCAGCTTTGATGTTGTAATATTTCATTCTTCTTTTTGAAAGCGGTTAGTCAAGGGCTCTTTCATTACGCTAGAAAAGTGAAAGTATGTTGAATTTTCTTTATATTTTCTTTATATTGTTGTCCACACATGACGTCATGAACTCTAGTAGTCTCCTGCTTCCGTGGTTCCAACACTAAAATTTTGACAATTCATAACTTTTGCATCCATTGTCCGATTTTCTTCAAACTTTCACTGATGTGTTCCACTGATGTTGCTGCTTGCACTCAGTCCAAATTGCTCTTTGGGTTTGGGTTTCCTTTAAGGCAAAGATGGTGTCACAGGGAATATTTGGATTATTAGTTGATTAGCAATCTCTATTCATTGACAATTAGACGTTCGACACAACCGCGCAAATCGTCGAAGACGGCACTCCCTGGTGCAGTAAGACTAAGGGTAGAGGTCTTGGTATGTAATAGAGACAGACAGACGTCCTCCTTCTACACAGAGTTTGTGTGGCTGTTTAGTTGCTGGTTGATATTCGAATATTGCTACTATCACTGGTATCGACACCGACCAAAGAGTAGACTTAATTGCCCAAGCTGTGAAAATGCGTTTATACGTCTTTGAGGTGATGAGCAAGCTGTAATACGGGAATGAATTTATGCTGTCCACCAGCATGTTCTATAGTGCCTGTCATATCAAGTTACTTCAGGTCAAAAATAAAGAAAATAAGTAAAGCTATGCTACCAGCAGAATCCGACCCGATTACCAGTCGTCCATTTCTTGTCCGTTGTCTCGGAGCAAGTGTGTGACATGCCTATTAAAGCTGATGAACCTATACTGGTACCCAATCCCTGTATCTTCGAGAACGCTCACTGAATGTTAAGAAGTGTCAATAATGGTTTCCCCGCTGTAGAAGTTGACGCTGTATGCTAAGATTATTTCCCAGTTTTGCTGAAATATCCTCCAATAATGCATTTATTTGTATTTTATTCGTTTGTTCTTTAAGTTGAAAATCGCACTTGTTCTTTTCGAAAGTGCAAATTGATATTCCTTATATTGCTCTCCTACCACTGCCTACGCAGGAACAATCATGTCGTCACACGTATCCTGAACGTCGATGCGCTTTTCCTTCGTTCAGAGAGTATCATCACGCACGTGTGTCTTTTTAACCAATAGCTGACACGTTTCAAAGATGGCGCTTCTGTCTATACGCTTGAAAGCCGATGCTTGTAATGCTTAATTAGATGTTGTGTGAATGCCCGTTTTAAAACTTTCTTCCTCTCAGTATGGTAATCATTCATCTGAATTTGAATTAAAGACAAATTATCTAAACAGGAATAAGTTATACAGTGTAATGTACCGGTGTATAATAGTCTGACTGTATGTAAGGTATTGATTCACGTTTTGTGTATTCCTTTAAGAAGAATCGAATGGTTCGGATGCTCATTTTGTTCGAAGCCTTATTTCATAATCAAATAGCATTTTTTTTTCGCAAAATAGCACATTATCCAAGTGTAAAATGATAATGATGAAGTTGGGTTTCAGATTGTTCTGATCAACAGCTTATATATATATATATATATATATATATATATATATATATATATAGTCGTTACATGACGCGACCAGGGGTCTAGGTATGTAAGAGAATGAATTGCAATGACTGCAACATGCAAACTTGCAGTCACCATAGCAACAGCCGAAAATTGTTTAGTTACTCACCTGATTAGGTTTCATAACTGCATTCATCAAACTGGAATCGTTATGAATTCCTTTTGTTGCATGTGATCACTTTATGAAGCGGCACTCTGATACTGGTCACTGAGTCATTGTGAACAGACATTGCACTGTAATAAGAAGTCCGAGACAGTGGCACAACGTGAAGCAATATCTCTCAACAAAGAATGAAATGCAAAGGACACTTTGAAATTCTTACCTCACTCAAAGGTTTGTTGGGCCTTGTTGTGAGACCGCCGACCGTCACGACGTTGGGTTGTAATGGGAAAGGAAAATCTACCGCGAAGTCCGAGTTGACCAGCACGAGCTGCGCGTTGGACGCCAAGCTCCTGATCGGGGTCGTTATGTTGAAGGAGAAGCTGAGCATGAAGCTAAGGACGTCGTACTCGAAGAAGACGACTGCGTCGCCCGAGAGTGCTGCGATGGTGTTCGAGACCCGCTGAAAGAAGCTCATACGGTACGAAAGACCTGTGGACATCTCGGGATAGTAGGTGGACGTATCAGAGATACCATGTCGTCTTGCAAGAGAGGGCTTGATCCCGCTGGGGATAAGGATGACGTACGGGATGTTGAGCCGACCAGCGAGGAACAGCGAGCAAGGACTGTGGCCATCGAACAAGAAGAGATCGTACCGGACTGCTTTTCCAACGAAGTGGTCAATCATATCCCTGCAGTTTCGCACGAGGGAGGTCACCGCAGGGGGCATCCAGTGAAATAAGTTACCAAAAGGTGACACTTTTTTCTCGACGAGATACTTAGCGTAGATTGCAGGCCAATCCCTCGATAAACTCGTCTCGCTCTCACGAAAGATATCGAAGTTGAGGTGCGCATGTTGCGGCTCCTTCGTCTTATAGGCGTAGGCATCGCTGATCAGCGCGGTAATCGTGTGTCCACGGTCGACTAGGGCCTTCCCAACCGTCGACAGAACGGAAAAATGGCTGCCGGAGTTGGAGCCCGATGTTATGAGAATGTTTGCCGCTTGGGACAGTTTACATGCAAGTAGAAGAAGGAGAAGAACTCGATAGAGTGAAGTGACGGTATGCATGTTGCGGAACACAATGAACAGGATGACTGTGTCAGCGGAAGTTCAATCTAAAAGACGCGTGCGTTGTTGCGAGTGGCACGGATAGGGGGTATAGATGCAAACTGAGAAGTTAACATGAAGACTTGTGGCGGTAGAGCTAGGCATGGGGGATTATTTGGCACGCGCACTTTCCCCGAGAAGAAACGGGCAACGATATAAGGCAGCAATTCACACGTTGTTGTCAAAACATTGCTGCCATTAACAGCGATTCTACATAATTAGATAATTTTGATTTCTCCAAATACGTTACCGTCGCCGGTCTTGCCATGCTGAAGTTTACCTAAGCATAACGCTGAAGCATGACCAGTTCCGATGACTTCACTCAAAAGTGTAGATTGTGATCACTTTGGGAGGCAAGTCAACGTTGAAACACTCTTGAAACGGATGTCTAGATGATTGCTAGCCATCACATGCAATCCCGTCATAATGAACATGGTCGCAATTATCCACCTCCATGGTTACAGCTATAGATGCGAGGTAGTTCAGCCCTGCCTCCGATGACTAGGAGGGGGAAATGCCCTCGTTAAAGTTCAAGACAAACTCGACATTCACTATTATGCTATGAAAGTTGTAGGGGTGACTATGAGGGCATGTCAAGCATGACTCCCTGAGAGGAAGACGTTTTAAAGCAAAATTCCAGCGATAGGCGCGGCATAGGCAGATAGGCAGACGACGAGTAAATTAATCGTATCCTGCCATTTGGAGTGGGAAAACAGGAAGGTCTTTTACAAATTTATTTTGTATAGCGCTTGAATCGTTGTGACCATTTTCAAATATTGTTTGTCAATATCCGTAGTGTTCAAGTCAGGATTGTGATTGAAACAGGAAATCTAGATTACTTGCAGGGGAGTGTATCTTCGGGTGGCATCTCTGCACCGGCTTTCTTCGACTCAGAGGAAATAGGATATTCTACTCTTTAATGTTATTCATATTGTATTTCTTTATTCATTACGTGCCCGTTCAGCAAAACAACAATCAAACAGTGTACGAAACATTATGAAGAGGTCGTTCACGTCGAACGCATAAAGGAGGTTCAGAAAACGTTCCTGTGATGTCACATTTTCGCCTTCCCATTGATAATAGATGATTATTATTATTCTGAACCATTATAGCTGTTAAAAATGGAGTCAAAAGCATTACACTTCTCCTCCCTCTTTTCATGGTTCTTATACGACGACAGGCAAACAAAATAAACGAAGAAGCCGCTAAAGAAGCCGATGGATCTCTATTGCATTGTGTGTTCTCGTCATTGTTATTTAATGCAATTCAATTTAGTGGGGCTTTGTTTCCATCAAACAACAAAAGGTAATACCAACACAAAATATACATTTAACAAATAATTTTGTTGTAAATTTGTGGAAAAAATCAGAAAGTTACATACAAAATGTATAAACAAATGAATAGAAATGAATAGAAGCAAATGAATGAAATGCATTCTTTGCAATGGCGTGTAAGAGTTTCACATAAAAAAAAGAACCAAAACTTTTTGTGTGCATTCAGTACTCAGTAAGTTCACCTTATCATTTTCTTTTAAAAACAAAATGCAAAAATAAGATTCATCAAATTCTCGCACAAATTGAGCTTGTTACTTTCGATATCAATGCAATAAAGATATAAATCGTCGTCTTCAACACGAACCGTCCCATTCGGCCAACTTTGAAAAATAAGTCATTTTCAGTTTGTTTGTTTTTTTTTTTGATATTTCGCATGTAGACCTACTCATAAGGTTACTTATAACCTGTGCAAGTTTCAGAGTCTGAAAAATGCATAGTTAAGTGATGAAGACCTCGGCAAAAGAGGAGTACGTGTCCTCTCATTCGTAATGTTATTTGCTCTGTGCCACACGCCCTGCAGATTACGCTCTGAGGACACCAATTAACACTTCATTGTATGGCATCTCTTGAGTTGTTTGCAGTTTTCCTCTAGTGTCCGGTCCCGTGAAAAAAAACAACAAAAAAAAACAACAACTCTAAAGTGAATTGGAAACAACTGCCTGTCGTTCCTAGATATATATATATACATTTTTTTTTTTTTATAAGAAAAAGCATTGATCTCACCAAAAAAAAAAATAATAATAAACCACACTAATTGTTTTGGCACATTTTATGGGGAATTAGGTTATGTTCTGTTTACAACAACAACAAAGTCAAACTAGATAATAGCTTCATCTATTAACTATTAACTCTATAGCATAAACAAAGTTCGTTGGAAGGCCTACTTCACCGATCTATCTATCAAGGCTTAGAATGCGAAGGGTTTCAAAATGTCATCATAATAATGGTTTCAGAAGGGACACCGGCAAATCATCACCAGTCTACCATTTACTTCTTTCACTGTTTTAGAGAATTAATAATTCTTGTGACGAGGTCTTTTTTTTTTCTAATTGGAACTGATTGACCGCCAGGATACCCGTCATCAATGTGAATAAACAATGATTTAGCAGTTTTTAGAAGCAGCCATGATAAAAATCATGCTAAGATAAGACTTAAACCAACGACCTCCGTCCCAGACGGGCGTCATTATCCACTAGAATAACGAGCTTCAGTCCTATAGCCATTGATAGTTCGGGGGGGGGGGGGGGGCATTTCATGA
Source organism: Diadema antillarum (assembly GCF_040938485.1). Classification (NCBI taxonomy): domain Eukaryota; kingdom Metazoa; phylum Echinodermata; class Echinoidea; order Diadematoida; family Diadematidae; genus Diadema; species Diadema antillarum. The sequence goes on along the minus strand of NW_027272022.1, from coordinate 755,865 downwards.
AGCATTTTGTCCGACAAAGTTGTCGGACATATTTGCTCTCAGCCAATCAGATGCAAGGATTTCAGAAGCTTATTGTAACAGTTTTCAAAGAAAAATATCCGACCAAAACGCTTCACGAAATGCCCCCAGATCCCTCATAGCAGCGGGTAATGCGTATCTATAATTAATGATTGTTGTTGTTGTTGTTGTTGTTGTTGTTTTTGGTCTCTTTCGTCAACAGAATGATAATTTCGTCGACGAAATTGTCGTTTTGTGATAAAAGAGACCATGTGACACTTGGCGCCCAAACTGAACTGCGAGCTTATCCTCGTTTGGACTATTTTGGAACGCACAGGTAAGCACAAAGCACACAGAATACGCACAATAAAAAGAGAGCAGAAGCGTATACACAGAACTCAGATAAAGCTTTTGCGTATCAACACAATGACATTTAAAGGACCCATATAAAATGGTAACGCCATCTTGAGTACAATAATTTTTACAAGAAAATTTTTAATGTGTATTGCTGTCTTTAACTTCAACTAAACTTGAACAAATCAATCAAATCTCATTACTCGATTGATTACCACGACAGACAGTAGAACCCGACTGGAATCTTTAAGGCTTGCACAAAGAAAGAACGAAATGTGATGCTAACACATTGGATAAAGCACTGCACAGTGCAAGGAAACGTATTTTTATAAAATTGTACCATCAGCACTATCGTTATAATAAGGGAATCATGGCTGTACTACTCATCTCTTACACGTGTAGTTAATGGGTGATGCGGTATATGACTTGTTCTTATCAATGTGCACAGCGCCACCACACAGCTGACTTGTGGTTTTCGCAGTCTGGGTTTTGTTAAGTGAAGTTGACACATAGAAAAGCAAGTTATAAACGCAGTTGTGTTGCAGGATTAGAAGTATATTATGGCATAAGGTGAATCAGATGACTAAAATCAAAAACAGATATAACCCAACAACACCGTATTAGCCATACTTTCGGCTGCTGGTAAATGCACTTGTACGAGTCCTCATAAAAATCACAAAACATCGCGATTTTTTTTTTCGTGCTCTCATCTCGGAAGCTGGAATTTTAGAAGAGCGCCATCTCCTACCAGTCATACATCAGAGTGAACAACAACAACAACAACAACAATGATAATGATAATGATGATAATGATATATAAATAATGATATCATAAATGATAATATTTATGAGTCAGAATGATTATAATAACAATAATAGTAAAAAATGATGATGATAATAATAATAATAATGAGAAGAAGAATGAAAAAAAAAAAGATAATTACACAAATAAAAATAATGATAACGTGGGGGCGCTGTTGCATGGTGGTAAGACTCCCGACTCCCAATCGGAGGTCCCGAGTTCGATTCCCACCCAGTGCTTACGTCCTTCGACAAAATGTTTTTTACCCACAATGTCCCTCTCGACCCAGGTGTATTAATGAGTATACCTGGCAACGCTGGGGAAGTAATAATGGGAAGGCCCTCTAGTAGAGCAGTGGCAACACTAAAGAGGCTACCCTGGGTAAATAAGACCTTATTACTATTATTATTATTATTATTTATTATTATTATTATTATTATCATTATCATTATTGTTATTGATATTATTATTATCATAACAGCAACAACAACAATGATAATGACAATAGATCCATGGATTCTTTACAACAGTCTTTGTCTTCATGATGTCAGCGATCTGCAAGTATAGTCGATGAGGATAATTGGGTCAAAATGCAACCTTACTTGATAAATTCATTCTTAGTCATCACCTATTTCACGTTTAAAGGGGCATTCCAGACGACTTTCATAATTTACATACATGTAGTACATAAATCGACAGCTCCATGTATAGATTCGTGGAATTTATTGTGGTCCTTGAGCAAGAAACCAATAAACTGAAAATCTGAACTGAACAGTGTTGATGACATCAGAGCCTCACATATTTCAGAAATGTATCAGTGTAATTCCATTACAATACTATTTGCTCAATAAGTTCACCTGTGAAGAATCTATGCATGCCTTCTTCTTTTGTTCTGCTTCCTTGAGCCTCAACTCATGCATTCTTATGGTGAGGCTGCCATGTCATCATCCTTGTTCATTGCAATTTGTTATGAATTTTGAAAACATTGTCATTCCTCATCCCCATCATTATAAATTCTGAAACTCTGTACTCATTTTAACTAATTTATAGTTGTTCAAATGTAAAAGTCTGAAAATCATCCCGAGGTCCACTTTAATACACAGAAATTATTTATTCTTTTTGTTCGATAGATGACTGTTAATGAGTATAATATTGATTGTTCTAAACACTGTCTAATGCAGCACCTATACTACAGAACTCTACACAGAGTTTCTGTGGAACCTACTCACATTTCCATGAAGAAAGGGGGGTGCGCCCTCTATGCTCCGTGCAAGAGAAGCCGCTATCGTGCTGCTCAAACCTGAGCTTTTTCAGAATACGTGTAACAGATCCAGATCCAGATCCAGATCCCTCTTTTATTCAATACAGTAGCCTATCGAATCTGACCCTTGTGAAAAACATACTCCCCAGTACCTATAGTATACTATTGTAGATCTGTTCGGTTTGGGTGCTGTTTTTATATCAATGTCCATTTCAGCCATTTCGTGTTCTGAGGTCCCTTGGTAGGTATGCCCAAAGATAGTTGATTTTAATGTGCAATGACATAATTAGCAATGCACCCTTACTCGTTGCATTAACCCACTGAATCGTCCTTTCATCAATCTTGGAGCCCCCTCCCCCCCCCCCCTCCCCCAGTTGTGGCCGACATAAGTCACAGTGTTTTAAAATCGAATAGGTCTGTAACATCGTGGAAGTCCCACGTGGACGCTACTTCTTTACATGTTTCACGATGTAGTGGAATATTAACTTTCCTACACTGTCTGTCCTTAGTATCAAATATGCCTTTTCAAAATACACGCAGTTATCTCTTACCGGATATAAAAGTTCCCCCAAAAGACTTTCTCCGTGGACCACAAGGCTCTTGTAGTCATTGGATTCCACACTTCAGCTCATTTTCAACAAAGACATTGGCAATGTTTTTAAAGTATAACCCCCCCCCCCCCTCCTGAGAATAGGTTGTTTCGAAATGTAAGCACAGATGTCGAAACAACAAGACAGAAAGAAAAAAAAAACACACACACACACTCAAACATTACAAAACAACAAAACCACCAGCAACGACAGAAAATGTCAAGATTGCCAAGTCCTTTGGCAAGCTCAAAAAAGAAGGTAAAATGATAATAATACTTAATATGATTGTTGATTTGAACCCTTTGTTAGAATCCGTCGCGTAATCGGTTCTTTTCTTAATGCGGATTCTGTATTGGCCTGAATACAGCTTGAATACTAAAGCTTCATGAAGAAAATGATTATCTTGTAAAAAGGAAGAAAGTACAGAAAAAAATGGTAAAAAAGAAAGGAAATACAACATGAACATAATATAGCATCGTCATTCTCAGCCCAATAATAATGATAATAATAAAAGATGGGAAGAATCGTATTAGAGGTAAAGTCCAAACCCCACTGTCCGTCAACTGATCAATTTTCATCTGGAATTGGCACTAAACTTTTGATCATTATTTCAAAGGTAGATATTTCGTTTTGGGATCAAAAGGTTAACATCAATTTTAGATGGAATCCAATTACATGAGTTTCGAGCTCACTTCATTATAGCTTTTTTTCACTTTTTCATTCGGCTTATTAATTATGATTTTTTTTCCTATTGACTGAAATGAATATCATCAAAGTTTCAAAACACAGAGAGTAATTTACCTTTTATTTTTGTATTTTTAGTTTTATTCATTTTTTTTTTTAATTAGGGGAATGAATAGTGTCTATACAAGTACATTTCTGTAGGAGCATTCGCTTGCCGTCACCTCTGATGCATTGTGTACGAGGTGTGTTGCGCAATGACGAGCTGTGTGCTCTACATTGATAGAATTCACCGTAGATGGCGTAGAATAGGAAAGGTGGAAACGGCGATGAAAAATATGGCAGCGGCCTCTGCTGTGAAGGGAGTGTTCTGGCAATTTATCAGAAACGTTTAGTCCGACAAAAATGGAGCCTAAAGGTAATGCAGAAGCGTCGGATGAGAATTTCTAGACAACCGAGACATGTAAGGCAAGGGAGTGGGTCAAATATCGATGGCGGAATTCAAGCCCCAATAACGACCAGAATCAGAGATCCCGAAATGGCGGGTCAGGGTGGAACAGCGAACAGACGAGTTGCTCCTCCGGGAAGCTTAGGGGCAGAGGTCCAGCCGCCTACCGCTACCGACACACTTAAAAAATCAAATGGCAAAGGTGAGTTGGTGATTAGATGTAGCTACATAGAGCCTAGTACAATACTACAAAGATGTCTATAGAAGGAAAATTATTTCCTTAACTTTCAAGAAACAATAGAAATGATCAACATGTTGTAGACATGCAGAATTTAAACTAAACTGACATCTTATTGAAAGAGCACCGGCCATACTCACATTTTCTTGTATGATAATTGATAGTGAGGACACTTTTGCATACACTGAATGACACCCCCTCACGACACACAGCTCGAGTTCATCCCAGTATAGCTTCATGTACAAGCTGCTTCAAGGGATTACTGCAAACAAGGTATCACGGGAAAGTGTGTGTGTTGCACATTTATGTGGCCGCGTGGGCCGTAGAATCTACGTCTGAAGCTAGGGAGGCCGGTGAGCTCACATCCTTGATATCACCTCCCTGAGCTCATCTCCCTAGCTGACTGAGCTTACCTCCCTGAGCTTACCTCCCTGAGCTCACCTCCCTGCTGTAGCCGAGCTAGAAGTTGCCTAGTAATAGCAAAGCTAAAACTATTCTTGTTTCTATAGACCCAAAAATCTGTCTGTCTGAAGGAGTTTTGTAACATTTCATGATTTTTACGATGGATTACATGAAGCCAGACGTAGTCTCTGCGGAACATATCCCTGATGTCTTGATAATAGATACAGACTGATTATCTTTCGGTCTAATTTTAATTTTCGTAAAGCACATTAGAGGTCCAACGTCTAGATTCTATACTAATAACTATTTGTTAGACCAAAAGATCGGTTTGAAGATTTATTTGTCACTGGGGATATGTTTTGTGGAGACAACATCTTGTTTCATGTCTGGTGAACCGTCAAAGTCAAAAACTGTTATGATATTCCTCTGCACAGGCAGATTTTTCTGTCTAAGCTCATTTTAGAGCCCTACATTTGACGTATTGAAGTTATTGCGTTTGTTTTTTTTTTCCCCAAGTCCTCACTGTGCTCTACAAGAGGAGCACGCACCAGTCACCTGAAGGCAGTTTTCTGCGAGCAGAAAATGGCAGGCAGTTTCTTCTGCTACAGGTACTCGACTTTGTCACCCCGGAACTCCAAGACAATTTAATAAAGTCACTAGAAAGGAGCATGATGGCCAAAAGATAAAGGGCACACCTTTGATAACAAGGGCACAGGGGCACAACCCCCCCCCCCCCCCAAAAAAAAAAAAGGGCAAGTGAATTTATAGCCTTTATGATGTTTTTCGGGGGGGGTGGGGGGGGGGCATCACGGCCATGACCATCGATGGCCGTCTATTAATTTGAGCCCTGATGATGCTTCTGACTTTGAAAGATGGTATATAAATAATGAATAGAATGTTGATAGAGGATGGACATTTTCAGCTTAATCTGATAATCTCTTCACTTTTGTTGCTATGGTGTTTGACATCCTTAATTTTTTTTGTTGAGTTATGGGGAGTACATCATTTTAAAGCTTAGAGTCCAGTCTTTCAGAATCTGCCCTTAACTAAAAGACTATGGTGACTTTTTGTTGACCAGTTTTTGTTGCTGGGTCACATATGATATTCACTGAGTTTGCATGGGATCAAGCTTAGAAAGGAAAAAAAGAAGAAGAACAAAGAAATTAACTCTCTGGCTAGGAGGAAAAACATTTAAGGTAACAGTATAGATTTTTTTATTCTATTCTTTAAAGGAACAGAAACAGCTGGTTAATTGATATTTTATACAGTTTGTTTCATGAGTAGCTTGAAGATTTTTTTCCTTTTTCCCCTCAAACACTGCATAAGTTTCCAGCACATGCCTGAAAAACTGTACATAGTAAAATTGTGAGATTTACTGTACATAAACACATGAAATGTTCATGATCATTGCATTTATTTTCGTGCATTGTGAGCTAGTTTTGTCTAGCACAAATTCTATAAAAATTATTTAAGAACAGGGTTTTGTGAACATGTTTTTCAGCCGCTCAGCGAGGAAAAAATTAGCACACATACACTGTAAAACATTATAAGGACATTAAGAGCACTAGAAGATTTTACTCACTTGAGAAGATTGACTTTGATTTAAGATTAGTCAAATAAAATCAGGTGCTGATGAAGGTGCTTTAAGACACTTTTTTAGAAGTGTCATTGAGTATCTATGTAGGTTACATTTGATATCATTACAATCAGGTCATATTTGTTGTGAATTGGAAAGACCTAAATTTATCAAATTTCATTTTTTTTTTTTTTTTGTTGAAGAGGTTTAGTTTCCGTGTAAGGAGAACCATTGAATTCGAAGTTCTCCAGACTCTACGCTTGGTAATGGTCGTCCCACTTCTGTCTTTTCCGCTTTCACATTTCAAAGTGTCATGTGTGATCACTGAATTCATTTTCCTGACCTGGCAATGAGAAATGCAAATAAACTGTTCCATTAAAAATTTTTTTTTTTGAATATCAACATATTTTGAAATATTTGTTCAAATTTTCAAGCATCTGCTGATTAATACACTTTACTTTTCTTTTTTTTTTTGCTACCATCAGTTATTTCTTCTTCAGGAACTTTTTTTTTTTGGGGGGGGGGGCATGTTCCATTGACCATCAAGTTTACAATTTTAAAAATTGTATGTTTCTCTTATGGCAGTCAAGTAAAGAAAAGATTGGAAAGTTGTAACTTTTGCCAAAATTAAAGTCACTGCTTCTTCTCAGATCAAATGTATACAGGCTGGGCAAGGTTTAGATAGGCCCGTAATGGCCTTGAAGTTACTTCAGTGCATGTGAATAGTAGTTAAATAAACTATTTTCAGTGGATTACTCAGTAAAAGTTGTCTCTGATTATGTTCACCAACTCTGAAATTAAATTAGATTGCTCCTGATTGAGGGAAAATAAAGACAGCCGATATGTGCATTCAATTAGGGGAACTCCTCTATTAGTGCAGGAGCTGAGTAGCACTGTGCACCTTGATATGGTGTGTCGCTGGTACCTCCAGTGAGATGAGGAGAATGAATTCAGAATTTAGGGTGGGGGAGGGGAATTGGAAGAGTTTTCGTACCATCTCCCCTGTTCAGACGCAGGCAAGTTTATACCAAAACTCGATAAAAAAAATAATGTATTTATAAAAAAAATCATCGTATAGCCGACAGACTGTTCAGACTCTAATCTCGATCATTCTGGAAAACGTCGTATAGATGTGAAGTTTCCCAGTGCGCATGCTGTTATGGTGCTGAGTGACAGCTATGGGGTCACCTTTCGTGCACGCGTTCAGATGTATCGTATAGCTACCGTTCTATTATAATTTTTTTTTGCGTCTGAACACCCTGAAAGAGTCTGAGGACTAAGAGGAGTGCTGACACAGCCATGGAAAAATGTTCATTGAGAAAGAAAGTAAAAGAATAAGCTTTTGCTTTCATCAGCAATGTTGAGTAGAAGCAGGGGGCAAAAACGCTCTGTATTAGAGAAGTTTGAGGATGTGCTGCAAAACGTTTCTGGAACACGGAAGGGACCTTGACTGTGATTATGGAAAGAGATATGGCATGGCATTGGCACAGTGCAAACTAAACTTTCTACAGGGGAGCAGGAAGTGAGAGTGAAGTGGTCCAAGAATAGTTTAGAGTATATTAGCCAGTATGTTGATGTGGGTGTTGAAAGATTTATTGTTTGTTCTGCCTTAACCCATTGAGGACGGACTGATTTTGCTACAAAATACATTTCCCATAGACACTTGCCCGAGTATACTCGTGACTCGTCCTCAACGGGTTAAAGGTGAAGGTAAAGAATGGATTTCAGGAACAGTTGTGATGAGTTTGAAATATTTCAAGCTTTACTTTCCACTGGAAAACCTCACCTCTTCCTCAGCCCCCCCCCCCCCCCCCCCCAAAAAAAAAGAAGAAGTTTGGTGATGAATGCAGTTAATGAACTTCAAAACAAGACAGCAGCAACAAACCAAACAATTGAAAACAAAAGCCATCATCAGCCTTTACACCAAACATTATTATTTTCTGGAAACAATTTTCATGTTTTGATTGTTCTGACCTTGACCTACCAGTGTGCCGACAAGCAGCCAGAGAGCTCGGCAGTGATTTGGGGCTGTTCGTAGGAGACGAGGGAGTAATTACAAGCGCACTGACACTGTAGGGATCTATATAAACGACAGTGATGTGAGGCGTCTGTTGCTAATCCCCTAGCCCAATCATGCCTTCCCAGTGCTTGTCTGTTCTTTTGCGGTCTAATCATTATAGAGTCCTCTCTCTCTCTCTCTCTTTCTCTTCTAGACCCCTTTACTCTTGTTTGTATCAGTGTTTTTCTTGTTGTTTTGTATCACGTAGAGAGATGACTGAAAGAATTTTTGGAAAGTGATTCATGGCTTCATGGGCTCCTCTATCTCTCTCTGCCCCCTCCCCCCTCCCCCTTGGTTGCAAACATTCACATTCTGTTACCCTCTTGCTTTGGTGGGGTGCTGCCTTCTCTATATCATGTGAGTCTTAGTACAGGGTGCATCAACTTTTCATCCGTGGGCTGCATTCACCCTTCTGCAAGTCATTTTGCACTGCTGGCTGTTTGCGATAGTTTGTTTAGAATACGCGTAGATGTCACTGGGAATATACATCGTTCTTTTCTGAGGTAGAACTTGCCCCAAGCATTGTGTTATGAATATGATGGTCCATGGATCTGCGACCAGGAGCAAGTCTCTAAGCACTGGGTATGAACGGCCCGAGAGAGTTCGGCGTTACAGTCTAGTGAGTTTATTATTGCTGTTATCTACTTTTAGATATGGAGAGAGCTGATCCTGTATCAATTTTGTGGTTTTATCTTAATGTTTTGGTGGAAAGGGAGCAGTAAAGTTGTTCACAAGACTTGCCGGTATTTTTAGTGTGTATCTCCAGTTTAAACCTGTACCCTATCAACGTGAATAGTTTGTTTGTTCCCCCTCCCCCACCGTAGCTTGACGTCCTGTAATTGATCTCCATGAATGTTTTTATAAACCCCTTACATTTACAGTACCCTGCAGAGGACAATTCATAAGTTATGGAACATTTGCTTTATGTTACAGCTAGGCTAATTCAACTAACAAGCACGCAATAGATTTGTGCAGCCTTGATAACATTTCAAGTTTTATTGTTAAGCAGTTAAATTTGTTTACGGTACTAGAATGAAACCAGAGTACTTAGTTAGTGTGTAATATCCAGGGTTTTTTGTGCTTGTGTGTGAGTTTGTGCAGCTTATATTTTTGCATATATAACACTTATTCTATGAGTTTACACATTTTAGCAAAGTGACAAAAAATATTGCATCCTGTGATACAAATGGGTTACATTATCCAAGATGGGAAATCACTAACTTCTTTTCAAAGGGATACTGGTAGTACCTGTACTGCTTTCTCATGCGATTCCCTCAATGTGATTTTCTACCTCTCTACCACTCGCAAAATTCATTGTCCTACAGTACAAGTTCCAATTTTATGAAACGTTATGCTTGCATGGGTATGATGTACGCAGTTGTCAGTGGGGATCTAAAAGTTTGATGGAATGAATCGCATCAGGGTACATTCTGAGTTTAGAAGCATAACCTCAAGTTTACTCTTTGTGTGATTCAGAGCAAGGGTGTTCAATGAAAAAAAAGTTGAAAATAGGGCTTTGGGAAAATATTCTATTCTTTGTAAAACATATAATACATTTTTGTTACCCAGGACATGTCATGAGCAAAGTTGTACAGATAATGATAAACTTTGCTTTGATATTAATTGTATGACAAATCAATGATATTTTTTTTCTCCAGTCAAATGACCAGTAGAGCTACATACATTATTTTAGAGCCATGACTTTTGTACACAAAGCAGTGACCAAAACTTAGAATTTACTTGCAAATCCTGTAGGGATCACTCCTCGACGCTCAATCATTACATAAGATGCAAGCTACATGTGGGCAGGAATAGAATCGCGAGAACTGCTTTCATTTTATGGTGGCATTTTAAATAGTGAGTTATCGATTGGTTTGGGCAGGTTTGTGCATTTGAGTAGAGGGCCAGAATATCCAAACTTGGCCGACTGTCGACTGAGTCGGGCACATTTAAAGAGTTGAGAGTTTCCATCAAAGACTGAAAATTGAATCCACCACAGACACTTTCCTCATTGTGGCACATGATACAGTGTCATCCAGGGCTGCCACCCTCTTTGTAGACATGACGGATATCAATTCTCATCAACCAGCAATTAACTTCCTTGTACTCAGAACACCTGTAGAGGACAATTTTTATATCGAGGTATCACAGCAACTTGTGCAAGTACCCACACAAGTAATAGCATGATTCGGTAAATGGTTTCAGAAACTATAGTCAGTCTGCATGGACGTGCCTGCCAATCACTTGCATCTCAGAAGTCCAACTCATGTGGTTTATACATGGTAAATACTTTGCAAGCATGATTTCAAGAAGCATGAAGCTTGCGAGACAATTTTATAAAGTGGTTAAAGGACAAGTTCACCTTCATATACATGTGGAGTGAGTGAATGCAACAATATTAGTAGAACACATCAGTGAAAGTTTGGGGAAAATCGGACGATACATTCAAAAGTTACAAATTTTCAAAGTGTCTGCGCAGTCACCGCTGGATGAGAAGACTACTACAGTGTATGATGTCATATGCGTACGAGAATAAAAAGAGAATTTCACAAAACTGCACTTTTTGAATAAAGTGCACATTTCTTCGACTTGTTACTGACATATATGTTACAGGTAATATTATTCCTCCTGCTTTCTAAAAGAGAGAGGTCAGGTGTTCTTTTGTTATGCGAGAAAAGTGAAATTATGTTGAATTTTCTTTATTCTTTCTTTATATCGTTGTACACATATGTGACGTCACAAGCTATAGTAGTCTTCTCATCCAGCCTTGAGTGAGCAAAAACTTCAAAAATTTATAACTTTTGAACGGATTGTCCGATTTTCCTCAAACTCTCACTGATGTGTTTTACTTACATTGCTGCATTCACTCAAACTACATGTCTATGAAGGTGAACTTGTCCTTTAAATTCATCTTTGGCAGAATGAGTGAGTGATTTTCACTTTTTTTTCCCAAGGGAAAACTTAGAGATTTCTCAAATTGGAGATGATAATGATTATTGTATACAAGTTTTACATTGCATTTGTGCTATGAGAGGCAATATTTTTGTGAGTTCTTAACCCGGGGGTGGGGGGGCTGGGAGGCCCTGGGAGGCCCCCTTGATGTTCTGAGCGGTAGGTCGCCATCACAAAAAAACTCGTGCCGCGATGTTTCACAACTTTTTTTTTCTGAGTTTCCCGCATCTTTGATTCCAAATTTGCGATGCCCAGGCGCATGGTTTCGAAGTTATGTATTATGAAAGTGAAGACATTCATGTGTCTTGTAATAGAATATAGAATGCAAAGAAGTATCAAACTGCCATTTTGTATCACAGACCTGATGTGGTTACAAGTACCTGGATTTAACTTATTAAGTATGGTTTCCTGGCCATGATCAAAATCGCTGAATAAATGTGCAAGAGACTGGTTTATTTGTCACCATGTAAATGTCTCCCAAGCTGCATGAATTTTGATTCCCCAAGAAAAGGCATTTTTACTCTTCAAGAAAATTGCCAAATATTCAAGACAGCAAAAATAACCAACTAGGATTTATGATGAGAAAGCACATGCTAGTATTAAGTTTGCTGTTGATAATCTTTTTAATTATTTTCAAAACTATGTGTTAATGTACACACACAAATACATGCATAGACACACCAGTACCGGTATTCTGAGGAGCGGAGTTGTTTTCAGTGCAATCTCTTCTGTGTACGCTGTGTCATAAACAATATATAATATGTTGCACTTGCATGCACTCATGCACTCATTCTCTGAAATCTAACAGCAAGAAGGACAGACGGACGAACAGACGTTTCAGTTCTGTACGGCACCCTCGATGACGGAAGATCTCTAATCATAGATTTCCTCAAGTAGACCGGATACCTTGGGGAATGGTTGTTGACGTTCCCCCCAGGATTTCCTGCCTCGGACTATCTCCTCCCCCCCCCCCCCCCCCCCCACCCCCTCTCAGCTGCCTCCCACTGCCTCCCACGAACACTGCCAAGCTCTGGTTTCCCCTTAAACAGCTGACCGTCAAAACCATTCCCCTGCCTCCCTTCACCTCTCCTGAGGAGAAACACAAAAACAAAAACAAGATGTGTGTATGATTCATAAATGTATCACATCAACTGATGACCTTACAGAGAAAATGTGACTTTCCAAGCAAGACCCCATAACAAGGACACAAACAAACTAGTAAAACAAACAAACACAGGACAAAGAAAGGAAAAGCAATTTTGAAAACAAATATATCCAAGCACGTTTTATTTTCTATGACTTAAACTTTCTCACAGCTTGCATACAATATTTTCATACAGATTTGGGTATGAGTTCCATACAATGTACTCGCATTCAACTGTACTATATGTAGCTCATAGTTTATAAATGTGTAATATTTTATATTATCTGTAACATGATATAAGTGTCCACAGGTAGCTTCACAATTGTATGACCTTTCTTTTCTCTCTTCTTTTCTCCCACCATATTTCATTCCAGGTTGTCCGGGAAGATACCAAACTTTCCCAGCCCGAGGAAATCCCACTTTTGCTTGGAGAGAGAATCGAAGGCATAGGTGTGTCCTTAATTCACCCATACTTACTGAATTTTACAGCAGACAAGAAATGAGAAAAAGTCTGTGATTGTTCACAAAGCATTTTGCTTTCTACACTTAGGATTGGTTGTATTAAAGGGACTGTACAGTTCTGGTTGAGGTGAGGATTTAGCTTTTGACGTTTCGCGAGATATTCAGAAACCACTTTATGAGATGTCAAAGAGCATGCAATTCTAAGGGGTATCAAAAGTTTATTTGATGAAAATCGGTTTTGAAATGGCTGAGATATCCAAGAACAAGGTGAAACAAAGAGATTCTAATAAAAGGCGTGGCCTATCGCCTTTCTTTATTATCACTTTTTTGGATATCTCAGCCATTTAAAAACCTATTTTCACCAAATAAACATTGAATCCTACTTAAAAATTACATGCTCTTTCAGATTTCATAAGAGGTATCTCATTATCTCACTTAGGAATATTAGAAACCTGAATCCCCACCTCAACCAGTACTGTAAAGTCCCTTTAACCTATCAGGTTATGAGGATTATTGCTGCAGTGGTCTTGCCATCATTAAGCTGACAAATAAATGCCACGTTACTGTATATAGCAGAAAACTCTCCCCATGGGACCAAATAACATTTGATAATCCAGATTTGGAAGTCTCAGGAGATGCATTAACTGAGAATGACTTTCACAGAAACCAGGATATCCATGATTGTTCACCAAATATTTTTGCAATTTTCTAGGTAGTCACCAGAGTAATAGAGCTTTCCTGTTTTGAAAACTTGAAGTGATGGGTTTTCATAAGAACAAAGTGGTAACTTTATGTCTGCTATCAGTACCAATTTTTCCTTTGTATATCATTGATCAAAATCTTTCCATGATCATTCAGTCTGTCAGGCCAGATTGTCAGAATTATTACCAATCAATCAGAAGCCGCATTACTTGTAGCAAGATACTTTTTGAAGACAAAGATGAGTAGGCATGCATTGCCCATTACTGACGAGCAGATTTTCCCTCCATCTGCCCATATCAGTCAGTTTGATAATTGCCACACAAGGTGATCATGATGTCAAAGTTCACTCAAACCCAGTAGCGCAGTAGTGTAGTAATTTGACTGCCTCAAGTGAAGGCCATCGTGATTAACACAAGGATTAAACTGATTATATTAAGCAATCCTTGTTCGCTGATAGTAGATCTGCAAATGTTCATGCCCATTGTAGAGCGAAGCCTTGTGGCGGAATAGCCGATTGATGAACAAAGCACGCTCGGTGCCTTACAAAGCTTGTGTGACTGCTGCCATATTTTTATCAAAACATGAAGCTGTGCATATATTATCATGATAACAGGACTAGCCTTGAAATTGCAGTGTGGACCCCCCCCCCCCCCCCCCCACACACACACAAATTAAAGCCCATGTGAATACCATCAGGTAATGAAGTTGATCACAAGTTGATCCTCCTACATTGTATGTAATATCTTTTCTCTTTGCCAAGCCAAAGATGAGGACAAGAAAAAAAAAAAAGATACTTGCACAAATTTGAGATTCTGTTAATTTCTTTCTCACAAATTTGTCACCGTTGTCCTTTTTTTTCACCCCTTCAGCCAAAGATGTGACGTACCTGTGTCCCTTCACTGGCCCAATGAGGGGTACACTGACCATCACCAATTACAAGCTGTACTTCAAGGGGGTAGACAGGGTAAGTCTGTGAATGGTGCAGTGACTGTGGTAATGAGTAAGTAAGGTGTGATTCTGCTTAGTATTACTGGTGAAGAAAATTGCTGACTTCTGTTTTACTCGGACAGAGGTTTTTCCTGTGTTTCTCCACATAAAAATCAACAGCACTGTGCCACATACTCCATGTGTTTCTCAAACACATTTCACAAAGTGGAACTGATGAGTCAATTACACAAGTAGTTGCATTCCCAGACAAGATTCTCAGTTTTTACCTCCGCCAAGGAAGGAGGAGGTTAAGTATTCAATCATCGGCATTGGTTTGTCTGTTTGCAAAATAACACAAAAAGTTGGGTACGGATTAAAATGAAACTTGGATGAAATGTTGATATTGACACAAGGAACACCTCATTCAATTTTGGTAGTGATCCAGGAATTTTTAATGGATTTTTGAAGGATTTTTCATATTTTGGCATATAAGGTCAACGAACTTGGAGTTCAAGCTGCGTGTACTGAAGGTTTAGATACGCGCACTAAAGCGCGCACTCTGCTCGGGCAAGGCGCCGAGCAACGACGTAAACAAAAGGCTTTTATTTGGGGGAAATTGCATGCGTGTAAGGGTGGAAAAAATATCTTTGGGTGGAAATGAGCGCCTGGCTTAGCGGAGGTCTGTGCTGTCTGAGTGCTTTTCTTGTTTAATTCAAAGTGGATGATTCTCCATGCAAATTTCCTGTATGAGGAAGGATAGCTTTTGTAACCCATGGAATGGGAAAGATTGCGCAGGTACAATGTATGACACAGTCCATTACATCCTGATGGCGGACTCATCATGTTTTTATGTGTCATTTCAATTGACACACTCCAAACTGAAACCTTTCATTTATGAGTTCATAGCCATTAGTAGCCTGGTAATATATGATTAGAGGGATTAAAGGGAGAAATTAGTATGGCTTGCCACTCTGTACGAGTGGGATATAGACTTGGGATTGTGCCTAACATCTGTGACTCGCTACAACAAAAGGATCCGAAAGTCGGGGAGGACAATTTCCTGAAAATTGCATGACATTATTCCCTTACTCTTCTACTTTAATTTCATATATATCACCACTCAAAAAAGTACTCGGTTGCGGAGATATCGATGATTTTATTAGCGCATGTCAAGTGGTTGAGGATATCAGAATTTCAAGAAAAAGGCCTTCAAAGTTATCCTTCCGACACTATCATGATCAAGGGGAGGCGAGACAGTTTTCACCGCTTGACAATAGAAGGTATGCTCCGAGCAACATCTCCACGATGTTCATTCAAGCTTAGCGCCAGCGGTCTACACACGACCAATCAGTAATCAGGATGCCACGCACTGACCAATAAGATTACTCCCTTGTTGCTAGGGGCGTAGTCTAGCTGCGGCGCTAAGTCCAAATCTTCGGACACGTTTCTGTAACGTTGAAAGTCTGAAAATCATGGCCCAGAAAAATGCTGATTTCTTGGCTTTCCTTTGATCATTTAGCTTCGAAATTTCGGCAGATAATAGACAAAACATTAGAATACAGAATTATGCCAAAAACAGAAATCAGATTGTTTTGACCAATTTTGATCATGTGACTTTGAACTCGATTTTCTCGGCTCAGCCGTCAGCGACTTTAGGATCCTTTTGTTGTAGCGGGTCACATATCTTCTAACCCAGTCCATGTCTAGATTAGACCTGGTCTAGGCTTAGGCCTGCTAGATGCTGAATCCAGACCAAGCCAGTGTGAATGCATTCAGACATCCGGGGGGAGACATTACACAATGTGGCTAAACAGGAGGATCAAATTGTCTTTGGCTATTTGATAAACTCATATTAAAGGGATGGTATAGTTTTGGTTGCGACCTAACTTTGCGTCTTTAACATTTTTGGGGGGTGAGATAATGAGAAACCTCGGAATATGAAATATGAAAGAGCATGTAATTCCAAGAGGGATTCAACGTTTATTTGGTGAAAATTGATTATGAAATGGCTGAGATGCCCAAAACAGAGCAATCCTAAAAAGGTGGGACCCACCTTTAGGATCGCTTTGTTTTACCTTGTTTTTTGATGTCTCAGCCATTGCCATTCCAAAACTGATTTTCATCAAATAAACTTTGAATCCCTCTTGGAATGGTATGCTCTGTACTATTTCGTAAGTGCTTTCTTGGTTTCTCACAAAAACTTAAAAGCCCAGTCCTCATCTCCACCAATGTTATACCATTCTTTTAACTCTTTTTGTGCCATGTTCGCGTGCCCGACTCGGTTGACGGTGTGGCAAGTTCACATATTTTGCTCAAACGCACAAACCCACCCAAACGGATCGATGAATAGCCAAATGCTGCAGTGCAATGAAAGCTTCACTCACGATTCCATGCCTTTCCCGTGTAGCTTGCATGATGTGGTGATTGAATGATCAAGGGATGTTCCCTAATGGATTTGCAAGTAAATTTCTATAAAGTTTCCATTACTGTTTTGTGTGCAAAAGCCATGCCTGGACAATATAGTTAGTTGCTGGTCATTTGAATGAAATATAATCATAGATTTGTCATAAAATTTACAACATAGCTAAGTTTGGCATTATATTTCTCTACATTCAAATTAGCTCATTGCATGTCCAGCAGCACTATCAAAATCTATAAAAAGTTACATTGCTCTGAAAAACAGAATGTTTTCCCAAAGCATGACTACCTTGCAGTCTCAGAATAATGTGGCACACAATGGGTTTACACCATGGCACAGAGTTGATGAAGTCATATCTTCTTATGAATAAATTCATTATGTCACATTCATAGTTGAGAAAATATTACATTATTTTTTCATCACATGTTTGTTTGTCTCCCCCCCCCCCCCCCCCCCCCAATCATTTTAGGAACCCCCATTCATCTTGGATGTACCTCTTGGAACGGTGTATAGGGTTGAGAAAGTGGGCGGGGCTACAAGTAGGGGAGAAAACTCCTATGGCTTGGAGATATTCTGCAAGGTAAGTTTACAGGGATCACACAATTGTCGTGGTAGGATTATCATCAAACTACTGATATTTTTTTAATGAATGCTCTTTCTGGTAATTTGAACCATTACAAGTCTAGTCTAGTCTTGGAAACGACAGTATTCAGGGTTCTTGTGAATAGTGTGTAACAAACTTTTTGTTTTGTTCTGGCTATTTGTTTGCTTTTTATGTAGACAAATTTAAATCCTAATCTTACCATCTCTGAAACTGTACCTTTTTCTTCTTTCTTTCTTCTTCTCCCTTTTCTATTTTTTTTTTTTGCGGAGCGCTTAGAGACAATTCATGTGATAATGCGTTATATAAATGTTGTGAATTATTATTATTACTTGTTACTGGCTGTCATCAATCATAGAGAACGCAAAGACAACAAAAAATAATAATCTGAATAAAACAAACAAACCCTTAATGATCCACACATTTCTTGCTCTGCAAATTTAAAGTAGATATAAAAACTATTTGCCAGTCCACATCTCTTTAATTTGTCTCTGCCATCCTTGTCTAAACTATCAGGAAAGATTGTATTTAAAGCAATAATAGGGACTCTTGAAAGGCAGTGTCTATTCCTTTGTTTATCGAAATTCTTCGTCGAAACAGCTGGAACTGCTGAAGCCCTGACACAGTGGTGTTTATTGATTTATTACTTGTAGAATACATGTACCTTCTATTAAGGAAGTTAGTAAGGAACTGGCAGTTTGATTATCATTATTCTGTTTAGAAAAGGTCACAAATTTAGAACTTACAGAGTATATGCTGGGTCATCTAATTCTCAGATTGCCTAAAATCCATCATCTCATTCGGACAGCACATCAACTTTGATTAGATTTGCTTGCGTACATACCTTCAGGGGGAAGTGTAATTGTTAGCTGATTTGTTTATTTTGAATCATTTGCTTGTCTTGTCTTTTGTTGTTGTTTTTGTGGGAAAAGGGATTTTTAAGGAGATATGAGGAATTAACATTCTTTAGGCGTGTATTACCAAACATGCGAGACACTTGACTGGCAGGATTGAGTGCGCTTTGAGATTGCTACTGCCTACATTTTTTTTTAAAATGACATAGAAACAGCTGAAATATCATCTCTTTGTTGCCCAAATTGCCCCTTCCTCTCATTGCCAGCATATTGAGCAATGATGTGTCATTAACCATTTTTCAGTGTTACATGAAACCTCAAAGCAAAACAGAAAAAAACAGTGGCAGTCCTTCCGTCTACAACTGTAATTGTTTGGTTTGTGTAAACACTGTAATGCTCAGTTGGCTTATTTCCCAGTGGTTAGAATGCGGTCAACTTTCTTGTGAACTACTTGTCAGATTTATGATGTCACTGTGTGAACCCACTCCCACTCCCCCTTGTCCTTTGTGCCTCCCTCTTCTTTCAGAGAAGTGAATTGTCAAATTTTAGGAACTGTTCCAAGCCATGAGTAGTACCTGTTGATAAAAGGATGTGTAACCTATTGAAAATGAACTATTATATAGTTTTGTTCAGTGTTCATACACATGCGAACATAGTGTGATATGATTGTGTTAATTTGTACATGACTTATTCCCCTCAGCACACAAAACTTCAATATAGGAAATATACTCCCAGCAGTCAAGTGGTTAATGTGTATTTGCAATGATTTTTCTTTCGATTTCTTTCCTTCCTTTTCCTTTAATGCTGTATTACATAGGATATGAGAAACTTGAGATTTGCCCACAAACAGGAAAACCACTCCAGAAGACTGGTTTATGAGAAAGTGCAACAATATGCCTTTCCTGCATCCAATAAATTGGTAAGTAGCGAGATATAGATCAATATCAAAGGATATTCCTGAATTCTTACTGGTCCTACCCAATAAAGGAGGCATTGTATGCAGGACTTCCACTTGTTCTTCCATGCATCCCGAATCTTGTGAACATTAAGCCTTTATGTGCCCAAGGACAGAGCCAAAATTTCCAAGCTTTTACCTATCCAAACTTTATTAAGAAGCCCATGTTGGTCGATTGAATTAACTTGATGCTACATTTGCTATAGTATTATAGTGCTGTATGATATTCAAATTCATGAAATTCTTCCTTCGAGGTGTTTTTATTGCAACTGATTGACAAATTGCCCTACATCGACGTAGATTAGCATTGAATTGATCAGTGTTTTAGTAGTAGCCATGATAAAATATCGGGGCGTACATACTCGAGTGGGATTCGAAACTACGACCTCCGAATCTCCAGACAGGTGTTATCTCCACTAAACCACTGAGCTTTCCCCCAACAATTCAACATTCAACAATGGTCAATTCAGTGCTTATTTACATCCACGTAGAGCAATTTGTCAATCAGTTGCAATAAAAATGCCTCGACGGAGGAATTTCATGAATTTGAATAATTACGCGCAGTGCCCGCTGCATGCTATAAAGATTAGAACCAACACTTGCTGTCGGACCAAAGCTCGGTGGTTTAGTGGAGATGACACCTGTCTGGAGATCATAATGCAGTTGTTTGCATATTATCCTTCAAAAGATAGTAAGAAATTTAAATGTATCAAAGACAGGTGAGCAAAATGTACAGCTCTGTAGGTTGTACACCAACCATATACTGTATGTTTTGTTTGTTTTCTTCCTATACACTACAAACTACTGAATAAATCTTTGCTATCCACATTGCCTTATTCCTATGTGCAGCCCTTCTTTGCCTTTGAGTACAAGGAGTACTACCACGAAGATGGCTGGGCCGTGTATGACCCTGTGGCAGAATACAAGAGACAGGTATGGATGCTGGTTCCAGAAATCCTCTGAAGGGATCCAACACCCCAACAATAACATCATTTTGCTCTAAATTTGTTTGGACAATGTTAGACGTTTCTTAATACAACTTTGCCACCTGTGAGAAGATTTAATAGTACAAGAAAAAGAGATATTAATCACCCATCTAACGGAACTAAATGGGCCAAGATAGTTGCAGAAGTGTCCTTTTCTTGTTTGTTGCATGGGAAAGCACACAAGAAAGAGGTGCTTAAGTTCTCTAATTGCAGAATCCTCTCACGGATCATAAAGTTAGATTTTGAGTTGTCTGACAGTACCTAAATGCTTCAGCAGATGTCATTCTTTCGATGTTGGTTTCCTTTTATTGTGTTCACAAGATTTAGAAAAAAAGATTGAAGAAAATGTCACATTTGCAATCACAAATCAAATTGTGATATTGATGCTTAACTAGAATGTCATCATTTTCATCATTATTGGTTATTATCATTGTCAAAATGGTTAGCAGCAAAGTTATTACTATTAACTACTACTACTACTATTACCACTACTACTACGACTATTACTACTACTACTACTGCTACTACTACTTCTACTACTACTACTACTTCATTTATTATCAGGGTTAGTACAGTGTAGTAGTTGTTGTAATTGTAGTATTGTTATTGATCTATAGAGTATTATCACACGCAAAAGGAAAGAATATGTATGAATTGATAAGCAATGATATAATGCAAAATGCTACCAATTTCTGATCTGCACCCCATTAGTATTATTTCTTTGTCAAGGGGGGGGGGGGGGGGGAGGGGGGCACTCAAGATGGTCACCCGGCGATATAATTATACCTTTCACCCTCATTGAGGGCAATGCCCTCTTCTCACTTGGACCTTTCCACCTGTTATGAAGCTGAGATGTTGCCCAGTTGTGTGATGTAGATTAAATTGAGAAAGTGAGATGGCCATGATCTCGATTCTCAAGTGGTTATCATCACTCACTGTTTACACATCGTTTGTTGCACGAAAGCAATTGACAGCAATTGTCTCTTTCATATAAAGCAGACACATGGCTCCACAGAGTCTGAGCAGTCTATGGTTACATGATGTAATTAACCCGTTGAGGACGGTTTGATATTGCCCCAACATGTATTTCCCATAGATGCTTGCCCGAGTATACTCGGGACTTGTCCTCAACGGGTTAAGGAGGTATAAGAGAGACTCCTCCCTGATGTAATTGTGAAACTGAAAGGACCATGAGAAGATTGCTTGGTGTATATACCAGCAATGAAGAGAATCCTGCTTTAGGCAGGTCTGGGAACTTTTATATGTGATTGAAAGTAGCCAAAGAACAATATCTTCGATTTGTTAATTGGGCTAGATACACTTTGAAGGGACATACAGCTTCGTCTACAACAGGTGGTTTGATCCAACAGACCTGAAGTGATGATGATTGTTTCTGTAGATGTGACATATGTCATGGTGTGCGTAGAAGTTCTTTCTCAAATTTATGGCTGAGCTGGTGTAGTGTAAAAATGAAAATGTGCAAATATTTTGGGGAGGTATTAGAATATTTGCAGAAATACCTTCTTCTTTGAAGTTATGATAAAGTGAAGTGCACTGAAATCAGCCCAGGGTGAGAGATAACTTGGCCAAAGGTTTCCATGTGTACAATGATACAATTAAATTGACGTGTTCCATTAATGTCCTTCTGATGTCATTAATGTCATGCTCCTGCAATTTTTTCTAAGCCTTCTCAGCTGTCTTTGGGATTATCCATTGCTCAATGCCAGTAATCAGGTGGCCAGCTGTTGAGGGGTAACTCCCTCTCAGGTACCTCTCCTTTGGAGCACAAGTGCCAAGAATGAAATGAATCATCATGTAATATACTGCAAGGAAATGGAGCATATACTGACCGGGTATTGAACCCTCATGCATATGATTATGAGTTAAGTGTAGCACCACAGGACTCCTTTACCTTTGACTTTTAGCTAATAGTCGTGGGGAAGAGAATCCCCAAGTCCCAAGACGTGAGCATGACTGAAGAGCCTGGACAGTGATAAAATTTGATCCTTGTTCTTAACCTGTTCAGGAGGAGTCCTTAGTATACTCTGGCAGGTGTCTATGGGAAATGTGTGTCGTAGCAAAATCAAACCATCCTTAACGGGTTAAAGTTGAAATCAGCACAAAAAAGCGAACCCTTTGAAACAGAAAAGTGAAAGCTTTTTTTATTCTAATGTTTGACAATAAATCTACTTCCTCTCCCCTCCCCCCCCCCCCCCCCCCCCCTTGCAGGGTCTGCCCACCGAGAGCTGGAGAATTTCCAGAATTAATGAGAATTTCTCATTCTGTGACACCTATCCTGCTGTGGTAAGTATTTTAAGTGAATGCTTGCAGACTTGATATTTGCAAAGAGGTATTATTTCAGACAAGTGTCTGGGCAGGAAGTGGAGTTGTGCTTTTGTATGGAAAAACTGCAAGCCTCCACCATGAACTGTCGCCTAATGCATAATGTCTTTTGCATTGTCCATCTGTCCGTCCGTCCGTAATCAATTTTGTGATCGTAACTTGAGAACCGTTTGAGGCATCCAAATGAAACTTGGCATATGTATCTCTGACTGACTAGTGTGCTATTGAGTGGATGAATCTTGGTATATATACGTGCATTACTGTACAGTGATTATGTCAGGGAAAATTTTGGGCCATGGGGTCAAAGGTCAAGTGCGAATGATAAACTTTCATGTGTTTTCCGTATTTCGTAAATGACTCAATTATTAAATGGAAAATGGTGTATAATTACCAGATAATGATTATTTGCTAGTCTTCTGAAACTGTTATCTCACATCAGCAAGATGTACTGTAGACCTATGGGGAGAATGGTGCAATGTTGCAGAGGCACAGGGCCTGCCAGTCATGATAGCAACATTTCTCATTTATTTTTTTGCTGCCTGAGCATGAATAATACACCCTTCTCATATGAGAAGATGTACACGTGTCTATCTTGTCTGTGATAATATGCATCTCCTTTGACAGAACTTTGCCAATCGAGAAAGACTTCACAGTGAACATGGGTTTGATCTCGTAGACTAGTACCCAAAATTCTGCACGTTGTGTCTAATGACTTTTGTAATTGCAGACCGAGATGAAGCAAAACTGAAAGATGATCGAATGCATGTGACACAATCTGAGAGTTTGATTTACAGAGAGGAAAGGGACGAAATTTGATTGAAAGAATTAATGTGAAACTTGTATTTAAAGGACAAGTCCACCTTCATATACATAAGGATTGAGAGAATGCACCAATATTAGTAGAACACATCAGTGAAAGTTCGAGGAGAACTGGACAATCTGTTCAAAAGTTACGAATATTTTAAGTATCTGCGCAGTCACTGCTGGAAGAAAAGACTACTACAGTGTATGATGTCACATGCGTACAACTATACCTAGGAAAATAAAAAGAGAATTTCACAAAACTTTACTTTTTGAATAAAGTGCACATTTCTTTGACTTGCTACTGACGTATGTTAAGGGTAATATTATTCCCCCTGCCTTCTGAAAGAGAGAAGTCATGTGTTCTTTTGTTATGCGAGAAAAATGGAAATATGTTGATTTTTTTTATTCTTTCTTTATATCGTTGTACTCATGTGATATCACAAGCTATAGTAGTTTTTTCATCCAGCCGTTACTGAGCAGAAACTTCAAAAATTCATAACTTTTTAACGGATTGTCCGATTTTGCTCAAACTCTCACTGATGTGTTCTGCTAATATTGCTGCATTCACTCAACCCACATGTCTATGAAGGTGAACTTGTCCTTTAATGCTCACCATCACATGGTACTGTTATTGTTGGAGTTGCTACAAATGTAAGAAATAAATGACAATGAAAGTATTAATATGATTGAATTTAATCCCATGGATTATGATGTGTTTGTATATTTTCTTTTTTGACAACAAAACTGCTTCGAATCCATGTGATGTCTTTTACTGCTCCCAACCTCTGGCATTAGAAAGAGTGGTCTCTATAATAACGATTTATAATGAAAAGCAGATAACCTTCAGCAGTAAGTTGATACGAAAGGGCTATTTTGACACTTATTGTTGAAGATAAGCAAGGGATCCATACCTTATTTGTATTGACCATTTGATTTGAGCCAGAGTACAGCTGATTTTATGAATGCAAGGGCAGTAAATGCCTCAGCGCAAAGCTTACAAATGCTGCAGAATTCATGCAAGATTAAATGCTTGATGCCAGTTTGATTGTACCTATCTTGGTGGGTGGGGTCTTGGCTGTTTATGAGTCCCTTAACTGTTGATGTCTTGCTTGTAATTTTTAGTGAGTTTTACCTCATTACAAACTGTTATCCATTCTACTGTTAGTAAATCTTTTTCAAATGTTCTTTATTACATATTATGTATTGTCTGTCTGTTTGTCTCTCTCCCTTCTTCCTTTCATCTGTCTTCTTGTTGTCTGTCTGTCTGTATGTTCGTGCATTTTATGACTTTAATGTGTTCATTTATGTCTGTCTTTCTGTCTGTCTGTGCAGTGTTCTTTTCTAATTAATGGGGTTTTTTTTAAATCTCTCTCACACATCCAGCTTGCCATACCTGCTGCTTCTGATGATGAGTTACTGCGGCAAGTTGCTGCCTTCAGAAGTCGGAACCGATTACCGGTTAGTTTTTCATAGCGAAATGCATTGCATGCATTTGTTTTAACCTGTTTAATACTGAATTTTGAAATACCCATAGACTTAATATGCAGGCCACCAGGTTTCTGTACAGAATGAAGCCTTTTTGGGAGATGAGAATGATTATAATCATTATAAGAATCATAATGATTATAATGATAATGATGAAGGAGTTCAGACTCACATGACATGATGGCTGTCGTGAGTTACACTTAGTATGCCATATTGGAAGATTATTGCCTTATCCCCTATGTACTCATAAAATCCTTTTCATGTTTGCAACACTCTGACCCTTTCACTGTACTGCTGCATACATGTATTACCTTAAATCACTACAGAAATCTTTCTTTGTGGTCATCCCACATTATGTGCTCATGACTGAGTAGAGACTATATATGATTATTACACTTTTCTCTTCCTCCCCACCTCTTCAAAGAAGGCACTGTATATTAAAAGGGATCATATAGATTTGGTTGAAACCTACCTTCAGGTTTCTAATATTTTCTTGGTGAGATAATTAAAAACCTCTTATGAAATGCAAAAGGGCATGTAATTTCAAGAGGAATTCAACATTTTTTTTTAATGAAAATTTGTTTTGAAAGGGCTAGGAAATCATAATAAAAGATGGGACCTACCTTTTCTTTCAATTGCTTTGTTTTACTTTGTATTTGGATGTCTCAGCAATTCCAAAACTGATTTTCATCAAATAAACTTTGAATGCCTCTTAGAATGGTAAGCTTTATACTATTTCATAAATGGTTTCTTGGTGTCTTGCAAAAAATTAAAAGCCCAATCCTCATCTCCACCAATACTATACAATCCCTGTAAGCTGTTAGCTGTGTTACCTTTGGCGCTGTGACTAACATTTAGTCTTCTCTTCCCAGACCCTGTCATGGCTTCACCCCCAGAGCCAGGCCACCATCACACGGTGCAGCCAGCCCCTGGTGGGCGTGGGTGGTAAGAGGAGTAAGGAGGATGAGAAGTACATCCAGATGATACTTGATGCCAATGCCCAGTCCCACAAACTGGTCATCATGGATGCCAGGCCGACAGTCAACGCTGTAGCCAACAAGGTTAGGCATTACCAGGGTGTCATCACCCTCCCCATCAATATGATCCCAGAAGGAATTTGAACCAAATACGCCAAATATTTTGTGAGGTTTTTACTTTCATGAATGTTGCGAGTCAGGTGCTATTCGCGGATTTAAAAACACTTGAAAATGTTAACTCTGTTCCCAACATGAATGTGACATGCACGCATACATTTCTCTGTTCAGCACTGTACTCCACAATTGTGAATTCAACCTCTCACGAAATTGGTGGGAAGTCCCGATTCGTGAAAAATTAGACACGCTAAATATTTGGCGTGACTGTAATTTTGTTTACCTAGCATCCTGATAAATTGTGTGTAGACGTGTATGCCAGTCTTTGCCTGGAATGTCCACTTGGTTTCATCAATCGATGCTGAATTGCTTTGGTATATAGCTACGGGGAGAAGAACAAGACGGAGAAGACGAAATACAAGAAGAAGAAAATGTTAAAGAAGAACAATAGGAAGAAGATGAAGAAGAAGTGTGGATGGATAAAGAAAAAGTAGTTGCAAAAGTTCTCTTTATCATGCAGTTGTAACCCAATTATGCAATTAAGTTTCTTACACCTTATTTTGTATTTACCATCTGAGGTAGTGAGATTTAATTATGTATATTCACCATATGCACCAGTGTGTGATAATTTTTGATGATTTTAAGGCTTCTTGAATATAATTCAAAATAATTGATGAGCATTTGACAGTGAAGGTAAAGTCATTCCCTCTGTCTCAGAGGCGATATTCCTTTATGTGTCCGTGAAATGGACTGCACTCCTCAAAACCTAATTCATGTCTCATTGGGTGATTCAAAGTGGCAGTAGTAACAAGGACTTCAAGATTATTTCAACACTTTTCCGCATTCTTGAAATCAGTAAATACTCATCGTGATCTTTTCTGGCTTCTCATTGACATGGTTTAAGATTCTCGTCTATTCCTTCATATTTTGACTTTTTCCCTGTACATTGTGATTGTGCACATGTTTCTTTCTCCTATGGTCTGTATGCTGGTCCTGGTTTAAGTTTATCTCTGTGAGTGGCAAGATTTTACTGCAATCAAGTGCATGTTGTGATTTTTTTCCCCCCTGTGCAGGCCAAGGGCGGTGGTTATGAGAATGAGGACACGTACCAGAATGCCGAGATCTGTTTCTTGGACATTCACAACATACATGTCATGAGGGAAAGGTGAGGGGATAGACAGTCCTTGGACAGTTGTTTGTGTGTGTGTGTGTGTGTGTGTGTGTGTGTGTGTGTGTGTGTGTTTGTTTGTTTGTTTGTTTGTTTGTTTTTAAGAAAATATTGTGGCATTTCAGAGCTGTAGATTAATTTTAGAGTGTGAAGCTGTCATGGCCATTCAGTGATAAACCAGGACACACTGATTACATGTAAAAGAGGGAGATTAGATTGGAGATGTGGGTTTGCCATTGTTTCCTATTATCAATTATCAAATCACAAGCAGGTGGAGGGGGTTTCCAGTCACACAATGAGGTGTCAGTTCTATTTAGAGCTTTGACAAGTTTGAAAGAGGATAGATTGGTTGAAGGTGAAGAACAAAATGGGGGTGTTCTTTTGCTGAAATTAGTCTTGAACAGAATTCATATGAATGAAAGAGAGAGAGAGAGAGAGAGAGAGACAGACAGACAGACAGAGGGAGAGATTACTCCAAGCACAAAGTTCTGAAAGAACTATAAAGAGGAGATACAGTTGCCAGCAAAATTATTCAACCCCTCTCTTGCATTTTGGACACTCTGGCATAATGAATTACATTATAACTGCAGATTATTACTAAATCATACAAGTGGTGATCAGATAGTTTGTTACAAGTAAATAACAGATCATTAGCCTTTGATTTGCATATAGTTACAAACTTTGATCATTCATGCATAAAAAGATATGGTCCAGTGAGCACATTTATGGTCATTTTCAGTCCTTTCAGTGATCACTGAAGTGTAACGTGAAATGCTTCGTTGAACATGGTTTGTTCACGCATTGTTTTGATAGGTAACACAATATGACTGAATTTGATGTAGGATTCTAAATATTTCAATTGGTATCTTTCATTGTACAAAAATATTTAAATGAACTAATTTCTAGTGAAAGTTGCCACCATAGAGTTTGTACAGAGGTTTAGACAGATATTGATAATTCAAAGTTTAAGTCATGTCAAAATGAATATAACCCATTGAAATGCTAAGAGTTGTGTATAGAATGGCAAGATATGGTTTAAAATTCCGTAAAAACAAAACAAATTAATCATGATCATCAGACCATAACGAGTCATGCTTCAGTGATCACAGAAAGGTCTGAAATGACTATAATGTGCTCACTGGACCGTATCTCTTCATGCATAAATGATCAAAGTTTCTAAGTATATGCAAATCAAAGACTATTGATCGGGTAAGCACTTGTAATAAACTATCTGTTCACCTCTTGTGTATGATTTAGTAATGGTAATGTTATTCAATTTGCCAGAGTGTCCATATTTCAAGGGGGTTGAATAATTCTGCTGCCAACTGTAGGTCTATGACACCCATCCTTCCTTTCATCTGTCTTCTTTCACTCCCAACATTCTGTGTGATTCCAGTGGAACTTTGCTATAAAACGTCAGATAGAAATGAAAACCAGTTCTAACTTTTTATATTGCTTTGTTTTTGTTCCGTGATATAATAACAAACCTGATCTCAAAAGGTAATTGTTGTGGTTTTTAGGTCCTTGTTATAATGAGGTTCTACTGTTTACATAGTGTAGCTGGACAAACTCATCACGTACCATACCCCTCATGGAAAGTTTCACAAACTTTTACGTGTGAACATTTTACGAGCAGGCCATGTGCAAACTCTCCACACACAGAGGTCAGTTGGAAACCGCATCTGTATTCCGCTGCAAGTGAATGTATTTCACAGTCATTTTTTATGATCATGTTGCATCGTGGTTAATCATGGTATTGTTTTTGTGTTTTCCCTTCGCAGTTTGCGGAAGCTGAAAGACATCTGTTTTCCTAGCATCGATGAGCATCATTGGCTTGCCAACCTTGAGGCCACTCACTGGCTGGAGCATGTCAAGGTAGAGATAGAGGAAGACACTGTCTATTATCTGCCAAAATAAAACAATGAAATGAAATAAATAAAATGATGAACAAAAAAAAATAAGTGAAAATAACATTGTGTGTCAAAAATCTTTTCCATTATTATTATAACATTGCTATTTTTCAGCAAAGCCAAAATTTCATTCAACCTAGTACCATTAGGTATTCTTAATTTTGTGAATAACAGTTATTGATTTTTTTTTTCTTCTTCATGTCATCATCACATGCACAAATGTGTGATTAGGAGATGGAAATGTTTCTGTTAAATGCTATTGATGACAAAACATAGATATTGTCCATGAAAGTTATACACTTTTCCTGGCAACAGAACAGATTTCTGTGGTGCATTTGCAGATGCACTCTTTTGCCATAGAGAGGCTGATGTGACAGGAAGTATCTAGATTTAGATAAATCTGACTCTAATCCTGTTGATGAGTAGTTTGAAAAACAAAGAAATATTCAAAATAATCTTTGAAGTATAAAATAGACATTATGACAAATTCCATCATCAAACATCGTATACTGTAGCCTCTCATGCAAGATTAGATTTTTGATTGAGAATTGTCCTTCAGAATGTGAGTAAAACTCGGAAAGAGTATAACGTACTTGGCAACTCTTTATGGTTTTGTGGTGTAAGGTTAAAGTTTATGAGCAAAAATTTGTGAGGATGGGGAGAGCATGAGAGAGATGGTTACAAGGGTTACTTTGTGGCTGAGCGATATCCATCGGAATGCATCATTATCTTGAGTATCATAGGAGTGAAGCATTCATTTTTATGCTGCATAACAGTGATTATGTGTTCTATATTCTCTCACTAAATGCTATGTTCATCAATGCAATTTTTCCCCTTCATGGTTGGTTAGATGGTACTGGCTGGTGCGGTGCGAATCGCTGAGCGGGTTGAGAGCCAGAAGACGTCTGTGGTGGTCCACTGCAGCGATGGATGGGACCGCACCTCCCAGCTGACCGCCCTGGCCATGCTCCTCCTTGACCCATACTACCGCACCATCCAGGGATTCGAAGTCCTCATCGAGAAGGAGTGGCTGTCGTTTGGACACAAAATGGCGCAGGTGTGACAACTTTACCTTTATGCAGAAGAACTTTTGTGCCTCATTTTGAAAAGATCTTTAGTTTGATTTCCTCTTCATTTTTTTATTTTCCGTGCTGAGATGATTAGCATCAATGTTTTGAAAAACTTCCCTCAGATGTGTGAACATTTTTGGGGAGCCTAAATGCCCACTAGACTTGTTGGGGAGAAAAAAGGGCTCAAAGAATTTGCAGTGTACATAACATTGGTTAGAATACATAATGTGAATTACAGTATTATAAATATATGAAATGCAAACCATACACCAACAGTTCATTAAGAGAAAGAGATAAGGGCAGGTGCTGGTAAAATGAGTGTGGCTCATGTACTGTTAGAACATCTCAGTAGTTTGATACCCTAGTAAGATTTGTCACAGCACAAAAGAAAAGTCATCAACGAGACTGAAATTGAGCTGACCATGACTGATGGTCTTCACACTGACATACATTGACCATCAGTGCATCTCAGTGACCTTTGTTTGTTTTTTAGAAAACTCATATATGAATGATGGAATCTTTTCTATTTTAGGAATAAATATCTTAACTCAAGGAGTTCAATGATAAAGTTATTGAAATGAATTTATTGGTGCATAGGTGTTCGTAGTGTAATGTGTAAATTGCTGGACCCATGATGTTGGGGAAGGGCACAGACTGCCGACTGGGAGGAATCAGGCTGTTCCAGAGTTGAGAATTTACTATCATTTGACACTTGTAGGTAATGGCTAGGAAGATTTTTATCATTGCATCTGAGTGTGGATATGTCTATATATTTTAAAGCTGGACAGATAAGATATTCAGCTCACAAGACTTAGTTAAAATTCAATGCATTTGAATAATTATGCAGTACCCACTGCATGCTATAAGGATTAGAACCACCGCTTGCTGTCGGGCGGAAGGTCGGTGGTCTGGTGGAGACGACGCCTGTCTGGAGATCAGGAGGTCGTAGGTTCGAGTCCTGCTCGAGTATGTTCGCCCATGATTTCTTTTATCATGGCTACTACTAAAACACTGACCAATCCAGTGCCTATTTACGTCGATGTAGGGCAATTTGTCTATCAGTTGCAAAGAAAACATCTCGACGGAAAAATTTCATCAATTTGAATTAGACTTAGTTATGTGAGCAAACCCTTCTCCATCTGCTCCTTTCTCCAATTCCACAGCGTCATGGCCATGGAGACAAGAACTACGCCGACGCTGACCGATCTCCAATCTTTCAGCAGTTCATTGACAGTGTCTGGCAGGTCACAAGACAGGTGAGATATACTGGAGGTAGCAAAGTTCTCCCTTTGCATTCAAACAGAGTCATGAATGACAATGAGTACTGTATCATAGAAGTGAAAAAAACAAAACCTGTCTTTGTGCCATTAACATAGCTGTCAAAGATACATTTATTTGGTAGTGAAGGTCTTTTGTGCTTGAAAAATATGATAGAGTGTAGAAAATCTGTTGGTAATTGATGTGCATATGTGTAGTGCAAATGATCTTTGTAGTTTGTGTTCAAGCAGTAGAATATGATGGGTAGGTTGGATGTAGATTGATGATATCTCATATATATTTAGTTCTTGTTTTACAGAAAGCTGTATGCCACAAAGTTATCACTAATATGTGCAAATGTAGCTGTAATCAAGTTCATTACTATGTAAGATAGACCTTCCAGCTATGATTATTTATTTCAGGCTTGTAGGTGCAGGCAAGGTGCCAAATCACCTAAAGCAGTTCCCAAATCATAAAGAATCCCTCAAATTCTTGACTTCATCTCTTGACAAGCAACTAGAAATAACTTTTGTACACAATGACTTCTGACATGGTGAGCTGCAAAGATTTTCTCGTGCTCAGTCTGTGCACAAAGCAATATGCTGCTTCTTATCCCTTACACATATTTGTGTATGTTATTCTTTTTTTTTTCTCCACTGTTCAGTTCCCGAATGCATTTGAGTTCAACGAGAACTTCCTGATCACCATACTGGACCACCTGTACAGCTGTCTCTTTGGTACATTCCTCTTCAACTGTGAGAGGGAACGTGTGAAGGAGGTGAGAGGCTGTAGTAGTATGCAAATTGTATGCAAATTAAATTCTTGCGTGGCTCCAAAATATCCTACCTCGAGAAACACTCAACACAGACAGAGTGAGACCCTGTTTACAGTGCGAGGCTCGGCCGCGGCTCGGCCCAGCCCCGCTTAAGTGTAAACGCGCAAAAGGCCAAATGCGGGGCCAAAATTGGCCTTGCATTTGGCCTCGTTCTGGAGATGGTCTCGGCCGCGGCTCGGCCACGGCCGAGCCCGGCCTTTTCTCAGTGTAAACGCAAACTGGGCCAAATGCGCGGCCAATTTTAGTCTGGCTTCCAAACCCTCTGCCCGTACTATTTTGCCATTCAGGATATTAACCCCCTCAACGTCAAAAGCTAGTATAGATTAAGGTGGTTTTGTCCTGCAAAGGGATTTTTCCTTCGGCAAAGGCCTTTGCCCGAACGGCGACTTCGTCGCCACGGAATCCAGTTGGCAAAGGGTCTGAAAACCAGACTATACGAAATTGCGTTTGTTTACAAGCAGAGCGCCACTACGACAAAAGATTGAAAGGTTTGAATTAAAAGCGCGGCCGAGCCCGGCAGTGTAAACGGACAAAATTGCGGGGCTCGGCTCCGCAATTGAGGCTGGGCTCGGCGTCGGCTCGGCCGCGGTTTGGCCCAGCCCCACACTGTAAACGGGGTCAAAGACATGGTTTAGGATGGCCTCCCAAACTCATTGGCTGTAGCAGAGTTGCCAAGTTTCCCTAATTCCGCAGAAGGTTTTCTGAAAACTTCAAGATCTCTTCATGTCTGTATGAGAGAACATCCAAATCTCCCTGATACAGGAATTATTTTGCCCATTGAGATGCATGTAACTCTGTGTATTCCCCTGATGCCTTTTATGGAATCTTCCTGATTTTGATGGGGGAATGTTGGCAGCCCTGCTGTAGGGTGGAAGGTAGGGGTAGGTTCCGTAAGTAAATGATACGATGGTAAATACATAATGGTAACTGTGGTGACGCTATTGAATAGTCACCTGCACTATTAGATATCTCAAATTGTGCTTTATGTATTTGTCACTCCATAGGAGATTCTTTGCACCAAACACAACACATTCTTTCATGTCTGTACCAGACACTCATGAATATTCATAGGTTATGACTTTTGCATACCAAGGTATTCATCATGATACAAACTCTTTCCCATCTGCTCTGCAGGGGGTGAAGACAAAGACTGTCTCGCTGTGGTCCTACATCAACAGTAACACGGAGGAGTTTATTAACCCCATGTATGCCAGCTACATGCACCAACACGTCCTCTTCCCAGTGGCCAGCATGCGTCGCATCGAGCTCTGGACGTCTTACTACATCCGCTGGAATCCAAGGATGAGACCACAGGTACGACTCTTCTCGCTTCACTTTTTCTTTTTACCTCCGCCAAGAGAGGAGGGTATATGTTTTCATTACCGTTGGTTTGTTGGTTTGTCCATGTGCAAAATAACTAAAAAAGTAGTCAACGGATTTGGATGAAACTTACAGGAAAGGTTGAAATGACGCAAGCAACAGATGATTTAATTTTGGTAGTGATCTTGGAATTTTTAGGGAATTTATGAAGGATTTTTGTTATTTTGGCAGGTAGGGTCAATGTATTTGGGAGTTCAGGCTGCGCGTATTTGAGATTTTCGCGCGCGCACTAAAGTACGTGCTCTAGTCTCTACTAAGGCGAGACGCGCCGCACAGCTGGAAGTTTATGACGTAACAAAAGGCTTCTATCTTGGGAAATTGGGCAATTTTCAGCACGCGTACATATGGGTGGAAATCACTGATCTCTATGGAAGAACAATTTCAGTGGTAAAATGAGTTGCTTTGTGGAGGTCTGCATTCTCAGAGTGCTTCTCTAGTTTATGTGTGTGTAACAAATGAAGTTTGGGCTGATGCTCACAAGTTTCTTAGCCCTCTTACCTTTTATGAGGTATGACACTGTGTCACAATGAGCAGAGCTGTATTTAGGCAGTCACAGATTTCTGTGTCTAATTTACTGTCGGGTCTGTATTTTGTGTTTAGGTGTACTAATGGAACAAGTTCCCCACAGAAGATATTGCAATACTGTAAGGGGAATAATAGAAATGGGAGAGAATGAATACGAGCTGAATAACATTGTCTGAATATATATGTGTGTGCTTAGTTTCATGCAAGTTGAGTAAAGCACAAAATTCTTAGAATAAATCATTTGCAAAATAGTCTTCATTTACAATAAGTTAAAGATCTGTATGATCTGCAAATTTGTATTTTTTGGTGTTTATGCCATTGAGGATGAGCCGATTTTGCTATAACACATATTTCCCACACCTGCCTGGTATGAATGTGTATACCCGGGATTACCGTAGAATGAGGAATGTTCGTGTGCATTTTAATTTCGCGAATTTCATGAATTTCGGGAGAGCCAGGATTCGCAAGATTAAAATGTATGCAAAAGTTCTTGTCTACACTATATGCATTGAATGTTGGAGGCAACTCGCGAAAATTTCATGCCGCGAAAATATTGTGTTTTACGGTAGTCGTTGACAGGTTGATAATTGTAGACAGAAACACGGTCAGGTAAGTATACAAGACATTGTTAATCTGGCTCTGCATCATCTCATTACTACCTCTGGTTGACTTTGCCTTCCCCTTCAGGAGCCGGTCCATCAGAGGAACAAGGAGCTGCTGGAGCTGAGGGCCCAGCTCCAGAGACAGGTGGAGGAACTCCAGAAGGAGATAGAGGCCCGGGACCTGGGCCTGCAGGGGGGCACATCGTCGCCCCCACGGGTGGCCAGCCCCATCAATGCCTGATGAGACACTCTTACACCCCATCCTCTGGGCCCTGTTTTATGAAGAGTTAAAATTTATTATGTAGTTGATTTCAACTGAAAGTCTATGGCAGCCTGTGTGGTAATGAAAATTTAAATCGATTTTATCTTTTGATGAAACGGGGCCCTGGGCTGGTAAAGGGTGTTGCGATGATTGAGGGGAGGGGTGCACATGGACACATTTAGACTTGCACTCATGGTTGCTAATTGCACTCTCTTGGACTGAACCACTCCCCCATAGTCCACCAAGGTTTGTCACAAGGTGCCATTGGACATGAGAGCTTTGTATAGCAGATTGCAATGTTTAGCACAAGTCACCTGCAGGATTTTGGGGCCTGAAATGGAAGTACTCCCAACGTGTCCTTGCTTGTATCATTTCATGGAATATTCTTGAGTCGCCCTGAGTTAAAAAGAGTTGAGAAATTTTATATTCTGGCCAACAAGCATAGAACAGTGATGAAATCTTTATACCACCAAGCTATCTAGAAGCATATCTTGCCTATAGCCCCCAGCCCCTTCCTCCCCAGGAACTCTCCCCCTCCCCCACCCCCATCCTTGCAGACGCACACACATTCACTCACACCTGGTAGCTCTCTAGATATGTAAAACAATCGCTCACTGCATGCCGATTCGTAAGCATCTTTTTATGACTGATATGGCAAGCACCATAATGGTTTTAATGTAGCAAAGATCATCACTGGCAAAGGAAAAGGTACTTCAAAATTTATTTCAAAAAAAGGAAAGAAGAAGAGAGTGCTGTATATTGATTGGTATCTGTGCATTGGCTTCTCTTGACTAGATTGCCACGTTGCACAATGTGCACAAATTTGAATGTGATATAGAGAGTGTGCAAATATTTGGAATGCATCTTGTATGAAGAATAGGGGAATTATTCAGATGTACCGGTAACAGCATTATGGTTCTGTCTGTGTCTGAATGGCCTAGGTGTTCTACTGTGTAAAGTAATTGCAAGTCCATCTCTCACACTTACTTGAACATAGAGGGCAGTACACACATGATGTCAACCCATGATCAGGTACTCGTCTTTTACTGCGCAGGTTTCGGGGCTCAAAATTCAGATGTAGCTTCATCCTATGCAATTTGTGTGTGGTGACCATGGTCACACTCATTCTTGAAAGCCTGGGTTAGTTGGTATTGGAGAAATCTCCACAAAATGAAGTATTGTTATGTTTTGCTTTTAATGGGAATAATGGTGTAGGTTATATCTAGACCTGAATATTATTCAGAGACTGACATTGTTGATATCTTTATAACTGACAAAAATGTATATTTCTTTGAAAGCCGAAAAGTATGGAAAGAAGTGTAGCAAAGAGATTAATTTTAATAATGCCCTTTTCCAAATACCTGTGTCTTGGCTGATATCCTCTTTTAAACAATGTATGTTGTCCTTGGCGATTTCTTTTTAACTTTCTTTTCTGCCAGTCTGCACCTTAAAAGTTTGCATGGGTTCCTGGGTAAATGACCATACACTGCATTTCCCATCTTTCAGACACTAGTAATTACCTCCTAGTAGTAGAGGCAGAAATGTTAAGCAGGTGTACACACTATACACAGGTATATGTTTGTAGGTAATAAACAAGCATTTAACTCTCTCAGGCCCACCAAATTCAGATCCTAGTGATGTTGTACATAAACATATTGCCCATGGGATTGAAAGTGTTAAGTGTATTTCTAAGGTTTGCCCCATCCCAGTTTTGCTCAGGGATATTATGTATCTCCTCGGAGCAAACATATCAAAGGTAAGGACTTTGGTCAATGACATACACATATCTCTCCATGTCATCTATATAGACTACCATGACAGAGTAAATAGCCTGTATGTCAGCCTAGCAGAGGTTAAATATATCAGAAGCATTTCATTTGTTATATAATATGATTCTATTTATAACTCATTTGTATCAGTCATTATGCTTGAGTTTCTTTTTATACTTTATATTGTAATGCATATACCACAAATGGGAATTGTTATTTATACACTAGCTTCAGTAGATACAGTAATTTGTGTGGGGAATGGCCAGTGTTTGATAGCATCAAGTAATTTTACATGAATGTTTTGGTGATTTAGAAGGAATGTAATTCCCTTTTATATTATTTCTTTTTTTGTTTATGTGCAATATTCACACATTGATACTCACCTGTTACTGATTGTTACATAGGAAATAAATATGTGTAGTTCATCTGTCCTTAATAAGTGGTTCCTTTCTCAAATAGCAAGGAGAATTAATATTTCAATGATAGAGATGAGTATAATCAAATTTGCACACTAGTACACGTGTACAGAACACATGGCTTTCCATTTTGATTTATATGAACATGATTTTAGCTTGTAAATGCAGACTCAAGTGTGTAGGTGTAATACCAATTATCTACATGTACTGAGATAAATGAAAACGTATTAAAGTGAGGATATACATACCTCCATACTTAACAAGTACAATTATTTTTCGTACAGTTAAGCAAACCATCATACTTTCTTTAAGCTAGTGCAAACTTAAACACATTTGATGTATGCCAGCTGTTTGCACTTCTCCTGTAGTAGCTCCCTTCTAATGCAACATTAATCTTGTCAAGCAATGATCACACCATCTTATACTAAACTGTGACTGCTGATGAAAAGGAAAAAAAAAACACAGTTTCAGTATTCTACAAATGCATGATAAAATTAGTATAAAAAGATCAATGTACCTGCACTGTCTCTCTGGAAACTAAACATGTTAGCTCTTTCAACTAAATCATGAAGCTACAAAAGAAATCTGGTCTCGAGATATAAAGTCTATAATGACAACATTACAACCAGGAAATGTAATCAATGTATTTGCCTTTTTAACTCATCGTGCGGCTTTGAAAACTGAAGGTATTGACACTCTTTGGTGAATACATTGCGTATGTAGCTTATAATATATGATATTGGTAGATTATAGACCCATCTATATTTATTTTCATGTTTTGGTAGCGGGTCACTTATGAACCTCAAAGTTATGGAATATCTGTACTTGTACATTGTTAAGATAGTGAAATGTTCTTCAAAATCAATGTTGTACATAAAAAAAAGGATGAAGAATTACTGATTTCTAAGCTTTTGTTTCCTGTACATTTGTAGAATAGAATCAACACGCTTGTAATAATAAAGTTATGGCCTAAGGACATTTACAGAGCCTTTTGTTATTCTTATGCCTTGTGGTGATTCATACTGATGTTCAGATTTATTTTTCTATTGTTTTGATAAAATTTGTTTTGCTAGTATGCAGATGGATAGAAAGAAAGCGAGACGATCCGAAAGAGGGAGGGGGAGATAGGGAGAGAGAGGGGAATAGAGGTGGAGATGGCGGAGAGAGAGGAATCGAGAGAAAGAGGAGAATTTAAACAAATATTATCACTAGTAACACGCGCAGGCAGATGCACTTTTTCGAGTGGAATACTAGTAGTGATTTTGCAGGTGGTCTGGTTTCATGGTTTCTGGACAATTCGACCTCGAAATAATGCGACCCTAAATAGCACGACCTGCACCCTAGACAACGTGTCTCATACTAGTACAGTGTATTTCGTTTTCTGTTTCGTGTTCAGCGTGGCACATAACACGATATGCGTTATAATATATGTATTTCTGAAGGCTGAGCATGACAAGGCTGTATAGGACTATACCCACACGCTGCGGGGGTAGTCATTTTGAATATTCCGTCTCATAGTTTTCCACCTTGCCCCAGCCCACAATGCACTTTCACTGTAGTCAGTTAAGCATGATACATACAAAATATACGTGAAATATGATGAGAAGAGACTGGACTCTCGATCAGCTCATTTACGAGATAATTATGATTGTTTATGACGTATGTGACTGCGCCACGGACAGCTGGTATGCAGATGTTGCAACACGATAAGAAGAGCTGCGGTCCAAACACCAAAACACGTCGCATAAGATGTAAAAAGGGTCCCGCGTTTTACAGCGAGCGCCGCTGATCAGTCGATAATTAGGACCACACAATAGAATTTTCAATACCTCAGCTTTATCGGGTTAAACGCATCATTTAAATTCAAAGGACCGTTCAAATGACAGTAGAGCGTCGGGTTTGGAGCTTTCCCCGCTAAATCTGCAAAGAGGACATATAGAACTTATAAACTGCCCTTCAATGAAAACGTTATCATACCTACAACATTATATGCTTAACAATGAGAGATTCAAACGGACAATTACTTCATTTACTTCGTTTCAGTTTGACAATGTTACATCAAGTTTACGTCAAACGATGTCAGGACTGACCGACATTTTTACAGAGCTTTGTCGCTTTCAGAAAAGTTCGCTTCAAAAGTATAAGAGGACCACACTTGAAAATCAGCATAATTATTTGTGTCAGTATTGTCATTTTTAGTTCAGAATGCAGTTCGGAAGTGATGTTTATAGATGAAAACAAATAGATTGAAATAAGCCGAAAAATCAAAACTGAGAATTTTTGCTGACCGCAGAAGAGCTATAGCTCTCAAAGTGAGCGTAATACTGAATATAATTGTTCGTCGTCAAGAAATGTGTTAAACAATAGCATTATGCACAGACATATGGAGCACACTCGTCTTTTTCTGTACTCTTGAGAGTGAAAATTTTATATCACGGAGTGGCATCTTCTATGACTTGAAAACAGATACAAAATTAAAGAAAAAAGAGTCCAAACTTCCAATCACGATACAGGCATACTTGTAAAAAGTCGTGTTCCTGGTTGGGTAAACCCTCCCCGATTGCCATTATTCTTACTGTTTTGCTGGGCAGTACAGGATAGCCGCCTAATCTTGGTGATGCGGGGATTTGAAAGAGTAAGAAAGAAGGATAAAGCTCGTTCATTACCCTTCGGCGGAAGGTTATTATCAGACTGATTCTATTGATATGGTCACTTTCATCAAATTACGTAATCGGACTGCAGTTAAACGTTATTATGTAATTCTCAAACAATGGCTCATTCCAACGCCAGAAGTCATCTATAGTCTATGAAGTCTAGTCTCCTAAATCTTTTTTTTTCTTAATCGACATAGATCTATACATCAGACCAATGATGCCATAACAATCGTGGGCCTAATTAGAAATTAATACAATACCATGGCTCACTGGCATGAAGACTACTCTTGTGTGCAATCACTCATGCAGAACGCTTTCTCCGAGTCAATAAAAGAGAAGCAACCCCCGGATGGTTGGGTGTTTATTTAAACACCCACTCACTGGGAGAACTGGGAGAACTCATACACATGTATATACCATCGATATACTCAACGTCGTCTTTAATGTTCTTTTCCGGTACCACCGTCATACTCAACTCCGTCCTTAGTTCTAAATCTGTACTTTTTTTCTCAGGTTAGGATCATCAATGGCTCGTGACCGATGGCAACGCCTCTTATTTGTGATTCATCTTCACATCCCATGCTTGTAACCTTGGTAACGGGCTGACCCTATGTCAGAGAGAGGAGCTCAGCACCCTCCACTCCCTAGCTGTCTGTTATCTCTGTTCTGTCCTCACCCTTTCCGCTATTCTTCTATCATCCCTTCTCTTCCACGATGTCTCTGCCTACTAGGCTATAACATAACACCTAGGCCGATAAGACAACTAGAGGCGCCTGCCCCCGGGAAAGGCCAAGACATCACCGGCGTCGACGGGCGGGTCCTATACCTGCTTTGCCGACGGGAACGGCGTATAACCCTGCATTTCTCTCGATGCAGGAGTAGGCAGATGACATCATTTCCGGAACCCTGTCCCCTTTTCCTTCCTTTGTAAATATATCACTTGTAAATATTAAAATAAATGTGATTAGTTTTTTGTAAATAATTAGTAGTATAGGTTTTGTAATTGAATTTAAAGGTATATTTGAATAATTATATTTTTTGGAGCAAATTGCCCACCCGGCAGAGAGTTCCAATAAATCTAAAACAACAACAACAACAACAACGATGGTTGGGCGGACTCTTCCCTGGTCGCCATGATAAACGGACGTGCCGCAACTACTGTTCTGTGGCCGCAACCACTGTTCTGTGGCCGCAACCCGCTCCCGGAATGCATCACGCGCATACATGCACATTATAGGACCCCCAGACAACCCATCCCCATGCACACACACACACACACACACACACACACACACACACACACACGCACACATTACAATTACTATCTATTTACGGCAATAAACGTGGGTACTATAATTGTAACCAGGGCCCTGCCATTTTATGACGAGTTATTATGACTTCTATCATAAGTCTATGGCAGCCTATAGGGCCTATGAACTTGCACTGAATGATGTATATTTTTCAACTCTTGCGCTTTTCCAAAAAGGAGGAACAATAAGAGGAATAACGATGTCAAAGCTACGCACCGATTTCTCCTTCCTTTCTCATATCTCTCTACACACACACACACACACACACACACATATATATATATATATATATATATATATCTAACCCTCTACTCCCGACCCAACACACCGCCCTGGGCTGGGGCTACCAGCGGCAGGGGATGGCTGGGCTCGCGCCCGGTCTGTAAGACGCGAGGGGATTTGGTTAGTGCACTCGTATAAATAGACACACCTGCCACATCATCAGCAATTCGTCAAGTTAATTTACGGACAAAAATTAAGAAAACGTTACATCAAATTCATAAAATTAATTGCCTTTTATTCAAGGGGAAAATCTCCTCTTGTTCAATCAATTTCTATCAATGATTACTTAACACTGGCGATTTAAACACTATTACACAATTTAACTGGGCATGCGCATTACAATCTCATCTCGGTTATTGTACTTACGTACAGCTTCGGGTGCAAGTGCAAAAGGGGGGGGGGGGGGTTTATTGGGAGGGGAAATTGTCCGTGGATAACTGCAGTCGTGTACGGAAGTCCTTCCTTCGCTCAGTCCTTTTCGCTGGCGCTACATGTAACTCTGCTGATGGCCAGCGTTGCCAGGTCCAAACAGAGGAAAATCACCAAAAGGCTAGTAAAAAATCACCAAAAGCCATAAAAAATCACCAAATTTGGAAAAGCGTAGGTACGGCTTCAATTTCAAGACAAATCATATCAATAAACCTTTATCAAACACTCTGCGCGAGTCTCGGTGCAATTTTCGGCGCGCCGTAGTCACACACACACTAAGTGCAAAATGTGTACGATGTGTATGGATATAATGACTATGAGTGTTTGTGTGTGTCGCTGTGACAAAAAAAGGGGCACATGTTATGTTTCTGAAGGAAATATGTAAAAAAGGGGAAAACTTTGGGCAAAATGCATTTTCGTTTTCAATTAGTGTGATTATTTTTCATCGGTCTAAAAATCACCAAAAAGTTACCAAAAATCACCAAATTTTGATTTGGTTACCAGGCTAAAATTTTGTCACCAAACAACTTCAAAAATCACCAAATTTCACCCTTTTTGGTTCCCGAAATCACCATCTGGCAACACTGCTGATGGCTGCCTTCGTCGCCTTCGACCCGTACCGCTTCCGTCGCACCGGCGGCTCGTCGCAGCATCTCCCTGATGGCTGGTATGCGGCTGCGTCGATCTGGCTGTCTGGGCTTCGCTTCACTTGTTCCTCGGCCTCATCGGGATATTAGTGGGCATCAGGGGTGGGGGTTGTGCACAATTCACGATCACTTTTTACACGGCAACTCGTCGGACAGTGGTACGGACAGGCGTTCCCATTTGAATCAGATTCCGAGTGTTCCGCTAATTATATTGTCATTCGGAATTGCAAGCCGTTCCCCACATCAAAAATTAAAGTTCGGCCCACGGCACTTCCTATTAATAAATAGTCTGGCAAAAATCAATCATTGTTCAGGACGACATCCCACTGTAATTCAATTCAGTCCACCCGTGTGTTGCCAAACTCGGTCTTTCCCCACAAACGTT
The DNA here is from genome assembly GCF_040938485.1 of Diadema antillarum. Classification (NCBI taxonomy): domain Eukaryota; kingdom Metazoa; phylum Echinodermata; class Echinoidea; order Diadematoida; family Diadematidae; genus Diadema; species Diadema antillarum. The sequence continues at coordinate 712,831 of NW_027272022.1, read as the reverse complement.
CAGAAAGAAATTATGCCAACGGGCTACATCTTCAAATCTGCTGCTCTGAGGACTTCATCTTTGCTAAACTTAAATATCTGACAGAGTTCTCTCTCGAGCCGGGCAAAAGTTCTCGCAAGAATTTGCTCGCAGAAGTCTCTCCCAAAATGTGCGCAGAAATCTGGCGGAATTTCCCCCAAAAGTGGGTGCCGGAAATTGTCTTGAAATGTCTGCAGAAATCTATCTCGAAATGTGCAAAATTCTCCTGAAAATCTAAAATTCTGAAAAATCTGTCTCCTCCCTACAATGCATGCGCTTTTAAACTAACCCTTAAATCCCTCCTACAATTCCATTATCCAATCATTTTAATTAATTTCCCACACCTGAATTATTGACACCCCTCTTTCGACCAATCCGCTTACCTGTCCCCAACTTGACCCTCTCCTCTCACCTGCGTAACCTACCTGCGTTTCGAACCCAACCTGACACTCTCCCTTCCTTCTAATATTTATAAAACAAAACCTAGCTTCGCTACGAGCCCTTTAACTTACTCCTCCAGTAGGATTCCCAATTTAACTCGCACTACCACAATATTCTCGTTAAACACCTCAACTCCTCGTCAAACATCTACTCCTAACATCCTGCCGGTCCTATCTATTTCTTTATTCCCTTAAAAATCACCTGATGTCTATCAAATGTCCTTCTTCTTTATTCCCTTTATCTGATTCCCTACACTGTCCTACCATGCCCTAAGCCCGCTGTCTGAACCTTATTCCCTTCCCTTTTATTCCCTTTATTCCTTCACCCTGTGCATTGCCCTATCTTCTTCCTGACCTTCTAAATTTTTATTATTTTCTTTATAATACCCATCCTATTCGGAAGCCCCCTATTTTCAGCTCGTTACATATATATATAATTATAATCATACAGATAATCTGGGGCCCGTTGCATAAAACTTACCGTTGAATTTCAATGGTAACTACCGTCAAAATTAGGCATCACAGCCTCATCAGCATCAAGGATTATAAAATTTACCGCTGATTTGAAGACTTACCGCTAGAAAGGAGCGGTATATAAGTCCAGCGGTAAGGGTTTTATGCAACAGGGCCCTGCTGCTGATATCATAACTAACATGTATCATAATTCAGTGACCGCACACAGTTATGTCATATAAAACTATACCATATATAATTCTATGCTGTAACTATAGGCCTATATTACGGCACACATCACTATTTGCAAGGATATCTAGTATTAATGATGTTGATTTAAAACTGATTTTCAAGGAACACACGCATCCTTTGTCACAAAGTCACAAAATAAATCAATTTTAAGTCATTTATATTCAAGCTTATTGATTCGTTGATTGAAGATTTAATTATAGTGTGATATGCCAGACGACAGAAACAAATTGAGGATTTTCCTGACAACAAAAAAGGGAAATGAAACCCAAATATCTGGGGCCAGTTATGTGGAGTGGAGAAGCAGAACACATGATCAGCGAATTGATTTTTTAGGAAAATCAGAAAAGAATGGTTGCAGTCTGCTTGTCCCGCGATTGCTGTTCCGAAACTTTAAAAGTTCATAAGCTTTGAACGTACTATTCTATGTGTTCTATACCGATGTTTCTAATGATTCGCCAAAACAATTCCATGCACTGTCTATAACAAAGGGCCAAATAAAGATAGGGGATATCGATAATACTTATGACCGATCACTGTCAACAATTTTTTTTTAACAGAAATTCACAAACAATTGTATTTGCAATTTTCCGTCAGTAAAGAACTGCAAAGCATATCAATTTCTTCCCGATGACAGTGGACAAGATGTTTGCCTAAAACATTTCTTTGTTAAAACTCTTTTTCTTACCCCCCCCCCAAAAAAAAAACAAAAACAAAAACAAAAACAAAGGAAAAACAAACAAACAAGGGGGGGGGGGTTCCCTCACTAAAAGCTGCAAGGTGTAAAAATCAGCTGAGTTGAGTTGTCCGATCGCAAACTTAGCTGTCTTGGGTCGGGTTGTTATGAGGTCGAGTTGTCTCGCCCCCGCGTATGATAACACACTTTCGTACTTCTCGCAACTACTAGTACTAGTATTATTCGCGCCACGCTGCAATACGCTGCTCAATGGGTATGAGATAGTGTCCCACTCAACACCAAGCCGTTGGTGAGTTACTTACTGCCTTTAAATAATTTTATGTCCGTATCTTAGCACCTACCTTAAAAACTTTTCCCTCATAATTCCTCCTCTTTCGATGCATAATACCATCAGATACTCGTTTCCTGTCGTGTAGTGACTGTTAGAGAGTGAGGGAATCATTGACATTGCTACACATTAGTCGTGTGATCGTTGTGATTAGTGCAGGCAGTGATTGTGGGACCCTGGGCAGAGATGCCAAGGACGTCGCGTGATGGATGCCTCGTCAGTTGTAGCGACAGCGAGCGGCCTTAGATAGCGGCTTGCTAGCCGAGAGCCGGCCAGGGGTAAACTACACAGCCCTGTCGCTGTACACACGGCGTCTGGTCTATCTAGCTAGTAGGAATATCGGAGGGTTCACACAACTGGTTGCACTTACAAGTATCATTAAACGTTGACCGACAAGTACATGCATGTCTAATTCCGCGGAAAACTTCTCATTTACCGGTATAGTAATGACATTTGCTGGGTCAGCTTTAACTGACCCAGCAAATGTCATTACCAGGTACTATAATTTAATAAATGAGAAGTTTTTCGTGGAGTTAGACATACTTGTCGGTCAACATTAAACGCGGCATTTATATTTTTATAAGGCTTTCCACGGATTCTGAGGGGCTGTTTAGCATTCATTTTACTTCAAATTCATGAATGGATTGGGCAATGTGTGAGGACAGTCGGTAGTTGTTTTGGCAATGTCACTCGCATGGTGGCTTGTCGCCATCTCGGGGATGATTCAAATACTGTACCCGATAAAGGCCAGATTTCATGGAGCACACGAACGATTTGCAAAGGACACGAATGGCCAAATCCAGAATTCGTATTTTTAGTCTGCAAAAGATCGCCAAACGAATGCGGAGGTTCGGAAGCGTTGTCAATTGTTCCCAGTTATCGTTTTTACTTCGGCGAGAATGTAAAAAAAAAATAAAATTGAAATTTTTTGCGAACCTTTTCTGCACACTTGGGATAAGCTCGTGTTTTGTTCTTGAAAGTGTCTTTAAAGCCTACACGAAACTTTGGAGAATGTCTCACGTATGTTTTGCGAAATCTCCGATGTTTCCTGATCATTTTACGATGTAACCATGCACTAACTGTTAGCGTACCTTTTGAGACATTTTTGCGAACGTTTAGTGCATGTTTGGGGGATGTATGACCTTAAGCTCTACATTTTCTACAAATCAAAATCGTAGCATACATCCACACGTCAAACAACTATTGACATCTATAGTAAAAAAAAAAAAAAATGAAATAAAGACCAGCAAAGAGAATGAAATGTTCGATATTACCAAACAAAATCACAATATACTTACAATTCTAAAGTATGCACAAATTACATTTGAAACTAGAGATTATGTGTGGGAGAAACTTCAAAAAGTCATATGATTTTCATAGTGGAGGTATAGGTCCGCAGAAAAAAAAAACCAACAAAACTGTAGGCACACACACAACAGAGAAATAAAAGGAAAAGAAAGGAGAAATGCAGGAAAGAGAAAAAACTTCAACTCAAGACAGCTATCATCTCTCCTTGGAAACATTTCTCCCATGATTATTGGAAAAATTTAAGTTCGCATTTCCGTGGCATGTTCTTCGAGTACGTAACATGCTGTACTTTAGCAATGGTACACACGACATTCGCACTAACGGCGTGAGAACTTTGAACAAATTGCGCAAGAATGGTTTTCAGCTTCATCGTCAAAACACATTTGGAGAAAAACTTTTCTGAATGTTGGATTTTGCTATTTGCGTCCTTCGCAAATCGTTCGCATGCTCTGTGAAATCAGGCCTTCACTTCTCGGCTGGGCTACTTAACAGACATAATCTACAGAAAAGTCCTAACCTTAGAACTAGACCAGATTGTGTCCAAGGCAAGATTTTCGAAGTGGAATTGCAAAAGAAAGGGTTAAACATATTAATCATTAAGCTGGTCTTGATGGAGTAGAACTCGAGTGAATAGTTAACCCCAGGGCTCTCCTTGTACACAATTATACTGTGGGAACGCTTTGCGTTCGGCGTTTGGGCTGTGTATCGCAGTTAGTGAATAGTAAGACCAAAAGGTGGGTCTCTGGAATGATAAACCAGCAACTATTGTTAGGGTGCATTTAAATTTTGCACATTTCACAAGACAATTGCCAAGAATTGCAAAAGTAAGATGCATGCAAAAGTTCTTGTCTACAGATCTGTAGGACCTTTGCATTGAAAATTATTTTGATTCATTGCAAGTTTGATGCCTTTGTGGCTGTACTGTTGAAACAGTGACCCACCTAGTGGGTGAATGCTTACTGTACAAAACCCTTATAGACAGCTTCCTCACCAAGTGGCCAAAGCGATGGAAAACACATCTCACCAGTTCTGCAACACCACCCGAATGCTTTACCAGACTCACTCTTCTTGGATCTTGCTGCAACTCCACTATCTCCCTCTCAGACTGGAGAAACCCCTAGCTCTGTTTCATAACCTATCTCTGAGCTTTCTTCTTGACATACAGTTTTGTACATACCAAACGTACTAGCGTGTAACCATTATTGTAATCCTGTGACTTTGTCTACTATTCGTAAAAAAAAACAAAACTTCACTTTGTAGACAACTCTAAAACTTTGGCAGTTCTTGTGACTGGAGGAATTCATGCAAAGAAGTTAATTCTAAGTCGTTCCCATGAGTCATTTCATAAAGCAACGCCACCCATGTTGGGCTCATTACTTTTAGCTTTTTAACTTTTAATTATAGATAAGATGTGTGTTTGAAAAATGTAACTCTTTAATGTTTCAAGTTTGTTTTGTTTTGTTTTGTTTTTTAGTTGAATTGGCAAGTCATGTCGGATGTGGCACTGTGCCTCAGTCCTGCAGGAATGCCATAGTAACACAATCAAGGGATTATGGGGATTATAGGTAAACCTACACACTGACAATAGTAGTTTCAAGACATTTGTTATCCGTACTAATTCAGAGCTCAGCTTTCTTCAGAAAGATGAAACTGGAAACTTCGTTATTTATGGAAGAGGAAACAGGATATTAACGATTTCCAGGAAATTTGTTCAGACCCCCCCCCCCCCCAAAAAAAAAAAAAAAAAATTCCAACCTTTATTTCCAGTACAGAAATGTAGCATATTCTGGTTTGACATGGGGTTAGTTCTTCATTCTTTTTTAAGAAAACCCTGAGATTTTTTTACCATTGTAAATAAGGTTGTTGGAAGACTTTGTTCTTCAACAATGCAAACTTTTGTGATGTTTGCAATAAGAATATGACCACTTCGTTGTCGTAACTTTTTTTTATCCATCTGACCAGAATCACATGTTGTAGTACATGGCATACAGTCTGCAGACAGACCATTTATAGGAGAGCTGTATCCTGATTTTTCTCTCTCTTGGGTCACTTAAAAAAGAAGAAAGCATAGACAATGCCCCTATCTAAATTTTTTTGCAATTGGTGCAGTAAATAAAATGATTTTTCTTCCCCACCAGTCTTTGTGTATACACATCATCTTGGGTTCTCTGAGCTCGGCATCCACGGTATCTTCAGAAATGTCCCAGGTGCGCTTACAGGATCTCCTATTCCCGACTGCTGCCTCCCTCCTGCATGCATGGCAGCTGGGTGAGTAAAGAGTAGTGATAGACTTGAATCCAGACTTTCTATCAGTGCATCCGTCTTACAAATAGGATAAGTACATAAAATATGATGGGTCATCATGAAAGCCACTCATACATGTCTAATGTCGGTGAAAATGATTTTTAGGATTGTGACAGATCATATGAATTCGACAGATGTTATGTTTTAAATTGATTTGACCTACTTCATTTGATACAAGTAAAATGTTTTGAATATAAAGATTTAGAAAACTGTAAAGGTTATTTTGCCAAAGTTGGCTTTACGTGTATGAATTCCTCTTTTTATGATTGCTGACTTTATACGAGTAAAGTAACGATGCACCACATATTACCACAACGAGAGGGTATTTGAAAAAAGCCATTTCTCAGCCTCTGCCACCCCCCTCCTGGAGGCATTATGTTTGTAGGTTTTAGTCTTTATTTATAAATGTGTTTTTCCGCCCTGCTGATATGTGCTGAGGGTCATGTGAGGTCATGCAGTCTGACGTCTGTCGTCTGACACAAATATCAAAGGTGCAAAAATAAGTTCAAAACATGCACTTAGTCAAGCAAGGCCAAAACAATGGTGGGAATGCACATAGGTCATAAAGAGCTAATTGCAATGAAATAGATCTTTTAAATCTTTTAGTAGTAGTGTAGTAGAGTAATTAGTAGAAGCCATAGTCATGACTTAGTGGGATCATTTTTGTCATCAATTTTAATTGCTTCACTGTATGATGATGGTGATTAAAATATGATTGTTGATATCATTTATAATTATTGCAACTACTCCATGCCTTCTATGTGTGTGTGTCTCTCTCTCTTTCCATGCAGCGTCATTTGCTAGGCAGGTGGGCAAGGCAAGGATGAAATACAAGGTGCCCTACCCAAAGATAGAGGGTGACGAGAACTTCATGCGCTATTACCGAGCACAGTGAGTTCTTCAATCAATCTGTCATGTGCTGAAATTGTGTTTGTCTGTAGAGAAAGCCCTGAAATGTACTTTTGACAGGCAGGATGCATGGAGGCACATTTTCAGGTCTGCCAAGCCTGCAAGTAATCGTGATGCATGTATCTGCCTTTTAGATTTTGATCAGATTTATGCAACATCCTGTGCAATGCACTGTGAGTATTTCTATGTTGCCTCCCTTTTGTCCCTTGTCTGAGAGAGCCTGTGCAATAATTTACTTTGAGTTGAATACAGTTTGTATGTGACCCTGCACCACAAAACACACACAAAGTCGCCAGACATAAAATTTTATTTAAGAGCATATTCTAAAAGAGCAGACTTTAAGCTTTGAAATGATGTATAACTCAAATTAAATGGACTCTCCTAAACCTATCTAAATATTGGAAAGAATGCACACACTCACAGAAAGTGTGAACTGAGAAAAGAGGCTCTGAAGTGCAGTGTCTATTCAAGCGCTTAATCTTTACCAAGCCGTGCTGGCTGTGTGATGAATGAGACAAAAACAGGACGTAAACCACCGGAGTAACAACAGTGAAGGGATTATCAGATTAAACTGACATTGAGCAGCCTTATTAACACATTCTGTCCATAATTAATGTCAACTTTCAAAGCAGTAACAGCATCCTTTCAAAAGTTATTACGAGTTGAAAGTGAAGAGTGTGTACAAGGTTTTTTAAGAAATGAAAAGGGGACTCTAAAGACACATCTTATCACACTACTCTACCAAAAGATGTTTGAGATAAACTGCCAAAAAACACACTTTCCTGCCTGTTTTATGATCCCAAATTTTAGCATAATGTAGAAGAAGACTTGCTCTTTCAGAAAATATAAAAAAGTAAAGATCCGCTAGGTTGACCCATTTCACCTCTTTTCAATCCTCACACAAAATCAGTGTATGCGACTTTTTGTTCGTTTTGTGATGTATGGTCACATAGGTATAGTCAGTGTTGTTTAACCCTTGCCTGTATTAATGATCTATTCATGGGGAGGTCTTCTAGAGCAGTCTCTTTGCCAATCCACACAAATGTCTCTCAGATCTAACTATCCATGATTGTAGATTAGATACTTCTGATAAAATCCTCTGATCTCATTGCTTATGAGATGTGGTGAGGTAGTTGTGAGATGGTGACATCATTGCCGCTACAGGTTTGCATTATATTTGTATTTGGTGGAAACATGAGATATTGACATAACATTACTTTTGCATTTGGTGTCTAATTTCAATGAAACCTGTAACATTCTATTCTCATCTAGTCTTATCTGTCATTTATGAAAACTTGAAGCAAACATAATATATACGCTTGTATAATTATGTAGAAATTCAAATCTCCAACAGCACTGTGCTGGCTAAGGCTTCCTAAATGAGAGCAGACGTTACATTGTACATGATGAGGTTGAAGTCCTCTGGTGTTTTCAGACCTTTAGTATTTCAGACAATTAACTGTGATAAGAAATATTGACTTTGAGATTGTTTTTTTATCATTTTTCTCTTTGCTGTGCGAGATGAGATAAACTCATGAAGGAGACCATAGGTTAGAGATTACATGTGTGGAAGAGCTTGCAAGATAACCATGTGTTTTCTTAAAAAGTTCATTTGGTAATGCTGCCATTGCAATAAGTTATGTAAACTTTTTGGGTGTTCTAATGATTTTAGAAGAACACAGGAGTTACAGACTACTGAGTAATTGAAATCAACAGTTTTATTTTTTTTAAATCCAGACGAGAGATAGATAAACTATTAAAGCCTTTAAGCAAATAATGTGATTTCTTCCTCTCTTTTTTCCCCGTCATATTACTACATCGTGCTTTTTGTTCTGTTTTGTTTTTATTTTGGTGTCTATTATATTCTACCAGAGTGAATCACCACATCTTGCTTTTTTGTGTGTTTGATTCTGGTGTCTAATTTATGTGATCAGGGCGAGTCTTGCGATGAAAGATCACATCACATTTTCAAGGGTTGATCAAAATCTGGTACTGGTCGTTAACAAGATACTGTAGCCCTGTAAGCTGACTGCTCTCAGGCTGCAATTACGGTAATTTGAAGGAACAAGGCATGGGTTTGGTTTTGATTACCAACAATGTGAGGCGTATTCTTTAAAGCATGATGGTAAGTTGAGAGCATCAATCAGAATGCTCTCTCTGCCAGAGAGGAAGGACACAGTCTGGTGCCCTCTGCCGTCAAATTGTCTGCTGCCACAAATTTCTCTGTCAAAAGTTTTGCAAGGTTTGACACTCCGGGCCTTGAGGGCAATGTAAAATTAGATCGACTCTGGATATTGGTGATAGATATCAGCCATAGAAGCCATGAATACAGAGTGTAATTAGCTTTATAGAGCTTCTCCATGGAGAAACCTGTGATGTGAAGTCTATCTACAAGTACCTTGCATTGGTAGAATGTGGTATGCATCGTCACACTTGCTTTTCACAGTTGGAGGTGTTTCAGGATGCAATTAGATTTAGTATGAAGTCCTTCACGTTTCCCCAAGATGGGGATTCTAAAGATCAAAGAAGCCATAAAATGATCTATGAAAAGATATTGTTTTATTAGCATTTCTTGTATTTTCTTTGCAGGCAGAATTGTGTTGAGTTTACGCCCATCTTTTTCCCCGTCCTCTGGGCTGCAGGACTGTTTTTCCACCCTGGTATGTTTGTTTGTTTTTTTCATTTTTTCTGTCTTTATGTCTGTTTATTTATTGCATATGATAAAAAGGAGATACACATGAAGAAGGAGAAATTTGAGTGCTTGGCAGATTTCCATAAATTTTCAAATGAATTACAGTCCGCTTTCAATAATGTGCTTGAGTCTTTCTCTCACTCTCTCATGTACAAAAATCATTCAATCTTATCCCAACATGAATATGACATACACCCATACATTTCTCCGTTCAATACTGTACTCCACAATCGCGAATTTAACCACTCGCAAAATTGTCAGGAAGTGATCCCTTTTCGCTAAATATATGGCGTATACAGTATATCATTCAGTTTTTTATCTTCACGTGATGCTGCATTTACTATCATGTTTTGTATACAGTAATACTTCTGCCCTGTAGGGTGCTTTCCATCTGTCTGTCAGTGTGTACATTGTGTATCTATAGACTGTCTTTCTGTCCATCTGTTCCCCCTTATATCTGTTCATCCAGGTCATGTAAGCATGCCTGAAGAAAAAAAAAATGTACATTGAATTTTCTCAGTAATTGATCAAGGTATGCTAGATTACTGTACGGGCTGAAATTTTCGCGGTGGTTTTGTTTCGCCTTTGAACCATGAAAATAACAACACGTGAAAATAACAACGCACAAATGAGTAAGTTCAGTTAGACCCTCGCAACCGCGAAATTAACAACACGCGAAAATGTCCTCCAAGTAGCAATTCGCGAAAATATCTGTACGCGAAAATGTCAGCTCGTATAGTATTCAGTACATAGATTCCGGGTAAGATTCCTTGCTGTAACAATGTACCACATTAAAGTTGTTAGATGGTGTAGAAATAACTTGAAAACAATTATTTTGAACGAACTTCGTAGTGGCAGAAAGCTCAAGGTCAAAGATCACTTGAGATGACAAACAACGTGGTGTGGTGTCAAGCCTGAAAGATAAGCTTGACATTTTCATCTTCTCCATAAAAGTACATGGCATATTTTAACCAGACCTGGTTATTTTGTTGTTCTTCTTCTTCTTCTTCTTTTTTTTTCCAAACATGATTTTTTTTTTGCTTTTTCAATCAAGCAGTTTTTTACCCAAGAGTTAAGAACTGTAAATAAGTAAGTTGAGGTATTAACATGGGTAGAGGGTAGCATGAGTAAATCTTCGAAGGGTCATCCTTTCAGTTTTATTGATTAGTATTGTACATGATGCCATAAGCCAAAGCAATGCCCCGTAGATCCTTAGAAGCAATTATCTCATGATATCATTTCCATATCAAGTGGGACACTCTTTTGTTAGTAATATGCATAAATAATGCAACTGGTTGGAGGAAAATGATTTTCCGTGGCAGTTCTTTAGGTGGCCCCTGTGATGAAAAATGAGATTGGAATAAGACAGAGCTCAAGCAACAGTTTGATGAGTATTCAAGATGTCTTAGTAAAATATTAATCATTTGTGTGCATTCACACATTTATGCTATTTTGTGTCCTTACAGGGGCAGCAGGCTTAGCAGGACTGGTGTATGTGTACGGCCGTTACCGATACTTCAGTGGCTATATCCAGGAGGTCAAAGGCCGGTGAGTACCCACTGCAGAAATGATAATTAATTTGCATCAATGAAGTCTGAGGAAGAGTCAGTTCACTGTAGATCCACAGTAAGGGAACAATATGATATAGAGGAAATCTAAAGAGTTAATTCAGTATGTTATCATTTTTTCTAGCATAATGAGAGAGCAGGTGACTTAACTCTGTCAGAAAGCAGGGGCAATGAGTTTACCCTTAAAGGGACTGTACAGTACTGGTTGAGGGGAGGATTCAGGTTTATAACATTCCTAAGTGAGATAATGAGGAACCTCTTATGAAATATGAAAGAGCATGTAATTTTAAGAAGGATTCAACCTTTATTTGATGAGAATAGGTTTTCATATGGCTGAGATATTAAAAAAAAAGCGATAATAGTAAAAGGCGAGCCACTTTTTATTAGGATCTCTTTGTTTCACCTTGTTTTTAGATATCTCAGTCATTTCAAAACCGATTTTTATCCAATAAACTTTTGATTCCCCTTAGAATTGTATGCTCTTTGACATCTCACAGAGTGGTTTCTGAATATCTCGCAAAACATTAAAAGATAAATCATCCCCTCAACCAGAACTGTACAGTCCCTTTAACATGTGTCAGTAACAAATGGAAGGAATGTGTACTTTCATGAAAAAGTAAATCTTGTGGATTTATTTTTTTATCATTGCTCTATCCTGACATCACAAAATTTTTGGAATCTTCTTAGCCAAGTGTTTACATATGAATTCAATTAACAAAAACTTTAGAAACTCATAACTTTTAATCAGGATGTCTGATTTTCCTGTAACTTCATAGCTGTGAACTACTAATATTTCAGCATCCACTCAATCCACACATTTGATGTAAATTCCCCTCTCATGCCAACACAAGTGGCACTTCTGGCTCTTCCGATCCCAATCCGCTTGAGACACATGCCCTATTTAGTATTAATGAATTCCTTCAACCCTGGGAGATAACAGAATCCTTTTGTAACTAGAGTCAGCATGACATACACCTCTGGTTTCATTTGATTCTTTGTCCTCAAATAGTAACACTACAGATTTGTATCTCCCCATCATCATCTTCCTGTAAGGACAGTTTCTAATGATGTAGAGTCTGTTTGATTATTATCTCAGGGTTTCTTTGTTATGGAGTAATGATCAGTTTGAATGCTTTCTCATCTGTGCTATAGCTATAGGACGCAGGTGGAGTGGACTATTTTGGTAGCAAATGACCTCACTTGCTGTGACATAATTATAGTACCCAGTCTTTTTACCTCTTTATCTAGTTTTACTTGTCAGGGAATTTCAATTAAAGGAAACGAAAACCCAGATATAGTTTCAATTACAGTGGACTCCTGTTATAATGAAGTCCTCAGGACCGGCAGTTTTCTTTCGTTGTATCGAAATTTCGTTATAACCGAACAAATAAACAATAAAGATACATAGAATGGATGATGTTGCGGCCTAAATTTTTGCTATAACCGCATTCGTTATAATGGGAGTGCACTGTATTTTTAAAATCAATAACTTTTGAGCCGGTTGTTCTGGTTTTCCTCTAACTTTAACTGATTTGTTTTATTAATATTGCTGGTTTCACTCAAACCACATTTATATTTGGGCTTTGTTTTCCATTAAGAATGAAAAGGCTCGTGATGGTACGTGCATCTTCCAAGATATCTGGAGAAGCCCCTTCATATCATGACACATTTGTGATAATTTTCACTATCTGGCTCCATTTAAATCAGTTCTTTTACGTGACTTCATTATGGAAGATCACTTCACATTTCTTGACAAAAATACGTCCGAAGTGAATCTATTTTGAGTGTATCTTTTCATGGCTCACCCTGAAGTGTACAGGGTCATTATGGTTTCATTTTTGTAGGTTTTCTGTTCAGTGCCCCTGTTAATTTTTAAGCCATGGCACCAAGGTCAGAGGTGTTAGTATTGCTTTCTTTCAATGCCAGTCTGTTTGGACTTCTGTAGCATGCAACAATGCAAAAACAACATCATTTACATTCATTTTGTGTGAAATGAGACAGGCTTGATAAGTTTTTGGGACAGTCTTTATTAGTAAAGATAACATTCCAAAACTTCACTGTTTTATGCGTTGAAACAGAAAAGTAAAAAATAAGTAAATAAGAGAAGTGAAATCTCTTTTATTTTGTGTGATGTTACATGTAAGTTTCTACAAACAGTTGCTGTAGATAGCAGTAAAACTTTTGCATGGGTTAGATGACAATGATCAAAATCAACTTGGAATTATCACAGATTGCAGTCCCTTTGGATGGGATACTGTATGTCTCATGTAGTATCATTATACCTTTACTTGTGAAATGTAACCATGGGTGGATTATAGATGCAATATTCAGTATGTTTAGGTAATACAAAGTACACTGAAATATATTCAAAAGTTAAATACAGAATGGTGTGCTTTAGATGGGATTGTCAGACATCTTAATGCCAAGCTTTTCAAGTGTACTTAAAACCAGAGACATTTGCTGCATAAAACTTTTGCGAATTGGAGCCCGCAGCCTTTTTTGTGGCATGAAACTTTCGTGAATTGCCACTGGCATTCAATATATTGTGTAAACAAAAACTTTTGTGTGCATTCAATTTTCGCTGATAGCAGCTCCTCACGAATTTTGCAAAAGTTTCATGCACGCCAAAACTTCTGATTTAAAAGTAGGTCGTTTTCCGACCACTGGCATTGACTTTGACCCAGTTCTGTTGCTCTTGTTGTTGTTTTGCTAGCCTCTTTGGATTTGGAGTCTGTGTGAATGCCATCAAAGCACTCCTCCTCATGTCAGTCACTGGCATGACTCACCTTGCGCTGGTCACGTACGCCAACATCGACTGCAAGCAGATGATCATGGACAGACTCAACTTGTAACGAATGTCACTGGCTTCCTCATATCCTCGTCATGCTGTAGTGCTTGTGGCCAAACTTTATAATCAAACACCGAGTACCTCTTTACCGGGTCATACTTGACGAAAGTAATTTTTGTTCTCAACTTCTGACAGAAATTTCAGCGAAGAGCTACTTGTGACATCATTTCCAGTCAAATGAGAGGAGTTAGAGAAAGAGGGAGTGAGAGAGGGAGAGAAAAAGAGATGAAATTAGTTGGTTTACTGAAATAATACAATGCAAATACAGTTTATATCATTTTGAGCATATTTCCTTGTCCTGAAGGTGATGGTCTGTTTGTATCTAATAGTCTATTTTTTTTAATTCTCTTCCAAATGAGCAGAAATATATGTACAAGTACATGTATTGTGTTTTACCCCTTACTTTTTTCTGCCACCTTTCTGTCTCTTGTGGTTGGTTGCTCATGGATGCTCTTCTCAGTACTGTACCAACTCCCAGGATTTAATCAATCTTTTGCTCACAAAGTTCAAATTTGGGTGCAATTACAACTGAAATATGAACAGAGCACTTTTGGTCATATTACATGGACACAAGCAAAGCTCACAAAGGTGTTTAAACACAAACTTGTATTCCTTGGTCCGCCCCTGTGATTGAATAGGATGAGTGTGCAGTGTGTTCAGATGTGACCAAGGCTGGAGTCAGACATTGTTACATGATCTATACTATGCTTCTTGACAGAGAACAGCACACACACTTACAATGTAGTTTTGTTCAACAAAGTTCATCATATCAGATGACTAAGTTATTTCTGTAACAGATATTTCCATGTACGTTATTTGATCACATACATTGTCATTCTATATACCGTACTTTCCTGATGGAACTATTTCCGTCCCAAAGAAACATATTCAAAATGGTGACTCACCTCTTACATTTGTGAAAGTATAAACTGGGTAAAGAAATAAATTTTATGTTAAACATGCATATTTGTCATAAATATATTCATAAAAAATATGTCATGCATATATTAAGTAATGTAAATTATTGTAGAGTTTGTAGTTATGTTGAATGATATGCAAGATTATGTTTCGATATGATTATCATATGTGTAAGGCGCTTAGAAACCATGTATTAAGCACGGTAAAAATGCTAATTATTATTATTATTATTATTATTTGTGAAATTCACATTAGTAGAAAGCCGAGATCATTCTCTGTGACTTGATGTTGAAGAGCATTTCTGTGCAACATCAGAGAGGAATCAAAACAGAAGAATGCAGCCATTGCAACTTGTCTGTGGTACTGCACACTCAAATCTGCAGTGTAGTTCATCCAGGATCAATCTTGCAGTCTCTGGTATTATTGGTGCACAGCGATCAATGGCTTAAAGTCGTCCCAAGATAGGCATCTGCTATCACAAGACACATGTGTGTAGCACACTGACTATATCAATGGATTCCCAGCATAAAATCCTAAAGGCTGTTCTCTGTAGTCATAGGGGGATTTGACTTCCTTGATGGAATCATTTGGCTGTATTTCACCGCAGGGATTTTTTTTTTTTTTTTTTTTTTTTTTTTGGGGGGGGGGGGGGGGGGGGGGTAACCCTTTCCCGTGCCCTGACTATTCACTTTTCAGAATGATTCATTCATAATGCGTGCCATGTACTAAATGGGCTGTTGATCAGGGGGAGATAGAATTCCCATCCATCTAGGGTGACAATTCTCTGACCCCTAATTTATGATCATGGCTGTTTAAATCGGGAGGAAAGCTGCGAATACTGTGTCAATGAATACGCTGCTCTGATTGTTTTCACTCGTTACACTGTGCTGCGAACGTCATCATCATTATGTTAAAACCATTACTGTTTTGAAATGGATGGCATGATTGATGTGGCTGTAAATCATGAACGCCTTCAAAAAATGAAATATGCATATGCTGGAGTAGATTGTCATAATTTGTAATGAACCAACTATCTGATTTTATTGACAGCACATGTGGTGCAAAATACATCATTATGGATGCATTATGTATAACAATTCGTGCATTGGTACGTATGTGGACATAATTATTATACAATGTACATGTATATCTGCTGCTGGGCATATACATGTACTACATCCTTTATTGAAGGAAATGATGAAATTGCGTTTTCATACATACAAAAAAAAGTATGTTTGGTTTTTTTTATATTTTCATTGAATGGATCTGATTTTGAAATAGTGTTATGAAGTTGAAATACAGTGTACAGTACATGTGCGGGTGAAAAAGTGATTGCAGGTTGTGCTATAATGTTTATACATGTATTTGAAAATTGTCATGAACAATCAAGTATAGTTACTATTACAGCTTGTACAAAGAAAGGTGAAAAATGTAGATCTTATCATGTTGACATGATCAATAGTAGATAAGGTTATTTTTTGACGACTAGCAATGATGCAGAAGATGCCATGTCCAAGAATAAATTATACTATATTTGTAAAATGTATGCTGTATTCACAGAGACTGTAGGTACATGTACAATGTGTGTCACACTGTATGGTCATCTGGACTTAAGGTGTACAATGCACTTTGTCTTATTCGAATTAAAATGAAACATGATAGAATGAGAAAATGATTGTTCAGTGGAGTTCTTTGACAGTCAGGTCTATTGAATGCACTGCGGGGAGGTATAATGTATAATGGAGGAGCTGTTTGTGGTGCAGTGGATAGGACCTCAGACTATCAATCTTGAGGTCAATGGTTCAAGTCCCATGATTTCGGCAGTTGTGCCCCGAGGCAAGGCACCTTGTAATATCCTTGTTGCCTATATATACTTTGGGAATGGACTTAAAGCCAATGGTTCAGGGTTGCTGATTTATAAGCATGCAATGTTCCCAAAGTGGTCATGTAAAACAAAATTAAGCTAATCAGAAATTGATTTCTTTTATCAAGTTTTTAATGTTACGTACATGTATATTCACAGTTAGAATAGTGCTAAGGGTTTGAGATTCTTTTCATTATTTCCTACATCGTACAATATGTTTTATAGGAAGACAATGTACATGTATTACTTTCCCGCAATACATACTAGGTGTTACAAAAACATTTCCCACTTTTGATCCTTAATACATGTAGTTCAGAAACTATATACATTTGTACACGTAATCAGATAACACTGACATTGATATGAGCAATAGCTGAATAGTGTACAATTTTGTTGGAGGTAATTTAAAAATGAAAGCATAAATCAGTTTCATTAAATTCAAGATTTATTTTTAAATTAGGTTTCAGATTTTGCCCTATTTTCAACCCTCTGTACAAAACTTTGATTTTGCACAATAGGGTCAAATGGTGTGTGTGGGAGTGTGTGGTTATTACCCAGACAATGGTCCTGAACAGTGGCCAGGGTTTGAATACTCTATTACATACTCATGAGAAATTCCACTATTACAGCTAGTCTTTACTCGTCCTGAAATGTACTGTATGCAAGCACATGAAAACGTGCTTATTTTTTTTTTTCATACGCATGCATTTTACTCTTTACCATGAATTCAGACTAGCAGTGCCCAGGACAATCCATCATGAATTAATAAAACATTCATGTGCCTTGGAGCAACAGTCCAGTAGTCAGCAGAGCTCTGAAGAGGTGGTATTTGTGGTATTCATGTCTATTCAGGGTCATTGTGAGCACATACTCACATACACATCATTGATTCTTGTGTGAAGTTCAATTTTGTACAGAGGGTTCAAATTTGACCAAATCTGGAACTTAACTTAAGAATTAATCATGGATTTAACAAGACTGATTCAAGCTCTCATATTCAAATCACCTCCAACTAAACTGTACACTATTCAGCTATTAAGCCTACCCATATCAATGACAGTGGTATCTGATGTATAGTTTTCGAATCGCATGATCGTATTGAGGTTCCATAGTGGGAATTTTTTTTTTCTATAACACCTAGTACATGTATACAGTGTATAACTCCTTTGAATTTCACACAAAGCCAGATTATGCTGCATTAACATTCCCTATCAGAGCCAAAGACAGCCTACCGCACATTACCTTGCATTCATGAGCAAACGTATGACTGGAGAACGTGCCCTTATTAACATGGATGAGATGATAAACCAGGTTTTAAAATGGGAGAAGCAATTACACTTGCATAAGGATATTAAAGAGAAAATTGTCGTGCTGTGGATTTGAACTGGGACGGATTTGAGTGTTTATTTGCAAAGAGAGGTAGCGTGTGACTAGAGATACATGATGGGGGAAATCAGACACTGGTATTCATAGAGGCTCTAGAGGTAATCATGGATTTAAGTTCAATTACATGATAGGAGTTCATGCATTTCTAATATACAATATACATCTCTAATTTTATTGTATATAAGAGGGAGAATAGAGTAAGTACATTAACTAACACACACACACACACACACACACACACACACACATACACACACACACATGCACGGTATATGCATTTATAAATTGGGCATAGCCTAGATGACGGGAGTATTATTAGGCCTATAGCAATACGAAGTTTGATGTCTAGCTGCTTTATTTAATTTGAACAACCAGTTCACTGCCTTCACTGTCAAGCAAACAAGCGATGCAAAAAAAAAGAAGAAGAAAAAAAGAAGAAGCAGAATTGTGACCATGAATACCACTAACTTGATAACGAACCACAAACAATTTTGAATACGCAGAACTCTGTGAGTCTTGTATCTTTCTACTCGCAAACTTTAAGCAGCTACAATAATCATATTCTGTCATGTCATGCAAAGAATGCACGTGTAAGTATATGTATTTGTGGCACATAATCTTGAATGCACTATACATGGATTACAGTATTAGTATGCATGATAAACTCATAAGCGGTTCAAATGCAGTTTAAGTAGGTCGAGGGCTTTTAATCATTTTTATTGTGTGCAGTTGTATAACATATTGGCTAGAATAGTGCATAAAAGCGCATGTGCTATTTTTGTTATACAGCAATGATGAAAGTATGGCAATGATTCATGATTATGCACCAGTTGTTAAACACGCGATTCCGATGCGAGAATGAAAAAGTACATAATAATTATATAGTTCATGACCGTGAATTATGAAATCAATGAGTGCCACGTGGTAAATGTACCAATTTGACCGATCACAAATCTAGGTAGGGCCTGTATGAATACTGCAATAATATTTACTGTAATCATATTGTGTATACATGAATGTCATATGTCATGTATAATTGTTTATCATGGGCCTGAAATGTATAAAATGAATAGATAAAGGCAGAAATAATATGTGTTCACCCACAGGTAGGCATCTATGCATGTAGTTCCACGCACTCACGCACCGTTTAATTTACCTGCAGAAACAGCCAGAAAGTATTAGGTCTACCCCCTTCTTCTCCCTCGAAATAGATAGATAGATAAATGAATAAATAAATGAATGAATAAATAGATAGATAAATAAATAAATAAATGTATACATAGATATATAAACAAATAAGTAAAAAGATAAATAGTAAGTAAATAAATAAATGAATAATAAATAAATAAATGCACAGATAAATAAATGAATAAATAAATAAATGAAGTAAAATGTAGAGCCTACAGCTGTCAAACTGCGTGAAAGCTGAATGCATGAGATACACAGCGAAGATTGTCGTCGGAGAGAGAAGTAGTATACACTGGGAGAGAATAATGATACGAGGAAGTGAAAAGGAGGGTAATGTGGCAGGGAGAATGATCGTTGGAGGAAACCCTCTCCGAGAAATTACGGAAGGAGATGGCGAGGGGGGGGGGGGGGGTGGCATGAATCTTGCGTAAACCTTCCGAACATTTCTTTTTTCTTTGTTTTCCCCCGGAGCGAGTTTTGAAAGACTGTAAATCCTCCTACAGGGAATTGATGCGGAGGTTAATGCGATGCGCTTGATCTTGATTTAAAGCACCCTTGAAACGGGGAATGTTTGATGGAATACCTAGAATCAAGATCTTTTTTTTTCGTGGAGAAACGACTTTTTTTTTTCTTTTTGCCGGAAGACCATCGTGTACTTTCTCAAGTTAGGGATGGAGGCGGGGGGGGGGGGGGAGGGGGGTTGCCTGGGCCAGGATGACGTAAAACTACGCAGGAAAAGAGAGAGAGAGAAAGCTCCGAGGAAAGAAACGTGAATGAATAAATTGTCGTTTATAGGAAGTCATAAGCGTGAATGAGGACACAGCGAGTAATGTCACGTTATACATGCATAATGAACCATGAAAGTATTCAACTATCTCCCGCTTACAATTCAATAATTCGCCATTATTTATTCCGTCAGGTTTTTTTTTTCCATGAGATCGTAACGATTTAGTCATCTGCCATAGTTATGCTAATACACACACGTGTACCCCACCCCCAAGAAAAACACAAACACACGCACACACAGTCGCACACAAACACACACCCACCCACACACACACCCACCCACACACACACACACACACACACACACACACACACAACGTTAAAAGGGAAAAATATAATGTTTGGTTGTTTTTATATTTAAAACGGGCTAAACATGATGTGAAACTGTCTTTAATCATGTATATGTGCCTGGAAATCGTGGATCACTGTGTGACAGTACACAACTCCGTGTGTATACTCTGATTAAGGTGTGTGTGTGTATGTGTATGTGTATGTGTATACTGTGTGTCTTTTTTTTGTATGGGGATGGGGTACACGTGTGTGTATGTTACTCCTAAATGTGGAAAAAGTGAACGGTTGCCGGAAAAAGGAAATAACGGGGAAAAAATCACAACAGAAAATATTTGAGATGAATTTGAAGGAAAGTTTAACGGAAATAATCGCTAAAAGACGAAATTGCCTTTGCTGTTATGTGTGCACCGAGTATGACGGACGAATTTGAAATGTAAATGACGAGAATGTGTGACAAATGACTAAATTGAATAAACTTTGCTCGAAAATGATCGACAAAAGACAAATTCGAAGCTAGTACTGATGACATATTCCAGATTTCTCGGGACGAAATTGAACTGAATTTGATCTATCAAATTGAACGAAAAAATTTGAAAATAAACGGGAAAACCTATATTTACCCATACACAGATTCACAAACACAAAAAAAAATGGCACACCGCTCACGCGTGCGCAACATTATCAAGCAGACTAACCTTCATTGCATTGTATGCCCTCCTTCCTCTTCCTACTCTTTCTTTTCGCATCCATTCCCTTGATCGCTCCGCTTTTCCCCTTTTTCTTCTTTTTCTTCTTCTTCATCTCGGTCCCTTCATCTTCCCTCCTCTCTTCCTTCTCCTCCTCCATCATCTCCTTCTTCTTCTTCTTTGTGTCCTTCACTATCATCGTCATCTTTACCTTCCCGCTATGTACCATCTCATTCCCCTCTTCTCATGATTTTTCTTACCTTCAGTCATTCTTAAATCGTCTTTTTTCCTCTCTTCTTTCAATGTCTTTATAACGAAATCACCACTTGATTTATTTCCTCTCTTAATATCCACACTGTTATTAAATCGGAACGAAACGAGTTCGCACCTCAATCAATCACCGTACACACGCACGTGTATAGACTGCCGTATAGACTCTTCCCTTCGGTGAGAAATAAAGCTGCTGCATCACAAACGTTACTGCACCGGACATAACTGTCCTCAGCCAGATTTCTTTACTTATTACCTTATGATACGATGTGTTTAGAGACTGCTTCGGGTCTCGGGCAATCCCCCCCCCCCCCCCCCCGGGCAATTACCCTAACCCTAACCCTAACCCCTAACCCTAAAAACCCTAACCCTAACCCTTACCCGATCCTTCCCCTGGCCGTTATCCCAATCCTAATCCTTAACATAATCCTAACCCTAACTCAAACTCCGAACCCTAACCGTAATCTTTACTCTAACCTTACCACTAACCATAGATTAGCCGGGGGTAATTGCCCTGATACGGACGAGCTTCATGGGAGTGTCTGTTCTGAGGTACTTTTCTACCGGTATAAATGAGTTGTTATTAAGTGCGATTTCAAATGGCGCCCACTTTTTCATTTGAGCTGTTTTTGATAATAACTATATTGCTTGATTGTTTAATGTATTTCAATAGATAACCACGATATCTTTTTTTACATTGTTTTGTTTTGTTTCTGTTTCTGAATAAATTTATTGCATTTGAAAACATTTGAAAGTTGTGGGAAAAAAAGAACTTGTGATATAAATAAAAAAAAACTGTCTTGCTCTACCTCTAATCATCTTGTATAGTTTCCATCGTTTTGTCTTTTTCATTCTTTTTGATTTGATTTGTTTTATTCACAAAATG
Source organism: Diadema antillarum (assembly GCF_040938485.1). Lineage (NCBI taxonomy): Eukaryota > Metazoa > Echinodermata > Echinoidea > Diadematoida > Diadematidae > Diadema > Diadema antillarum. The sequence goes on along the minus strand of NW_027272022.1, from coordinate 690,742 downwards.
CATGCATAATACATGCATACATTATACACATGTACAGCATATAGAAATGGTTCATAAATGGAATAGTCATAGTCAGTTATGTCATAAATAAGCGCTTTGACTGCACTCTTCCCATTATATACATTGTAGTTAACTTTAACTTACAGACTTGGTTAGAACTTTTGACTCACCCAATTGCCGCCCTGTTGAGTAAAGCATGGGTCTAAACAAATTTTACCCATTGAATTCAAGAAAATGCATTTCTGTGGTTTGATGTTACATTTGTTTAGATTATGGTACACGTGTATCTATGAATCCTTTATGATTACAATTAATAAGAAATATGCACAAATTCAACAACAAGGACAGGAAATTAATGTATTTATTCATTTATCTATATTATATATGTTTCATTTGAGCCACTTGGTCATTCATTATTTAGATGATGTTCCTTTAGAATATGCAAAAGGTTTGTTAATCCGAAAAAGGAAAAATAAAAAACAGGTACGTGTATGCTATAATAACGAACATTTGAAATAGCCTTATTTTTGTCTTCGATTGACGAACCTTCGGAATAAAAAACTTATTTTACAAAGGTTCATTTCGGATTAAGAACCTTCAGATTAATACTATACATTCGGAATAACAAAATGTATCCCATTGTTATTTATTTCCGTTGCTGAGTAAACTTTCCATCAATGGCTCTTTATTGGTAAATTATTATGACTGGTTGTAAGATTCGCAAAACATGGAAATGTCCTGTTTCTCTGCTGAATTTATTTATTTTTTTCAATTGAATGTAAGTCTTTAACTAAAACAAGATAGAAAGTTAGATTCAAAGTTGTTAATATTCAACAAGAACAAAGAAATTATTTCGCAGCAAATTTTGAATTGATGAGTGTAATTAGACCATCAAATCGCAATGGTTGCGTTTTCGACGAACAGCATCACATTATTCTAATGAAATGATTACGGCAGCTGATGCAACCTATTTACGTACAATGTATATATTCAGCAACAATTAGGTTATACGGTCGTATACTCGACGGACTCTAGAATGGATCAGGTGTGTTACTATCAACAGTTTCCTTCATGTCAGAGTTTTACGATGATTATGCGTGTTTATTTCTTATCATTAATAATCCTCATACAAAACACCTAAAGGCTCGTCTTTCATGGCGGCTCCGTCTCAGCTCCTCCGTAATTCTCCTAAATAACTCATTTTTTAAAACCGTGATAACGTCACGCTTTCAACGTTTGGAGTGGATTTTTGTTGTTGATGCGATTCCACTTCATTTAATTTTTGTTTCTTGGACAGAACCCATTTATAGTAACTCGTCAGCTGCAGGGCCAAAAGAAAGAAGGTAATAATTTGTTCATGAAAAAGGTTCCCTCTATCTATAAATGGGGAACTTACCATTATGTCGGAATAAGTAGGTTGATAAATTTAACAATTTTGACAAGACTGACGCCTGTCCGCTTTTCGGCGACTCGATACGCAGAAAAACCTGTTTTGACTTCACTTCTCCGCAATTATGCGATCTTGCAATACAAAATAATAAACACTCTCTGTGGCTGATTTTCATTTTGTACTCAGAGTTAGTTAATGAAAGAAGACATTTTCAGTTTTAGAAGAATATTATTGTCGTGAAAAAAATAATTCATCGAATTTGATGTTTCTAACTTACCCAGATAAATGACGGAAAATCAAATGTCTAGGAATGCTAGTTTTCAGAAAAGGGATTAAAAGTTAAGGCTAATATCCATGTCTTATTTATTGTGTGTGGAAAAAGAACATTAGGTCACACCAGCGTATTTGTATTGATATCTGACTGACTATGTGGGCTTTTAAAGGTTTCTATGGTATTTCTATACTGTACACTTTTTATATATCAGAACCACGAATTAGGGTTAGGGTTAGGGTTAGGGTTAGAGTTAGGGTTAGGGTTAGGGCTAGGGTCAGGGTTAGGGTTTAGGGTTAGGGTTAGGGTTAGGGTAAGGGCTATGGTTAGGGTTAGGGTTGCATGTTTTAGTAAGTGAAAATAAATGAAATGAAATGATTGAACAAGGGAGAAAGCAAATTGAGATCGAAAATAGATGGGTCGACAAAATCTTTTAGAAGTACTTCTAATATTTAGTTCTCTGTTTCTAAAAATAATAAGTACTTAAAAAGTTCTTTGAATCAAGATGGAAAGATGGATGATTACTCTTTTTTATCATGACGAAGTGTGCACTGTTTCTTTTCTTTTTTATAACGTCATTCGTGCATGCACTTTATAATTGTGTTCGATGAACTGTCCTTATGAACGAAAGTCATATAGACAACTTGTCCCTATTTTTTTTTTCTTTGATTGAAAAAAAAATAAACCATTGAATTGAATTGGATTGAATTGGAAGTCGGTAACTCTTTCAGAACAAAATCATCCCAAAACCTAAGTCAGCAAAGTTGACATTTTCAGTGCACATTTTAAGGTCTATTGCCGAATCAACCTGAGCGGATTTATTATTTTATTGCAGTTTTGGTTATAAAGCGAACGACTCGATATTTAGGGTGACTGCAAGGAATGGCTATATAAGCCGATAATTTGATATCCAAGAAACAGAACGGCGAACTTTTATCAGGATTTGACATAACTAAGAATGTTGTGGCATTTCCCTACTGAAAAGAACACAGTGTGCCCATGACATAGTCGCCTATGTGAAGACGCTTGAATTTAACAGTGTGAAGATGATTTCACACTAGGGTGTGGGTTTTCACAGAGTGTGCACGAATGTTTTGTTTCACGCTTCAAACGATACACACGTTAAAACGCTCGAATTTAACACTGTAAAGAGATTTCACATTTTGTTCACAATGTGTTTCACACGGTGAAAGATTTGTGTTCTTTCCATCAAGGTTAATGTTCCATGTGTGAGAAAACAACAACAACGGCAACAACCCCAAAGTAATGACATTGGTCGAGACCACCTTGCATCCGATTAAATGGGGTCATGATATTATGAACAAGATGCCTCAGTCTTCAGCTGTACATAAACTGACTTACACATTGACTTAAGTAGCATTGATGAACTTTAAAGGGGTGAGGTAAAGGCTTGCATATTATCGAGCAAAGTCATCTCCATATTTTGTTTTTCTTTAGTGAACGAAGCGATACAAAAAATACAGGTGATATCATTTTCGGCTTTTCAACTTCGCATTATGTGGTTGCTATTGATATGGTGACTTTGTGTCACGAATACGTGAAGCTTAAAATTTCACAGTTTTTCTTATTTTGTGTCCGACTGTCATGACACTTCTAAGACAGTTGAATAAAGAGAAGGGTTTCACGTTCAACAGGACGGATCTAGTGATCATTCCGGTCAACGTTATTACAAAACTCGTCGTCTAAAAGTACACAGTTTCTGATCCAAAGGTATTTCGTTTCTTGTTTTGGGGGTGTGTTTTCTTTTTTCCATCTGTAACCTAGTGCTGTTCAGGATAGAAACCGGTGGACAACGAGTATTATATGACCTCTCGTTGATTGGACGAAATGACGCGTGATGCATGCAATCAAACAGTGTCTTCGTCACTTGTCATTGTATAGACAGGAAGTGGCATCGTCTCGCCGAGGACAGCAGACTTTATTGGCAGATGAAATTCTTGCGAGACAGTGGTTGAGACAGATCAACCAATTTCACATAAATGGCCTTACACTGCGCGAGAATCCATGGACGTGTTTGTTCAGTTTATCAGAACATGTCAACCTTATATTTTCTGAGTACGGCCTTTTTGGTGAACAGTGCTTAAACACATGTTAAAATGGCAATGGTTACCAAATTAGACCATTTGAAATTGTTTCAAAGCACATGGATATATTGTAGACAATAGTTTGTTCAGAAATATGAGTGAACCCTTTTTTTTCGCCCTGTGTGTAATATGTAAGTGTGTCTTTCTATGCTTTTGTGTATGTATGTATATATATATATATATATATATATATATATATACACTGCAAAAAGTCCGGTGTTAAATAGTGAACACCGAGCTGGTGTTAAATTTTCGGTGCTCTTTTATGGTGTTAAATTAACATCTCCGGGTGTCATTTCCAAATTTTGAACTGTTTTTTAAAGAGTTTCTTAGTAACTGCACTTCTTGTTGATTTTTAATTTAAACAAGACGATCAAGAATTTTACATTAAAATACTAGATTTTTGAAAAAATGTGAAAATAGATTTACACCAAAGTAACACCAGCTGGTGTGGTCTCTTATTGAAGCTGGACGGGTGTTAAACCATTGATATTAACACCAACAAATATCAAATCAACACCATGTGGTGTCATTTTTGAATTAACACCAGTACAGTGTCAAAATAACACCAGGTACAGTGTCAAATTAACACCACGAAGTGTCAGGTGAACACTTTTCAACACCATCACAGTGCATTTTTAACACCTGTGGGTGTGGTCCTTTATTGAAGTTTGATCGGTGTTAGATTTAACACCCGTGGTGTTAAATCTAACACCGATGTTTTTACAGTGTATACATACATAGTTAACAACAAAATTATTCATACCCCAGGGAAATTTTTGGTTTTGAGCAGATTTCTTACAAGTAAAGGATTGAGTGCTGGTGATTGGGTGTTATATCTCAACATTTCTATTGTTATGCAAATGAGGTGAAACTGGAATTAATGTCAATCTATAGAGGACAAATAAGAGTAAAAATTTTAACACCCAATCACCATCACTCCTTCCTTCACTTGTAAGAAATCTGCTCAAAACTCAAAGGGGTATGAATAATTTTGTTGTTAACTGTACATGCATGTATGTGTGTATATATGTTATGTATTATGTATAATGTTTGTCGGTGTGCATGTATGTGTGTAAATGTAGATGTATGTGCGTTCGTATGTATGATGACTAAGACGTTGCTAAAATGCTGCCCGGAGAACGATGTCATCTTTTCTTCGGTAGAAGTTTTTCATCAGCACAACATCATCCGAGCAGATAGTCCCACCCGGTGCCAGGATTATTGCGATCAGTTGAGACCATTATAGGCCGCAAGTCGTGACGTTGACGTTCTCCCTTGTGCTGCGGATGGGTTGTATGATTTCATCGCTTTTCATTTCTTCTCTTTGGAATATGCTGCAAGCAATCTGATAAGAGTTGTAACCTTTTGCCCTTTCAATGGCGATTTGGACATCAACTTTTCCTCGAAGTATGCATTTCGTGTAGCATACCTTTCCATTTATTCAAATTTCCTTTCCTCCAGAGGGTAGCTGTGACGGATAATATAGATGCAGCACCAAAACTGGTCTTCCGTTAAGTGCATCATTTCCATTTCATCCACAAGTGCGTGCTTGGGGGAAAAAAAGAGAACATTAGCGCCTCGAAAACTAAAGGAGAATAAGGTTTGCCGTAGTTAGATAATGTGAAAATCGCAACTCTAGGAATGCTTAATAAAATCTCTTCCTGTTGCATCGCTCCCACTTTGCGTCCCCTCTAGAATAAGCAGGTTAAAGATGTTAACGAGATTCTTTAGCTTGAAGCGAGCTACCCCATCCCATCCTCGAACCAGCATCCTATTCTGACTCACTTGAAAAATTTGAAGAAAAAGAAATATCTAATTTTAGTATATATTCAATCCTTTTTATTTCGGTTTTAGCTACTTCACGATGGTACACATTATCTCTTGGTTATCCGTTGGAAGCACTGCAAGAATTAGAACAGTCGTTGAAATCATAGTCGTGATACATATTTCCAGTCATTGCCGCTGTCTTGAGCGATTAGTCCCAATGGAGAAACACTGTCATTAATCAAGTTTTGCCATTCGTTCGGCGGCGTGAAAGAGCTATACCAGAGGCATACAGACACCTTAATGGAATATATGTATAATGGTGGCGCGTGCTAATCTACATGCTGTTAGAAAATGAAAAGAAAGATGCATGCTGACTGCAAATTTTCCACTTAGAATTTATCAAATCTGAGTGTTTGTATCATTGCCACATTGTGCATTCTGGTTGCTAAAACTTTCCAATGTAAGTATTTCACGCTTCATCACTTTTATGAAAGTTTGTGGAAGTGACTTCTTGTGTGTGTGTATACATATATGCATGTATTGGTGTGTTGTTAGTGTGCGTGCGCTCGTGTGTACTATGTGTTGCAACTACAGTACGTAGATTGACCGTGCCCGTTATTGTAGAATTTTTCGGTATCGTACTCGAAGATTTTGTATTTAGATACATAAATAACGAGGACAACTTTAAAATATCAGTGTTTATTTAATCGTTTTTAATTAACATTTTGCTTTGTAATGCTACTAATAAAAATTTTCTTGTAAATACTTCAAAAACACATTCCGCCTCTTGACAGCCAAAACGACTTGGATCTGACATAATGCCTTCATGCCTTATACCTTGTACCTTACCAGCTTGCGGTGATGTGAGTTGATTGTATATAATACTATATCGAGATGACAAACACGTACATTAAAGTCATTCTCTGCTGAGATTAAAGAAAAAGAAAACAAAATAATCATACCTCAGGAGGTTCACTCTGTTATTCATTGTTGCACCCAGACCGTTCTACACAACGGAAATATCGCAACAAATACCACATAATCTTATTGCACTGACCGTTATCATCATTGCATCATCCTCTATTTCCATCCCGAAATGTTTACATACATTTGACATTATACATTCTATAGCGAGTGATATGTTACGGCACATTTTGGTACCTGCACCTTTTGGTAAATTTATCAAAATGTGCAGGACATTGACGGCACATTTTGGTAACTTTCTATTCCTCCAAAATCATAACAAAAACAAAATGTAAAAGCAGTTGGTTTTTGGCCCCACCGAATGAGTTCGGTGGCCTAAGGGGACTATGAAACGGCGTGTTTCTGTGTGTGCGTGTGTGTGTGTGTGTGTGTATGTATGTGTATGTGTATGTATATGTGTGCTCGAAATGATAAGATTTGCTTCCTCTCTGTCATTTTTTCTGGGCCGATTTTGTTTCTGATTGCCCTGACTTATGGAGATAGGCTCTGAAACTTCAACACAGAATTCTGAAATTCATTTCTAATGCAAATTCATGCCATTTTCCCCAGAATTGAAATTAACGAAAATGTTAATACTTCTCCTACATTTAGCAGTGGGTTTTGATTCTGCTTGTTTGATCCGATAGGGCTTGGTTGGGACAACCAGAGTTCAACACAGAATTCTGAAATTCATTAATTATGCAAATTTATGCAAAGAAAAGAAGAAGAAGAAGATGGAAATGTGATTCTCTCCACCCCCCTTGTTTGTTCCCCTCCAAACTTTTACCCCTCTAGGGACCCAAGGGGGCCATCCTAAATATTGCCATGAACAGTTTACATTCCTCATCTAGAAAGGTATCTTAAAATGTATAAAATATGCCTTTTCCATTGCCCCCCCCCCCCCCCAGGGGGAGGGGGAGGGGGCACTTGACCCACACTTACTTACAACTTTGGGACCCTACCCCCTAAGAATGATCCTCACCAAGTTTGATTGTCTGAAATCCGCCCACTGGTTCTTAAGAAGATGAAATGTGTTATCCCCCTTGCCCCCCCCCCCCCCCGTCTCCAAGGGGGATACCCTAGGTATTCTCATTAACAAATTATATTCTTCAGCTATAAAGATATCCACCTACAACATATCTTGAGTGTAATGCTTTTTGGTCCGGAGCACAAATCTCTACCTATTTCCCCTCCGGGGGGGGGGGGGGGGGGGGGGGGGAAGGGGGCTCCCCATGGGGGCCACATACCCAACATGAACGACCTTAGGACCCAACCCCTTAAGGATGATCCCCACCAGGTTTGATTGAAATTCGCCCACTGGTTCTGAAGAAGACGAAAATGTGTTTTCCCCACTTTCCCCTACCCCTCAAACTTTCACCCCCTCTAGGGCCCAAGGGGGCCATCTTGGGTCTTGCCATAAACAAACTACATTCTTCATACATAAAGGTATCTACATACTAGACTGTACTGCTTTTGGGTTTGGAGAAGAAGATTTTTAAAGTTTACTCCTTTTCACTTGGGGGCCCTCCCCCTGCCCCCCCCCCCCCCCGGGCACATACTCCACATGATTAACTTTGGGTCCTTACCCCCTAAGGATGATTCCCACCAAGTTTGGTTGAAATCTGTCCACCGGTTCTGAAAGAGAAGATGAAAATGTAAACAGTTTATGCACGACGCACGACGCACGACGCACGACGCACGACGCACGACGGTCAACTGACGACGGACGACGGACGGCTGACGAAAAGTGATCGCAATGGCTCATTCGAGCCTTCGGCTCGGGTGAGCTAAAAAGTGTCTTGCCTGTCTTTACTGCAGGACCACATCACCTTAACTCCTTGACTGTATAATAACTCTCAAGCCCATCCATGGTTTTTTAGTTCAGATACCAAAATGTGCTGATTGTCCAAAATGTGCAGGCAAATCCACTTTTAACTGCACATTTTGGTAACAGTTGATCCCGTCAGGTATAGGTGCACTATCGGCACATTTTGGTAACAAATTTCTTTTACCAAAATGTGCAGTCACCAAAATGTGCCGTAACAGGATATGGCACATCAACATGAAGGTTGGGATGCACTGAATTGGACGGAAGCATTCCAGCGCACTAATAGAGTTCTGCGTCATCACAGAATGTGCAGGTCTTTAATAGTATTCTTTTCAGTCAATGTGCAAACCGGTAAATGCAAACGTACGCCTGTAAGACCAGGTGTTTCCCGACATCGACAGTCGTCTTTAAGAGGTAGTGTGGAAGCAATATTCAAATCGTGTGTGCATGTGTAAAGCGAAACAGGATACCACCTCAGCTGAATCGGGCTCAATCTAAAAATACTGTCGCAAATTGATGGCAGATGCCTAAAACGTCTTCGGAGAGGCGCCACTCCACACGATGAAAAAAGGAGATTTTTCTTCAATGTTTCTGTTCTTGAGACTACAAAAGCGGTCTTTTGGGGCTTCTCTTGTTTTGTTTTCGGAATAATGTTGAAACATGTGATAGTCGACATTACTTACATAAGAGCAGTCATTACGTAATAAAGTGATAGCTTTGCTGCTACGATAATCATTACTTTTTATGGGGTAGCCTAATCATTGAGCTCCTGCTCATCCATTTTGTCCCGAGTCCTTACTTGCGCAAGGATGAGTTAGGGATGGTCAATTTCAAGTTTTCACTTAGAAAGAATGTTTCAGTCATAATAGTGCAAGTGGTCAAGAGAAATAAATGCGTTGATGTGTGTGGATATTAGTTTTTATATGTGCACTCATTTAGCATTCTGTATCATTACCGATTTGGAAATGATAGAAAATTGTGTGCACTCATGCGTGTCATGTACATGCATACATGTAGTAGAAATGCACAGTAATCACGATAGAGCGTTTGCCTTTCGTATTCACTTTTAAAACTCTGAATTTCACGTAATTCGCCGTCAAGCAGCCGTTGGAAGGAAAATAGGAGGAGATTTAGTTTGCGTGATTGTTCCAGAGGTGTGGATGAGAACCTATGAAAATAATCGCCATGGTAACATTGGCTAGATATACAGTTTATTCAGCGACTGAGGAAGTTCACAGCTCATTGTTATCGGCAAAAATGACTTCTTCTTTCTTTCTTTTTTTGATACCGAGGTCGCTTGTTTTGTCATCATGCTAATTGGGTGCATATCGCATCACACGATAAGGTTTGACTCTGATGGTTTTGGAGTCTAATATACATAGGCGAAACAATCCCAATATGCTTTTCAGGAGTAAAAAAGATTGGGAAAGGAAGGGGGGGGGGGAGTGGAAAGAGGAGTACGTGAGAGAGGTGTAAGTAATTGTCCCCACACCAGAAACGAGAGCTGATTATGTACAGGGATTGTTTATAAAAGACAAACTCGTTTATCAATCCGTCTGCTCTGGGGATGTTCTGCCGCTGACTGATTAGTAGGTCGTGGAAGTCAGTGACGGGGAAAGTGATGAGAAAATGAAACCTCTGTGCGCATGCTCACTTCCAGGGCAGGTGTCAAAGAAATATGCAAGGAGCGCAGACGACCGAGAGACACAGTGCAGAAGAAATTACCGTGTGAGAAAGACACAGACACATAGAGAGAAGAGAGAGAGAGAGAAGGGGAGAGGAACGAGAAAGGAAGAGGGATTAAAAGATAGGCATATGATTGTGTAGATATAGACAGTTACGAAAAGAGAATAACAAAACGAGGGGCGGAAGGTGAGGTGACATTGTTTGTTGTTCTTTTCTTGTAGCGTCGAATGATTGTCAAGATTTTGACGAGGACGTGTAGAGTCAGGGACTGACAGGAACTCATTGAGCCTTTAAAAGAATCACACGGCCCACGGAGGCCTGGACATGCACACACTCATTGAGTAGACAGGCGGCGGGGGAGGTTGCTTGAATAGCGCAGAGTTGTGACTACATCCCTCCTCCTCCTCCAATACTCTCTTCAGCTTCCTGCCAAACGCTGATGCCTGCAGTACGTGAGAAGTCACTCCGTGCTGAGAGGAGGTTTCGTCGACAATTAGTGGAGCATCCTCGGTAGTGGCCCGCGCCAATTAGACGTGAGCGATTTCTGAAGCATTTTCCTTTCACTTCTCATTGAGGATACAAGGATGATAAAACGGCAAGCTTATTATCCGTCTACGGCCAGGAGACCTCCCCTAGGCCATATAGCATTTTTTGTCTCCGTTGTGATTTGTTAGGATTGTTCGAGTGACATTAGGAGCCGAGGGAGAGCTGAATTACCAGAAGTGCTCGAGGGCAGGTGTTTTCATACTTCTTCTGTTTGGCGAATACAAGCACGTCTTGCATCGACAAACAATATCTGTCTTCCAATAAAGCACAGCGTAGCAACCTGGGTAGATACGTTTTATGGACATATTCTAATATTCACCGTCGCAGATTAATGTTAGTGTGTCGAGTTTGTATGTAAGCGGAACTAAGCAAATACATCACTTACCTGAACATTTCACGACTGACTCGATCGGTAATTGACGTCCAGCAGGTAACTGCGCACACACACGATTTCATGAATATTTGGAATCCGGCTTAAGATGACTCTTCATAGCTGTGACAACCGCAGGGGTTGACAATAAAATTGACACTGAGGCAAAGTATTTTATGTATAGGTGTGATTATGGATGTGCACCTATCTGCGTAAATGGACTTGTTATGCCGTAATCATCATCCAAGCTGCCATCTCCATTTACTATGCCATGGACACCACCCTCTCTGATAGCTGTTGAAACTGAAAGATTGGATGAAAGAGACTTAAAAGGGGTAGCAGCATGGAATAATCGGATAATACACTAATGACTGAGAAATCTTAATCGATGTCAGAGACGTGGGCCTACCTCTTTGATATTGATTGCTGTTTGCAGGCGTAGACCGGCTACTGTTGTGTTATCATTGTGTTTCTCATAGCAGCATAATCGCTAGCTGCTATCGCATTTTTATTTTGCAACCTCACGTCATAAAAATTCAATTTGTCTGGCAGTGAAAATGACCCATGATCGCAGAGAAGGGAGCAATTTCGACACCTTTGCTATCTACGTGAGATAGCTTCCGATGCGACACCCTGCTGGTTACCGAAAGGAACAGATTCAGACGTCGAACGAGCATTTACCGTGATTGGCGATAAGAGACGATGAGTTTTCTTCCTCAGGAGACTCGTTGGAGAGGCGTCGGAATCTAACCCAGGGCGCCATCCGGATATTTTCTTTTGAACTGCTACTTCATGACAGGCATTACTACCAACATAAATCATGGATCTAGCTAGGGTTGTTTGAATTTAGTCCCTGGTCTCGGGTGCAGTTGAAGTCGTGAACGCTGACGGGATATTGATCTTCTGAGGCATTGATCTCATCAGGTGAATGATACGACAGGAGTTTTTTTTTTGTGTGTGTGTGTTCTTTCACGTGCATAGTGTACTCAAAATGATGAAGCTGTTGTTGTTTTTTTAATTCGTATGTACATGCGCGCCGAGGAATGTAATTGATTGATCCCAGTGTTCGACAGAATGAGCAATGTTTCCTTCATGAACGAGTGTTCCCTTATTTCAATGTTTAGACGACGGGAAATTTAGACTGACTGCACGCATCGCTCCGACTCTCTCTTTGTGCTGGTTTAATTCAAGAAATTGCCAGTTTGACCGAATGATTGTCCGCTTGGTTCTGCGGAGTAACGTTCAGTGGATTGTAGATTGCGAACTGATTGGAGTGGCTGCTAACATTTACTCAGCGGGCGTGCTCGGTGGACTGTTGTCGATGCGTTTCAATCTGAACTTATACAACATGGATGGATGAGTGTTGTTACTAAAGGATTCAAGCTACGTGTGTTTAGCGACATTCTGGGAAGCCACCTGTCGGTATTGGACTACGCCATCCTGTCGCATGTATTGGAAATAGATCAATGTTTTAAAAGCAACTGAAAATCAAATTTTCGCGCTCTTTTATCGTTTTGTGGAACTTGCGTTTGTTAGTTTGCGTGTGTGCTTTGTTAATTCCCAATATCGTGGCTGTAAACACGTGGAAAGGATAGTAACGGGAAGCTCGTCGTACATCAAGTGGAAAGGAAAAGATGAGTTTGCGTAACAGCAGATATCTGGAGGAGATTGTACAACGGCCGAATACAAACAATCACGGAGCAAGAGCATTTGCATTCGACAAACCATCGTCATTGTGTTCGATAATTGCATTGATCGTGATGAAAGACGAAAGTCGTGCTTGTTTGAGGAATGCTTTGATTTAAGAAAAAAAAAGACTGTATCAAAGACAAGCTGGGGTTTTTCTTCTCTAACCAATGTTTTCTCTGTTTGAACAGTTCCCCGCTTTCTTTTGTCGTAGACAGGATCAATTAAATGGACCAGGTCAAAATTCGCATTCTATCTTCATCAAGGAAGGATTTACCACGAGGAATATCTAATGCATACGGATGTAATGTCATATTGAAAGAAGCTGCCTTTTTTAGGTAAATTGTACTGCATGCTTCTGCGCTCTTTAATTGTACAGAGTTTGAGCATCGTGTAGTTGTTGTTTTTTGTGTGTATTATAATATCCCTGACTATTCTTTATATTTTCGTTTTCAAACATTTCCTATACTTCTGTACACTAATGAACCTGTAGCATAAGATCCTCGTGCTTCTAAACGATCAAAATACGAAATAATTCCTTCTAAATTTCTTCCAACCTTTTTCAAAGTCTTTGATGACGGGTTGTTTGGTTGTTGTTGCTGTTGTTTTTTCCTTCCAGCTTTTACCTCGGGGTTACTTCTCTACTAAGCCATAATTGTTGCAAGCTTTTGAAAATATTTCATGTTTTATTAGCTTGTGTATGTTTGCTTGCTTCTTTCATTTGTGATGGCTACAGTGTTACAGGTCGACGTGTTGCCAGGACTCTCATGCAACAATGAGCAAGGTAAAATGGGGTCATAACCAGTAAGAATAATTAGATTGGTTCCTATATCATTCCGTAAGTTACATTGCCTTATGTGCTTTGTAATTATGAGCAAGAACAAGATATCAAATTAAGAACAATCTGTGAAGCAAATCAAAGATGAGAACATGTGTCAAACTTACTGCCGTTATAAAGCCAGACTGGATTTAAAACTATGAGTACACGCAGCAGTTTGAACTGTTTAATACACATTGCATTGAATATGACTGCATAATCATTACCATATATATATATATATATATATATATATATATATATATATATATATATATATATATATATGTATATATTATATACAATATCTAAGAAGTTTGACCTTCTTGGCGGTGTTCAGTCATAAATAATAGTTTCATCTGTTGTTTTGTTTGTTTTTCTCTCTCTATTAGTTCATGACATCCTGCGCCTTGGTTTGCTAGAAAAATACGAGACTCCGTGGAGCTTGTCGCGTCTACTACTGGCGAAACGAAAAGTGAATGAGATTTTAGATCCTCGCGAGGTGGCTAACTATAAAGCACTAAACTCAGGTAACCCCAAATCCTGGCCTGTAATCCAATACCCTCTTCATTTCGAGTATCGCAGGTACAACTGTCGCATCACTCACTTTTCACTCTCTCTCCATCCTTTTTCGGAACGCATGATCCATCTTGGCACTTAGCTTGACAAACTGCATCACGGAAGATGGTCTCGCACGCTGCATGCTTTTGGCAGCACGAACGATTTTCTCATTAAGAACGCCCGGCGTGAAAATGCACGAGCACCCTCTTGCCTTTAACAGTCCAGGGTCTCAAAAGGTGCAATCTGTAAACTTAGTTTACGAGAGCATATTTTACATTTCTGTTTGAGAGTAGCATGGTTCTGTCAAAGTGATGATACTTTAGCTATCCCAAATCACTCACAAGCTGTACTTTATATTTTCAACAGGACGACGTGTACCGCCCTTCCGTTCGATAATGGAGACCAATATTTCAGCGTGTAGCTTCACCGAGAATGTGACAACTGAGCAGGACGCGGAAGGATACAAATATAGCACCGGGGAGGTCATTTACACCCTCGGATTTCTCCCATTTATTATATCTATCGGTGTTGTCGATAACTTGGCCTTCATCTTCGTTGTCTCTCGTGTTCCGAGAATGCACACTTCTACGAATTGCTATCTAATCAACCTGGCCTTGGCAGATATATTATTTCTGACGACAGGAACTGTAGAGAAACTTTATCGATACTCACAATCGCCCATACACGGTGACGATACCCCGATCAAAAACGGCGGCTGCGTATGGATCTACCTTGTGAGCGATACTTCTTACTACGCGGCATTGTTCTTTGTGAGCTTGGTGTCGATTGAAAGATATTGCGCCGTATGCACGCCACAGAATCGATACATTTTCAATAAGAAAAAGACGTATGTTCTTGTCTCGGTTTCATGGATCCTTTCTCTCTGCCTAGCCTTAACTCAGATCCCCTCAACTAGTGTATTCTTAAAGATATGTTTGCGTTGGCCAAATGGAAGGTTTAAGGTGCACTTGCCAGACTCATGGGGTATCTGCACCGCTGTACACCCCTGGATTAGGATGTACGCCAACGGCATGCAGACGATTCCTTTCTTCATAGCCATGGTACTAAACTCTGCAATGTATATAAAGATTGTCGGTGGATTGAACGACTCTCTGAACCGCCTGAAAAGTCATTCCGGCGGGACAACTGAGACGGACGCACGCATGCGCGATCAGATCGCGCGCATGCTTGTCATCAATGGAATCGCGTTCTTCTCTTGCCTGGCTCCTTTCGAGATCCTGTCATTGCTTAACGTCACTGAAGACAACTTCATCGATACGGACGTATTCACCAGTCTGGTTTACGCCGCACGAGCACTTGCCTACATAAACTGCGCCATCAATCCCATCATATATACGATAATGAGTCAGCGGTACCGGTATGCATTTCACCAGACGTTTTTGCAAAAGAGGAAGAAGAGACATATCACAGCGCAGTCGTGTACCATGAAGTTTTTAGGTAGCACAACTCAAGATCAGCTACGCACCACTGTGTGCGAAAGTCGCATCTAACAACTTTCTGGCTTATTTTTAACACAAAACAAAATTTCATGTCTTATAACGTTAAAATACGTATATGGCAAGCCAAGTGTCCCATAAAACAAAACTTAGTTTATTGCCGGAAAAGGTTTTTCTAGAAGAACTCTTTTTATCGAGCGAAAATTACGTTAATCTAGCGAAAAACTAAATTTGTCGTGATAAACTTAGTTTTTCAATACTTAAACTTGAATAGTTTATCGCTGAAAACTTTTCGGCGATGAATTAAGTTTTTCGGGCAATAAACCCAGTTTATCACCTTTATGGGTGCGTTGGCTTGCCATATACAGATAGCCTTTGCGAGAGAATTGTTTTTCTTAGAGGGTTGTTTCCCTCAAACAGATGTGTTGATTTGGCAAGTGCAGAACGATAAGTGAAACACACAGTAAAAGTTTGAGATGAAAGTGATATGAGATGTCCTTTTTTTCCTCCTCGTTGCATTAGTAATGTACTACATGCACTCTTAAGATGGGGAATCAGTAACGATTCATGACGTCATAAAGTAAAATTATACAAGAAAATATGAGAGAAATTCAGAGGTTTATGAATATTGTTCCCGTTATCATATTTTTATCAAGATGAGGTTATATTTCTATCAAGATAAACTTACAATAATCATAATCTCGAATGGTTTGTCTTACTTTTCCCAAACGTGTACTGCATTCTTCTTTCAGTCATTTTCTGAATCACCAAATAATTTTTAGGAAACATTCCCTTTATAAAAGCAGTTTATCGAAAGTAACGAAACGGTTGCAAATGCTTAATGACAAATACGAGGAAGAATTTAAACGGATGGTGTCACCATAATAATAAGTACTTTCGTTTATTAAAGCAATGAATTTTACCTGGCGTCCAATGAAGAGGTATGTAAACATTCTGATTTGATTAATGGGCAACAACCTTATCTAACATTGAGTCTTTTACAAAGGTCCAAAGTGGATATCTATATA
Source organism: Diadema antillarum (assembly GCF_040938485.1). Taxonomy (NCBI): domain Eukaryota; kingdom Metazoa; phylum Echinodermata; class Echinoidea; order Diadematoida; family Diadematidae; genus Diadema; species Diadema antillarum. Next base: position 674,264 of record NW_027272022.1, on the reverse strand, counting down.
TATATATATATATATCCTGCAAACAAAAGAGGAAAGGGCTTCGAAATAATACATGATTCAGAAATATGAATGTGTCACTGTTATATGCCGTTCCATGAATGTCTCATTTTCAGTCAATTATCTATATTCAGTCAATCGTCCATATTCAGACAGTCCTCTATAGTTCTGTCCTATCTAACTTCTTAGTGTTGCTTTCCTACTGATGTCTTTGTATGATTGGCTTATTAAGTGTTATTCCTCTCTCCCACCCTGCCTACTCTTGGTTTTAGTTGATAACAAAGAGAGAAAAGTCACGTCAAAATGTGACCTTCGTATGGATAAAAAGTAATTGGAAGTACAGTTATTTGATAATTAACACTGCACCTGCAGTGTGAGTAACCGAAGGAAACAAGCGATCGCATTAAGTATAGGGAAACGCGCAGTTAAAGCTGGTACAGGAGCTTTCACACGGGTCTTGCGTAGAGTTGCGTAGTGTTGCGTACCGACTACGCCGAGCTTACGCTATACTACGCCAGCTTACATAACAATATGCCAGGCAACGCAGAGGGGGGCGCGGGACACGCCCCCCCCCCCCCCCCCAAAAAAAAAAAAAGAAAGAAAAAAAAAAGAAGAAGAAGAAGAAGAAATAAACGTGTTTAGTCTTTTTGCGTAGTTTTGGTGTAGAGCATAGGGCGCAAATATAAGCAGTATATACGCAAGTCTACACAACGCTACGCTGCTGTACGCTGCGCCTTCGCAATAGTACGCAACACTGCGCTACTATACGACAATGTCTACGTTACGGTTCGCTACTCTGCGCCAGTCCGACGAACTGTGAGGCTCGATCCGGGGATTTACCCGAACACTTCTTTTTCTCATTTTTGCGGTCATTTGCAGTCAAAATGACTTTCATGAGTAAGCAGCCAATTTCGGCGTAGTAGGTACGCAACTCTACGCTGGTCCGGTGTGAAAACTCGGCGTACAGTAGAGTAGTGTTGCGTACACTTGCCCGCAGGAGACCTACCTATGAACTGCGTATTTTCTGCATCCGGTGCTCTGTCACCGAGCTTGTGTAGAGTTGCCTAATGTTGCTTACCGACTTCTCCGAGATTACGTAACTCTACGCCGTGCCTATGCCAGCCTGCGTAACAATATGTCAAGTGACGCAAAATGGTACGCGAGTACGCGAAAAAGAATTGCCATTTTTGCGACGTACTTTTGGCGCAGAGCACATGACGAAAAGTACGCAGTTTATGCACGAGTCTATGCAACCTCACGCTACTGTACGTCATGTCTACTCAATAGGGAGGTTTAGATTTTAGACGCGCGGACGTTCAGAGGGAAAAAAAAAACATGTATTGAGCGTGCGCAGTGGCTTGACGTGCGCTACTGCGCACGCTCAGACCATGTTTTTTTTTTTCCCTTTGAACGTCCGTGCGTCGAAAATCTAAAGCTCCCTAATATTACACTACCCTACGTCAGTCAGACGAAAAATCTTTTTCAGACTAGATTTTTTATTTTTTTTTCACATTCAAGTTTTTCGTCGGGAATGTCGGGAATGTGAGCGAAAATCAGAATGAGAAGACCAAATCCTTACAAATAAAAGATAGAGATACTCCGCAGTTTTACTTACATTATCATGATTATTTTGCCAATATGTTCTCTCCCCGGCTAGCCAGTCTTATTCGTTTGTATTCATTTTATTTTATTTTATTTTTTTTTGCTCACGTGATATCTATCGTTGCCGCGGGGATCTCTCATCTGCCAGCCTAATTTTTTAAAAATCTTTGTGTAAGAATCCAGTAGATCAGTTGGCACCAAGTTACGCATACGCACTTTCTTTATACCGAAAACTCCAAATAATTATATTCAGGTTTCCTGCGCATGCGCAGACCGTACTATCGCTGAAACATTCGTTGTTCACCCTGTAACGCATATTGATAGTGATTAGCCTACTATAAGTAATCTAAGGAGTTCATGGCACTTTGTTCATCCAGGGAGGGTGTAACGGTTCTGTTGTATAATATGTTTCTTTTTCATGCTTTAACGGCATCTAGTTTCATATTTGGTCATTGGTAACTTCATATGATATCTTGATTAGGATTCCATTTATCTCTTTCGAGAAGTATCACAGAATACGATGCCGTATTGTATTAAACTATAGTTTTGACGTTTTCTGTCTCTTTTTGATAATTCCCTCAATTCGTCTACGATACCCAAAACCAATATCGCATTGTTTCTTTTCATAAAAACCCAAACAACTGACAATACATAACCAAAAACCCACATGCACCCTTCTCCCCTACCATCCACTTACCTCATGACTGTGGTCTGTACTCCAATTTTAACCTTTCCGTACAAGCAAGGTTTGTTTTGACGCGTTTGATCGACGAGATGCATACTCTTGATGATTTTTCTGAGACACGCATCAACTGTGTAAAACACGAGTGAGTTTGTAATATCGGAAATAATGTGTGTGCCAATTAGATACGATGACACATATTATCACTACACTGTTGGAGAAGTGGTCCGTTCATTCTGCCTTCTCTCTTACGTAATCTTTGAAACTTGTCTGCGGCAATTGTTCTTATACGTTTTCATGTTTTGTACAGTTCCTTGAGATCGTTGAGTGTCCTACACTTCTCCCAATAGAAAAAAAAAGAAGTGTTTGTGGGAGATTTGTATTGATTTGTATTGATTTGTATTCTGCACAGTTGCAACATTTCTGTGTATGATATATGATATATTACATTGTACAAACCGATCCAATCATTTTTCATAATGGATACACTACGTCATTGCAGTCACTTTTCTTGTTGAGAAAAGAACTATAGAATAGAAAGATATTATGTTTCCGCTTTGGCTTTGCTGTTGTTACTGTATCATCTTTTTTTTCTTTTAAGATCATCGGGTTGCTCCATGTGTGTCTTCACCTGTGAAACAAGATTAACTCATTGCTTTTACTTTGTGATGGCTGATTTTTATTTCTTCCTCTGGAAGGAAGTACAATTATATGAATCATGCACGTATTTTCTTTTCAGTAATTACTAGTAATGCATTGTTTGGTTCAGAAGATTCCTGCTGGATTACACAACAGTATAATAAACAGACACTGAAAACGTTATCGAGTGTGTACATAATCTTGATTATATCGTTGTTTCCGTACTGTGTAGACCAAGCTGAGCAGCCTGCTGTAATCAGCTGCGGCCTCTCCCTTCATTTTGATAACTTCATGCACCATTCAAGTCTTCACATGATGCACGCGGTACCCCGTCGAACCGCGTTATATGGCGCCATTTCGTAGAAATGGCTCGTCACGCGGTACATTAAATTTGCACCCCCAAATGGTATCACATCTTTAAAACATTTCCTTAATGGCGTCACCATGGACGTCACTCACCCTAAAATTACCCTGAATGTCATATTTCATTATGGGACCAAGTATAGTACCCTCACTGGCGTATTAAGTTATTGTGCCAAGCACAAGAAACTAAACGGTATTTTGAATAGATGCTTCTTGCATTCGTTTAAAATAACAAAATAACACTTTCCAGAAATACAATTTGAATTTCAGTTTGAAAGGTCATGCAGGTAGTAAATTCAACCGTATATAATCCACAACACTTCATAGTGAATGAAATACACTGCAAAAAGTTCCGTGTTAAATATTGAACACCGAGCTGGTGTTAAATTTTCGGTGCTCATTTATGGTGTTAAATTAACACCTCCGGGTGTCATTTCCAAATATAAATCTGTTTTTGAAGAGTTTCTTAGTAACTGCACTTCTTGTTGATTTTTAATCTAAACAAGACGATCAAGAATTTTACATTAAAATACTAGATTTTTGAAAAAATGTGGAAATAAATTTACACCACAGTAACACCAGCTGGTGTGGTCTCTTATTGAAGCTTGACGGGTGTTAAACCATTGATATTAACACCAACAAATATCAAATCAACACCATGTGGTGTCATTTTTGAATTAGCACCAGTACAGTGTCAAAATAACTCCAGGTACAGTGTCAAATTAACACCACGAAGTGTCAGGTGAACACTTTTCAACACCATCACAGTGCATTTTCTACACCTGTGGGTGTGGTCCTCTATTGAAGTTTGATCGGTGTTAGATTTAACACCCATGGTGTTAAATCTAACACCGATGTTTTTACAGTGTAGTGAATGCTGAAAATATCCGTTGTGAAATAGAACCTCTAAATGGCGGTAGAAAGAAGGAGCAAGTCAGGTGCTCTGGTTGTCCTTTATAATATTTCCCCTCATTTTCAAAGAGTATACGGAAATATTAAAAAGTGTAAAGTGGCTACATGCTACATGAGCGGAATCGTCACAGTTCCTCTTGTATTGTGCACTACAGACTCTGTGGATTGGTTGTCATGGAAACTGCCTGGAAGATGACGGGCACATGACGTGAGATGGATGTTCGCGGCATTCAGCGTCATTGTGAAATATGTAGAAGATGAAATGAAAATCGTTGTTGTTTGTGTCAGGCTCGAAACCTTATGATATAATCGTAATTTCATGTACGATTCTATACGCCATGTTAGAGTAACATGGGGAAGAATCAGACGAAAGATTGGTAGACCGGTGGCCAGGACCTGTGTTGCAATAATGTAATACTGTAATGACTTTGTAAGCGAAGAGCATTCTTGTTGGTGAAATATCCATCCAAATCACGATTTTTGTGATGTCTTTTTTTTTGTTGTTTCTGTAGAATCAGTGTTTCAAAAATCTTATAAACGCAACCGCGATCGCAAACACTGTTTATGTGACGTCACAATGCCTTGCGCGCACCCTGTTTGACCTCTTGTCGAGGAAAAACTGCGCAGAGTGAGTTGCGCAATGGCACAGTCTGAGCGAGAGCCCCAAAGCAACACGCTCGGAGAAAGAATCTTATAAACGCTCTCCTGACGAAAGTGTGATTTGAAACAGTGTTTCAAAACAGTGTTTCAAAACAGTGATTCTAGGCCCGCAAAATCTTATGAACGCACCCTAAGAAGGAGAGAGCGGCCGTTTCACGGTAAAAGGGTCTATCTTGAGAAATGTTACTTCGGAGAAAAACGGGTTTAAAGTTTGGTGTATTTGTATGTCTGCCTCTTGTATTTGTAAAGAGAATGGCTTGTGAGTGTTATGTGTTATGAAAATATAAAAAATGAAATATGAAAAATACACCAAATTTTAAACCCGTTTTTCTCCGAAGTAACATTTCTCAAGATAGACCCTTTTACCGTCGAACGACCGTGAGAGAGAGAGAGAGAGAGAGAGAGAGGGGGGGGGGGGGGGGGGGGGGGGGAGACATACTGGTAGAGAGAGAGAGAGAGAGATTGAACCTTGAAAAGTAAAATAACGTCTCGCAATTTCTACTTCGTCTTCTTTTATGTGCGCCGAATCGATGTTTTGTGTGATTTGTCGGAAGCATAGGAAGACAAGCGACTAATAACTTGGCGATAATTGCTTTTAATGACGGCGGATTAAGGGAAGCAAATGGTACTTTTTGTCTATCTCGTGTGAGTGTTGACACATCATTAAGGTACGAATTGAGGTCCTTTTGAGAACGAAATACTACTGAGTGGAAAAACATAGAACTTTATGCCATTATGCCAAAATTAATTATTACCCTGAACATATTTCCAAAAAAAAAGTAAGTCAGTTAATTGCCCTTTTTCCGGTTCGTTCGCATTTACACGCAAATGCATCCTCATCATTGTGTTTTTGGAAACAATGGGACAGCATATTACCTTCTATCTGTTATATAGATCAAAGCGTATGCCGCAACATACAGTGCCCCACTTCTTACGAAATTTCGAAATCCCAATAGGCTATACACGGGATCCGCTCGGTCGCCGTAGAGAATGGATTAAAACCGCTTATCGCTTCTGGCACAATCCATTACATACATCATTATTGAGCAAGGATAACGCGGCATTGTTGCCACCATTAGTAATTTCAAAATCCTAGTCTGTGGCAAAATTCGTTTTTATGACGTCACGATCCTTTTCACAATGATCAAGATGAGATGCAGCTGTAGATTTAAGGGATTCAATATGATTTTGCCGGGTAACGATTTTGGGTTATCAGTCGTTTTGTTCTTTAAGTGCTGATTGGCACAAAAAATAAACAATATCCTTGTACACATGCACTGTCCAGTTACCTTGGCACAGAAAGGGCAACTACTCTCTATTTCTGCATTTAAGACAGAGGAAATCTTATCATCAAAAAATTCCATGTCAAACAAATACAGTAGAATGTTTTCCTCAAAGTTAGGAGTTGGAACAGTTCGTTATTCCAAAGTTCGTTATTCCGAAGTTTCGGTAATCCAAAAAAGAAATAATTCGTTCGTCTGAAGGTTCGTTAACCCGAAAATATAATAAGGGTCATGATTCCGAAAATGAAGCAAACCTTATTCAGTGACAAAATACGGTGTTGTTAACACACAAAAAAGTTCCTTAATCTTGAGGTTCATCAATCTGAAAGTTCGTTAATCCGAAAATAAGAGGATCATAATTCTGAAAATGAATAAGACTCATTTAATGAGTTTTGACAAAAACTATAATGTCCAATGACAAAATACAAAGATGACACGCGCACACACGCTCTTACGCACACACTCACACACACATGTATTGATACACACATACAAACACACACGATACGAATACTCATTGACGATCTGGAATGCAATCGTAATCTGTGGTTGTCATTGATGAGAAAAGAGGTACTTTCTCTTCTCTGCTTCCTATGGCACCTTTCCCCTCTTCAAAATTATCATCAGGATATGCCATGCATGACGTAGAAACAAGAAGTTACTCAAAGGGAGAAAACGCCACAGATTAACAAATCTTATTTTATTTTCGAATTAATGAATCTTAATTCCGTTTCGGATTCACGAACCTTCGCAATAACTAACCTTATTTTTTTTTTTTCAGATTAACGAACCTTCGGAACAACTACTTAACTACTACTAACTACTAATATTCGAATTAACAAATCCTTTTTTTTTTCCTCAGGAAAAATAAACCTCTACGAATAGGAAGTTTGTGTGGTTCGGAATTACGAACCATCGGAATAACGAAACTTATTTCATTTCTTGGATCAACGAACCTTCGGAATAACGAGCATCACCCATGTGTTCCACAGTAGCAGTCATACAATGCGTTTGCGTTATGCAAACTTGTTCAAGCGAAACGCGTATATTTCCTAGTGGCTATATATCGTGCAATGCATATGACATTGATTTTGACCGATCATTGTTAGTTTGAATCGGGTATTGTCTTATTTAGGCATTGCCCACCGGAGGAACATTAGGCACCTTCCTTACATTGGTCCCATGAGGAAAACAGGGCTGAATAAGTCAGGGGTAATCAGACAGAGAGAGAGAGAGAGAGAGAGAGAGAGAGAGAGAGAGAGAGGAGGAGGGAGAGAGAGAGGGTGGTGGCTGAGAGATTATAGACGACGAATTACATTAAAACATGCGAAATAATACAGAACATCACATCATTATCCCACACTTTTGGAGAGATGTGAAAACATGACACAATCAGTATTCAAGCAAGAGAGACTTTTTGAGAGATTGTTTTAATTACCGTAAGTTTGAGCATGAACGTATCTCACTTGGTATGAAATTCCAAACAAGGGGAAAGCTGAAGCGAAGAGATCTTTTTGTGTAAGCCGAATTTTGCTTTGAACAAATAAAAATGATTACATGTATACCGATGTAGATGATGAACACTAAACTGTTTATACTAAACATTTCTGTTATATGCAGAGGTAATACGTTTCGGAAGAGAAAGAAAGCAAGTTTTGCAGTATGAAGGATATGTAAATCATGAATCTTCAAATACACCATTTTTTTTTAATAGTGGTGCAGAGTGAGCATGATAGTAACTACCTGTACATAAGCGTACTCCTTTCTTTCGTAGTTTGCCTACAACGATCATTATTTGACAAAACATTTCTGCCCATTCTGTTGGTGTTGTCCCTTGGAAATATAGTGTATAGGCCCTACTTAGCCTGAAGAGGCCACGGATATACATGCTCTCAGTATATGAAACTATTTTGTTATGATTATTACTATTACTGTCATCAACGTTATCGTAAACATCGCCATTATGAACACTGAAATCAAGACCTCATAAAACTTTAATGACTAAATATAAGGATGCCGAAGTGACGAATAGGCGATAACATTAACAGGCAATGATTGTACTCTAGTTACGAAGAATATTCTCCGGCTAAAATAAAAGTGTGGTTTTCATTCCACGATTTTAAGCTCCACGGTGTCTAAGGTGTATGAACAATAAGGCATGCAGAAAGATCCTGGCCTATTATATTAAAGTAATCTAGTGTGAGGTCGCTCTAGCAAGCTAGCCCCCCCCCCCCCCTACCCCCTCTCTCTCTCCCCCCCCCCCCCCCCAACATTATTTACTATCTCGACATACAATGATAAACAATGTAACATGTAAGTCCTAGAGTGTCTAGGCTGGCAGGATCATAAATATAAAGATGCAAGCAATATTGTGCCAGCTTTTCGACTCCGGGACGGTGAAGGTAATGTACTGTATACACAATGGTATAGGTGGAACATCACTTTTTTAAGATCAAATATAGGAACCAAGACGGAAAGACAGACAGATAGATAGATAGATAGATAGATAGATAGATAGATAGCGATAGATAGATAGAGATAGATAGATAGATAGACAGACAGATAGATAGATAGATAGATAGATAGATAGATAGAGATAGATAGATAGATAGAGATAGATAGATAGATAGAGATAGATAGATAGAGATAGATAGATAGATAGACAGACAGATAGATAGATAGATAGATAGATAGATAGATAGATAGATAGATAGAGATAGATAGATAGATAGAGATAGATAGATAGATAGATATAAATAGATAGATAGATAGATATAAATAGATAGATAGATAGATAGATATAAATAGATAGATAGATAGATAGATAGATAGATAGATAGATAGATAGATAGATAGATGGAGATAGATAGATAGATAGATAGATAGATAGATTGATTGATTGATAGATATGGATGTAGAAATATACGTGTAGATACATTGTCTGAGTGATCGTTCGTTATAGGTTAACATTATAATTCATCAAATTGGAGGGTTGCTAGAGAATGCCATCATTATAATTTTCGCGTACATGTATAAATCAAGCCAAGTGATTAAAGTTTCCATGATTTCCTAAATAATAACTCAGAAAATAAAACAAAACAGAGAGAGAAAAAAAATGCTGTGAAAGTAAACTGGTTTGTGTGTTCGGACTTTCCTCTCCTCTAGAGAACCATATTGTTGCATCCTTTGTAAAGGCACGCATGGATTTATGAACACCATTCTGAAAACATGCATCCTTCCGCAATTTCGAAATTATTCCACTCTTAATCAGTCTTTGCAACGTGATGCGGAGAACAATAACACAAGGGTGACCCTATAATCTTGTCTTATGGCATTCTTTTACAAATCCTCAATATCACACACTTCCCTTCTTTCATGCGTTTGTTTGCTACATAGAGATTACCATTAGATTCCTACGGCTTATTGTTGTTGTTATCATGATTACGTCGGTGTTGAATGTTGTTGTTGTTGTTGTTGTTGTTGTTGTTTTCTTGGCTGGAGCGTCGACCGTGGATCAGTCGTGAGATGTGGTGTAACTGTAGATTACAGGACAGTGCTTATGAGAAAAGAAATATTCTAGGAGACTTCACGCGAGGTCAATGAACTGATGTCAGCCAGATTATAGCCGGAAGAACAGGCCGAAACTCTCCCGCAGTACTTCAGACAGTCAATGCTTACTTCTTCTCTCTCTCTCTCTTTTTTTTTTTTTTTTTGGAACAGGCCTCATTACTTGCAATACAAGAGAGGGAGTTCTACGAAAAACAATTTATCTTAAATTCGCCGATGGCTCACAACTACTACCCTATTTATTAGCTGTCATGAAACCCATTTATATCTAGAAGCGCAACCTTTTTGTCTGAAGGTAATTGAAAATCGTTCAAGGAGTTGAAGACCGGAAATGAAAATGATACGCGGGAAGCGTTGTCGCTTTTTGATGATGAAATGCTGCCTGAGAGACTTTGCTAATATTTAACACAAGCTTTGATGTAACGCCGGAATAGCACATTATATCTTGAACTTAGCAGCACTCGAGTTCTGCGGTATTACTGAATTTCGTGCGAAGATGTTATCCGTTCACAGAGTACGAATGACATGCGTGAAAATAACATGTAAAATCAAAACAAACTCATTTTTCTTAGCTGATCAGACAGATGATCAGTGTAGAAATAACAGGGTAGAGGTGCAACCGGTTTAATGATTTAACCCATTGTACCCACCATTTCCGAGTGGGTCCCTTTTACAGAGAACAAGTTGATACAGCATTCATTTTCTTGTCTTCATATCACAGAGAAGTGTAAGTGTGGCTAGGTGGTTTTAACTTTAAAGGGATGGTAAAATTCTGGTTGAGATGGGGATTCAGGTTGTAACTATTTGCAAGATAGTAAGAAACCACTTATATATGCAATAAAAAAAGCATACGATTCTAAGAGAAATTAAAAGTTTATTTGATGAAAATCGGTTTTGAAATGGCTGAGATATCCAAAAACAAAATGGTCTTAGTAAAAGGTGAGTCCCACCTTTTATTACGACCACTTTGTTTTACTTTCCTTTTGGATTTGGTGACGTCAGCCTTGCGATATCCATTTTACTCAAACAAAATTGCTCGACTGACAGCGACAGCGGGCAATATGGAACTTTTAGCTGCATAATCATGTGACGGGCAGATAGCTGAATTCTTGGTAGGTGTTGTAAAACATTTTCGCTATGTACTAGCTGCCCGGCAGCCAGCTTGCGGTTTTTCAAGACGCGCGTATAAGCATTGTCTTGGGCGCGTATCTTTCTCGTGTAATTTCTCTGGTCGGTAGCACAACTTCATTTCGATGCCTTAATTCAGCATAGATATCTTAATTCAAGTGGTGTGTGTTATATAAAACAAATAGAGACTGCTTCTTTGCAGGCCACGGATAAAACTACATATGCCTTCGGCTATTTCTCAACAGTGCTATGCCTCGAGACTTCGTCTCGGGGGCATAGTGCCGGTGAGAAATCACCTTTGGCATGTTTGGGCAAATATAGTTTGAACCATGCCCTCAGAGCAGTCAATATTTTTATGTTGTGAGATGTCTAGACGACATGTGATTTTTACACAGTCATGTGTAGATCGATTTGCTCCGATAATTTCGTCAATGGTCGTGATATTGGAATGGTCGGTTCATATGCATTCAGTATACACTGACGGCTTCCTTTCCATTTTTTTGATCAATAAATTCACTCATTTATTCATTCATTTATTTTTTTTTTCATTTCCAACAGAAACATATAAGTATATTACAGATATCAAATACATAGATTTCATCGTAATACAAAATAAAGGATAAGTTTAAAACAAAAAAGGTAAGTATACGGAAGCATGATTAAATGGCATTACTTTACTCACCTATCGGCGATACTAAGAGTATAACCATAGGAATTAGATGATTGCGTTTTGTGGATTATACAATCTCATTGTTCTCTCAGTGAAATGATAGGCCTATATAATTATCATGTGTGAATTTATGTCTTTTGTTTTGCTTAGTCATCTATTGATTCATGAATTCTTTCAGTTTGAGTTTCCTATTCCTCGGCCTCCATGATTTATCTCGTTATCATCACACGAACAATTAAAGCCCACTGGCGGAGACTATATCTGCAAATATATATCGCTGATGATGTAGGGCCTGCTGAGAGTGAATGAAGAGTGCAATGTAGTGAGATAGGGTAACTCGTCTCAAGTGAACATAAAACCAATTTGTTCCCCGCTCAATAAAACGCCGACGGTCCCGTCGAATGAACAGGCAATGACAACATAGAAACAGGGCTTGATTGCTTCCCCTACTGATTTACCTAGAAAGGACGAAACGAGATCATGAAAGAGCTAGAGCGTCTAGATAGTCAGTAAGCAAAAACGGAAAATTGCACTTGTTTATTCATGACACCTGCCTTGAGGGGTTGGCATAAAGCCTCATACGCAGAAACATCCTATACAAAAATACGTCTGATAAATATCACTCATCAGTTATCAACAACTGCCATGTTATATTTATGAAAAGGGAAGCTGCAACTACCATTGTTCGTCGCTAGATCAAAGTGAAAACATTTAATGTCGTCCTATTTTAAAAGAATGCTCCCTACTATCTGATATTTAATATAACAAGCCATCCATAATTGATGCTATATACGATGCTCTCGCGGAAAGCGCACAATCTCCATTTTTAACGTGCACGGCGCTGATCAATAAAGAGCAAGGCTCTTTCAGAATATTGCGGAATGACTCATGCGCACGAAAACGACATAAAGTGATTTCATGACTTGTCATTGATGAATTTCGGCTCATCAAGTAATGAATCTATTCGCATAGTGTGTGACCTTATCGAAATTTATCAATAACTTACAGATATGCAGTTTGACATTCAGGCAATTATATTTCCAGGACCTCCTGAAATATATCCTTTCAGCTTTCTTGAGAAAATTGTCATGAGAATATTTCTTCATATAGTCTGTGTATGTGAGATATAAAGAAAAAGAAAACGGTGCGTATAGCTTTGAAATTACACTGTATTATTCATTTTCCTGTTCCTCCTGTTTTTTTTTTTTGGCAGTTGTTGTTGTTGCTGTTGTTGTTGTTGTTGTTGTTGTTTTTTTTTTTTTTTTGGGGGGGGGGGAGGGGGAGTGCACGAGTTGACGGATTGGTCTTCGCCGGGAATCGAACCAGGGTCTTTTGGCATGGAACGCCAATATCTATATCTATATCCTATATCTAATCGAGACATGAAGATGTTTGTAGTCCGCGTGTTGGTACCAGTACAAAAAGGATGGCGAAGTAGGCTAGTAATGCATTTTGGTCCAACAGTGTTAGGTATTCAAACCAGATGTTCGACCCATACGCACGTCTTCTCCATGAATATTTAACATTGCTCATGTCGACCCTGAAGAAGACCTGTGTATGCGTCGAAAATTTGGTTTGAATATAATACCACTGTTTGACTGAAATGCATTACTACCCTACTTCGTAATCTTTTTTATATCTATGTGTATATTATATATATATATATATATATATTACATATATATATATATATATATATATATACATATATACATATATATATATATATATATATATATATATATGTATATATATATATACTGGTGTGTGTGTGTGTGTGTGTGTGTGTGTGTGTGTGTGTGTGTGTGTGTGTGTGTGTTTTTGTGTGTGGTAATCAAAGATAAGTAGACAGATACTCTACGCTCGAAAAAAAAATTAAAGGAAACTCTTTGACACGTAATTGAAGTGATCTTTTCGAACATTAACCAGCATGTCCGAATCATATTTCGGGAGTATACTGTAATCTGAGCCCCTGGATTTGTGTTTTTATTATATCATGTGTACATTTTGGAGGCTATGAATCATTTTTTTAATGCTTCTTTGCTGTGTGACAGTAATAACCGAACGTACCTTAAGAGAAACCTATTGGATTCGTGCTGTTTGATTGATAAACATGTGTGAGAGTGTGGTTACATAGAGCGCAGTGTGAGCTCAAACATCAGAGTGGCACGGAACGAGTTAATCAGCAACGACTGACTAGCCTCTCGATCAGTTGTTTCGTTGTATTTTGCAAATCGGGAAACAAAAACATCGACCAATTTGATTTGACACGATAATTAACATTTGTCTAAGGCGGAAATGACATGAGCCGTGTTTAAGCAAACTTTGCACTACCTTCTTCAAAGATCACGCTAGGTGTAAAGATCACGTAATCTCAGAAGGAGAGCAAATTGCTGGTGTGAGCGGTTTTTAAGGTGAAACTCCAATCTGGGGGGCATTTCATGAAGGAACTTGTCGGATAAAATGTCCGACAAGTCAATTATATCCGACAAGTTCAGAGAAATCAGCCAATCAGACTAAAGAATTTCTCAAAACTTGTCGGATGTAATTGACTTGTCAGATATTTCATCCGACAAGTTCCTTCATGAAATGCCCCCCAGATTTGACAAAACGGAACCGTGATATTTTCCAAAGAATCTGACCAAGAAAAATATAATCTTTCAAGTTAGATTTTGTTTATCTTTTTCCATTTGCTCATATCAGACACAGTCACGTTGGTCGCTGCTGAAGAGTAGATACACTTATGTAAGATGACGTTACTGATAATATCGCTATTTAAATCTATTTCATTTTTTTTTAAAATTACATTTTTAAATTGCTGCCCGCTATTCAGACACACGAAATCTGAAGGTTACAAAAAGAAGCGGAAATTCAATCTGCCGGCGTGTGAAGGATGCGTATATCATTACTGTAATTGGAATTGTATGTTTTTATATAATATTTCCATTTCTTGAGCGCATAGGGACATTATCACTTTGTGTTGTGCGCTATACACTATAAGCACTGCAATTATTATTATTGTTATCGCCATATAAAGGAAAATTTAATAAATTTTCAGTGCAAATTGAAAATCGTTTTCTAGATGGGCAGTCGGAAACAAGGAGACATCAAGGGTCCAAGATGAGCCTTGTCAATAATTAATATCGACAACTGAAGATTTTTCTTTCACCCGTTTGATCAGATTATCATATTTTCACTGAATCTAGAAAACATGCAGCAATAAGTCTCCCATCATCTCTGCTCACATGTTTTTTTCACTCTCCCATACAGTGTGTCTTAATTAGCTTACCCCCTCCTCTTTCCGTCTGCATACTTTTTGTTTGTTCATCTTCATCCTGATCATCACCATTACCTTTAATCCTCTCTGTATTAATATGTAGGCATATTTGTGCTGCTGCAACTGTTGCAGTACGTGCACTAACACGTTAAGGATGTTATGATACAGCCTACATTCGTATGGATCGACCTAGCGATTCTTCGCCTCCGCTTACATAGAACCTATACAGTTACTTTCATTCTTATAATAATAATACATACATACATACAATTTCTATAGCGCCATTCTCCACTCCAATTAAATGCTCAAGGCGCTTTAAATCGAAGCAAAAAAAAAAAAAACTGAAGATGCAAGTACAACACCGTAATAGAAGAAGATGAAGAAGCAGGAAAAAAGGACATGAAAGTCTGTCTTCAAAAGGGACTGGTCTTCAAAATGCACTGCTAAACAAATAGGATTTTCTTAGCTATATGCATCACAATCATTTCATACTTTCTTTCATAACATTTGACGTAGACAAAATGAGATTAGAGTTGCCTTGACAACCGACCATTACTTTGCAATCAAACGGGGGAGAAAATACCTGCATAAACTGAATCATGCGAATTATACTCCTTTTTTCGATAGATTCACTACCAGGCTGTAATTTGCAGCTTCTTACATTGTATCGGAACCTTTGATAATTTCTGAAATCAAAAACAAATTAAGGTTATTACACACGTCAACCCGATAAGTATTACGCAATATTATGTAATCGGAAAGCAATGAATATGCAGACCTGATTACTTTCAATTGTACAGAGAAGTACAATGATAATTATACTTAATGTCATACCATAATTTTTTCATCAATTTTACAGATTTTAATCTCGAAGCCGGTGAAAATAACAGAGTGTGCTGTAAGCCAGTTCCATTATGTTTCCCCTGAAGATCTGCCAACAAGCTAAAAGATTTAACTTTTAAAACTTTTCAGTGTGCACACTTCACAGTGTATCGGGCATCCCATGATTCTTCCTACCCAAGACGAAACTCTGGGATACAATTGTAATGAGTTACTAAAAGGATCTTTTAAAGGGATAGTATAATATTGGTGGAGATGGGGATTGGGCTTCTAACTTTTTCTGAGATACCAAGAAACTATTCATAAAATAGTAGACCTACAGAGGACACCATTCTAAGAGGAATTCAAAGTTTATTTGATGAAAATCGGTTTTAGAATGGCAGAGACATCAAAAGACAAAGTAAAACAAAGCGATCCAAATAAAAGGTGGGTCCCACAGTTCATCATGATTGCTCTGTTTTCGATATCTCAGCCATTTCAAAAGCAATTTTCATCGAATAAACTTTGAATTCCTCTTGGAATTATGCATGCTCTTTCATATTTCATGGGAGGGTATCTCATTCTCTCATTATCATTATCTCACCAAAAAATGTTAGAAACCTGAAGTGAGGTCTCAACCAAAACTATGCGATCTCTTTAAATGAAGCGGTGATAATTTCAAGATTAAAAAAAGGAGATTGGGAAGAATAAATACACACAAACACACACACATACACACACACACACACACACACACACACACACAAACACACACACACACACAAACACACACACACACACTCTCTCTCTCTCACACACACACACACACACAAACACACACACACACACTCACACAAAGCGGTATATTCGTTCGATCATCGGGATCTGGGGCAGCATTATCAGACTATCCAAAAAGGGCTGCACAGTTTCTACATGACCTTTCCAAGGACGATGCTGGAGATCATAAGAAGACGGAAGTACCCGGCAAAACACTGCAACTTCATGAACTTTAGATGACGAATAACTTTTAACGCGAAAATAATATCATATCATACATTCATGTACTAGAATTTCATTTAAAACAACACTTATTTCATGTTATGAAGTGCCTCCTGCGCATGGTGTCTATGTTGCAATACTATTGGCATGGACACGGTGGGAGTGATAAACGTAGACAGTGAGAGAGCGAAGCGCTGGAGAAGAGACTGAAAAGCGGAAATAGATAATTTATTCTATTTACAGTTTTGATGTACACAAACAATAATATGCCTACATTGTAGCATATATGTTTCTATGATGAGCGACGAGAGGAAAAACCTTTCCTTTTAATTTCATCCTCACTTCTCAGGACTGAAATGTTGGGTAAAATCAGATATACAGTGCGTATCCAAAAAAAAAAAACGCAACAAGATTTAATTTCGAATTTGTGAAGATTGTGTTATTTTTACACCAAAGTGAGTAGCAACATCTTAAAGCCACATATCTCCTCTTTCCAATGATATCTTATTTATTCTTACACGATCATGGATGGCTGGGTAATCATTCTTTTTGGACAATGGGTCAAATTGGACTTGGGACCAAGTTTCAGTTTCTGCATTTAATACCCCTATGACGTCGATTTCGTAGAGAAAAGCTGAATGTCTGGGCTGGACTTTGTGGAAACGGTTTGCTCCTAGGCCGCTTCTTCTTTGAAAACAACCTGAATGGAAATGGATACTTACAAATTTCAAATGAAAATGTGATTCCTTAATTAATGGAAAATTTTTCTGTGCAACAAAGGGATGTGTTCTGATGCCTATATGGTGGGCACAGGATGGCGCACCAGCCCATCGACTGGTTGCAGTAAGAAACAGATTGGCTGAGGTATTTGGAAATTGGGTGATTGCCTTGTATCATGATGTGGAGTGGCCACCAGAATCTCTGGATCTGACTTGTGACTTTTTTCTTTGGGGTTATCTCAAGAGCAAAGTGTTCATTATCCCTCCACCTGACATTGCAACTTTGAGACAAAGAATCACTGATGAGTTTGAAGCTCTACGCCACCAATCCCCAATGATTCTCAGGGCTGTGCGTGAGATGCAGAAAAGAGCTAATCTCTGTGTGGAAAGGAATGGTGGCCATGTTGAGGGGCATGGAATATAATATTAAAAAGAGATACTAGTATCCGAAAAAAGACGATGGTAAGTTACGATCATTAATTTCATCAATTTCATTAATTGTGATCATTAATATCATTAAAATTAATTTCATTATTCCATTTGTTTAGTTAATTTCTAATAAGGTGCATTGATTCTTGCAGTACCTAAACTTGGTCCCAAGTCCAATTTGACCCAATGATTGTCCAAAAAGAATGATTACTCAGCCATCCATGACCGTGTATGAATAAATAAGATGTCATTGGAAAGAGGAGATATGTGGTTTTAAGATGTCCCTGCTCACTTTGGTGTAAAATCAACACAATCTTCACAAATTTGAAGTCAAATCTTGTTGCGTTTTTTTTTTATACGCACTGTATGTGTATATATATATATATATATATATATATATACATATATATATATATATAGATGTAGTTATACATTATACGCATTCCTCTTTGCATCCATGAATGGAAAAGGACATCTGGATTAATGCTCGCATTTGTGCATGGCATATAATTAAACCTTCAGGAAATTTTTCTCATTACATCAGGTGCTTTGTGAAATCACATGGGCAAAAACCAACGGAAAGGGAGTTGATCCAAAAGGAACACAAAGCACTGGGTTCACTACGTTGGGTAAATTATTATATCATATATCTCATATGCATACAAATCCCTTCAGGAAATTTTGCCCATTACATCAGGTACTTTGTGGAATTACACAGGCAAAAACCAACGGAAAGGGAGTTGATCTGAAAGAATGAAGCAAGGGGTTCACTATGTTGGGTAAATTATCATATCATGTATCTCATATACACACGAATTCCTCCTTTAACCTTAAAACAGTATTGAACGGAATCCGATGTTGTTCTGACCTGACAAGCGCCCGAAACATGATTTTGTCTGCCAACATCACGGTATATACCGGTTACAGTCCTGTAGACCGAAGGTTCGATAAACCGAATTTCCTAATTGCCTCGTTACTGGGCGAGGGCATTATGTTCTCTTTCACAAAACTAAATATGGCTCGGAAACGCATGATCTTTGATAATGGCAGGAGTTCACTTCAATATGAAGTCAATATACAGCCATTGGAGTAAAGAAATAAACACCTACAGCCCTCTTGGAGAACAAAGCAATATTCAATGTTTCATTTATCAAAATCTGTTTCTTCTACTACTACTACTACTTCTTCTTCTTCTTCTTCTTCTTCTTCTTCTTCTTCTTTTCTTCTTCTTCTACTTCTTCTTCTTCTTCTTCTTCTTCCTCTTCTTCTTCTTCTTCTTCTTCTTCTTCTTTTCTTCTTCTTCTACTTCTTCTTCTTCTTCTTCTTCCTCTTCTTCTTCTTCTTCTTCTTCCTCCTCTTCTTCTTCTTCCCGGAAGCTATATTGGAGTGTTGAATCGCATGGTCTGTGCCATAACCTTGTGTGCGGAGTTATGCCCTTTTGATCCTGAGAGAGAAACGGAAGACCAATACCTCTCAAGCCTCTAGTGAGGCCGTTTTATTAGCAATAATACTGAAATCGATAATTCCACTTGTTTCTTCATTTTGTGTGTGTTGCTGACTTTAAGCTTACTTTAAGGAAGACGCGAGTGTAT
This sequence comes from Diadema antillarum, assembly GCF_040938485.1. Taxonomy (NCBI): domain Eukaryota; kingdom Metazoa; phylum Echinodermata; class Echinoidea; order Diadematoida; family Diadematidae; genus Diadema; species Diadema antillarum. The sequence goes on along the minus strand of NW_027272022.1, from coordinate 654,926 downwards.
TCTTAACACCACTGGTTTCGTGCTCACAAGTAGAAATGCGCACCTTTCTCGTTGGATCCACTGTAAACCTTACTTAATCTTACGTCATCCTTCAAGGCGGATATCTATAATACAGGCTGGTGAACAGGATCATAGTGGTGGAGTGGGAGAAAATTCATCGCGCACATTTCCCGATGTGAATCCTCAACGCCCCATCTTTGTGCAGCTGGAAGAGGCGGTTGAATTCCCCGAGCATGTCATGCGTCTGGCGCCACGCACCATCCTCATAGTAGTGGTATCTCAATTCCTTGGCAGCCCCCGACAGACCGGTCTTGAAGAAAGGCCAGAAACCATAGAGGTCCACCTTGTCACACAGCGTGACTGCTACGTTGACAATGTAGAATCCTAGACCAATGAATTATGATAGACATAACTTTGGAGATAACGCAACATTGACATTGTCAGACGAGCAGTTGCAGCTGACTGTATGCTCAAGACGTTGCACAATTAGCCCTAGCCCTATATGATTAATATGAACATTCATTGTCAATATAAAGTTTAAAAAACTGTACAACAAGACTACTAATTTTGTGCCGTGACCAGTCCTTTTGGGACAAAGGGCCAAATGGACTCCATAACAGCCTATTTCAGAATGTCCAAAAGGTCATGTTTTCAGTGATCTATTCCCTTGCTTGTTAACTCATTAATCTATTCATTCATTCATCCGTCCATCAATTCATTCATTCATCCACTCATCCATTAATTCTTAATCTTAAAAAAAAACATTGCGGGCAAATTAAGCCAATTCAGTAAGGTTTCCTGCTTTACAATCTCTCATATAGAGACATAATCTTATATAAACAGGTCTAATAACTTCGCAACTTTACAAGGTCTCTTTCCACGATACCAATTAATCTTAGTGAAACCCAACAATCAGATGTGAGTACTGACGTCAACACTAATAGTGTATGTTGTGGCACGAGCTTTTAATATCTACCCTTTTATTACATTTTCTATACTTCTTCACAATTTGTTGTTGTTTTTTTAAGCCACGCGCCTACCCAACGTGAAACGTAGAATGTACCCACGTTTTCTTCTTTCAAATATGGATGTCATATGCTGATGCAATTATGATCTATGCACCTGTCGACGGTAGACTCATCATCCCTCTATCCTTCCAGAAATCCCAGACGGTGTTGAAGTGCTCGGGATGCATCAGCGTCATATTGGCGTTTTCGCGGTAGTACTGCTTGATGGCTTTAAAGCACAGACGTAGAAAGAACATGTGGCTGAAGCAGGGTAGGGCCAGAACCCCGTTGTAAGGCTCCAGGACGACGTTGTAGGCTTCGTCGTGGTGACGTACTAGGGACGCTGACCCCTGCGAACTTAGCAACATGCAAATAAAGATGGCTTTCATTAGCTTGGCTTGAGTAACGTAACAAACATTTAAACTCATTATGGTCACTAAACGCTCGTATAACGTCATCATGCATTATCGTCATTTTATAAAATGGGTTCAAGAATGTAGCCAATTGGAAGCGCTGAAATGAGTCACGTGTGCGTGCATTATTTTCTTCAGGTAAGCACTAAGAAGAGTCTCTCTTCCACCTCCCTGGCCTGACGTACGTCACAATGTTTTACACTAGCAGTGCGCACTCAATCAGTTGTTACAAGTGCGTCACGCGCTACTATACGCGCTGTCAATCCTGTAAACAACTTCTAGTTCGGGCCGCGGGCTGCCACAACAGCCGGCGGCCTTTCTTGTGCATAACAGTACGTGGCGTACGTACGTACAGTACTTAGTGTGCGGGATTTCCGAGTGCGACGTGCGTAAATGTTTGGGACGAACATCTTCGGACATCTTGACTTTTGAGCGAGTGCTACATGTAGCTGACTGGTATTGACCCACAAAGGTACGTGAATAATGCTGTTAGTTTTCGACCCATTTTATAAAACTAATGATGCACAGGATTATTTCGTGGCGTTAGTGAAGGTGCGGCTCACTCTCGAGTATTGACAACGGTTGCAAACATGCACTCGGCTGCGCCTCGTGCATGTCGCACCATTGTCAATACTCTCGAGCGCGCCGCACCTTCACTAACACACTCTATCCTGTGCATCATTAGTATAATGTGGCCTGGATTATGAGAGCTATCTGCTTGTGTTGAATTGACGGCGGGATGATAAGATCACTGTTGTCTCCAAGACAGATAATTGCATTGACAACTTCTCGTCATCTTTATCAAACTGTTTAGCACGGTAAACAAAGAAATCTTACTTATCTGAAAAAATGGTGAAATTGCGAGTGTATAGTTGAAATGCAATCATATCACATCAAATATTATTGATTATTGTGTAATATGCGCGTGTACAAACTAACAGTCATCAGGTCATAATTTGAAACAGTCGTACTTTTAATAAGAATTTATGGAGAAAAATATGTATATTCTTGAAGTGTTAAGATCATAACCGGAAGAGTTTTGAGGATGGGCCTCGTTGACCGAATCAAACAGGAGAAAATAATACTAACTCGAACTCCAGCATGCTTGGATTCATGGTGGTTAGATTCGTCTTCAATCCAACGTCCTCCTCGTAACCCTTCAAGGGCGGAACGTTGCATCTAGTGAAACAAAAAGAGGAAATTTAGATGAACTCGATGTGAACATTTATTGAGAGATGTATTTGACTGCAGAAGAGTAAACCTGCATATCTACAGTCTCAATTCTGTTTTGAAACTTTGGAGATGAAGAATGAATAAGGTTTTACAAGTCTTTATTCTTACCATATCGTGATGTAAACGTGCTTTCCATAATGAAAGGCTATAATTTTCAGTTTATTTTCAGTTAAAGGGGAAATCCAGTCCAAATATAAGTTGATTTGATAAGAAAGAGTAAAATCTTACGAGTTCAACGGTAAAAATTTGACTGAAATCGGATGAAAAATAAGGAAGTTAAGACATTTTGAAGTTTTGCTAATATCTGCAAAACAGTTCTTGTACAGTGGATATAAGTATGCAAATGAGTGAACAAACCATGCAATATCATCACAATATTTTCCATTGATCGTGTACAAAAAAAATGACGAAAATTCAATGTTTCTGTCATTGAAGTCTGAAACATGATGTTATTCCTTGTTGAATAACTTCAGAATAGTGATCAGTTAGATATACGAGGATTTGAGCTTCGGGCACAATTGTGTTTGAATTAAAAACTGGAAATTTCAAAATTTTATGTACAAATTATATGATAAGTTGTGAGGGGATGACATGCTCACTTTTCCATTTGCATATTCATATTGACTGTTCAAGAACTGTTTCCCTCAAAAAGAGCGAAACTTCAAAATATCATAACTTCCTTTTTTTATCCGATTTTCATCAAAATTATACCATTGAACTCGTAATGTTTTACTCTTTCTTACCATACTAACTTATATTTAGACTGAATTTCCCCTTCAATCCTTCATAAAAGTTCAACAGCCTCGTTTCTTGCAGCACTTTTAAAAAAGCCGTTAGTGTGGGAATTCGTGCAATGGGAACGCTAGCCAGATTCGTAGGCCTATATTTCAAGTTTCAAGTTTATTTCATATTTCCACTTTCTCAGTGATGGGATTACAAAATGATTGACAATAAAACAAAAGTACAAAATATATACAACCATATCTTATGTTTGAAAAAAAAAGACAAACAAACATTACACACAAATATAAATGGTCATTATCATCTGAGGATATCACAAATCAATGTCAGAAATATGATGGGGCCTACATAAAAGCAATGATGCTTGCAAAAACTGTAGGTTCCCGAATTTATAGGCATGAAATTATACGGAGAACAGACATGTTTATCTCGACCAACTTAAATTGTACCAGTGCAAAATCAGTATTAAGAACGAACTATCGAACCACATGAATACTTTAGTATCGCTTAAACGAGACTGTACATATTTCGCCGTGTTTACAAAAAAAGTGCTATAACGGTATCATTAAATAACTTGGAGCTGCGGACAAAGACAAAAGACTGGGGGTATTAAAAAAATGTTGCTAAGAGCCGGGTAGTGTGTATCCACTAAGTAATAGCCGTTTTAGTTTGCGTTTGAAGGTGAATAAGGATAAGGAAGAAGTAATATATTGCGGGAGGTCATTCCAGTATCTGGGTCCAGTAAACATAATTGTTTTCTTTGCAAAAATAGTGCGAAAATGTTTGAGAATTCCCGTAACGAATTTTATACTGATCTTTATGTAAGTACACACACAGCTGAAGAATCTTGAATGGAGTCGAACATTACAGATAAGCGTACGCTTCGATACACATAACAATTCGCTGATGGGGATTCTATTCGTAGGCGTATGTAGTATTATACTCTATAAATCTATTCTAGCAGGCTGAGTTAGGTGTGGTTTTCGAATGTATCGATTCAATCGCACCACCCTTCTCCACACACTTCCGGGTCTCTTAAAATCCTCCACCTCTGTGGTAATTATACCATTTCCCCATCGCACCATAGTCGCTGCATCTTTTTATTCCACAGTCATTTCAGGGTCTATATATACGTTCCCATATTTGTGTTCGGTCTCTCCTCCCTTGGAAGCAGCCAAAGTCTTTGTTGGCTACTTTTTTATATACACAGGATGAGACCCTTGAAAGATAAACATCATAATCCGGTCCACGTTTATTTCCTGCTTGTCCGTGTGTCAAAGTGGCGCCGCGGATTAAGGACATGTATAAAAAGGACATCACTACCGTCATCATCTTACGACAAGCACAAACTGCTAGATCATCTACCGCTGAGTAGTATAATTGCGCTTGATATTTCGTAACAACATTAAGCAGTGCTTTCCAGTTGATATAGAAAATAGTTGATAAAGATTGTAATTGTGTCTATACCAATGTTATATACCTATGCTTCATGTTTATACATTCTACTGGATCCGAACGGAATAATCTCCAGTTTGATCTGTGAATTATAAGATATGGTAGCATAACAATTTACACTGATCTCGAGACTGTGCAATCTCAAGGCATGTGACTAATACTAGTAGGCGTTAACTTGTGAAGTAATAAAAGATTTTGGTTGTTCTCGACATTTCAGGTCTATTGCGCAAAATTGCAATGAAGTGAAGAAAGGGAAAAACCATAACAACAGAGAAAGAGTTGCAAAAGAAGTGAACTTTGCGAATATATTCCTCCGCATCTACTACAGCACGGTTGTTCAAAAATCACGACGAAGAGAAATCCTTTTTGCTAGGAAAGTGTCCGAAATGCAGTGCCCGTCTACAGGGCATTTCCAACCCACCGCGCGATCCAGCCAAATTTAACTCCCCAGTGGGTTTCAACGAGGAAGGCATCCATAATTTAGGTATGCTTTAAACAAAATAAACCTCGCATTGACATGAGGGTAAGTCTTTGCCTCCTATAACGAGATGAAAGGGAAAGGGGGAGAAGGTCAAGACGCCACGTGCCACGTCTTAGTCCCACGCATTTATAAACATTGAAAGCTAAAATGTAAACACCTCTCGCGAATGATACGCTCAGGAAGAGTCACGGCCAAGCGTATAATACGGACAATGGGTGCATCTGCCGGTGCCCGCGGGCAAGACAGACGTGAACTTCCCGCAGCACTTATTGCATTTCTGAGCTCGTGGACTTGTGCGATTTGTGCTGCTCGACAGCTGACATTTAGCACGTAGTAATCAACTTTGCGAACCCATGCGAAAATGAAATGACACGATATTTCTCGGTATGGGTGAGACGTGATTGAGTTCTCTTCTATAATAAAGTCAAGGTTGCTAAGCATCATAAACGTATGAGTAGATGCACATACACATAATCCCAACCACATTCATATATACATATTACATACATATATATACATATATATATATATATATGATCGGTCTAAATGTAAATATAATTTCACATCCTTTGATGGCTGTTTTCATTCAATCTTATATTCTCAGTGTTAATTTTCTTAAGTATGTTTTTCATTCTTGAGTAGAATTGTATATTGTTTGTGAAAGTTTCTTGTCCAGTTTGACACCAGAGAAACTAAATAGACCTTAATAGAAGTTCATAGGATATTTGGTTTATATATATATATATATATATATATATATACACTGCAAAAAGTCCGGTGTTAAATAGTAAACACCGAGCTGGTGTTAAATTTTCGGTGCTCGTTTATGGTGTTAAATTAACACCTCTGGGTGTCATTTCCAAATTTTAAACTGTTTTTTGCAATTGGGCTCAGTTACATTCCTAAATTCTAATTACAGTCAATTACATTTTTAACTCAGATTTTCAAACCTCTGCACTTGTCATGATCAATATGATTATAGACTCTGTTTGGACTGGCTTGTTCGGCCTGTAGACAAGTGGGGATGGAAAGTTTTGCAGGGACGATTAAATCATCCCTGAAACATGACTGAGAATATGTTGGGGTTGTGGCTGAGCCCAACAAGCTGAGTGGACTCGGTTCTTTGTTTTTGGTATAAATGAGGGAGTTTTTAGCCTCCCCCTTGCATTGTATTACAATTTGTTTTTTTACCATTGCAAAAAAGAAAACATTATACGGTACTTATATATGCAGCAATGTCAAAATTCTGTATCTGTTAATCTGTGAAGAAGCAAAATAAAGACGGAAAAAGAAAAAAAAAACTGTTTTTTGAAGAGTTTCTTAGTAACTGCACTTCTTGTTGATTTTTGATTTAAACAAGGCGATCACGAATTTTACATTGAAATACTAGATTTTTGAAAAAATATGAAAATAAATTTACACCAAAGTAACACCAGCTGGTGTGGTCTCTTATTGAAGCTGGACGGGTGTTAAACCATTGATATTAACACCAACAAATATCAAATCAACACCATGTGGTGTCATTTTTGAATTAACACCAGTACAGTGTCAAAATAACACCAGGTACAGTGTCAAATTAACACCACGAAGTGTCAGGTGAACACTTGTCAACACCATCACAGTGCATTTTTAACACCTGTGGGTGTGGTCCTTTATTGAAGTTTGATCGGTGTTAAATCTAACACCGATGTTTTTACAGTGTATATATATATATATATATATATATATATATATATATACGTACATAATACACGTACAAAGTCACGTGAATACTGATAACTGCACTGAAATCAGACGGTGCCCGAAAACGTATCGTGCCTTGCCCACGTACTGTATGTGTACGTACACTGTTTTATCACATTCTTATTTCAACTGCTTTTCTACTTCTTGCTTTCTTGTTTATCCACTGTTGTGATTCCAATTAGCTGATTCGTGTCATTATCTCGTCGTCCGAAGCGACATCTAAGCTCTTTTTGCCCTGAAGTATATATTGTTGCTGGAATGTTGCAAATTTGTGAAAAACGAGCATATAAAACTTGCCACCTGAACGGGTTAGTGTTTTTCGCACAGGTTCTACTATACAGAATATACAACTATTAGTTTTCATCTTTCTTTCATCTAGCATGTGCAGAATCGTACGTACATTGTAATATTATGTCGGTGTCATTGTATGTGTCTGTTTGCATACGTACATCTGTTATTATTCCACTGCTCTATTTTACGACGACACATATTTTGTGTATTGACACAAGATTTTATGCCCATGGCATTAACTACGCGAGCATTTTACAGTTTGTGGCATACAATGAATAGATATATATGTAGATGACATGGGTTCATTGACTTGGAAAGTGGCAACGTCTCTGATTGAATGGATGAACCAATGGACGAACTAATAAAAATAGGAACGAATGAATGGATAAACAAATGAATGATTGTTTGACCTAATGAAGAGATTAAATGAATTAAGTCATGGAATCTTAAATAGATAAATGAACCGATGAAGATGAATTAACAATGGATAGATGGACGATTAACATGCTAATGAATAGATAACGAATGAAGGAAGGAAGGAAGGATGAAAGGAAGGAAGGAAGAAGGAAATAAACGAAAAAATGAAGTTATGGATGGGATGGATTAAATGATTCCGCAGAGTATTGATGTTTAACCTGAATACGTAATCGACTGAGTCGATAGCTCTTCCACAACCGCTCTTCTCCAAAATCCCACTGTTTCCGACAACCGCGCACCTTCCCAGGGTTGGACCAATATAAGGCGTTTCCTATCATACAAGAGAACCAGACAAAGAATTGACGTTATAACCACACAGTCGCTTTCTTTCTTCTGAACGGTATGCAAGCATTATTTACACGATAAAGAATCAATGCCAAGTGCTGTATTCTCTCTTATCTGGAAATATGAAAAAGCTTACTTTTTCTTCGTTTCCTCTAAATACTTGTCAGAAGTATAGCATATTATTCATATTATTTCATCAATGACATTCTTTTTCATTGTCTTCAGAGCCGTACAACAAATATACGATGGCTGACATGTTTTCTTGTCGATGTAGAGGTTTTTTTTTTTTAAATTTAGATATACAGTGAATACAGAAATATTGTAAATGATTTAATGCTAATCTCCCAAAGTAGACAACTTTGATAGACTAACACAGATATCAACTTCACACTCATTATTATCAGACAGGAATTTCTTACAAAAGGAAGACGGAATATTACTGTTTCAAAACAATAGACCTTATATACCTTTGGAATTAGTTTCAGGAAGTACTCGCTTACAGAGTACGTTTGCTCTCTGGTGAGATAGAAGGGTAGAACTTGTTTCAGCCCCACGGAATCGTGCGTGACCAGAAAGTTCTTCTGAGAATCTACTCCATACATCTCCAGACCAGTTCTGCAAAACAAAACATAATTATGATGCAAATACGAGGCCCAATAACCTCGGACCAATAACCGACTCTTTAATCTCTTAATACTTGTAATTATGTATTGTAAGAGCTAATGGTAACTTTTATGACTTCTCTTGGTTGTGGTTCAGGTGGCGTTGTTGAATTGTCTCCTCTAATCTTATCATTGATGAATACATCCACGAATCAAAATAGTAACTTGATATGATTCATATTTGAAACCAAGATAATGTACAGAGTGAAAGACTTCAAATATCGAATGCCTATAGGTCCAGAGCAAGGAAATCGCTAATCAAACAAACGGTATGAGGCGTGTAGGGAAATGTTGATTTATGTTCTACAGACCTACAGACAATAACAGAAACACCAATATAGGAATGGCAGATACTACATACCTCCATTCTTGAAATGCCTTCTCGTTCGTGATCCATTCCAGAGACTGATACTCAGCCTCGTATTTCTGCCAAGTTAGGTTGTCATCCTGCTCTTGCCAGATATCTGCGATCGATTCCTCGTAATCGTTGACGTTTGCTGCGGAGCGTTCGTTGCCACGAGGCTCACCGCCTGCTGCTTGCCACGATTCTTCCGATATCGTTCGATCGTAGTCGTGTGGTTTTCCCTGACCTAGACTCTCTCTTGCCTGGTCGTCGCTTCTCGATGTCACGAGAGTCACTTCCGGCCCAATGTCCTTTTCATCGGGATATCGAAATAGCAGACGAAATCTGGATTCCTTTTGGGCGATCAAGGGACCACTTTGATGCGATTTGGAAACTTGTTCGTTCAGCACGATACAAACACACACGAGTAGCACGAGAATGTAGGCGACGTACCTCTTCCACGGGAACGTTGAGACTCCAGATTTTGTTTCCATGATCATCTATCCCCTTTGTGATCGCAATATGTCGAAAAACTACCTGTCTACAAGATGAAATACACAGGAGTAAGGCTTACCACAGCATAATGGCAAGATGCAACGAATAGTCTGACGGAATGAAACTATTATGAGCAAAATGTTTTGAAACATACTGATTTCGCCATTACCAGGGCAACTAACTCAGAGGACCATTACAGGATTTTGAAGCGCTGTTGACTTTTGGCGGCAGCCTTGGATTATATTGTTGTACTTTGTCTTTACCAAAGTTAATGATAAAGCTTGCACAAGTATATATTCCACAGCAATGTTTCGGGAAGATTGCTTGGTGAGCTATACTCGAAGGTCGAATTCCATCGAGACTGCAAGACATGCTTCTACGCTGCATCAATGGAAGTGCCTGTTGTGTGCAACGGCCAACACGTGGAAGCCCTATTCAACGTTCTCGTACAAACAAAGGCGTTGGGTTAATCATTAACCATCTACACGACCTTTGAACATCGTAGTTGTAGAAATAGCGGTTGCCTGCTGAAGATGAAATCAAGCGATAGGGACATGCGTAATCTCATGTGCTTACGAGCAATATCATAATGTTTGATTATGCCTTTAGTCAGGGCTCGACTTAAGAGGTGGCCCGATGGCCCGGAGCCGCAAAAACTTGATATCGGGCCATCGGATTTTCACAAGGGTTTTATTATGTTTTAGTGACACGATCGGGCACCTAATATAGAAATAAAATTCAATACTTCCTGTTATTTCCTGTTGTTACATTTTTTGAGGGCACCGAAATTATCAAATGAATAAGGTTTTGTGGCCCGAACGCGCCACCAGATTAAAAAGTTATTGTCAAAACCTGCACTAGGTACGGATATGGGCATATATATATATATATATATATATATATTATATATACACTCAGCAAAAAAAGTAAGTTCCCCCCTAGCATTTGTGGATATATCTCAAAAAGTATTCAACCGATTTTCATAATTCAAACGGAAATGGATAAAGAATTTTATTACTCATAACATGAGTGGCAAATCATGGCCACCAGATATCATTATTGCTGTGAAAAATGCATTTTATGTCAAAATGCATAGAAACAATAGTTGCACTTTAGTGATTTGCAATGACTTTAACACAAATAATCAAACAATCACTCATGATTCTGAACATTTAAGCATGGGTTATTGCATATTTCTCTATCTCCTTCTTTTCATGAGCATATAGTGAAGTATTTGATAATTGATATGTCCACCACCCGCAATGACCAGCCGCCATCTCCTCCTCATACTGTTAACTAAAGTTTGTACTTGGCGCTGCTCAATGTTGGCTTATGCTCTCTTCAAGATGCGCTGAAATTCTTGCAGTGAAGTGTCATCTTTCACCTTCTTGCTCGCTTTCCACTTAATGATATCCCAAAGATTCTCTACTGGATTACAGTCAGGGGATCTTGCAGGCCACTCCATACGTTCGATGCCATTTTCCTCAGCAAACTGATCTACAACTTGAGGGCATGATGCAAAATGCCCACAGGCACATGAATGTGATCAACCTAAATTGGAATTGCAAATCACATGGCTTCTACCAATATTTTCATATTGAGAAGGCCTATTTTTCAAAAAGTATACATAACATCTGTTTAATAGGGAAGCACATTGTACCTGAAGAAATTCCTAAGTATTACACAATTTAAAAAGATCATTTGATAACTTACATAAGAAATGTATACAATATGCTCCCTATGGCCTAAAGTGCAACTTTTTTTCCCCTGCATTTTGACATAAAGTGCGATTTTTTACACCAATAATGATATCTGGTGACAATGATATGCCATTCATATTATAAGTAATGAAATTCCCTATCCATTCCCGTTCGAATTATGAACATCCCTAAATGACTTTTTGAGATATATCCAAAAATGTAAGGGGGGAACTTACTTTTTTTGCTGAGTGTGTATATATATTTATAATTTATACAGTGCATTGAGTGAATGCAGCAATACATATATCAGCTGAATACATCGGTGACAGTTTGACGAAACTCGAACAATCCGTTCAAAAGTTTTCTAAAGTTTCGGTGCAGCAATCGCTGGACGAGGGGGCTATGCTACAGTTTGTGACGTCACGTATGGAAAACGGCGTAAAAAAGGTATAAAGAGAATGCCACAATTTTTTTAAATGAAAATTGAGTGCATATTCCTTTTTCCAATTGTTATTGGCATGGTGATGTTAAGGGCATTATTATTCCACCTACTTTTTAAAAGAGTTAAGTCAAGTGCTCTTTCATTATGCTATTAGAAATTGAAAATATGTTGACATTTCTTTACATTTTCTTTATATCGTTGTCCACAAAATGTAGTTGTCTTATCCAGCGATGGCGTCACCAAAACTTTACAAATTGATTGGTCGCACTTTTTTACGCGCACATCATCCCTGTCCCAAGGAACTCCTGACTACCTCAAATCAAATCCTTCAAGTTCAAGTTCAAGTTGATTTATTTCACTTCCAACAAACAAATAAGAAATCCAAAGAAACGCTCATATACACAGACGCCATGAAATCAGTACCACAATGCGATGAACAGAATAACATTGTAAGAAAAATATAGGTAAATTATCAACAGAGAATACAAATAGCTGTTACGTCACTGTGGTAAATGCATAAACGATATTGCTGGAAATGGAGGGGACTGCTAAAAAGCAGAGCTTGTAGAATGCAATCCCCTCATAGAGAAAAAAATTGCAAAACAACAACAACAACAACAAATTTCCCTAAGCGGTAGCAAAAAAAAAAAAGACAGACAGAGTAATACACACATACATGCACACATACGGACGCACATTAACAAACACATGGCGGCTCTCTTGTAAGGAAAAAAAATCCTTCGACAATTACGACCAACGGACATTTACCTCTCGACCACTTCTTACTATACACCATTCACTTGGAGAAACTGTAATCTAGAATGCACTTCCTCATTACACATTTGGGTTGCACCTTGCATATTTCGTCTACTTCCACGAAATAATTCAATATCGATGGCCTTACACCAGCACACCCACAATCACACACACACACACACACACACACACACACACACACACACACTCAATACATGTGCGGGCACTATAAAATGACACAAATAGAAATCCACTAGTTATCACACATGCACACACACACACACACACACACACACACACACACTATAATGCACGCTGAAAATACGACACGCAACGCTTCAATAAAATATATGACAGAAATATGCTTACGAAGGATTGCCTACTCCAATAAACTTTGAGGGCCGGTATACTCTCCAGCAGGGAGCATGTCTTGTTGATAAGGTAGTTAATAAGGTATGACTACTGTTGATATTACTGTCGTAAATTATAGTTAGACACTTTTTTTTGGGGGGGGGGGGTGGGGGGAGTGCACCGGTTGGGAGGAAGGCGGAGATAGTGTTGAAACCTTTAGAATCCTTGTTTTAGTGGCTGTTGTTTTCCGAGTCAGGTGAGGCGCCATTGTATAGCTAGGTAGCGTCATCCCATTGGACCGACACGGAGTCACTTTAGACATGTTAGATAATATTTCCAATCGCAAGATGTGAGCAGATGTGACCAGTAAAACCATATGAAATGTATATACCTATGAGTTGAGTGGGTATGAGTACATAGAAATTCTAGAATTGTATGTTGATATATAACAAGAATTTGTATGTATTCATAGAATCCATAGGTATAGCTTTAAGCATGAACAATTTTATCAAGTGTAGTAATATTAATTGTATATACTATACTCACTCATAAATTTGCTTCGTCCTGTTGTATTCTATGCCCACAAGCATGCCGAAATATAAAAGCGAATAGTGTAGTACTCTTTGTGTGTGCGTGTGTGTGTGTGTGTGTGTGTGTGTGTGTGCGTGCGCGCGCGTTCTCTGTACCCCCGCAAATAAGGACACATATAACACATGCATTCATATAAAAAGTGTATCCCTGTACAAAATGCATGTACCTATGTTTGTACTTTGCACACGTCACGACGAAAGCCTGACAAAGTAAACCGACGTTGGTTTCCTGATATGGTACACAATTCCTTAAAGGTGGATTCAGCTTTTTGCTAAGGTGGGCTGACCCAATGGCGATGGGTCATGACAAGCAAAATAAAAAACAAAACAAAACAAAAAAGTTCTTCAATTAATCTTTGGCCGTTGGGCTGAGCCTGAGACAGACTATTAGGAACATACTGTGTGGGTCTGCACACATGGGGATGGGGTGGGGGTGGGGGTGGAGGTGGGGGTGGAGGTGGGGAGGTTAAACCCCCTAAATCTCCCCCTCCCCCCCCCCCCCACCCCCCCCCCCCCCCCAATCCGACACCGGTCCTCAGACTGTCGACCTTCTGCAAAGCTTTGTGATATATCTCACTTTGTTACGAGAAATCTTCCACACAACTTGTGGAAATCCGGCAACCAAGTATACCAAAGTGTTGAGAAAACCGGCTCTCATGCAGTCATGTCAACAGAGGATGTAATCAGACATTGGGTACGATGTGCCAAGTAGGTGACCAGTACAGTACAACAATAAAAGAAAACAGCAATAAAAGACACAACGTCAACCACCACAAAAACAAAAAGATAAATAGAAAATAAACGTGAAGCGGTCAAGTCGTCGGAGCACGTATTATTTCAAATTCAATTCTCAAGTGCAGAGCGTCTTGTACTTCGCTCATTACGATTATAAGTATGCAGGGTGCATTTCTGACAACTCCATCAACGGATACCTCTGCGAAGCTCCTTATCCCTAGTCTTACCCGCCCCCCCCCCCTTTCTTTTTCTTTTTTCTTCTTTTTTGGCCTCTTCGTCAAGCAACACAGCTCTCGTTGAGTACTGCGTGCGGTTACATACACTTGAACTCCATTCTCCGTTAGAAACAAAATAACTAATGTGATTCACTGATACATCAATGCACACTCACTAATAATTCCTGAATTTACAAGTTCAGCGTTTGCGAAAACTATTTGCTGACTTTTAGATGCGAGAACTTAAAGCCACATTTTAGTGAGTACTGGCATAGTTTTTTTTTTAATTCTATATGTTTAAATGTTATTCAAGGATATTCTATGTCGTATCTGGTGATGTATATTGTTTGTTCATATACACGTTAATTGTCATAATCTTATTAATGAGTATAGAAAGGGTGCACCTTGCTATAGACAAGCACTCTGCTTTTGGAAGGTGCTACCCGAGATTATTATCATTATCATTGTATTGTTTGATAGTTCAGTAATTTGATATGAAGTAAATATGAATTCATTTGAATTGTAATTGCTGTTAGAGGTAAGCGTAACAAAGTTTACAAATAGTGAAACCCCCTCCAACCATTTATGTGTCTATTAATGTCTTCCTAAACCATTAAGATTTTCTCTCACATTATGTTATAACAGTCCGCCAAGACATACAATACACAAACTCTACTCCTGTTAAACTGTTAAACTCCCGATTTCATCGCACAGCACACATTATTATGGTGGGTTTTTTTTTTCTGCTTCAAGAAACATTTTCTTACCTCCCCCTCAGGGGAGGGGGTTGTCTATATCAGGAGTCATTCCAATCACCGACGGCCGTAATTACCCATGACTGAAGAATGCCGTGAGGTACGATCATTGCAAAGCTCCACTGCTGCTTCACCCGGGCGGCACGAGGACAGGAGCACTGTGGACGATGAGCTGTGGGCCGGAATATATTTGAATATGTTTACAGTCGCTTTGGTGGGTAATCCGAGAGCGCAGAGCGCAGATGGAATAACTAATCCGCCATGCCATGCCATGCCATATTGCAAATTTCAATCTCTGACTTTTAGTAGCACCAGTGACTGTTCGCGTCAAAAGACCTCCACCCCCCTTTAAACGGTCTGAACCAGATTTTCTGCCTGTATTCTCCGCTCCGGAAGAAGTGGCGAAAGCGGTACGAATATTAACGGGTATCGCGACAGGAATTCAGATTTTTAGGGACGTAATGTTGATTATAATAAACAATTTTTATGAATTGGAATGTTCGATTTCAATGTGTTTGTACTTGTTTGTGTTCATTTTTGGAGTCCATTATGCTGCTGGCTGTTAAAAATGTATATCATATTAACTGACATGTTTGAAGTGCGGAGAAGATTGCCAAAAAAGAAAGAAAGAAAAGAAATGAAAGCAATAGCAAACATACATTTCAGTGGTCATCCACAGTCTATGTCTATCACATAGTGGAAGCTTTAGATGATACACGTACAAAATGTTGTATAGTTTTGAGATTTTAAAGGACTGACGAGCATTAGTAATATCATCGTACGTAATGTCACACAAGCGAAGGAAAATATTTCGCATAATGAATACCGAGAAGGATTCGTCCATATTCTCTCCCCTTCCCTCCCCCGTCTGTGTGTGTGCGTGTGTGTGTGTGTGTGTGTGTGTGTGTTTCTCTCTCTCTCTCTCTCTCTCTCTGTCTCATTTTCCTCACTGTTCCTAGTTCTTCCCATATTCTAATAATAACAAACTTTATCTACCGGTACATGGAATGGTTTTGGCAGTATTTAATACTCGTCACTATGTCAAGGTGAAACTTTTGAGTGTCTTCAGTACACGATCTTTGTTGCTGTTTTTTTCCTCAGGACATAATACAAAATAATATAATGATGATATGACATTAGAAATGCACAAAATGCGTATTATGTTTATAATTTTTTGGATTCATCAATGGCCCAGCCGAAAGGGAACGAATTGCTACTCAATTTGATTTATGAGACTAAGAAGTCCGCTCACCTTTTGACGGTTTTCAGAATTCCAATTACACATGTAGATATTGAAACATAAATCACAGGCAAATCTTGCTCTGGGGTGAAAATTAATGTATGTTGCACAGACATTTTCATTTCCTATGTTTATTTTTTTTCCATTTTTACATTCTCAAATCTCTTCAAAGCTGTAAGGTTTACTGCAAATAACTTGAGTAAGAGAAGTCAATTATGTAGTAGTTGTTGAGAACTGTTGATGATAGTACTCAATCTCAGCGAACGGAACTCCCTGAACATGCTGAAGTGGTAAAATTAATGAAGCTTTAGAATTACTTGTATCTAGCTCAAGGCTCAGCTGCATGTTGAGTAATATAAAAGGTTAGTAATGGCTTGGGTATTCATTCACTTTCTCTGACGTATTTGGCATTGGAAACATATCATTACGTACTAACGAGATATTAATTGAAAATCACATAAGATAATAAATCGTGCAATTGCTAGAAAGTAACAAAGGTATAACGTCGATAAGTTTCTGATATCGAATGGGGAAACATTACAAGCCAGCATCCTGAGTAGACCAGTGTACAAACTCCACTTTATGGCATAAACATAGAAAATATAGCAATTCTTATCATACCACAGTCATGTCGTCAGCACAGATATTCAAGAATTGTATAGATGGTAGAAAGGTAATACTACCCAGCCGATAATTAAAATATGGAAAAGTCATTGCACTTTACACGTTTCGGATAGGAAAGCACTTGGAATTTGCACGGGATGTGTCAGTCCCATTACAGTGTTGACCATACCACGTTTCAGTGACTAACACAGTCCAACCACAATAAAGACAAATTACAGCATTCTTTGTTGGAACAGGGGAAAGGAATGACGAAAAAACGGGAATGATAAAATCTGTGATTAGAATTCGACTTTCTGTTTTGACGTAACTTAGTGGCCTTCTCGGTAATATGACTTTTTCAGAGTTCATATTATACTAAAAAAAATGTTAGATTTCACTCAAATGAACCATTAATTTCTTGCTTTTTCCGCACCAGTATATTCAACATCTGATTTTTTTTTCATCTACCTCTTCCAACGATGTAACTGGTAAGTTAGGGACATTTTTCATTCGACCTCAAATACAGAATCATTTATGCACTGGTTTTAGTTTTGTTTAATGTTGTTGTTGTTGTTGCTGTTGTTGTTGTTGTTGTTGTTGTTTTTGGTTTACCCGAGACAGACAACATGTTATGAATTATGGTTGTGTAGTTGCTGTTTGTCCATCAAAACCTAGTGTCAATGGCATGTATAAAACGACCACTCCCCCCAATAAAAAATAAATAAGTAAAAGAATAAACAAAAAACAGCAAGCAACAAAGGATGAAACTCAAAGGATTAATTTGCGGTTTCGTACCCTTCCAGAAACGGATTCGTAAATTAATCATGGTGATAGCAATTCCTATGATTGCTGTATATTGTTATATCGTTATAATGATGCATCTCATGAGCAGGGGGGGGGGGGGGGGGGGAGGGGGAGGGGAGGGGAGGGGTGAAGGTATGGGGAAAGTGGATATCCCGGAGATAAGTTCCATTAATTTTGCTTAAACAACAGAATGAAATCAAGAAAGTCCTGACATGAAATAAACATTTGATGAAATATTCCACTTGTCAAAGAATGCAATCAGTCTGCTGACACTCACAGAACGAAGAATGAGAATAAATAACGAACATCTGATATTATGACTGTGGCAAGTGGGAGGATAAGTGTGGGAAAGTAATGACTATCTTGCGGATTTATGTTAATCGACATACTGACGTTATAGTCCGGACATAAAATCAAACATGGTCATTTATCATGGTCACACGGTGATTTGCTATCATATAGCGTGAGTGGTATAAAGAAGAGCTTATTAAAGTTTCCAATGAAGTCTACCTGTTCTTCAAGATGATATTTAATTCGTTCATTGTTCCGGATAAAAAAAAAGCTTCCAGTCATAGCCAAGTACATTTTCAAGTCACTGCCTAGCGGTTTTCCTTCATTATGTTAGGGGGTGAAACCTATAAATGCGACTAACGTCACTAAGAAGCCATATTTTACAGGACAGTCAGGCACGGGCTCAGTTTTATACGCCTCCCATAGAGCCTAAGATATTTTGCTTAATACATTCTGACCAGAATTACGCAAGTTATTTTTCTAAAAATTGATTATCATGCTTATTATGTTTAGATACGCTGGGTCATTATAGGATAGGAGAAAAATCAGTGTCACGGCTCAAGTTTCATAACAAAATTTGTATCGATTTGGTGTCTTTATCATCAAAACTTTCTCCATGCCGGCACTCCGAACATCGCGTTGCATGATGTGTGTGGTAATTATAATATTCATAATGAAGGAATCTTGCGCATTATGGACAGGCGCAGAATTCTGAGTATCGTGCCTGACTGCAGGCTGCAAAATGTCCGGTTTCATGCTTCCATAAGTCGACCTTGTTGGTTCTGACGTGATTGACAAGCAGGAAATTAAACATTCCAAAAAATCCAGTATCCAATAGCATGGCATTAATTAACCGGCTGCTGTCGACAGTTGCGTCCTTTATAAACGGATCTTCCTGTAGAGATTCTATAGCGTTCATCACGTGGGAGATGATGTCATCATACTGTAGTGGCCAGAGGGTTTAGTCTCATTCGAGTCGTTCTCTTGTCTTTGGCTTTCTCGGCCTTTTTCGTGGCCAAAATGTCCATCATCGACTTTTTGTACCTCTTCCACGTGTCTTCATCCTCCAACAGATCCTTGGCGTCTTCCTCGGACACAAATTCCTGCAACTGTCGAAACAATAGGCGATATAGCATTTCACTGTTAGCAAAAACTGAAGAAAAAAAATATCAGGATCCCGTTTCATAAAACTTGTTATCAATAACAAGTTACCAGGGGAGGATTCAGGAATTCCGTAAAGGGGGGGGGGGGGACAATATTTCTGGCGCTACTTCCGGGTTTCATTTCTTTTTTTTTCTGTTTCTTTTTTTCAACTACAAATAAAGAGGGAGCGCGATGCGTCCCCCTCTGGATCAGCCACTGGTTACGATAGATAGTTGTTATAAGCTACTGAAATACTTGCATGTGATTGGCTGAGAGAAAAATTTGTCATAAAAATGTGGCAGTTGTTACTGATAACAAGCTTTATGATATGGGACCCAGGCATTCGTGTAGTATGCATGCACAGTGTACTTTACTCGACTAAAAAAAAAAGTTAAAACTTCCAAAATATCGTTTGGTGGGTCTTAAAAAAAAGGTCCAATCTGTAGCATAAAAAGCATCGAATGTGTCAAAAACGTCAAACACATGTCAAAGATGATCGTCACAATCTAATATGCACATTGTATGGTTTTACATTCATTATCATCATTGTATACATAATGATATTCATAACTTAGAAAATGCAGAGTTACATAATTGTCTTAGCCTTGGTATAAAACCAACAAGAGGTGGCACAATGGCGCCAACAAGGTCTGGGTATCGAGAGAAGCCTTCGGGATTAATATTTCGTTAGGACACAGAACTATGGACAAAGGGACTCGTCGCAAGATCTGACAAATGCAATTATGAGGGTGTAAAAACCAGTGGAAAACTGATACAATGATTTTATTAGTAAGGTCGGAGAAAGGACAATGTGCTTAGCAAAGTGACTGGGGAACATCTGTGACTTTATTGAAGGAACGAAGAAACCTTGACTGTGATCTATACGTATAAGGATCAGCCTTGCCTGGTAAGACAAGAAACCCTTCTTCAGGAACACTCCAAAAAGTTTATTGAGGTCAGATAGTATCACCTGGACTTGGAGAGCAGGCGGTGAGAGCATGCCAAATCATTTAGGGCTTCGACAATGACGTTAAGTTTTGAACACTGGGTTATACTTACCATGCCCTCCAACTTCAGCAGCGTAAGCACCCCGGCGTGCTGGCGAAAGAACCGCTTGCTGATCGCGATCACTTCCGCTCCTCCACTTACCTGAGCAGTATAGATGGGAAAACATGTGAATAGACTTTAGACTTGCGGATATCAAATACCTGGTGTCAAATTATCTATATGTTGCCGTTAAACCATTTGCCCTTATATCAGATACAAGTTGAATTAAGCGTTGTGTTGATATCCTAACATACTTATGTTTTATGTGGGCATTTTCATGCAATCAAACACTATTCAGAGCTATTCCAGATGCTCTATGTACTAAAATGTGTTTTGGGATGCTTTTATTTATTAATGCTTTTGGCTTTTGCATGTTTTGGATTTTTTTAGTCTCGTTCTTGAGAATTATAGTTCATCATTACATAACATTATTACCATTTCGAACAAGGTAGTATAATGGACATACACGTATCTATACCTAAATATCTACAATTCAGAAAATTAAAATTGGGACCATCTACTAGAAATGCACATGCGCACAAAATTAACAGTTATTAAGAATATAGGCCTAAATGCCAACTGTCAATTATATTCCCCTCCTACTTGACATACGACGAGATTCATTGTGACTAACAGATTTGAAAACTGACCGCTAGTGTAAACTCACCACACTGACTCCTGACGGCTCGACGCGTAATGTTCCCGCGACCTCGTTCAAGCCCTAAAAATCGAGAAAACAGAGATAAAATCAAGTGTCCGATGACTACCCTTTAAAAATGTCATTTTTCACAACAGGAATGACAACAACAAAAACAAAAACACTCGTGGTGTCTCACTGGTAGTAGCCTACATGAAACGCAAATCAGAAACAGTAGAGAATAGAAAGAGAGCGAAATTCGGTTATGCTTTTAGAAGTAATGGGACAAAATATAATGAGAAGGTGGATACAAATATAGCTATGTATTCGACTGAACAAGGGTAAGGTGGGTGAGAGACCCCGAGGGACACTCACAAATATCTCTCCCGATTGCAGTTTCCCCAGCTGTAGGAAGACGGGTCGCTTTTGCTCGACGCCTCTCTTCCTGTCCCGATGCCGTTTTCCCGCGGGATAACTCCGACTTCGCTCCCTCGTATTGGCTCGGCTTATCGACGCGTCCGTGCGACTTCGCTCAGTGAGAAATAGGCTATTCCTTCGCTGGCGGGAATGCGTCGTCTGCCTATTGGGTGACACACGTCCCTCTTGCTCGTCCATGAGAAGGCCGCTGCGGGCAAGGGGAGGGAGGTCTACATAGGACATACTAGTCCGATGGGCGTAGTTCCCGTGCTAGAATATGAAAAATGAAGGAAATGCAAATTATAAATGCCAAAGCCCCTCCTGCCCTTAGCGTCACAGAACATTCAAATTTTCTCAGTTTTCTACAGACTAGGAGAAATGACTGTCTCAGTGGTACTTGATCTCGTCGCCCTCAAGTGATTAGGCCTATATCATTTTATGAAAAATCGCCTTTTTTTCCTATCAAAAAAGTGCCTCTCATCGATGAATCCCTTGATTTTACTTTGCAGCCTCTTTCAGGCAAGCTACTTCATGATCGCATTTATTATAAAATATGGTGACATTTGATAATGGTTTTTATAGATTTCCTCAAACCCAATCTGCTTGCGTGACTACTATTCTCGACACACAGCTGAAGAGAAAATGTACCATTCAATTTTGTACAGCTTTGCACAAGAACCCCAATGCAATTCCTGTGTTACCTCGACAAATAGGGTCATATCGTCTCGTGTAATCTGCTTGCTCAAGTTTCAAAGTGGTGCAAACTGCTTTGCATATATTGAACTCCAGGAGATGACTGAATTCTTGAGGACAGTGACGACGTGGAAATCATCACGTGCAAAGTCATCTGTGGATAATCACCAAAATAATGGCCAGATAAACCTCGCAACATTATTCACAAGCAGACACCTAGAAATCCCAGAATTATTACCCCTCTTCCCCTTACAGAATTTCCCAGCGGTAATCGTTCAATTTTCGAACGTCTAATGAGTAATAGTGCTGAGAAAGTAGTCCGGAAGAAGTTTTCTTTGGGATCGCCTGGGGATTTAGCGATGTAACAAAGAGATCGAAAATGAAAACCGGAGTATTTTTGGTATGTACCTACCGGTGATATCGATCTGGTATTTTCCCGCGAGAGTGAGGGAAGACCGATCGTTTGGCCATGCGGGTTGACAGATCCCTTCTCAGAAACATCTTCAGCCAGAGACGTACGGATCTATACAGCATATTGTCAAATCAAAACGTCTTACAAAAACAATACAAAACAAAACAAAGCAACAATTTATGAATAATCAGTATGGGAACGGTTTCGATTACATAACACTTCTAATGCAGTGCACTCCTGTTCTAACGAATTCTGACCGACCGTTTTCTTTCGTTCTATCGAAATTTCGTTATAACCGAAGTGTTGAGTGTGTAAAGATATATATATATATATATATATATATGCATATATATATATATATATGTATATATATATATTAATATACATATATACATATATATATATATATATGTATATATATATATATATATATATACATATATGTATATTTTATATATATATATATATATTTTATATATATATATATATATATATATATATATATATATATATATATATATTTGATAGTTTGGTGACCTGAGTTTTTACTTCGTTGTAACGAGAATTTCGTTATAACTGTATTCGCCATAACGGGAGTGCATTGTATTGTATAACCATGACTACCGATTTAAATAGCGACCAAAATAGCGATTTGTGATAACGATGTCCATCAAATAACGAAATAGACACTTCCCTACCCTCCCCCAGCACCCACAAGAAAGACATCATGATATAACAATTTAATAGAAATCATGATATGCTTGGTCTAGTCAATAATTTTACAGACGGTGTTACAAGGCTTCAAGGTAGCAAACTTTCATTAGTCTTCATATTGCTAAGACTAGAATAATTTTGTATGAAATGATTATGATAGGCATTATATTGCACTTTGATATGACAAATGTTTATGAGGATGAAGCTACACGTTAATTCTTTTTTTTGCGCAAATTCTAATGCATCACCATTTGATGCTGTTAAAGCGCTCATAGCTGTAATTGATGAATTTTTGTTGAATCATTTCTTTCTCACATTTCTTTCTGTGCAGTTGCTGCGAAGATTAAACATTAAATGATTAAACATGGTTTGCTTACTTCAGGTAAATGTGATATACTGCTCCGTCGTTTTGCTACGTAGCGAGCGATACTTAATTCGATCATTTCTGTGGAGAGGAAAAGGAAATACAAGCATGAAAACAGTATACTGTGTCATTACATTGATTTTCTCTGATTAACAATTAACATTGTGTTTTGCTATCTGCAATATATATATATATATATATATATATATATATATATATATATATATATATATTTCCATTTCTAAGTCTATGAGACTTGATTCTGTATTGCTTGGTTGTCTATCTTTGTTCTGTTTCTACCTCCACCCTTTCCTTATGACCCACTCCAAATAGTTTTGGTAAATAATTAATTCTCTGTAACACCAAGCAACCTGTACAGGGAAGAGGGGGTACTTATCCTGTGCCACTTGGACTCAAAATGTCGAGTCTTTTTTTTTTTTTTTCATCGTCGGTCCCGGCTTTGCTTAAAACATTCCGCCCCGCTGCTTGTAATTAATATCGACATTCAATTCTTAATATTGATTCGGGCGAAGCACCGAGCTGTAAAATGTCTACAGCTTGTCGGCTGCGGGTACCGTTTGCGTGCGATGGTCGCCTTTGACGCTTGTTCTCCCCCAGCGGACCCCCGCCTACGAGAGGTTGAGTACTGTTGAAATCATCACTGGTGATCAGCTGCTTGCGTAGACAGTAACATTCCCCCTATAAACAAAACATAAATAGATTATAATTAGCCTTCTGAAGAAACCGGTGAGATGACGTTCTCAAATTACTAACTTGTCAGAGGCAATCACGCTTCTTTCATTGGCATATTCCTCTTTAATCCCTCCTCCTCTTTTCCCCTCCTCCCATCTCCATCTCAACTACTGTCCTCCCTCCCCCCCCTTCCTGCTCCAACTCCAGCTTGTTGCATTCTCGTCATCCTCCTCCCCCTTCCTCCTCCTCGCTCCTCCTTATCATCCAATTTGTCCCTTCCTGCCCCTCCATTTCTTTCCTTTGCCTTATACGTACACTCATCCACTCCTCTTCGCACCTGCCACCCTCTCTCCTACCTTCTCCCGCATTTTGCTCTTTATCCTCATTTCCTGTTCCTTTCCCCTTTCCTCATCCTCTTCCTCCCCACCGTATTTCTAATATTTCCCCTCTACCTTCCCGTCTTTTTTCTTGCCCCCCCCCCCCCGCACTTCTGCTACATTTTTTTCTGCACCTATAGCTCCTATACTCCCCGCCACTTTCTTCCTCTATTTCTCCTCCACTTCTCCTTCCCATCCTCCCACCAATACATTCCATCTCTGTTATTATACCAATCTACGCTTTTCATCTTCTTCTCCTTCCCACTACTTCTCCTCTTCCATCTGTTCTTTTCACTCTCTCTGTTCCTCTTTCCCATCTAACCCCCTTCTTCGTCATCCTCCTGTTTATCTCTTTCCTCTAAATGTCTCCTACTTTTCCACAGTTTCCTCCTCCGCCCTCCCTTTACCCTCTAATCGTCTCCATACATCTAGTCTTTCCGTTTCCTCCTTTTCTCTTCCATTAATTCACTTGAACTTACACCCTCTTTTTCTACTTACCGACATGACGAGGTAAAGCCACTTGGTGCGATTTGCGTCCTCACACACCATCTTGTTCGGCCTGTAGAAACCATGTGCACATTTTTCATGAAAGTGATTCATAACTAACACAATCGCTTGTCTTCCATCATTTAATATTTACGTCTAATAACTTCTTGGCAATATTGATAGGCCATTATGCTATTACCATATTGTGTTTGCTTTAAGTTTGCATATGACCTTTAAACAGATTGAATTTAAACCTAAATAAAGGCACATTGATGCTAGGCGCGGGCTGTAATTTATTATCATCATTATTGTTTTAAACCTTTGTCTGGCCCCCAAGATTCTTATGATTTTTAATCATTAACTAGAAATCAATGGGAGTTCGTCTTGACATCGTATGAAGACGCTACCTCTGATAGTTACTGCCCATTATATTTTCGTCTTTACAAGAGGGTCTGGCACGTGTCAGACAACGTCAACACATGTGATGAATATTGACAAGTACCTCAAATGAATTTCTGAATTAGGCCCTACTTGGTAATTCATACTTGTATATTGCTTAGTAATCCCTTAAAATGAACTCATAGAGCCTTGACAGTTCTGTAAAATCTCTTTTTTTTCGATTACGTTTTATGGAACCTGCCACTCCAAATATCTTAAGTACATTTCCATGGGATTTTTTTTTTTTCAGACCCATCATAAGCACGAGAAGGTCGTAAATACACTCCAAGACATTATTACTGACAGTGCTTTTGTCATCTACATCAATTAATCTTCGAGATTGTAAGCATTACAGGATAACAAGCAATGCACAACTCTCATATTCCACAGCTATTTCCTGAGGTAGATATTTACGATCTGTTCATTGACTCGTAAGTTGATTAATTCTTTAATTAATTTGGTATTATTGCATCGCAATGATAATCGTGGAAAACAACGGAAGGAAAATTTAATGTATCAGCAGTGATAAACGTGCACGATATTTGGACATCGCGTGGATATGAAACTCAAGGTAAACACAAGGAATCTGTAAAATATGATATGATATCAAAGTCCAAAGTAGATTTTGAGAAAGGTATATAATGGTACTAGAGTGTAGTTCACTTACGGGAAATATTTGGAACGTATTGCATCGGGATGGTTGAGAAATTCCTCCACAGGAAAATCCTGAAACATTGGCAGTGACCTGGTTGATAAACAAAAAAAAAACACAAACTCGATAAACATTATACCAAAAACATGCCACTGTTGAGATCGATACGATTTTATTTTTTTGTAGCCCATTTGATAGCAATGTTTCTTGTTTCAACTGTACACTGAATGAAATTTCATTATCAAAACATAAACACGAATGACAGCTGTCAAAGTAATAAAAGAATATCTTTCAATTTTCACAATATTTTCAGGTCAGTCTTACACATTCGTCATGTTCGAGCATGAACATAAAAAGTGAACAAGTGAAAAGCGATCCTTGTAAAATGTTGATAATCAATAATTATCTTTTTACAAGGAAATGAAGAATTTTGAAATCCTTTCGGGTTATATAAAATGCTCATAGACTAAAAAACATTATTACATAATATTTTCCATATGCAATTTATGTCTTATTGCACCAATTCAATTCTTATAAGGTCTTTTAAAAACAAACAAAAAGCATAATATCATACATTTTCCCTCATGCAATTTAGGCCTCATTGCGCCACTTCAATTCTAACAAGGTTTCTGTAGTTCCCTGATGCACACAGCCCAAATTTTCCTATCTTCCGATTTAATCAGGCCCGCAACTAGGGGGGGGGGGGGGGGTTCAGGGGGTTTGCCAGCAGCCCCCAAAGATACAAGAAATAAAAAGAAAAAAATGATTCGCGGAACTCCCCCCCCCCCTTTTTGAAAAAAAATGAAAAAGGACTGGTAGTGGCACCAAAAATTTCGCTAAAGTCTTTTTTTAACCCCCCCCCCCCCCCCTGAAAAATTCTAGTTATGGGCCTGTTAATGGCCTTTTCTCTGAAATCTTGGGTGTCTAAAAACAAAGTAAAGTGGATCTAATGCCTGGCATGATTTTATAAGTGCTTAGATAGTGTCAGAACATTTATCTATGGGTGTAGTTGTTTATGTATGTAGTATACCCTCTCCCCTTGAAACTGTCTTGTTCAAGAAAAGAACAATATTTAACCTATATTAGTGCTATACCGTATACGCTCAGCGTGAATGATAATCACTTGATATTTCGTCTCCCTTTTTGTATTCTCTTTCATGTAGCTGGTACATGTATACAACTATTACATAATCGACACCTTTAGGAAAATTGCAGCAATTTTAATCAGTGTCATCACCTAAACTGGGGAACTCTCGAACAAGATTCTCCTACGAAAGCATACATGTTATGATCTCTTTCAATATCACACCATTATTCTAATGGCGTGTCGTAGACTCTCAAATATATCAGTGGATATATATATTCTTAAATCAGTGGCTTGCATGTATAGTAGTACATCATTATTATTTTTAAAGATGCCATCAAAACAAGAGGAATTTCTCTTTGACGTTCACGTTAACATACCTTATGTCCCCCCCCCCCCAAAAAAAAAAAAAAAAATTATAACGGGACCTTCCGCAACGATAACTTTAAAAATAGTGACTTAATTCAAATGCAGTTTCATGAAATGAAAATATAATTCATTACCCACACTTTACCAAAAAAAAAAAAACAACAACAACAACAACATCCGATTTGCTTCAGTGGTCAAAGAGAAATGAGGATCTTTGTAGAGCATGTCAGGAATCCCTGTCCTCCAAGTTCTATTCATTGTGTTCACACATATAATATGCAGTTCCAAGAGCATCCAAGTGCTAAACTTTGAAGAAACAGACCCATGACATGGTTTACAACAATCCACATTTCTCTTTGCCCACTTAACCAAATTGAATGGGGTTTTCTGCCAAATACAGGTAAAATGTTATATCTTTAGACCCTGAAATAGCATTCAGACAGTTTAATCATAATTGAAAATTATCAATGTGGAAATCTGAATGTATTTTTATAATATACTGTATAGAGGGAATGTAACCAAATTTTATCAGCAAATTATGAAATCTAACAAAACAGCAGTTTCCAAAGATATGTGAACATAAAGATAACCAATCAAATGACACTATAGAAATATCTTACCTGAGGAAACCGAGTGGAGGGGGGTCCGGTGGATCAATGAGGTAAAGGAAATCCTGCGATATTAATGACAAGAATGATAATTTGTTGATTATTTCTATCTATATCAAGTCGTTGCTTCTTTGGTTGTTTTTGAGATGAAAAGGCACAAACTGACCGGAGCATAGTTTGTGCTTGTGTTTCATTGATCAAAATAAGCTAATAAGTCGTTTCAGTCTTGCACTAATGCCCCAACTTTAAAACTTTGCTATTAATCAAATAGATGTTGTCTTAACAGAATTAACAATAGCTCGGCTTCTTCCATGAGATGGGTATTGATTACTATCTTGTTTATGTGTTTTTTAATTGCTTCTACGAAATTATCTATCTATGGAGCTGCAAGCGCGTGGCTTACAATAGGAAGTAAACCCTCAATCCTGTCGACCAGATACAGATTAAAGGGAGAGTTGACCATGTAATAACGTATTTCATGTTACCCTTCCAATAATTTTGGCCTCGTCTACAATGGCTCCCTCCTTTCTCTCTCCATCTCTCCCTCCCTCTCTCTCTCTCTCTCTCTCTCTCTCTCTCTCGCGTTCCCTCCAGACTTCAGGTCCTCGTGTTTAATTTCCCAATACATCATAGTCAACTGAGCCAGTCATCTTTATTAATTGGCTGGAATAAGACCAACGCAAACACCGATCCGTCATTGATATACTAGTTGTTTATGTTGCGATTTATCTTTATTGTCTATTTTGAGGTTTCGTTTCGTTTCATTCCGTTTCGTTTGTTTATTTAGCACGCAACAAGATTCAGACAAAGGCAGTTTTTCACCATGTCCGTGACCCGATGAAAACAAATGCAAATGAATATGCAATACAATGAAAGAACTAGGAATAAAATCAATTATTTCAAATTAATTAGCTCAAGTGTTAATCAACTAGATACAATGCCATGATTTCAAACAACATGGTAATGGTAATTCTTCGTTGTTGGTGAACTCACGTCAATTTCCAGGATCAAGACTTCCAGGTTTCCTTTACACACCATGTGACATTGGCTTGGGGCGCACTTTTCTAAATCTTCCCGCTGCAAGAGATGGGGAATATTATTTTGAAATTAAAGGGACTGTACAGTACTGGTTGAGGTATGGATTCATGTTTTGAACATTCCTAAGTGAGATGATGAAAAGCCTCTTATGAAATATGAAAGAGCGTGTAATTTTAAGAAGGATTCAACGTTTATTTGATCAAAATTAGTTTTCAAATGGCAGAGATATCCAAAAAAGTGCTAATAATAAAAGGCGACATGCACAGCTTTATTAGGATATCTTTGTTTCACCTTGTTTTGGGATATCTCAGCCATTTCAAAACAGATTTTCATCGAATAAACTTTTGATACCCCTTAGAACTGCATGCTCTTTGACATCTCATAGAGTGGTTTCTGAATATCTCGCAAAACGTTAAAAGCTAAATTCTCATCCCAACCCAACCAGAACTGTACACATCCTTTAACAGATATAAGGTGCCACGTAGGTTAAAGGTCCTGTTTACCTTTGGGAGCAGTGATTTAAAGAATATTCAAGATCTTTTGATGCATATGTGCAGGTCAGTTGTATCACAAAACATCCTACCGGGATAACATATTTGCAATAAAACCTAGAATATAAGGAGATATCACTATTTTTCTCATTAAACCATACCTGTAGACGGTTTAGTCTGGAAACATTTTTATTGTTACTATTACTAACTATTGTTCACAGTTTGCATGTTTAAAAATACATCACATCGATTATACTGGTTCAAATTTTCACATCGGTTGTTTCTATGCCTAACGCACATTTTAGAACTATTTTGAAGCACTAATGCTGGGTGTTTGTTTCATCTGCAAATGGTAAATTATGCCTTTAAAAAGGAAAGGAGGTAGTCCAATTCTTGCTCGGTCATGGTTCATAAAACCGTGTTATAAGAAAGGCAGGTAGCCTGGATGCAGACTTGGGGAAACATATCGCGTTTTCATGTAGGCCCGAATAGGAATGAAATAATCTCTACAAGGAGATTCTAGATGAAGACACGAAAATTAGCAGGAGATCCATTATACAGGGACACTGTGAATTCATTGAAATCAGGAACTCCGGTTTTTGTATTTGTTTTGCTTTTGACAATGTCTCTATATATTCAAACACGGTGATTCCTGGTGCAGATATGGCTTTGGTGCAGACTTTACAAAATCATTTAAAAATACTGTGATTCATTGAAACCAACGCAGGACTTTGGGATTGTCTGTTTGCTGTTTTTGGCCTTGTTGTTGTTTTTATATCATTTTTTAAATGTCTATCACTCTCAAAGTTCTGAGAGAGTGATAATTATTCTCAACAGATTTAGGCACAACAAACACTCATCAGAGATTGTAAAAAGCAGTAAATAGTTAGAAGCTATCCACCTTGATTTTGAAGTTAAAAAAAGAGAAATGAAGCAATGTACATGATGTATCTCTTTTCTACTTGGGAGACTCGAACGTCTTCGGTAACTCCCTAAAATTCCATACTCCTAGGTATAAAAAAAGAAAAAATGATCAGTCTAGAAAGTAGAGGCTTTGAATGATTTCACAGGAGAACACTTTGATACGAATAATGCTGACAATTTGTTTCGAAAAGGTGATGTACTGAATATAAAGTCATTAAAAGTTCTTGGAGTTAACTCCGATTAATGTCCAATGCATGAATTCGAAGGCACGCTCAACATCACGCACACACACACACACACACACACACACACACACACGCACACGCACAACACATTATATGATACTATAGTGATAATTGTGCTTACCCGCGTGAAATGTCCTCTTTTCAAGGTGCCCAGTGCTTTTGTCACCTCCCCGCTTTGTAGTTTGTACGTACGTAGTAACCGAACTATTTTTTCCAAGATTACAAAAAGAAAGAAAAAAAAAAAGCAGATGCTAGATAATGGTGTTTACAATATGCGTTATGATAGTCAAGAATGCTTAAATGCTAACAAATTTCAATACTATAGGGGCCTATGACATTACTGAGCTCTACTTAAAATGGGGACAAAATGAAAAAAAAAATGATTTGTCACAGTCTCTTTGCTTTATACTTTCACTTTCGTGACTATAATAAAGGAATATTTCACTTAGTTATCATTCAAATTGATATGATTGCTATTCCTGTAAGCACTGTACCAGCATTATTCTTTGTTGACAGTCATAACAATCAGTGCCAGCAGCACAATCATCGTTATTAATTTTCTTCTCTTTTTTGCCATCATCGTTATAACATCTCGTACCACTTTAGTGATAGTTAGTGATAAACATATTTCCTTGAAATACTAATCAATTCTGTTGTCATCATGATCTTCCTTTGATGCTAATTTGTCACCTTGGCCCGATATGATGTAGTAGAATCGATGCGGCTTGCTCCCCTGGTAGGCCAGGACCCTCCCGTCGTCGTAGCACTCGTAGCCGATTCGACGGCACAGCTCGCTCTCGACCTTGGTGGGGAACATCTGGAAGGCCCTGATCGTACGCAGCTTTAGGGCGATCTACCGTATAGCAAACAGCAGGTGCTATACGTAACAGGCATGTAATGCTATCACCAACAGCAATAAGGTTTTGATATTGATTTCTTATTAGTATCATTATCTGATTATTATTTCGATGATTGCATCGTGATATTGTAATCATAATTTATTGATATTATTATTGTCAATACTATCGATATTATTGTCATTATCATCATCACACTTTAATCTCAACTATTGCTGTCATTAAAATCACCGTAAGCTGTGGTAACGATGTTAGAATGTACATCAGTGACGTCGTTGATATGATATTTCGTGCTATCATTATCACTTCTTTCGGTTTAGGGGTAATTGGAATCTAAATTGCAGTCGTTTTTTAAGGTCACATAGTCCATTGCTTTCGAGTAACCATTTCTCCTTTATGAATCAAATTTCAATGTAGTGGCTCTGGTTTGAAAAGAAAAAGGAAAAATGGGAGAGACAAATATGTAAATATACCATTGTTGTTGTGTCTTATATACTTTTTAAACATATTTAGTGACCTCATATCGAATTCCTGTCATCTGTTTGATCTAAAGTTCCAGGAAACACTCGGTGCACTCCCTTTAGCATATAGGTGAAAGAATGTCATATTTGATTTCGCTGTGGATTTTTTGGGGGGCCTAGATATGCATGATTGATAATTATCCCTTGTCCATTGAATATTTTATCAGATTGTCTTGTATGGTTGAAACTCGGTGTCTTGTGTGTTTAGGATATATAACAAATACCAGACGACGTAAGTTGTCTTTAATCACATTGATCATACCCTTTCGAGTTGTTCTTGTGTTCTGTATTTTGGCTGCGTCCTGAAGTGACACTGAAATTCAGTACCAATCTGCAAGAAGAAGAGAGAAAAAAAAATCCACTTTCACAAAAGGAAATACCTTTCATTAAAATCTACATCTTGCATCAAAGATTAATGGGAATATGAAAATTCGGTTTTTTTGTCAAGCAACAGAATAGCCTAAGAGGCGAAATATTGACTAATTAGTTTTGATATAACAGGAATAGGTAATGAAATAATAAAGATTGGTTCTTATCAGAAAATGAGATTCTTCATTCTGCCGTTGTTCATCTTGAACTGATTCAACAAAACTCTGACCGTTGTTTTTGGCCGGAAAATATGGTATAGTATAGTATCCATCGTACACAACGTCTGAGAATCCATTTTAAAATGAACAGCCCCCACAGATAGGTCACCTTGACGATTTGAGATTTTCTGGTGGCCTATATAGGATGATACACTTTGATGTAAACAATAAACTACTTTGGTTACGGTTACATTACTGTCATTGACACACTTATTTTTTTTCAATCTTCCATCATTGAAAAAAAAACTTGAAGGTCATCGAACTTCGTCATTATTTAACTATATGTTGCAGGCCAAATGTATATATGTCTTCCTTGAGGTCAATTTAATGAACCAAAGGGGAAACTGACCACTGTTTTTGTAGGGTTTTTGTTGGTATTTCCCGAGGCTTTAGCCTTCATCCATGAGTGGGCGTAGTCGTCAGACTGCACGTGCGAGTCCAGCGGACCACGTACCGGCCCGGTCTGGACATACCTACAATAAATGGCAGCAAAGTGTAATAGACGTATTAGGAAAATGTCATAAATGTTATACCTATTATGATATATATAAAAGAGAGATGCAAGATTATGGACAGAGCTTCTTAATCAATGTCAATGACATAAGCACCGTTTCTTTTAGGGTTTACTTATTCCATTAAAATATTGGGTCGAGAAACTTTGGAAAATGTAACAATTATATATAAAACAAAACAAAATATCCGTGCACACTTCTGAAACCAGCAACCAGCAACCAAAACGCATGGGTGAATAATCGCAAAAAGGATCTTTTTTTTTTGTCCGATTGTGTATAATTGTTGGATTTTTTTTAATTCCAGAATCTTTATTATATTCTCACATTATTTATCGTACAACTAAAATCAGTCAACGGTCTCTGTATTGCTTATATACACGTGTACAACTCAGAATTCGCGTATGACAAGGTTCTTTTAGGCTGGTTGTTATGTAATACAAAGTAAAAATCCTTCAGTTAATCTTATCAGCCAAGTTTGTGTGAATATATGCTGTCATAATAATTTGAACGATATTATCACCACTATGCTTGAACACGTCATTGGCATTCGTCGAAACTGTCACTGGTAAATACAACTTTTGGATGTGTCTGGAGAACTCTTTATCTAAACTTGCTGATGGTACTGGCAGAGGTACCAATAACTGAGCTAATACTGTCGTAATGTTGATTACCAGGTACAGCTTCATCAGTGATATGAGTTATAACACAGTAATATCGAAATATAGCTCGGTTTTCATGATCGTTACGTTTGTCGGATTGTTCATTTTCAATGTGAGAAATTTGCAATATCATTCCATCTTCATTCTTAACTGTTTCGGATCACTGTCTGATCCTTCGATACTTGTTCTAAGTTACTGCATAAAGGAACATCATGATATCGCTTAACACTCGAGAAGATAAGGTATGAACATGAAGCGTTTCTACTATTATAATGCAGTCCCCTAGTTTCTTTCAAAGGTTATAGATATAACTTTTCGTTACGAGAGACATTCAATGCAGATTATACTTTTTCTACAGTTTTCTTACCTCCGTCTTCGCCGATATATGGTAACAGCAATCAGCACCAACTTAATGGCGTTGCGGAACATGGCGGCAGGATGGAACTGTGTGTTGGGGGTGAAACCGCGAAAAGAAAGTAGATGAGGAGAAATAAGTGTTCCCGCCTCCCTGCATTGACAAGCATTATATCGTTGACTCAAGCATGTGAATATACTCCAATTCAAAGCACGATAACTTTAGCGTTCGAATCACGTTCCGTCACAGTTTGGTAATAAAGCCCGGTAGCGGTAATGAATGGTGATTAGAGAAGAGTTAATCCTAACGAGCTTAATGATTTTAATGAATATTAATAATGCAGTCATCAATACCTTTGTTTGTAGATCTGATCTCCTGAAGCGTTTGAAGGTACCCGGTGTCATGATTGAGAACTCCTGACAGAGAGAGGAAGAGAAAGGAAAAAAAAATAGCAAAACAAACAATCAGTCACGCAAAGATATTAGTGCAATGACCCTCATCCGTCCAGTTTGATTCCCCCTCCTCCTCCTCCTCCTCCTCCTCTTCCTCCTCCTCCTCCTCCTCTTCCACCTCCTCCTCCGCCTTCATCTCGCTCTTTTACTATTAGCTACATCTTCTTCACATTATTGTCATTTCTTATAGATGTTTCCTTATCCAATGATAACGATAATCAATTACTAGCGACATTGACATTGTCACAGCTGTAACGAAAAGTTATCCATAATACCAGGAGGAGGAGTAGTGGTTTAGTTTCATTATTGTTATCACCATCATTTCTGATAATGGTGATATATAGTGATAATAGTATAGTAGTATGGTAGAAGTATGATAGTAGTAACTATATCAATAAGAACGATAGTAATAGACACAATAATGGCAATGATAGTAATATTAGCAATGTTATTATCATTATCATTGTTGTTATTATTATTATTATTATTATCATCAGTATCCTTATCATCATCATTATCATCATCATTATCATTATTATTATCATCATCATCATCACCATCATCATCATCATCATCAGTATCCCTGTCTGTATTCATTTTCTCACTCTATATGTTTGTATGTCTGTCTATCTGTTTGTTTGTCTGTCTCGCTTGTCTCACCCTGACTTTGTTCCTGAGAGGGGTCTGGAGCCTGCCCATGGTTCCCGCCTTTGCGTTGCGAGGCGTGACCATCTCATGTACCTCCAAGAGCCGGTTGTCAATGGTATCCATGGCGTCTTCCTCTGGGTGGTTGGCATACCAAGCAGGAGAGGGAGGAGAAGGTATCACATTTAGGTTATTCGTGATAATTTCTGAGGTCATCATTACGTCATTATTTTTACACTCCTTTGACGAACTTTCAACTACTATACATCATAATAGATACGGGGAGTGCTAATTACAGGAGGCAAAGTTTTAGTCCATCTCACCCAATGTGAGGATGTCCGCATTACATTTCTTTCTCGAACTTTGTAAACGCAAGATGATGAATTTTCATAACGACGTTGGTAATTCAAGTCGTATCTTGGACATCGCAATGGATTATGAACGTAAAGCTTAAAAGTTTGAAATATTTTGCAAAAGAACAAACAAACAACAACTATCAACTGTGATATGGCTAGTCAAAGCTTTGGACTTCATTCAAATTCAAAAGATAGTCCTGTCTACGAAGCTTTAACACTTAGAAACTGAAAGTGCGAGCTTGATAACGCCTGTTTGTTGTCTCATTAACTTCATTGACATAGGCCTTTATAGGGCTTTGATCATGTCTGAAGCGCTAACATTAAATTTTGTTGTTAGGGAAGTATCATACGAAACAGTACTGTATTAGCAGTAGGTAGCACAAAATACGTGTGACAGCTTTATTTTAATACTGTTCGCATTCCAGTGATTGAAATGACCGCAGCCTTTATTCTTTACCCAAACACCATTGAATGTGTTCATGGCTTAATTCTTCTCATGCCATGACCCCCAACGCATGCACGCAAATGAGACCATGGTCGACAATGTATCGTCCTCGAACAAGAAAAAGAAGAGAAAAAAAGAGAGGGAGAACGAGGGGAGAAAAGAGGAGAGCAGTATAAAGGGCGGGAGAGAGGGGAGATGGTAGAGAGAAAATAAAGGAACTCACTTCTGTCATGCTGCTCTTTACCGATGTCCTCCCACCACCGCCGAAAGTGCGCCCTGTACGCCCCCGAGTCGACCTCGGGGTACGGTCGGCGAGATCGACTTCTACTCCTTGAAGAGCGCGTGGCCGACCTCTCGTCGATCTGGGGCAGCTGCAGCGTCATTGTCGACATCGTTGGGTGCTGAACACTCAACGAATTCATCTCCCTTGCCTCGAATTCTACCACTTGCTTGCGTAATTTATAGCCCGTCTGGCTCAGTTGTTGATTAATATCATACCCCCATCGTGGACCTGTATAAGAATGAAAAGTTGACAGTGTAGCCTACTTCATATTGTCCACATTAGCAAATGATAGTCTCATTTCCATTAATAAAGGTTGCTCTTCCAGAAAGCCGGTTTTATGTATCAATTCCTATGACTTGTTCCTCACGTTCATAGATAAGGAAATCGGGAATATAATTTTAGTTGTTCCTATTTATTCACTACCATCAAATGGCTGAACGTATATGCCAAGTGATTTACACCACCAAGCCATGAATCTTATTTCTAAACATATATTTAAGCACTGTTACAAGACCTGTAAATAATTATGCGAAGCAAACTCATTTTAGAAATATGCATTTAAAGTTTTTATGTTATGCATTGCATAACAAACCTATATCTTTATGACCGCAAAATTCGTCTTGGTATACAGTACATGTTTATTGCAAGTGGGTTTATCCCAATCAGAACCATCAGAAAATATCCATCAACAAAGTGTGAATACAGCTTAGAGGTAGAGAGGTGAAACAATAAAGAAAGACACGACATTGACACATTCCCAATATCATTGAAACCCAGTTGTCTTCTTGTCATGTTTTGTTTTGTTTTGTTATGTTTTGTTTTGTTTTGTTTGTTTTGTTTTTTTGTTTTGTTTTTGTTTTTGTTGGGTGTGTGTGTTTGTGTATGTATTTTATCGTCTCACATAACCCTTTTTTATCTTTCCTTTCCACCCCCTCCCTTCATTCCTACCCTTGTTTTATGTAAATAATCTCCCTTTACCTCATTGCGCATAGCCTCCCTTGTCTATTCCCTGTTTTCGTTTGAGATTGTGTATTTTTTGTTTTTTTTTTCCCACTACGTATACATATATGTATATATACACAATGTATTTTTTTCTTTCTTTTATTACCGAGGGACCTTGTCTCACAAGCTATGCTTCACTAAGGTCTCCTCGTTTGCCTTTCTCAAAATATTTGTTACCCTTTCTTTATCATTTCACATGTACATGTAATCATATACTTATGTATTTGCAAAAATTTTAGTATTAGTTGTTGTTGTTCCTATATACTCTTGAAAGAAAGTGTCAATGTTATCGTTATGTATTGTTATATTGCTTATTGTTGGAAGAAAGACAAATGAATAAATAAACTTGAAACTTGAAACTTGAAACTTGAACCACGTTCTCAAGAGTGCCTGCTTTAAAGCGTGTAATCCGGAGACAGCAATTGCACCATTTTATTATATCATTTTCAAACAGGCATGGTAAAGAACAGGCAGAGTGTAAATAAAGCTCATGATATTACACGACGCATTATGGACTCTATTTAAGTCTTCGTGGCAAATTGTGCTGCAGAAGGAATCAGAGAAAAGCAAATAGAATTAACTCAAATAGGCCCAAGCTATAGTGGCTTCTAAAGTTCAATTGGGTAATCCGTGTCCTCTCGTACTAATATCAGTGTAAACGTATATTCTTAGGCCCAAAACGAAGATTCCCATACAAATACTGTAGTGTTTGCCAAGGTCTTTACGTCAAGTTATTATTTGGTCTGTATGAAAGAATATGAGCTTATAAACAATATCACATAGCAACAAGGACGTAATAGCATGTGAGACGTACCAGTGTGTCACCCCTTGACTTGCGTGCATTGCGTGGATCTGTATCAATTACAAATAACTGTTTGTTGAGTTCTTCTTCTTTTAGGTAAGTTACGATTTTGAAGCCTATAAAAAGCTTTTAATTCTATCCCGAGCATTTTTTCGATATCAAATCAAAAGCATCTATACAGTGCTCAGAGAACACAGCTCATTTCCCTCTTAGCGTCATGCGATATGACGTTGTGGCATTTTTCCCCCTCAGGAACCCTATTATGAACATGAATTCAATCATCAAGTCTAGATCGCCATAATAATAATATGCAGAATCTTAACAGCGTCTGTGTGAAGTCTTTAAAAAAGTAATACATATATCGCTATATACTGAACTCTTCACAGTTTCTTTTTTTTTCAGAACTTCTTATGAGGTTATCCTATTTTTTTTTTCTTTTTTTTGCCAGAGATGGTCGAATCACGCACTAGAATTGTAAAAATGTCCTTATCTCGTATTCATACTGAACCATTAAAAAAAAAAATCGGGATTCAGATCACTACCAGAAATCATTCATTCTTTGGTAATTTTATTGCTGACTTCCCTAAAAATTTTCTTCCAGACTGCTCATAACGTAACGCAAAGTGTTGCTATCGGTCAGAACACAAACAAACAACACACACACACGTGCAAAACAAATAAAGTAACAAATAAAGAAAAGTCACTCAAACACCGACATAAAAAGACAAACTAACACAAATCCCTAACTGGAGTAACCATTACAATCCCATGTTTGTGCCCTATACCGGTATAAAGCAAGATATATAGCAATGATAGATTAATTTTCATAAATGGCTGTACTGTTGTGTAGTATCAATGACAAGCCATCATATTGAGATACAACAATGTTGCACGGTAATCTACTCACCTTCTCATTATCACTATTATGTTGCTCTTCAGTTGATTTCAATACTGGAGAGTTTTCGGTTTTGATATCACATTCTCTGCTGAGCACACAAAGTTTATAAAGAGGAAGCCCCTTGTCGCATCAAGCACTTCAACAAACTGTCTTAATTCGTGTTGCTATGCCCATTATCATCATACCTCCACTGAACGCGCAAGACAAAATGATGAATACCTTCGCGATAAATAATTCTTTGGTCGAGTATACACCTTTTATTCATAGCCACGACGATCGATAGATCGGAATCGGCTTAGCAGCCACCGCTTGCCGTGCCACCGGGCAGAGGGGAAGAAAATCTATTCGCAATGAGAATGGGATTCGGTCGATTTATGGCGCTGGTAAAGATTTCCAAAGGAATCACCCTGTTCCTATCGATCCACCCACAAACGGGTTCATAAAAGTTACAAGTTTCTGGCACCCCCTGCCTTCGCGAAGGCGCGGTCGATACTGCGTCCTCGGTTTGTATTTATATCTTTAGAAGTATACAACTCGTTTGGAGTGATCTCACACATTCCCGTTTGGGATAAAACGCAGAATAGATAGCACCAGACGCTCTTTATGAACACCGAACTGATATTGACTGAATGCATACATAGAAGTACTGAGCACCTCGTTCAATGACAATCAGTCTTGTTTCTTTGCTTAGTGTCTTGCTGAGGTCACGCACATGACCCCGTTACCATGACGATGGCGTCGACTATGGCGTTTGAAAAGGCAAAATCCTGAACTGCTGAAGGGAAGTCTCGAAAGAATAACGTTCTCCGAACATGATCTGCAATAATTGTATGATGAGTCACAAGAATAATGTGTTTCTTGTTTGTGCAGTGGTAACTAACACCGACTATAAGTTCGTATATAGTCACTGTGCAATTACTGACAATCGCAATGACTAACGGGGCCGATATATTGATTCGCTTTTAATTTCCATCTTTGGCGATTTAAGATTCATTTCATCGTCAGCACTCAACCACGCACTGCAAAAAGGCCGGTGTTAAATATGAAACACCGAGCTGGTGTTAAATTTCCGGTGCTCATTCATGGTGTTAGATTAACACCTCCGGGTGTCATTTCAAAATTTAAAATTGTTTTTTGAATAGTTTCTTAGTTACTGCACTTCTTGTTAATTTTGAACTTCAACAAGACGATAAAGAATTTTCCGATAAAGTACTTGATTTTTGAAAAAATCTGTAAATATATTTACACCACAGTAACACCAGTAGGTGTGGTCCCCTATTGAAGCTGGACGGGTGTTATACCATTGAAATTAACACCACCAATATCAAATCAACACCATGCGGTGTCATTATTGAATTAACTAGCGCAGTGTCAAAAATATCATCAGCCACATCAGTGTCAAATTAACACCACGAAGTGCCAGGCGAACACTTTTTAACACCGTCACAATACATTTTCTACACCTGCGGGTGTGGTCCTCTATTGAAGTTTGATCGGTGTTAGATTTAACACCCATGGTGTTAAATCTAACACCGATGTTTTTACAGTGCGGATATACAATTTAGAAATAGAATTAACACATAATCAAGGAAAACAAACAAATAGAAAGAAAATATCATATTATCAGTTACCATAGCGGCAGGGCGTTCTTATATATGGACAGCAAATAAAGAAGTTAGGTTGATTACAAGATATACAATATTTTAAAAAGTCTTTCAAAATGTGGAGGTCACTTGAAGTCTAGCTATACCGGTATGTTAATTTCACTTATGGGACCGGTATCTTACCACTTGTACCCCATTGATGTAGGTAATTTTGTTCATTATCCTGTCAGTTTAGTGTAAACCAAGTGTTTCCCCGTGTCAATTAAAAAAAAAATGTTTGCAGTTATCAGATGATTATTATCATAGAGGAATTATTAAATACGTCTATGCCGTGATGAAACATCATCATATTCATTTCATTTCATTTCATTTTATTTCATTTCCGACGAAAGTACACAATATGACATTTGCATATTCAAATGAGATTTAAATGCAGGCCATTTTTTTACATTGAAACAAACATACTTTTAAATAAAGAAATGCATGGGGAAATTGTAACTGAATCGTAACAAAGAAAAAAAAAGTTGGAAATGGAGGGGACTGCTAAAAAGCCTAGCTTGTAGAATGCAGTCCCCTCGTGAGTAGTAAATAGTAGTAATAATCAAATGAAATGATAAGACATAATATGCTTGGGAAAAAGAGGGAACATAAAACAAATCATACGCACACAAACGCACACACAGACAGAAACAAATCAGCTCTCTATTTACATACGCGTGGAAAGAATAGACAGGAGGTCAAAGGACAGAAAAGGAACAGAAAGAGGAGGATAGGGAAAGGAGCAAAGGAGGAAGAGTTCAAGGGTCGATGCCAAAGCACATGAGACTATAACCGAGATATGGACTGTATAATTAGTGTGTCACAACGATTTTGAAATAAATCACACAAAGTTAAAAACGTTAAAGCAATGAATTTAATTTGCGGCTTTCAAAGATACACGTCCCCAGTGATATAAGAATATTAATAATAATAAAAAAATCTTTGATTTAAAAGTAAAGGTGTTAAAGCTTAGAGCTTCTTTTATGTTGCTATCAAGGGAATGCCAGAATTTTGGTCCGGCAAAGGAGAATATAGATTTTGTAAAAATTGTCCTAGGCAATGGTAAATGAAATTTAATGTATCGATCACATGAATGTACAGTTTCATTTTGAATAAACATAGAATCAAACACAATAGGAAGGGAATTATTTTATAGTTTAACTTTCCTGAATTTAAACAATACAAATCCTTAATTTTTAAAACATTGTTTTGATGAAATAAGTCATTAGTTTGACATCTCCACGATTCTCTACAAATAATACGAAGAGCTTTTTTTCTGTAATAACAATATCCTTTCTAGATACGAGGAATATTAGTGTTACCCCAGGCGAGAATGCCATAATTCAAATAAGGTAAAATCAAAGAAGAGTATAACATTAATAAAACATTTTGGGGAAAATAACATTTAAGCC
This sequence comes from Diadema antillarum, assembly GCF_040938485.1. Lineage (NCBI taxonomy): Eukaryota > Metazoa > Echinodermata > Echinoidea > Diadematoida > Diadematidae > Diadema > Diadema antillarum. Next base: position 612,557 of record NW_027272022.1, on the reverse strand, counting down.
ACGTTTAAGCTGTAGCGTTACTGTATCATTCATTGTACAGTTGTATAGCTGATACGTTTCTGTTGTACATTGTGTAAAGGCAATGAAGAAAAAAACATTTTGTTAACAACTGATGTTTATGTGTATGTATGGCTCCAACAATGTATGTACATTATACATGTACATGTATGTACATGTACAATGATAATACAAGAATCAATAAATCCAATAATATCCAATTCGTGTATTAAGATTAAGAGTTTTATGAGTACATATACAATTGGTGTTGTATTACATTGGTATCACAAATTCAGATAGGGCCTCATCCACGTCAAGCTATGCTTATGATGACGGTCCCTGTCATGTATTGATTTTTCCTTTATGTTATTTTGATTCATATGTCACTTCAGACTGATGTTGTTTCGCAAATGATATTTTTTTTTGTATTGATTTGTATGTTATCTGTATCATTCTGTTTTCATTTGCAATTGTATTCGGAGAACGAAAATGCAGAAATAAACCAAACAAACAAACAAACAAACAAACAATAAAACATTTAACTTTATTGATTACACCGATATTTCTAGAAATAATATGGCAACTTGAATCAATATGCAAATTCCAGGTGAGCTTATTATCAAGAAACAAACCTAAAAATTTAATTGAGGAAACTTCTGCTATGGCTATATTATCCAGGAAAATGTTCCGGGATAATTTTTCCAAAGAGTTATTCTAGTATTTTGAAGATTAATTGACAATTTGTTATTATAATAGGTCTTATGCAGTAAAGTGATTCAATCAACTCGATATTCAAAGTATCAATCAATAACTCACGATAAGAGCTACATAAAACACATTTGAATCAACAGCGAATAATAAAAAGGAAAGAATGCTCGAATTCTGTATCACTGATAGAGAACAAATAAAAGTGGTCCAAGTAAACTTCCTTGCGGTATACCACAAGTGATATCGTGCATAACAGATGTATGGCCATTGATATAAACAAATTGTCTGCGATTAGTAAGGTACCTAATTCCTGAACCACTCCAACATTACGTGCATACCAGGGTACATACAGAAGCACAAAACTGAAAAAATATATATATTTAGTAGGACTACATCAAGAAGGTTGGAAGAGGAATATTTCACCATTGTACAGTGCAAATATATATATATATATATATATATATATATATATATATATAATTTATATATATATATATATATATATATATATATATATAGGCTACATAAAATAAAAGATTATTATTATCATCATTATTGTTATCATTATTATTATTTCATTATTATCATCATCATCATCAACATTATCATAATAATATGGGATTCACCATGAGATAAAAGTCGAGTAAAAAAATTGCTAAGCGTCACCCTCAAGAGAAGCAATTCAGTTTCAAACGAGGTCTAACAGCGAATCAAAAAATAACGAAAAAAACTAAGATAAACAAGAAAAACCCCACTTAGCTGTTAGCGCCTCCCCCCCCCCCCCCCCCCCCACCATGAACCCTAAAAGCCATCTAGACCAAAACAGGATCACCTGTCACGTGACTGTCCGCAACTAGAGGACTGATTCCATGTTGTTACAGCTTGACAACTCGCGCACACTTGCGCTAAAGAAGCACTTTACAAGTAAAGACATAGGCCTAGGTTTCAAATTCTGGTACCACTGTACAACTTACTGTTGTTAGGTTTGTGGGAACTACGGAGTATAACTGGCAGTGGGGGGGGGGGGGGGGAGTGACGGGGAGGAATTGCAACAGGCCTATACCCACCTGACAGAACGAACACAATTTTGTCAGCATTTACTGGAACTTCATCATATTTTATATGATTTTTTTTAATAGAAATTACACATTTGTAACATAGGCCTACATCTACAGCTAAAACAATATTTGTTCTCGCTGCTATAGGTTTGTGACAATGATAATGATAATAATAATAATGATAATAATGATAACAATATTATTATTATTATTATCTAATTTGGCAGAAAACATGCAATACATAATCAATTACAAAGCTCAAAACATTCAACACAAAAATACCCAAATACTGAATGCACCAGCTGACAGGGCTGCCAGGCATTGGGCAAGTTAACTAAAATAATAACTGTAGTCCGCGGACCGCCCTAACCTATATCCCTTCCAGACGCATTCAGCGTTACAGATTTATGTGCCACTGATTATCATGATAAAATATTCATAACTGTACTTTTTAAAATTTCTTGCATAAAAATGCAAACTATGTAAAAATCCTTGTATATTTCACGATATCAAATCACAATTTACAAACTCATGATCACACCGCCAAAAAAAGTGGCATAGTTACAAAACAGATCCCTTTACTCTCCCAACCCTCCCCTCACACACTCCCCAAATTAAGAATCCTATCACCCCCTCCCCCCCCCTTCGTACAACCATTAACACAAAACAAAACAAAAAACCATTCTGCAAACATTAATGACAATTCGAAGCGGGTGGTAACCAGGCCAACAAAACTGTACAATGAAGCCAGTGGCATACCACAATCCCAAACTGCTGAATTGAGCAAATGACAAGAAGCAATGAAAAAATCCAGCTGTTTCAGAAAAAAAAAAGGGTTAGTGTTTAAACTATGACAAACAGGTAAAAATCCTTAAAGAATTTGCACAGTAAACAGAAAACAGCCTTCTGGGCTAGGAAGAAATGACATTTCTCAGACATAGATTAAAGGGGAAGGTTGAAAAAGAAAAAAAAAAAGCAAATTGACTATTCAACCCCCCCCCCCAAAAAAAAAAATGTAATGATACTATTATTGAAAGCAGTGTTACCAAAAAAAAAAAAAAAAAAAAAAAAAAAAAAGCTCATAGCTGGCAAATCTTAAACATAAAAACAATTAATAATGATAATAATAATAATAATAATAATAATAATAACAATAATAACAATAATAATAAGTAAATAAATAAATAAATAAATAAATAAATAAATAAATAAATAGGGCCTGAAAAAAACTGTACTCCCATGTAACTGAATCAAAATAAAACAATTTGTAAGGATACGCATGATATACCACAGAGCCTTGTATTATATAATGTGTTGAGACATAGATTTTTGTCTTATTTTGTTTACATACATGATAATAATGCGATAGGAGTTACTGCATTTTACCACCATGCCTGGTGTTGGGATTAAGCGAGCGACACGCGTTGAAATCACATTCTGGTGGTCAAGTGGGCATGGGAATCTCGTACTTGGCTGTCTGGCGCCCTCTATCGACCTCTTTTTTTCCTGCCTGTATCTTCGAGGTAACAGAGGCTTCTAAACTGTCCCTAATATCGCACGAAATCTGTGTGATCTCATGATAAAATGCTGTTCTGTGACATTCCTTTCATTCAAATGACACTTTACTGAGTGATGAATAACATCATGTTATTTTAAATTACAGGAAATTTACAATTAAATTATGAAATATCAGCATTACATGTAAACCTCTGTATGCTTCTACGACGTATCCTTTCTACAAAGAATGGTCGAGAGTTTTGTGCATGAGATATTGACAGCTATGAAGTGCAGAGCTGCTTTCTACACCAGATCAAATTGTTAAACATATTACTCATACAAATTTAACTCTATTTACAAGATTACTTTGTTCTTGATGAATAATAATCTCTCAAAAAAGCTACCACATTTACCTTTGCAAAGGCGGAGTGCTATGTAGTCCCACGCGTACACATTGCAGGGGTACTAGGCCTTCACATGTATGTAGCGAACACTCGCACTGAGAGTTGCCTTCAAGGCTTCATGAGCAGTGTCGCTAACAGTTAACGTTACTCGTTAGTGTTTGCTTGAGTAGATTTAGAGCTCTAACTTCTTACACTTAGAAACCGGATCTACTCGTCCTAGGTTCGTACAATCGTGTTCATAGATACTCTGTGTGATCAGATAGAATTTTGATACCGGTAGTTAATTTGCATAAACTTACTTCAACTTGGCGTTTATGCGTGATTGACACACAGAGGTGGGACCAATTTACATAGTATGGCACTATTGCCTTTGGCATTAGCACATAGGTGTACAAACCCCCAGTAGGGTAACATCCCCAGTATTCGGTCACTTAAGATTTTTTGCAATATTTTTCATACTTAAGTAATACATACATACATCAAGTCTACAGCAATGTATGTGAAATATATCAAATTTCTTTAATCTCAATTTTTATTTTGTTAAATATCACACAGATTTTCACAAAATCGCAAAATGTATCACCTTGAAAATTCCCCAGTATACGGTCACCGCCTCCAGTATTCGGTCACGCGATATGCGCGTTCAAAGTCAATGCGTGTTTAAGGCAGCTGAAAAACGCGCGCGCGCGCTACCTTATTGCCGCAAAATTGCATCGGGGACGTTGCGGCGCCTGTTGGTGACCGAATACTGGGGACTCGGCACTTGCATTCGACCCTTGTACATTGAGACACTGTATCGGCACGTACAGAAATTTTGTTTTTCTTTTGTGTTTTTGAGGATACCATCACACTCCAAGCTTGTGATAAGCAAAAAATCCTGCGAGAGAAAGGCCGATTTCTCGATTTTTTTCGCTTTTTCGGCCACCCGCACTCTTAAAACTGGGCCTTATCCGCCCACGCTTTTTGAAAGTAGCGCTGATTCTGCACTTTTGACGGTAAAATTTGGGATTTTGGATGAATTTTTGGAGGGGGCTACGGGAGTTTTCTGTTGTGAATGAGTGTGCAAGTATGTGAATTGATGTGATTTGCGTGTGTTGTGACAGTTGAACTTACTGGATGGTGACTAGTGATAAGTGACCGAATACCGGTAGCTGACCGAATACTGGTGCTCTTACCCTACTGTAAAAGTGGATATTTTCGCGAGACTAATTTTTCGCGCTTGGCCGGGTAAGAAGAGTTTCGCGTGTTTTTAATTCCGCGGAATCAAGACATCACGCACAGGAACATGTGGCAAGCAAAACTATTCGCGTGCTTTTATTTTCGCGCTAGTTTCTGATTGCGCGAAATGCAGTATAGGGTCATTTAAGCTTTTTTGCAATATTTCATAAACTATAATAATTCATAAAAAGTTGTATCTACAGCAGTAAAGTATATTATCAAACTAGACGATAATATCAAATTTCTTTTATTTCAATTTTTATTTTGTTAAATACATCATGATCATAGAATTTCACAAATCCCAAAATGTTTCACCTTGATAATCCCCCAGAATATGGTCAACGCGATCAGAATTCGGTTAGGCAATACAAGTATACATGTCTAATGTCAATGCGCGTTCAAGGCCACTGAAAAATGTGCTGCGCCGTACCCTGTTGGTGCAAAATTGCACCGGGGACGTTGCGGCACCCATTGTTGACCGAATTCTGGCAAGTCGACTCTTGCATTCAACCCCTGTACATTTAGTGAAAGTGCTGCTCTGGCACTTACAGAGAGTTTGTTTTTCTTTTGCGTTTTTGTGGATACCATCACACTCTGAGCTTGCGATATTACAAAGCAAGAAATCTCGCAATAGAACGGCATACTGTATACGCTATATATTTCGCGGGGGTTTTATTTTCGCGAATTTCGCGAGTCGGGAGCTATTCGCGAAATTAACAACACGCGAAAATATTACCTTCCAAAATGAATCCCTTGCCTTGATGATACGAACATTTCAGTACTAGTATACCATGTCACGGCTTACCGAACAGATCATACTGGCTAAGCTTGTTTACGCATGTCCACGTCTACTTACGAATACTGTAGAGAGCCAATCCATTATCGCAAGGGGACCACTTGTCAGAAATCTAGCGCGATGGACTTAACCACTTCAAAAATGTTGAATTCTAACTTACTAGTTTGCAGAGTTTGGCAAGTCTTTTTCATGCAGTGTATAACTAGTATCATTCTTATTTGCTAGTAAGTTGAAAATTCACACTTTCTTTGCCACTTCATATTTTCTCTGGTCCCCCAATCGCGAATTTAACCACTCGCGAAAATGTGTGACGGCGGCAATTCGCGAAAATTTATGTACGCGAAAATTATAGCGTATACAGTAGTTCTCAATTATTAGCGCTTTTTCGGCAACCCTGACTCTCACAACTAGGCTTAATCCTCGTGTTTTTGAAAAGTTGAGCTGATTCTGCATTTTTGACGGCGAAATTTAGTGATGAGTATCTGAAGTCCGGTAGGTGACCATATACTGGTAGGCTTACCCTATTTCGTCTTTCCTACTTGACCTTTGTCTTTTCTTTCATTCTTTTATTCTCTAAGGCTGCGTTCACATAGAAGTATTCCAGGGATGCCAGTGGCAAATTGCTCTGGGCCGGAAATTTTTTTTTGTGAACGAAACTGATGTGCGCAAAGCGCACATCACGAGCGCGAAGCGCGAAGTCCCTTTGGCCGGGGTCCAGGGCCCGCTCAAGGGCCCTGGAAGCTCTGGGGTTCTTAGATGCTCTCTGGTGCAATCTGAGCATTTCTGAGGGCTCTTCTTCCCTCAAATCTAATCCAGAGAAATGAATTTGTAGCAAAAATATTAAGAAGTCCTAGTGCCGTAAACTCCGTAGTTTTGCTTCATTCAGCTGACTCAATCAACTCACCATACTCTCTCAGCGCTGTAGCTACAGCGAGAGCGCAGCATGATCCATGCACCGCAGTATAGTAACACCACACGTTGTTCGATCGCGATCGCATGTGCTGGTATAACGCTTTCCAGACAATAATGTGGTCGTATTCTAGAAAAAAAAAAAGGAATTTGTAGCAAAAATAAAGAAGTCCTAGTGCCGTAAAATATGTAGTTTTGCTTCGTTCAGCTGACTCAATAGACTCACCACACCGTCTCAGCGCTGTGTATGATTCATGCACCGCGACCGCACATAGTACATCGCATAGAAACACCACACACTGTTCGATCGCTATCATCGCACGTGTTGCATGTCCCATGGCCCAGCTAGCAGCAGCAACATCACGCTAGTTTTGCATGACAGTCGTTTTGTGATATTCTCATGCCCAAGTATATGCGAAACATACTACGGAAATCGTGAAAGTGAATGTCCCGTAAATTTAGATGATCATATTTTTTCGTTTTTCTTTCTTTCTTTCTTTGTTTCTTACTCATGTTTTCCGGCTTTCCCACACAGACGGAAATAATATCACGAAGCCGGAAATTGGACACCAAAATATGAAAAAGCCGGAATTCCGGCTATTGCCGGAAAACTGGCATCCCTGGTATTCGCTATTCGCTATTCGCTATTCGCTATTTGGGCACCGAGTGCACCATCACCCGCACCGTCAACTCACCATCCCATGCAGTGAGGATTTCTTCCTCCTACATCCCAGCAAATCTTATTAACAATTTCTAAACTGCATCAGAATGTCAGTCTATGTACATGCTTATTTTTGCTAAGGGCAAATCCAGACCAAAATTGTCATTATTTCATAAACGAGAGACGGTATACGCTGCAAGAAAATCGAACAAGCTCGATTCCCACTTTGCTATACTATTCGCAGCTATTCGGTACTTTCGAATAGTGCCCTCTTATGTGAACCGGTGTGAGGAAATCCTATCGTTCGATTCAAGCTATTCGCGTGCCCTCGAAAAACGAGCCCGAATACCCGAATAGTATACTTCTATGTGAACGCAGCCAGAAGGACTTCTTTTAGATGCAACCCTATAATAAACCTAATCCTAACACGGGTAGACATCGGCGGTGGCCTTTCCAAACTTTCAAGAAGCACTACATTTTATATCTTTTGGTGGCCCGATTGGGCAACTAAGATTCAAAGCAGATTGTTACATTTCCTTGTTACTTTTCCACTACATTTCTTTGTGGGGCTACCAATATTTCAAAGTCAATGATTTTAGTGGCCAAAGGGGGCCGCCAGAAAACCCTGTGTGTGGCCTATTTCACAATTTTGCCAGATACAACTTGTAATTACCCAGCTTGGCACTTCTCTTACCACTACTAAGACATTAAGAAAAGTTTCAGAATATAGAATCTACTCCATAGATCTACCATGCTTGTACAACTACTATTAAACTTGTACTAAATGTAACACTGTTTACTGACAATAGAGACTTGACTCCTTCCTTGCCTGGCTTGTAAAATTTAAAAAGTCAGAGAGCATAACTCACTAATCTGTTTTAAAGGGTGTTTACAGTTCTGGTCGAGGTGAGGATTTAGCTTTTAACGTTTTGCAAGATATTCAGAAACCACTCTATGATATGTCAAAGAGCATGCAATGCCAGGGATATCAAAAGTTTGTTTTATGAAAATCGGTTTGAAATGGCTGAGATATCCAAAAACAAGGTGAAACAAAGAGATCCTAATAAAAGGCGTGGCCCGTTGCCTTTTATTATTATCACTTTTTTGGATATCTCAGCCATTTGAAAACTAATTTTCATCAAATAAACATTGAATCCTTCTTAAAATTATATACTCTTTCATATTTCACAAGAGGTTTCTCATTATCTCACTTAGGAATTTTCAAAACATGAATCCCCACCTCAACCAGTACTGTACAGTCCCTGTAAGTGGTAAGCCCACTCAACCAACTTTTATTTTTCTTTGAAAAAATTGTAATTTTGATTTCAATTCTTGACTCTTACAGATGCCGAAGAAGGGATCTGACAAGAAGAAGGGGCGATCTGCCCTTAATGAGGTGGTCACTCGTGACTACACAGTTCATCTTCACAAGAGAATCCATGGCATGTAAGTGTGAAATCCATTATCAAATGAAAATATTGTCCTCCTTGTTTGTTTTGTCTTAATACAAATTTAAGGTATTTTGTGACCACATAATGTGGCATGATAAAGTGCACAGCTGGCATGTTGAATCAAGTTGGTAATGTGAGCTGTTGTAAGGACAGAAGATAAAATAGTGTTGTTTTGAAGTGTTCATTCTGTGTTTGTTGGTTGGTTGTTGTTGTTGTTGTTGTTTTTTTTTTGGGGGGGGGGCTGATCTTGTTCAAAAGCATTTTGATATGTAGATACATGCATTGTATTTTGCTTATTAAATACCATGTGGGCAATTGCCCGACTAAAGTGTAGAATGTATTCAATGGGATCATGGTCAGATTAATGTTTGTTTTGTTTTCAGAACGTTCAAGAGGAGGGCTCCACGTGCCATCAAGGAGATCCGCAAGTTTGCCACCAAGATGATGGGAACGGAAGATGTCAGGATCGACACCAGGTTGAACAAGCACATTTGGTCTCAGGGAGTGAGGTAAGTCTGTTTTCCCTCCCTATGAGTATGATAAAAGCTTTGTAGATAGGGCATTCCAGACTGTGTATTTGTACCGATTACTGATTTGAATACATGATGTCATATAGCCATATAGCCAGGGTATTAATGACATACCAGGATATACAAAAGCTAGCTGTTTGGTGGTGGTTTGTCTTTAGAATTGAACAAAGCATAAAGTTTTTTGCCAGTCTTGTAGAGATATATTGTATGACATTGATTTTTAAGCCATTGTAATGTATCTGCTTCAGACTGATGATCCAAGAGTGAGATTTAAGCTTGTATCAAATTATGTTGATTGTCAGTAAATCATTGTGTCTCAATCAGGCCAGAGGTCAGGATAATGATGTGTTTACACTTTCTCCATCTTTCCTGGAACTCTGTAGGAGTGTCCCCTACAGGGTCAGGGTGAGGCTTGCCAGGAAGAGGAACGAAGATGAGGACTCCCCACACAAGCTCTACACCCTTGTCACACATGTACAGGTCGCCACATTCAAAGGTAACTGCGTGCTCCAGAGTTCACATGCTCAGACAAAGTTTACAAATGCCCTTTGAAGTCTTGAATGGTTATATTGATCGGTGAAGACGTGATGTGTCATTAATCTAAGTGATAATTTTTATAAGATTTTGAGGACACAAATGGGAGGAAAGTTTGTGTGGAATGTCATGTCCTAATATTTCAAGTGTAGAACGAAAGTGAAGTTATGGTTTTCAGAATACTGCATATTATTGTTTGATGAGTGCTAAGGAAATGCTTTGATTTCCCCCATTAAATATATTCTGTAACTTTGAAAGTGGAAGTTGGGTTTGCACACCTCAAATTCATTTTGTGAGAAGCTGCCCAAAATTTACAAGTGGTTAAAACTTCAGTCCTTTATCTACTATACACATGATTTAGCAACGTGGAAACAGAATCCCTAAGCAGAAACTTCCTTTGTACTGTATATGGGCTGCACACTCTTAAGAATTCTTCGCATCGATATGTTATCTTAACTGGCACACTTTATTTTGTGCATTTGAAAGAAGATCCCAAAGAATCACGTTTGTTTGACTTTCTGTTATAACTGAACATGTTGTTCATTTAGCGTGCTGCTGTTTTTATGTCTTTATTGTTACATGAAATTACGTTTAAAAAGTTTGTAAGTCCAATCAAATACTCCCTAAAGTAGTTCACCCTTATAGTGCTATCACAAACTTCTACACACTTCACACACAATCAGGTTGTCAATGATAGATGTGCATAGTTCTTGTTTTTGTACTCCCCCATAGAAGCATTGCTATCCCTCTGTCTTGAACATGTGTTTTTCATGATGCAGTTAGTCATTTCTTTCAGAGGTGTTTATGTACGTACTGTCTTACACATTTTCCCTGTTGCTGTCTTCATTATGTGCAGGCTTGCAGACCGTGAATGTCGACAGTGAAGACTAGACTGGACAGTCCCGTGTCACTCCACAAACCCCCGACCTCTTACAGCAACACACAGAATGTAGCAATTGACCATTACAACTTCTCTGTCAGAACACTCCTCGTCAGCTGGTTATCAATAAATCAGTCTTTGACGCAGCACTCCTGGTAATATCTTGACCGTGGCAGTGTTTTTCTTTTTTTTAGTTGTTGTCTTTATATGACTCTTGGAGATGGTAGAAGCTGCCTGAAAGAGGAAGCCCTGATGGATTTTGACTGGAGGAATGAGAGCAGTAGCGTGAAAGAAACATATTGTCAGCTGAGAACCAGAAGGGTCCTATCATATTTTAAAGGGTGTGTACAGTTCTGGTCGAGGTGAGGATTTAGCTTTTAACATTTTGTGAGATATGCAGAAACCACTCTATGAGATGTCAACGAGCATGCAATTCTAAGGGGTATCAAAAGTTTATTTGATGAAAATCGGTTTTGAAATGGCTGAGATATCCAAAAACAAGGTGAAACAAAGAGAGCCTAATAAAAGGCGTGGCCTGTCACCTTTTATTATTGTCACTTTTTTGGATATCTCAGCCATTTGACAACCAATTTTCATCAAATAAATGTTGAATCCTTCTTAGAACTACATGCTCTTTCATATTTTATAAGAGGTTTCTCATCTCACTTAAGAATGTTCACAACATGAATCCCCACCTCAACCAGTACTGTACAGTTCCTTTAAGATATGTGCATGAATAAAAACCAAACAGTCAGTTTTCACGAAATAAAAACTTTACTTTTATAATCAAAAGTAAATATGTTTGTGAACATTGTTCTAAAAATTGGGTAAAACATTGCCCTTGTGGTTTTGATTTTTATCATTTTACTGAAAATGAAAATAATTCAAGATTGACACCATAATGAAGAGGAGATAAAGCTCTACAATGTGATACCAATAACTCCTCACCGCCCCCCCCCCAAAAAAAAAAAAAAACAACAACAACAACAACAACAACAACAACAACAACAACACAACAACAGCAACAACAACAAAATGCCCTTCTGGTTCTCAGCCGATATTTGAAAAGTTTTGTACAGTGTACAGTGGACAGGAGCAGTCAACTTGGCATAATGTACACAGAAGTAGCGCAAATCATTTTTTCCCAGAGTTGATATGATTTTGCAGACAAACATATGATAAGTATATGTTGATGGCATCATGTAAGTCAAATACATTTGCATTGCCTAAAGCTTTTTCTCCAATCAGTACAGATTCAACTTCATGCAGAGTTGACTGTTGTTATCCTTTAAGCATGTAGGTACAGTGTAAATTGTCCATGGGCCTTGTTGAAATACCCGTAAGACATGTGAGCGCGAGGCTGCTTGAGAAGTGACTTGTGGGAAGTGCAGTGAATGATACCAGTGCGTAATTTCTTGTGAGAAGCTTGTCCAAGGTATTGGTAAGGTTACGGTTTTCACACCCTGTAAACACAGTCTACTTTATGAAAATGTCGGATGCTATGTAAACAAACCTTATTACAATGCATTTCATGTCCTTGTTAAAGGGATAATTATTGAAAGGCTGCATATTGTGCTTGATGATTTGCTAATGACCAGGCATTATCTTGGCAATCTTCTTTCATAATGACTTTCTCAGGAGCAGTAATTGCTTTCACTTCAAAATATGTTAGAGGTCAGTCCTTGCAGATGGTGTATGGACCTAGCAGAGTGAAGGATTGATACATTTCTCTCACTCACTCTCCATCTTAGTCTGTATGTTTGTTTCGTTTGTTTTGGAGTGTTTATATGAGAGTGAAAGGTGTTGCATGTAGGATGTGCTTCTTTTGTGAACTTGTACGTCAAACACCCCCCCCCCCCCCCACACACACACACACAAACACACATACACACACCCACACACCCTGATTCCAAACTGATGCCTTCTGCAGAGATTTTTTTTTTTCATACCTCCAGACAATAATACGTACATACTGTACGAGCTGAAATTTTCGCGTACAGATATTTACGCGAATTGCTACTTGGAGGACACTTTGGCGTGTTGTTAATTTTGCAGTTGCGAGGGTCTAACTGAACTTAACTTATTCGTGCATTGTTATTTTTGCATGTTGTTATTTTCGCGGTTCAAAGGCGATATGCGAAATTCGCGAAAATAAAACCACCGCGAAAATTTCAGCTCGTACAGTATGCAATGTACAGGTACGTGTACACCTGTATAATTTATACATGTGTATTTTGCAGTAGCTCGAGTGTAAATTCATAGGTTGTTCATGTACTGTAATACATGATATATTCGCGTCATGAAATTTTCGCGAATTGCCACTGGCGTTCAATGCATATAGTGTAGACAAAGAATTTCACCTGCATTTTAATTTCGCCAATTTTGGCACTCGCGAAATTCGCAAAATTAGAATGCACGCAAACATTCCTCTTTTTGCAGTATTCAACTCGTGTTTTCAGTGATTGCTACATTTGTGCCTTTACAATAACATCCTTGTGAAATTGCCATGCCCTCGGCTATCTGAACTACAATAAACCAACAGCAAAATAAAGAAGGCATCCATGGATAAGTACAGTACGTTCCATCACAATGAAGTAAAAATTGCATAACAACAAAAGTCCAAAAATTATTTAATATATCCAATTGTCTTTGAAGCTGTGGCAAAATTTTGATTAAAAAAATTTCGACTCAAGTTTACTAAATGCGCACAGCTACATGTGTATGGATAGTATGATATAGTATGTACATTTAGTATAATGCTGTCAAACACACTCTGTCTCGTACATTGTAAAGCTTACCAACCCCATTCTCACAACACAACAGTGACACTAAAATTACACCAAGAATCAAGAGATTCTTCATGTACTATCAACAGCACACTTTCTTGGAAAATATTCCTGCAGCCATATTGAGGCTGAAATGTCCTCCCACAAGCCACCCAAGATAGAATTTTGAATCCACCAAGTCGTCGTCCTCTTCTATGGCCTCACATCAGAGGAAATAAATGACAATTTTGATTTTCAAGGTGTATTCATTGCAAGAAAAGAAATTTCACCTTGTTTTTCCTGCTTTTTTCCCCAACAAAACAATTCAGCCTGCCCTACTTACAGCTGCTCCACTGTACTCACGCACACCTCATACATTTTCACACCCACATAACCATTTATGAAACTGAGCTAAAACTTCATAAGCTGTTATTTTCGCGTACAGGTAATTTCGGTGTATTCATTGCAAAAAAACAACAACAACAACAAAAAACGCACAATTATTTACCTTGTTTTTCCCACTTTTTTTCCCCAACAGAACAATTCAGCCTGCCCAACTTAAGCTGCTCCACTGTACTCCAGCACACCTCATACATCTTCACACCCACATAACCATTTATGAAACTGAGCTAATACTGTATAAGCTGTTATTTTCGCGTACAGGTATTTTCGCAAATGAGGAGGCCAGAGACATTTATGCAAGATGCTGTTTTCGTGAATTAACAATGTTATCGTAAATGCACTACAGGTACACGTATTACCCTAGCGCAATGCAAAATTTGTGTGTGTTGTGAAATTCGTGATCAGACTGTGATTCGCAAAATTCACAAAGATAACAGCTTATACGGTATCTTTTATCACAAAGAGCATCTACAAAGCTGACACAAATCTACTGAAAATGAGTCCAAACAGCTCTGTCACGATTGAAAATCAGTTTGATGTTTTAAAAATAATATGTTTAATTCAGTAGGAGACAGTGTATGTACAATCATTTACATTTCATTCCGATTACTGTCACAAAATGGCACACAGCAAGAGATAAACACACTAATACAGTACTCCCTTAAAGCAGTCAACTCTCCTAGTTACACATTCTGCTGCCATGTTCTCGGCTTGGTCTGAATCCATATCTGCCTTGGAGTGCCGATAATCGTGCAAAATTCAAAACTTCATCCCCCCAAGACTTTAGTGGAATAGATCTGTAAAATGTACATGCACAGTGCACTAAGCTCCCATTATAACGAACATGGTTACAATGAAATTCTTGTTCAGACAAAATAAAAATTCACCTCCCAAAATCATCATCTTTATCTTTTTACTTACAGTCAACCTTGCTGAAGTTGACCTCGCCTATGTAGAAGGTTTTTTCAAGTCCCTTCTCTTTATATTCGATTGATTTTAATCCCTTGTAAGTCGAATTTTCTCTTTGAATAGTCAAAGCTATTTCTTTAGTCCAAATAGATTCAATTTGGGTAAGGTTGACTATACTTTACTGTTTAGCCATAACAAAATTTTGATATAACGAAAGAAAACTGCCCGTCCCAAGGACTTTGATAACAGAAGTCGCATGCACACATGTATGCCATCAATTCTTGATAAATTGATACGAGAAATGTCTGTATGGAGAAAATTGCCAAACACTTGTTCTCGATTCATGCTGTACATCACCAAATCTGACCTTCAGCTGGTGGACTTCCCTCACCACGGGTGACAGATCAGCGTCTTAACATTCTCAATGAATGGTACAACAAATTTCTCCTAACCTTCATTGTAGCAGCAAGGCCTTGGTATAGGACTGCCAACCTTCCCACATCCATGCAGGCTTTATGTTTCTGCCTACTTTGTGGAGCAATAGACCAGAATATTTTACATACAGAGTAATTTCTGTCTGTGTTACATGCCTGTAGATACTAGATCTGTTCCTTACTAAAAACCATGCTTGTTATGACTTGCCCAATATAGCTATACCAGTAACTGCATGTAAATTGGACTTCCTAGTATTGCATTGTGTATTCAACAAAAACAATGCAAATAAATAGGTTACCACCAGGGCCTGCAAAAAATATAAGAATTCTTTCATTTAGATAATCTAAAATGGTCTGTTGACCACAAACATAAGATATACAAATGTAGCTTGTAAAAGTGCCGCAAGTCAACATGAAATTTGTTCAATACCTTTTCTACAGGCAATACCATCAGATCTTACAGATGTCTATTTAAACCATATAATTAAATGTATCGATATACCCTCACACACTATACATGAGGGGTTGACTGCTGACTGAAACACAAGTTTTCCTTGAACAATTGTGCACAGCAAGGCTTCATGAGGTTCTAATTAGCCTGCAGTAATATGCATCAGGTGTCAATCACACTCGTATGTGGTAGCAACCAGGCAAAATAAAAGCTCGAACACCTATGCCACTTCCCTCCCTTACAATGCCTGAGCATCTGGGCTGGATGATTTTGTAACTCACTCTCTTCTTTTTTTGGATAGTTGACCACCTCAGCAAATGACAAGAGTTATCACTTGGCCTGGAATAACGTTTCTAGTGAGTCAATGTTTTGATCGCTGTCTACGGAAAGATGGTGTCCAGCACTGACAAGGTGATAGAACTGTGCTGATGGTTAGCAGAGGGCCAGCTGCATGCACTCGGAGGGTCAAGCATGGTCATTTGCAGTACCGGTCTGCCTTCATCTTCTCTCTCCTAATCAGATGGACAGTGGAGAAGAGGATGTTGCAAACATGAAACAAAATCTAGGTTCAAACAGTCAAATCAGTGAACTCAGGATTGTGATGACAGACATTGCAAAGAACTTGTGCGACAAAAATATTTCTATACACAGATGTGTATGAATATGTACTGCTATTAATACACATCTATACAAGCTCTTTAGTATAATTCAACACACACTTGCATTGCCTGTACATTGACGATAACAGTTAACTACTGTAAAAGGCTCATTTAATAAATGCTGTGTAAGAGGAAATTTGATAAGTCTGCCACCCTCAAATATTTCCTACATGCTTGGAGTTGAATCAAACTGGTACAGGTAAGTCATCACCAGAACCCTGCCTGCCAATTTAGCTTTTTTCCCCCTCAGTAATTTCAGATAACAAGAGACCAAGCATGGCTGGCACTCACTGCAGCAGTAAAATGTAAAGCCTTGGGCAGTGCCATGCTCCCTGTAAAATGATAATTACTATTAAGCCTGAATGGGTCCTGTCTTGCATGTGCAACATTTCTAATAGGCTACCTACAATGTAGCTACCTAGAAAATTTAGCAATTGCTTTAAAGCATGAAATTTTTGCGGCATGAAATTTTCACAAATTGTAGAGGGTGACCTTTTTTGCGGCAAGAAATTTTAGCAAATTGCACTATCATGCAATGCATATAGTGTAGGCAAGAACTTTTGTGTGCATTTTAATTTAGTAACTCTTGGCTCTCGCAAAATTTGCGAAAAATGCACACAAAAATTTCTAGTTTTTGACCCGTTGAGGCCAGGCTGATTTTGCTACAACACACATTTCCCATAGACTCTTGCCCAAGTATACTCGGAACTCGTCCTCATTGGGTTAAGCAGATTCCAAACTCTAAATTTTATCCCAATCCAGAGACAAAGCCAGCCAGGAAGCATCTATTATTTCATCATTAATTCATTCCTATAAAACATGTGGCTCTCTTAATTTTGGAATTATACAATAGAAAACATAAAATATTGGCTCAATTTTCTTGCTGCCATCTCTCCTACACTTTGCATCGCATTGCATCCGACCCGATCCCATCCCATCCAACACTCCCTGTGCAGTTCAGGTGATATAGCATTGAAGCCTCTGGCTCATTTAAGGCTATCAGTGGTCATATTTCTGCTCACCTGTCTAACAAAGCTTCATGAAGTCTTCCTTTCTCCCGCGCCTTCGTCAGCCCGCTTCTCTCTGTCTCATTGATAATCATTTTGTGGTCTTGGAAACTCTGGAATTTTTTGCTGCAGTAAAAAAAAAAAAAAGACAAAAAAAAAAAGAAGAAAAGACAAAAAACAAAAGAAAAGAAAAAATCATATAGATCATTGAGAAGGTGAGATTCTTACATACCATAAAAGGATAACTTTCTCATTTTTCACACCAGCTATGAATTAATGCTTTGCAAACATGGTTAAATATGACAGATAATGTGAATATTTTCCCTAGCCCTAACAGATTCAACTTCCTCTAGTTCACCATATACTCTTCCAAGCATACTAATCGGGAGAATCATGATAAGAATATTCCCTTTCTCCATAGGAACACAAATAAAAAAACTTCACTCATTTTCAGAATCTTAAGAACAATAGTGGTACGTAAAATCACACTCATGTTAGCCCACTTGGAGTATGTATCATCATATATTGGTATGCACTGTTCACATACAAAGTAAGCACATCTATCAGAAATAAAAAAAAAAGATGCACACACACACACATATACTTCGAACCTGGATCCCACAGTGGAATAAATTATCTTTTATGACAATTAAATGTGCATGACCACAATAAAACTACATGAACAAGTGGTCTCTAGGTTTTCATAAAGTGGTCTGATGTTTATGAATTTTTACTCAAAACATCATCATCACCACGAATGCAGGTTTTTTCCTTTTCTTCTTCTCTTTTTTTTTTTGGGGAGGCATATCTATTTTGCATGACAATCAAGCTTCAAAATGCATCCACCTTGACAATAGTGTATGATACAGACTGTCACAGCAATGGACCAAGATGCTCCTCTGCATTTACTTACACGTAGCTAACTTCACATGACCTCATATCACCCTTCTCTTCCTCAGGAATGTCATCTTTCTTCTTCTTGATCAAGGGAGCGTCACTCCTGATCTAAGATCACAATACCAGAAACGATATGAAATATTGATACATGTGCAAGTTACTCAAACATCCATTTAAAGCATCAAGCAGTTTAAAAGAAGATAAAAACAAAACTATTTCTAAAATTCATAATTTGTCAGAAAGCAAGGCAGGTGGTAAAAAAATTATTTGCACTCTTCATTCATTATATGCTCACGTAAACACAGACACAACTGATTTCTGTGAAAAGATCTCATCGATGCACAATGAGGTCAACTGAACAGAATCTACAAACAGTATATTCCTTTGAATTTTTGTGTCCAGTGATGAACTACCCTTTATCATTTCACACATTAATCATTGCACTAAATTCCACTTATTTCAAATACATTCATCTCAAGGAAATGAAAAAGAAACAATCATATGTGACCCTGCATCACAAAACAAACAAAAAGTCGCCAGACATGAATTTTTAGTTAAGACCATATTCTGAAAGAGCAGACTTTAAGCTTTAAAATGATGTATAACTCAAATCAAATGGACTCTCCTAACCTATCTAAATACTGGAAAGAAATCACACACTCAGGAAAAGTGTGAACTGAGAAAAGAGGCTCTGAAGTGCAGTGTCTATTCGAGCGCTAAATCTGTACCAAGCCGTGCTGGCTGTGCAGCGAATGGGACAAAAAACAGGATGTAAATCACCACAGAAACAACAATGACGGGATTATCATATTGAACTGAAATTGAGAGTGCCGTATCAACACATTCTGTTCATAATTGATGCCAACTTTCAAAGCAGTAACATCATCCTTTCAAAAGTTATTTGAGTATAAAGTGAAGAGCGTGTTCAAGGTTTTTCAGAAATGAAAAGGGGACTCTAAAAACACAACTAATCACACTATTCTACCAAAAAAGTTCAAGATAAACTGCTAAAAAACACACTTTCCTGCCCATTTTATGATCCCAAATTGTAACATAATGTAGAAGAAGACTTACTCATTCAGAAAATATGAAAAAGTCGAGATTGGTTAAGTTGACCCATTTCACCTATTTTCAGTCTCCACACAAAATCAGTGTGTGCGACTTTTTGTTCGTTTTGTGGTGCACGGTCACATATATACTTCAAAAGTACATTGTAGGTATGGAAAAATAAGCTTTCGGAGCCATTCTACTGAATTGCTAATTCACCTTTCCTCTCATTGTCTAAAATGTAAAGGGAATATGTTGATTGTGGCAGGAAATAAAGGAGCCATAAAGATGAAATCTTACAACAAGCATCTCGTCCAGCCCTGCAGTTGTACTGGTTGCAACCAAGTCTCCCTCGTCGTCACAGGAAACAAAGCAGTTGTTATAGCCAAGAATGGCCAGATTCCCCTGCAGACAACAGAGAAACACAAACCCAGGAATGATAGATTATCAAAGGAGTGATCACAGATTTGAGTGAAAAACCAACAAAAAAAAAACCCCAAACCCCCCCCCCAAAAAAAAAACAAAAAACAAAACAAAACAAAACAAAAAACAGACAACATATCACAAGCACTCATTAACATGGTACACCATATTGCTCACAATCATTTTCAACAGGAAAAAAAAAGACCTTGGAAAAGAATCAATATGTTTGAGTTTTGATGGTTCTTACCACGTCACAAAATGTGTTAAAAAGCATTAAAAAAAACAAGCAAAAACAAAACAAAAACAAAAACAATTCAATTGTAGATTTGAAACTAGTTTCCTAAGCACCTCCTCAGGATAATACACATTTGTCAATATTTGCTCAATTATTTCATTCAATGTTGGGCCAGTAATAATTTAGAAAATATGACAGGCAGTCTCACTGTGTACATAATTATCATCATTATCATAGACATCACTATTATCATTAGCAGTCTGGAGAAGTACACTGTAGGAGTATGAGAATCAGTCATTTTTATAATGGTTATTACGTCATTATCATTCCAAAGTATAACTATTCTTTTTCAGATGTGGTAGTTATAGCGGTTATACCGTAGTAGTCATGGTCAGCAGTAGAAGTACAGTATTGTTATCTACACTCACATCTTGAAAGATGGGTTCAAACTGTTCCCTTGGCCCCATGGCTTCGGACCGCCCAACTACCCTCTTCTTTTCATCCACTGAGACATATTTGCCGTATCCTGTCTTAAAGGCCACCTTGCTCTCAGATATCTGGATGGCTGTCAGCTGTTCTGGTTGGGAAGGCCCCTCTTCAGCTGTGGAGATTGATAAAAGAGGTTCTTCTTAAGTCAGCTTATCACCAATTACACTGTCATTCTGCTTGCTTTATACTTTTGATGGAAGTCATCAATCAAATTTCTCTTATTGAGTCTTGAATCATAAAACAACCAAGATTGTTGGTGCAAATGTGTTTCAGAGACATAAGGAAATTTTCATTTACTTGGGTTAATAATGCACATGACAAACTGAACTCTTACAGGTAGCTTGTAAATTTTTACTGGAACAGCACCATCGTGATATGACCACTTCTCATATTGATAAAATTGCCTCTCAGCTCATTAAAACATTTCAATAATCATAATGGGAAATTCTTTCAAGCATGAATCAACATTTCTGAAATGCCGACTGCATGACTCAAACTGAACTGCATGACTCAATCAAGTTGGGGGGCTTTTTTCTGTGAACTGATAATGCTGCAGCACACACCCTTAACCCGTTGAGGACGGTTTGATTTTGCTACAACACGCATTTCCCATAGACACCTGCCCGAGTATACTCGGGACTCGTCCTCAACGGGTTAAAGGACAAGTTCACCTTCATACATAAGGATTGAGAGACTGCAGCAATATTAGTAGAACACATCAGTGAAAGTTTGAGGAAGATTGGACAATACGTTCAAAAGTTATGAATATTTTAAGTACACGTATCTGCGCAGTCACTGCTGAAAGAGAAGACCACTACAGTGTATGATGTCACATGTGTACAACTATATACGGAAAATAAAAAGAATTTCACAAAACTTTACTTTTTGAATAAAGTGCACATTTCTTCAACTTGCTACTGAGGTATGTTAAGGGTAATATTATTCCCCCTGCCTTCTGAAAGAGAGAAGTCAAGTGTCCTTTTGTAATGCGAGAAAAATGGAAATGTCTTGAATTTTCTTTATTCTTTCTTTATATCGTTGTACTCATGTGACATCACAAGCTATAGCAGTCTTTTCATCCAGCCGTGACTGAGCAGAAACTTCAAAAATTCATAACTTTTTAACGGATTGTCCGATTTTCTCAAACTCTCACTGATGTGTTTTACTAATATTGCTGTATTCACTCACCCACATGTCTATGAAGGTGAACTTGTCCTTTAAAGTGTGTGAAGTACCATCACTTTACTTTCACTGACATTCTATTGACTTTGTGTATAAACATGTTGCCATTGCTACTGAAAGAGTTAAGAAGGGTACTCTGAGAAGAATTCATCAGATGAGGTTGCAGAACAACATCCAAATCTGTTCACTACTTTTTGAGTATTTTGCACACGGACAAACAAACAAACACTGAAGAAAACATAACCTCCTCCCCTTCACGGAGGTAATACTATGAGAGCACGCTATCTACTAGTAGAGCATAAGATGTATACAAGCAATGTCACCTGTTTTGTGAGGAGGCCCTAGAGTAAGGAGGCCATTGTCCATGGAGTAGATGAATGTCTTAGGTCCCATTTCAATGGCAATGTTACCCTTGATCCCAGAAAATGAGGATACAGTCCACCAGCCACCTATGAAGCAAAAGAACAGAGTGGCAGATTCAGTCAGATGAAGGATTGGTCACAATATGCGAGTCTTTTATCAATTCCTATTCACAACCTTTCTTTCAACCACCTTTCTTTCTCTTTCTCTCTCTCTCTAAACACACTAACACTCACACACACACACACACACACACATATGTGTATCACTGTATATGTATACATATCATATTTATGAAAGTGTCCACAGACAAGGTGGAAAGAAAGATTCTAAACAGGAATATATTATGTGTATGTGTGTGTGTGTATACAATGTGTATGTATATATATAAGATGTGTAAAGTGTATACCTTGTACAGTCAACCTTGCCTAAGTCTCATAATTGGACTGAAGAAATAACTTTGACCTAGAGAAAATTTGAATTAGGGATGAAAATCAAATAATAAGAAGAGAATTGAACAGACCTTCAACTCAGGCAATTATTCCACTTATGGGAGGTCGACTTACAGGGATGGTATAGTATTGGTTGAGGTAAGAATTTAGCTTTTAATTTTGCAAGATACTTAGAAACCACTTCATGAAATGTCAAAAAGCATACAATTCTAAGAGGAATTTAAAGTTTATTTGATGAAATTGGTTTTGAAGTGGCTGAGATATCCAAAAACAAAGTGAGACAAAGCAATCCTAATAAAAGGTGGGTCCCACCTTTTATTAGGATTGGTTCGTTTTGGATATCTCAGCCATTTCAAAACCAACTTTCATCAAATAAACTTTAAATTCCTCTGAGAATTATATGATCTTTCATATTTCATAAAAGGTTACTCACTATCTCAAAACATCATCATAAAAAACAATGGAAATCTCAAGCCCTCTCTCAACCAAAACAGTACCATCCCTTTAAAGCAAAGTTGACTGTATTCCTGCATGCCTAAAATATTACTGTTGGACATGAAAATGCATTACTTCTCCTCTTTGTCATCTCATATATGTACACTATAAGACAGAGAGAGAGATACATATGATTACAATACATTGTTGTGTGTGTCCGAGTGCATGCAAATTGATATCAATAATTGATGATAATTATATGGTATATCTGCATTCAAAAAGTTCGTTATCTATCTTTCAAAATGTGTTTACATAAAGTGAAGATCAAAGAGGAAAAAATCCTTTTCTGTAATGTTTCTGAAACATATATAAAAATATCTGACTTTCCAAGTTTATAATTATTAGGGAATATGACAACTTGGACACTCATGAATGAAAAGGAGCGAAGACACAAAATTTGATTTCACATAATGTTCATATGCCATCCCCCACCACCTAAAAAAGGACAGCCCTTTATATGTATTTTTAGAAGATGAAAAATTCCACATGTTTACCGGTACTGCCTTGTGTAAAATATTTACTCTAGTGATGTTATAACTCTTACTCTAAACATTTTTGAAACACAAACCCTACATTAAATCATACTACTTGGTCTAACTGGCAATCCTATCTTATATATCAATCTAAGGATCTCATCTGTTAAAAAAAAAATGCCTCATAAAGTATACATGTACAGAGCAGAAATGGTGAGAATGATACCCTTTAAATACACTGTAGTGACAATAAATAATTTTCACTTTCATAAAAGGAACAGAGGGCAATCTATGGTATCAGTTTGCATATACTACACAAGTTTCTCTGCTCAACAAATACTTCACACTTGCAGTGAATAACCATAAAGCACATTACATGTCCACTGATAGTGATACTTTCTCCCTCGTATAACAATTTTACTGCACTATTACACTATCAAACTCCATCACAATCTGAAATCAGAATTTAGGAGCTTGTGTGGTCTGCAGGAGCTGGGCAGGCCAATAGCATATACAGTGTAGACCCTCTACAGATCTAGGTCTTAAAATAGCCCGACCAGATGCCGTTGTGATCAAATTGAATTTATTGGTGAATTGTGCAATTGCATTACATTAATCAATACTGATCATGTCTTTTTCTTACCATGCTTCTCGGCATCTTTCATCTTCTCTGAACTTTCTTCTTCATGTTCCCTCTTGCGCTTTTTCTTGTGTTTCTTTGAGCTGTAATCAAATGTATAAGTATAAACACAAGCACAAAAAAAGCATGAAACAAGTGGATGAAACATCATTCCCATCGCCATCATCGGTAAAGAATATTTGAAGAAGAGAAGATAAACTAAACTTTTAAAGGCAATATACCTACCATGTCCATGAATAAAAACCAAATAAGGACCAAATCGTGAGGTAATAATTGGTCAATCACAAATTTGCAACGACAAAAACAAACAAACAAACAAACAAAAAAACCAATCTCATATTCGCTTGACACCATGTCAATTTCACAGATTCCTTGCATGCGCAGCTAGCTACTCTACTGGAGTACTGCATTCAGAATCATTTCGATGGAAATGAAAAGCACTAACGCTTATTTCAGTAGGTCGGACTACTGTGAATACAATCTCTGTTGTTAACAATCTGCTGCAACAACGATAAAAGCCAACGACCCATCCTTTAAATGCCTCTTTCGTTTAGTGTATATACTCACGATTTGTGGTCCGACGAACTTCCTTTCAACTTCAGCTTGCCAGTCTTTACAAATTTATAGTCTGACATTTTTGCAAGTAGAAAAGTATCTTGACATAGGGCGCTCGACTTGTAGTCAACTTGTAGCCAACCAGTAAAATGGTACAAACCATGAACGGAACCTATCAATAGTCCCACTTGCATTATCACCGCGTAAGTAATTGCTGTACATTTAAAGACCAATACGATGTATTGTCGTCACTGGTGGCGCAGTAGGCCTTTGACCGCCTAGCCTTCTCACGCAAACCCAAATTCGGGACGGCATTATTGCTGGTTCGAGGGCTTATCGCTATTAGAGACTGAGGACAATTTGTATTATATTCGCAATCATTTATGGCATCATGATTAGCCACTCTCTGAGGAAGACATGTCTTTATGATGCTAATAACATTTAGCCATCCTTACATAAGAGTTGAGCAGTACATAATTGTACAGATAAGGGACGAGAGAATAGAATTGCTCAAAGATTGATGAAATAAGTATCGTTTGAGTATCATGGAGGGTTAGGCGTGGAATACGTTACGTGCATTTTTTTTTTTTTTTTTTTTTTTTTTTTTTGGTGTTAGCAGACAAAGTTCATCGAATGTAGAAAAATCCATGTGAAAAACAAAATGGCGGCATGAAAGAAGCTTTGGTCTGCCATCCAGGCACCTGATGTCAATGAACTTATTTTCAGCAATACTGATGCGTTTCATTCCACATTCTTAATATTCAAATGCACTTGAAACCAATTAAGTGAATTTGTTTTATTTTCATTAATCTTGAAGACACGAGTCATATTTTCCATATCTATGTCGAAAGGGATATTCATGTCACCTCTCTGCGTTTTCTTGTGTGAAATATTTCACAGAAATCATACTAACTTGCATATTCATGCTTATGGCTTGTAATGTATTTTGCATATCATATGCTAGTTCTCTTCCTTATCCTGAAGTTGGTGAATTGTCTATAAAGCTGTAAATATTTCTTTAAAAAGGAATTTCCCCTTCACATTTTGTAATAATACACAGTGAAGTTTTGATATTTGACATTGAAGCAAAAGAAGAACAGGAGAGATAAGTCATTAACCACCAAGACCACTAAACTTGCGTCTAAACGATCTGAATTGTTAGATGCATATATATAGGTTCTGTTAGATGTCAAATTTCATTCAAGTAGGTACGTGTTCATTTAGTCATTCATTCATTCATTCATTCATTCATTCATTCATTCATTCATTCATTCATTCATTTTTTCCCCATTTCCGACTGAAACACATAGATATTTTACAGACTCGAGATTGAATACATGAATTACATCACAATGCATGATAAAAGATAAGTTTACAGAATATTGTAAGTATACAGAAACGCTGGAAATGAAGAGCAATGCTAAAAAGCAGCGTTTGCAGGGTGAATCCCCCCACACGTTCGACATGACATGATACAATAAATCATAACTATGACTGTTCATGTTATTGTGTAATTTGGTATATATTTTGTTTCCTGAACGAAATGTATACAGTACTTCATTCACAAACCTTCGATCAGTGAGCCTAATCGATGTGCCCAAATACACCAAAGAATTCGAAAAGTTACTTCAATTCAATTCACGTCATGATATTTTGTTCGTGGACTGAAACAAGCGAGAAAACAGGTATTTCTTGCACACGCACATGTCTGCTTGGATTATCGTAGGGTGTTCGTGGTGTTCTCGATGTGTAGCATGCATTTACGCAATTGAAAACTGTAGCATGATTCCTGCAAATGAATCCGTGCACTCATTAATGGAAACCCGATGAATTCCAAAATAATTCAGACTTATGGATTATGCTAATTAGTAATATGTACTTATATATGTATATATAAAATTAGTAAATGCACTGTAATCATAGGACATCAAAACGTGTGTGACATAAATTATGTTTAAAAAAGGAGTTAAAATACTGAAAATGTTTCAACAGGATTCACAGTCGTAGAGCAAGGAACGCTCTGTGTGGAATATTGGCGATGAACTTCTCGTGCGTGGGAATTTTGACAGCTTGAATATCTTGATAAAGTATTTTCGTGCTGTATAACTCATCATTATCACCGAGTGCCAGGCAGTATCATGGAGGGTTTGGCGTGGTTACGTGCAGTATTTTTGGTATTAGCAGACAAAGTTCATCGAATGTGGAAGAATCCATGTTAAAAACAAAATGGCCGTATGAAAGAAGCCACGGTCTGCCATCCAGGCACCAGATGTCAATGAACTTATTTTCAGCAATATTAATGCGTTTCATTCCACATTCTTATTATTCAAATACACTTGAAACATAGTGAATTTTTTTAAACATTTATTAAACTTGAAGACACGAGTCATATTTTCCATGTTATAATATTTATGTGTAAAAGGGATATTCATGTCACCTCTCTGCGTTTTCTTGTGTGTAATATTACCCCCATATCTCAGAAATCATACTGACTTGCATATTCATGCTTATGGCTTGTAATGTATTTTGCATATCATTATTATTCTAGTTCTCTTCCTTATCCTGAAGTTGGTGAATTGTTTATAAAGCTGTAAATATCTCTTTACAAAGGAATCTTCCGCTCACATATTGATGACTTTGGAATGATACACGGTGAAGCTTTGGTATTTGACATTGAAGCAAAAGAAGAACAGGAGAGATGAGTATGGAACCACTTGGGTATAAACAATTTGGAGTGTTTAATGCATGGACTGTCGGTTCTGTTATATTTCAAATTGTCATTCCAGTGCGTTTTATGGGTGCGTGTAATTGGTACCATATATATTTTGTTTCCTAAACGAAATGTATTCTTTATTCATAAAACTTGCCCATGCCAATCAGTGTACACCAAAGAATTTGAAAAGTAGTTTAAATTTAATTCACGGTACTTTGTTGGTAACTGAAACAAGCGCGAAAACAGGTATTCCTTGCACATGCGCATGTCTGCTTGGGTTATCGTAGGATGTTCGTGGTGTTCTCGATGTGTTATATATATGAATCAGTGTACTTCCTTCTTGGAAAACCGATGAATTCCAAAATAATTCGGGATAATGTATTATGCTAATTATTGACATGAGCAAATGCACTGCCATCGTATGGGATATCAAAACGTGTGTGAACAAAATTATGAAAAAGGGAGCTAAAATATTGAAAACCTTCAAACAGAGTTCACAGTCTCGGAGCAAGGAACGCTCAATGTGGAATATTGGTGATGATCTTCTCGGGCGTGGGAATTGCGACAGCTTTAATATCTTGATAAGTATTTTCTGGCTGTTAGATAGGACTCCTCGCTGGCATAGAGTGCCAGGTAGTACCATGCAGGGTTTGGAGTGGAAGATGGTACGTGTAGAATTTAATAGAGTAAGCAGATAAAGTTCATCAAACGTGAGAAAAAAAAATTAACTCAGGTCAAAGGCAAAATGGCAAAGTAAAGAAAACTCTGGTCGAACATCCAGGCACCCGGTGTCAATGAATTTTTTACATTTTTTCCCCAATTCTGATGCTGTCCATTCCTCTTTGCTAACATGTTCACACAACACGTTAAAAGAAAACCACTTAACTTGCAGAAACATGCCATTTTCCCACTTCTAAAGTTAACACTGAGTAATAAAGAGATTTCTTTGCCCATCCTTGTTTTCACTGAAGTGTGATGTTCTACAGACATAAAAAATGAAGTTGCAAGTTGTATAGCGTGAAATGTACTTTGCGCATATGATAAACCTGTTATAAAATTCTGTTAAGAAATGTGCACTTTCCCTATTTGTTGATTATAAATGCATGCTTATATTTTGCTTCGAATGGCCCGTTTTGTTTGAAAAGATATAAACAATGGCCTAAAACCACCTTTTATACGTAGTTCACATGTAAAAAAAATTATAGTTAAACATCTATAGATAAAGTTTAGGTTGATTGGATCTGAAATGAATTTGCGAAATTCTATTAGAATGTTCATTTTGTTATTCAAAATACATCTCTGCAAAGAGTTTCAGAATGCACACATCTTGAGGTCATTCTCGATGAAGACCCAATATTGAACTCCACAAATTGAACACGTTAGAAGCAAAACGCTCAACATTGCTCAAAGTCTTTCGTGAAGTCAAGCGTATAAGAAAGTACATTGGTGAGGATATCTCCCAATTGTTTAACAAAACCCTAATTCAGCCCCATTTAGACTACTGTATCGTAATCTGGGGGACTGGTTAATAGGGTCAACTAAATCGATTGCAAGTCATTAAGAACAGATGCCTAATGATGCTAGGTGTTGACATCCGTTAAAAAAGGGTAACTTTTATTCTCCCCTACAGGTTGATCAACTCAAGGAAAGAAGAGGAATGAAGAGGAAAGCAAGCCTTAACCTATATTAAACTGTTGAATGACCTTGCCCCATCAACTCTAACCACGCTAGTTATCAATTCGGATCTTTTGAAAAACAAAACACTCTTTTATCCGAAACAGTCCATCTAACATTGCATGTAAAACTTTCAGCAATCTTCCTTTAACAATTAGTGACACTGATCCAAAAATTTACGAAAGAGATCATGAAATATCAAAGATGACGTAACGACCGCGAACATGGAGGACGCATGAGTCTTGAGCTCTCCCACCACCACTGGCTCTTCGCCAACTTTGAGAAGCCAGCAACTACAAACGTATGTACTGAACGTATCTACTGAACTGTCTTTACTTCAACTTCAGGTGTAAGAACATTTGAAACCAAATTTTTGCTCGCTTCTGATGGAAAACTCCTACAACTTGAGAAGCAAATCTCACCAAACAGCCATGCCGAACGATAACCAACGCCCTGCACAGCAACGCGCAGCCACCACTGCAGCAGCCGGTGACAAAGGCACGTTCACACTCGCTGATGTCATGAGCTCACTCAAGGATTCGGAAACCAGAGTGTGTGCCAAACTCGAGCAAATGCATACGGACATAACTGCGGTCAACCAGAAGGTAAATGATCTACAAGTGGCTGTGCAAGACAACTCGGCAAGAGTCCTAGAGATTGAAAACGTCAAAATACCGGAGGTAGAAGCTAAGCTTCAAGCCAGAATTGCCGACCTGGAAAAGAAGATCATGGCTGCCGAGATTTATCAGCGGAAGGCCAATCTCCTCTTCTACGGTGTGAATACCACGGCTAACGAGGATGTCGACGCGGTTATTCGACACACGTTCACTCACCTCGGCATTCCCAAGGATGACGCCGATGCCATCAGCCTTGTGAACGTCCATCGACTTCCGCAGCGCGAGGGAGACGACAGACCCCCACCGATCATCGCCAAATTCGTCTACATGACTCAGCGAAACCGCGTGCTCACGGCATTCGAATCAACTGGTAAGACGGGTGGAAACACGCCTTCCACTGGAAAGAGGATCACTGTCCGATCTGATCTCCCTCCAGCCCTAAAAGCCAAACGGAGCAAGCTCGCCAACACTGCGTTCACACTTCGCAAGGAAAAAAACCTGTCAACGAAGATAGCCGTCGTTGGCACCGACGTAGTCTTGTTTTGCAAGGAGAAAGGTACGAGGAAATGGGAACCATACAGAGATTAGTTCTCTTAAACTTGTCTAATGTGTATGGTAGTAAATAATACAAATCTGATTTTTCATTTGGTTGTAAATTCATCATGATAATCTAAGTCCTGGTTCAGTATCATGCTTTTTATTATTATTATTATTATTTTTTTTTTTTTGCTTGCTGGCATTTGATAGGCACCTTCACGAGAGAAATTTTGTGATTAAAATCATGCGTTTGTGTATTCGTATAAATCCTGCGCCGAATTGTTGTCTGAATATCATTGCCGACTTTTCTCTTTTTTTCATGTCAGAACATGCTTTATACGTGGGTATAGAACAAGCGGAAAGCGAATGTAAATTAATGCATTCCTCTGGTATGTGGTTTGGTGCCACGTTATGAACTTGGTGGTGGTGGGATTTCATTCCAGCCCAACTCTAGTCCTGTAGTTCTGTTTACGTCATTATACCAGGCACACCAGATGTGCGTTTACCGTTCCATTATTCTGTAGCTTTTGCTTTCATCATATTGTTCCATTTATTCATAGCGTTAGTCAGTGTATACACAACACCGAGTCTGTTTCTGTGTAAACCGAGAATTCATTACATTGAAAGTTGTACGCCACATTTTTCTCATGCCTCCCTTTTTGTATCAGGTCTTGTCGAGATCATTGTACTTGAGCTTTGGTATTCCCAAGTCACCCGTGCGACGCATCATGCGACTTATCATGTACTAAGCATTCAATTTTATGCCATGTCTCCTCAGCTCAAACCTTATCCAGTCGTTTTCCCTTACATAGTGATTGTTGTCTTGTTAATGAACCGGATGGTGGTGGGGTTCCCCTCCATTTTCCCCCAAGTCCAATTTTGTAGGTTTTTATCGGTCACACCAAACAAATGGTTACTATTCCTTAATCTTCTCGCCCTCGGCTTTTTTAAAAAGTCATATGTATTCTCAGCTACTGTATTCTTAATACTGAGTCTATTTTTGTGGAAATCGAGTAGTCAGTTCATTGATAGTTCAAAGTTGCATTTTTCTCATGCTTTCTCTTTTGGAACATGTGCATACTGTCGAGTGCATTTCACTACGGCTCTGATGGTGCCAAGGCACCCATGCGATACTTGTACTGTGTGCGTTTATATATGTATTTCACATTGTAACGAAATGGTTGACCAAACCGTGATTTCTGATGTTATTGTATTCTCTTCTGAGGGTGATTCCAAGCAATGTTACACCACCTAATTATCTTACCCATGTATGTCTGTTAAAAATGTTAGGTAACGTATCCAACGGTATTGATGATATCAATACTCTTAATGATGATATGCCTGATCTTGACCTCATTCATGATGGCCATGACGCATCATTCCATCCGAAACTAACAACATCTAGTTATATTCTACCGCAACATGTAGCACAGCTTAAGTCTTTCAGAGCGGAGTATACTTTCTCAGTTTTGCATTACAATATAAGGAGTTTGATTAAAAACTTTGATCAATTACAATTATTTCTCGACACTTTGAATGTAAAACTTTCAGTTCTGGGATTATGTGAAACTTGGATGGCTGAAAATTTCACTTCCCTCATACAATTAGATGGTTACACACTGGTAACAAATAACAGAGTTTGTAAACGAGGTGGAGGTGTGGCATTTTATGTGAAGAACAATTTGAAATTTGAAACGATAACCCAGCTGAATTATATGTCTGATTCCATTGAAAGTATTTTTATTGATATAAGTATGCCAGGTGGTAAAAACGTATTAATAGGAGAAATTTATAAGCCCCCAAACTGTGATCATTCTGATTTCATCTCAACTTTAGAAATCATTTTAGATTCGCCCTATTTGCGCAACAGACACGTGTATATAATGGGAGATTTTAATTTAGACTTGCTTGATTATGGTAAGCCACAAACACGTGATTTTTTTGATACTATGGTATCATCCTCTTTCACTCCTTGTATCACCAAGCCCACAAGATTATTTGGAGCTTCCGCAACACTGATCGATAACATATTTTTAAACAGCCATGATTATGTCGATCAATGTATCGTTGTTACGGACATATCAGATCATTTTCCCGTTATTGTTTCGTCAATTTCTACTATACCTGAATCGTATAAACAAAAGGTGTGTAAAAATTTATCGCAATCACGGGTGTTCTCCGATCATAATATCCAGCTGTTTAAACAAAGTTTATCCGAAATTGATTGGAATGAGGTTTTTAACTCTAATGATCCGAATGAAGCGTATGACAGATTTATGAATATTTTGGTACCTTTATATCACTTGCATTTCCCTTTGAGAAATCAAAGAGGAAACTACAAAACAGTTCCGCGCTCACCTTGGATAACAAAAACTTTACTCAGATCCATAAATAGGAAAAATACTCTGTTTTACAAATATAAATCATGTAATACAGCTTTGAATAAATCAAAGTACATTAAATAT
Organism: Diadema antillarum; assembly: GCF_040938485.1. NCBI lineage: Eukaryota > Metazoa > Echinodermata > Echinoidea > Diadematoida > Diadematidae > Diadema > Diadema antillarum. The sequence goes on along the minus strand of NW_027272022.1, from coordinate 580,033 downwards.
CGGAATACTCTTACGTCCCTATTGCGTAAAGCAAAAAAGGATTATTTTTGTTCTTTGTTTCAACAGCACAAGTCAGATGCAAAATCAACTTGGCAAGTAATAAATAGTGTTATTCATAAACGTGTAAATAAGGGTATTATTGATAATATCCTTTGTGAAGGGAAGAATTTAACAGATGATGTGGAAATTGCGGAAGCATTCAACTCTTTTTTTGTTAATATTGGTCCGAATCTGGCCCGCAACATTTCATCTGTACACAGACCCTTTCATTCTTATCTACTTAATTCCAATCCACAGTCTTTATTTTTTCTCCCAGTACTTGAAACAGAGGTCGTAGATATTGTCAATTCTTTTAGCCCCAAAAAGAGTACAGGTCATGATGGGATTTCTAATCACCTTATGAAATGTATTGTAAATGAAATACTATCACCATTAGTTCACATTTTGAATTTATCTTTATTAACAGGTATTGTTCCCACTAAAATGAAAATTGCTAAAGTTATCCCGATTTATAAGAAAGGCAGAGAGGATGAGTTAGGAAATTATCGACCTATATCGCTTCTGTCCTCCTTTTCTAAATTACTTGAGAAGGTGGTTTATAATCGTTTAATCAAATTTGTAAACGAATGTGATATTTTAGCTGATAATCAATTCGGATTTCGGAAAAAACATGCAACCACCCATGCTATATTACTACTAGTTGAGAAAGTTGTAAGAGCTATAGATTCAAAGTCGCATACAGTCGGTCTGTTTCTGGACTACTCCAAGGCCTTTGACACAATAGATCACGAAATTCTTTTGTATAAACTAAATCATTACGGTATTCGTGGAAAGGCCTTGGAGTGGTTCAGAAGTTATCTTACCGGTCGATCTCAATTTGTTTCCATAAATACTCACGACTCTGAAATAAACTCGATTTGTTGTGGTGTTCCACAGGGCTCCCTCTTAGGTCCTCTTTTATTCATTTTATATATCAATGACTTCCGGAACTCATCCTCTCTGCTGTCTTTTCTTCTGTTCGCAGATGATACTAGTCTCTTTTATTCTCACTCAGATCCGTATGTTTTGCTCGATTCTTTGAATAATGAACTTAAGCTGGTATTTGAGTGGATTCAGGCAAATAAGTTGTCGCTTAACATAAATAAGACCAATTATATGGTCTTCAGTAACACAATAAAATCTCTTCCAGGTTTAGTTTTAGTGAACGGTCTACAGTTAAACCAAATAGATTCAACAAAATTTTTAGGTATTTATATTGACAGTAACCTTTCATGGAAGGCACATGTTGATCATTTATGCAAATTGTTGTGCAAGAATGTTGGAGTCATTCACAAACTGAAATATCTCTTCCCAAAGCCAATATTGCATTCTCTTTATACAACTTTATTATTACCTTATTTGAATTACGGAATATTAGCCTGGGGGAATTGCTCAAAGACTAAAATCGATTCGTTATTTTTGATTCAGAAAAAGGCCTTGCGGATTATAAATCGTGCACAATTTTTTGATCACACTGATGAATTGTTTGTTTCAAGTAAACTGTTAAAACTTTCTGATTTGTATTTGTATCATGTTGGAATTTTTATGTATAAGTTGAATACTGGTGATCTTCCATGTATATTTTCCACAATGTTTGTTAAAAACAATGATATTCATACTTACCCTACAAGACACAGTGAATCCTATTATTTTTCCCCTGTTCGTACAGTTTTAGCCCTCAAGACAATAACATCGACCGGCCCTTCTTTCTGGAATGAGTTAGATTCGGTTCGGTTGCAATCAAGTTCTTTAAGTTCCTTTAAGCAAAATCTCAAAGCCCATTTTCTAAAATCCTATGTTTAATTATTTTGCCGTAACCATTTGAAATGTCTGCATACTCAAATGATGCCTCGCTCGGATGACTTCAGTAGTTTGATTAACTTGCTACTTTTATAGCATTTAAACCATAGGTTTAGTCAAAAACATAATACTATACTTTGTGCATTCCGTAAACTTTATAATATTCTCGATATCTTGTATTTTTGCATGTTACGTCACTTTTGAAATTGATATACTGTACTAAAAGCCTGTTACATTTTTGGAACCCACATCCTACAAGCTTTGCTTTTTAGTGGGTTCCTCATATTACACGCCAATTATACGTCCTTATCCATTTGTGCAATTTTGGTTCAAACTGACCATTGTGTTAAAAACATTTCTCTTTCAAAATCAAATGGAATATATAATTTGTATGAAATGTGGAATATGGAACATTAATAAAAAAAAAAAAAAAAAAAAAAAAAAATAAGCGGAAATCCCTAAATGTGTCAACAGAAATGTATCGATTTTCGCTTTATGTTTGTAAATGTATATATATAAATATATATATATAAATAACCCGCAAGGCTTCCCCAGACACGGTTTGACAAGGCCTTGAGCACGCTGAAAACTCTTTCAGGGAGTTTGCAAGCAGAGGTTAACGCAGAACACCAGTAAGAGGCGCTTAGCGGCAGCACCTCGCAGGCAATTCTCACGCGAAAATGGTACTTCGCGCAATCCGCGTATGTCGCTCGTAGCTGAAAACGGATCGGTTTCAAAGCTCTCAAGAAGGTTACTCGGAATACACACAAGTAGCAGGTAATATGGCATGCGTCTAGCAGTAAGACGCAAGTACGGAACTCGCCAACATCCTTGTCCACCCGCAGAAAATTCCCCTGCGTGCTGGAAAATCCCTACTCGCAACAAGTCCGCGTAGCTTACCCGGAAAGGTGTGACGGGGCCTTAAGACATTAAATGAATAGTAATTGTGTGCTTGAGAGAGAGAAAAAAAAATAGTTAGAAGGCTGAAAAACTTGCAACAGGATTCATAGTCGTGCGGCAAGCAACTTTCTCCCTGCAACGGGCCTGGGAGTTTCGACAGCTTGAATATCTTGATAAGTATTTTCTGGCTGGAAGATATGACTCATTAGCATAAAGTACCAGGTAGTATCATGCAGGGTTAGGTGTGGAATATGTTACGTGCAGTCTTTTTGGTAATAGCAGACAAAGTTCATCGAATGTGGAAAAATCCATGTCAAAAACAAAATGGCCACATTCTCTGTGCAAGGAATATTGTTGATGAACTCCTCGGGCCTGGGAGTTTCGACAGCTTGAATATCTTGATAAGTATTTTTCTTGCTGGAAGATATGACTCTCCATTAGCATAGAGTACCAGGTAGTACCATGCAGTGTTTGGATTGAAGATGGCATGATCAATCTTTAATGGAATAAGCAGACAAAGTTCATCGAACGTGAAAAATTACCACATGAAGGAAGCTTTCGTCTCACATGCAAGCAATTAAGTCGATGAACTTATTTTTTTTTTCAGCAATACTGATGCGATCCAAGCCAGATACTACAGCATTCGAATTCTGTTCCCTGCAAAGTACTGTTCATGACAATGATAAGAAATTTGTCTTACCTTATACAGATGACCAGCGTTGTTGTTCTGAGATGTTTGTTTCCTTGTTTGTTTGTTCCATTTTTCCAGCTCAGAAGAATATGACTGGATATCTCGAAACATGTTCAGCTGCTCTGGCTGGTCTTTTATTAGGTCCAGTTGGATGCGAGGTGTGAGATGTATTGGATAAGATGTTTTATGTTTAATCAGAAAATATGAATGAAAAACTTTCTTGTTATTCACTTCAAATTCCTTTCAATTGATTAGATAAGCGAAAAAGTGGGGTTCGGGGTGTCACGTCAACGCAGTATTAATGGAAATAGGCCAAAATTACGGACGATCAAGAACATTCCTACACAACACCGTCGAATACTTTTTGAAAGCCATGCATGTCATATAAAAAGTGCATCATTCAAATCAGAGTGTCTTTACATAATCGTGTGCGCTAGCACGAGATAGTGCATTAATGTATGACAGTTGTTTCTTGTAATCAGTTTTGCCGTTGTTCATTTAACGAAAAAAAATTGGATAAACAAAGTAAAACTCTGTTGTGTCTATGAAACGCCAATGTCAGAGCTGCCAAGCATCTCCGTTTCTGAATCTGAGCACTCTATATAGAATATCTGCTTCTGATTCGATAATCATGATGGCCTAGTGAGATGTCCAATGTCGGTATTATTTACCTGACGAGTTCAATTCAGAATTTATTGATAATGAGCATTTTTTCAGTTTATTACATGTCAATGCCCGCAGTCTGTTAAGAAATTATGAAAACATGCAATTATTATTGTCTATGATAAATATGAAATTCTCCGCTATTGGTATCACAGAAACATGGCTTAACGACAAATCTCCCCCTTTATATAACATTGATGGGTATTCTGTTGTCCGTTCTGATAGGAAATGCGGACGAGGAGGCGGAGTCGCCCTGTTCCTATCAGACACGTTATCGTATAAAGAAAGGCCTGATTTGATATACAATGGAAATGAAATTGATTGCACATGTGTTGAAATTAATATGTATAATAGAAAAAATATAATACTTTGTGTAATATACAGGCCCCCTCATACAGATAGTAACTCATTTTTGGATAATTTTGATGTTTTATTAGAGCGGATTAATCAAGAAAACAAAGATGTATATATTATGGGTGATTTTAACATTGATCTCTTGAGAGAAGAGCACATTCTTAGAAATAAATTTTGCAATATTTTGCGAGCAAATTTTTGTAATATCACAATCGATAAGCCCTCGAGAATTACGGTCAACTCATCAACGTTGATCGATAATATTTTTACGAATATTGACACGGATTATTCGAAATCTGGTCTTTTGTATAGTGATATTTCTGACCATTTACCTATATTTTTTATTTGTGGCGACACACAGAATTCTTATGTTAAGCAAAAAGAACGTAAGAAGAAGCGGAAATTCACACTAGAAAATATATCATTACTCAAAGATGATTTAATCACGGAAACATGGGATGATGTATTACTTTCTGCAGACCCAAACATTGCTTATGACACCTTCTGGAATACATTCCTTTCTTATTTTGACAAACATATCCCCACAATTGAAAAGAAAAAAAATTAAAAAATCAAAAATCCGTGGATAACAAAGGGAATTTTCCGTTCCATTAAGAAAAGAAATGTTTTAGACAAAAATAGTTTACGGTATCCTGATAATGATAATGTTAATCGATATAAATCGTATAGAAATAAACTTACACAGATTATCAGGCTTTCCCGCAGAATGTATTATGCGGAAGCTTTTGAAAATGCTATTGGAAATATGTCAGCCACTTGGAAGATTATTAATGACGTCATTGGTAAGAAAAAGAAGGTGTCAACATCTCAAATTACGAATAATGGACAAACGTTTTGTAATCCTAAAGATGTAGCATGTTGTTTTAATGAGTACTTTGTTAATGTTGGTCCTAGTCAAGCTTCTAAGATTGATCATACACAGACAGATTTCTCGCAGTACTTGGGCACGTCAAATGATAATTCATTATTTTTTAAACCAACGGATTTTAGTGAGATCCTTGATATTGTGCATTCTCTAAAATCAAGTTATACATGTGGTCATGATGAAATGAGCACGTCCCTTTTAAAACAAATTGTTGGGAGTATATTGACACCTTTAGTACATATTTGTAATTTATCGTTGTCAACTGGTGTATTTCCGAACGCATGTAAAATTGCAAAAGTTATTCCAATATACAAAAAAGATGGCTCTTCTTTTGTTTCGAACTACCGACCTATCTCTATTCTTCCTAGTCTTTCTAAAGTCATAGAAAGACTCGTTTATAACAGACTGTATGATTTTTTGTTACAAAATTATATACTGAACCATGACCAATATGGTTTCAGGAAATTTCATTCTACTGATATGGCACTAGCCCAGTTGTATGACAGAGTGTCGACTGCCTTAGCTGAACAAAAACATGTCATTGGTGTATTCATGGACCTAAGCAAGGCATTCGACACTCTTGATCACACTATCCTTTTACGCAAATTACATTGTTATGGAGTTCGTGGCATTCCACTGGAATGGTTTGAAAATTATTTATCAAATAGACAGCAATACGTATACTATGAATCGGTAAACTCTGAAGTTTTACCCATACATTGTGGCGTCCCACAAGGATCGATATTGGGACCACTACTATTTCTAGTGTATATAAATGATATAACAAATTCTACTAAGTTACTTCAATATATTCTGTTCGCCGATGACACCAATGTATTTTGTTCCAATACTGATTTTCAGTCGCTTTTAAGAACTCTTGATACTGAATTGCCGAAATTGTCTACATGGTTTAAGAGCAATAGATTGTCACTCAACTTAAAAAAGACAAATTTTATTTATTTTCATAATAAGAAGCATAACAATGAAATGCACCATTTGAATATCATGGTGGAGGGTATATTACTGGAACAAAAAGAAAGTGTCAAATTCCTTGGAATATATATCAGTGAAAATATGAAATGGAATGCTCATGTGCAATACATCTCAGATAAAGTATCTCGTAACGTTGGTATACTCTGTAAGCTTAAGTATTATGTCCCAAAGAATATTTTATTTATGCTTTATAATTCATTGATATTATCGAACATCTCATATTGTAACATTGTTTGGGCAACTGCAAAAAGTCACATTGACAGTATATTGCTTCTACAAAAGAAAGCTAGACGTATATGTACCAATTCAGGTCATCGGGACCATTCAGATCCTTTGTTTGTAGAATTAAAAACACTAAAGGTAAATGATATTAATTTTTTGCAAAATTCACTTTTTATGTTTCGTTTGTATAACGGTCAGTTGCCATCTTCTTTTTTCTCATTATTTCATTTAAACAAGGATATACATTCTTATCCCACAAGGCAATCTGATAAATTTCATCTACAAAATCCAAAAACGGTGATGGCTCTGAAATCTATCAGACACACTGGACCTGATATTTGGAACTCTCTTTCTTCAGAAATTCGAACTTTAAAGTCTATGTATTCTTTCAAGAAAGCTGTAAAGACAATGCTGCTTTCTGGATATCAGTGATCTTATAATGTCATTGCAATTGTATTGTATATGAAATTCCCTCGTGGAATTATCGCCGTTCTGAATTTCTTGCGTAATGTTATGTAACCGACCATGACCTGTAACTGTTCACCTGTACCTCGGTAAGAAAATACTTTACTATTCAGTAATCCAGGTGATCTAATTTTGTGTATTTGCGAAAGCAGACAGACCTCTCCCCTCTCCTTTCTCCTATCCTATCTCTATGCAAGTCATCCCTCCCCCTATTTTCCTATATATTATGTATTACGTACGAGGGCTGCATGCAAATCAAGCATTGCTTAAGCTGTAGCCCTTCTGCGTTATTCATTGCATCGCTGATATGTTCTTTTGTACATTGTAAAGGCAATGAAGAAACTGTATTGCTGTATAGGTAATGAAGAAACTTACTTTGTTAGCAACTAATGTTTATGTATATCCATTTATATGTATGGTACCATCAATGTATATGATATATATGTGCATGTATCTGCATGAGCAATGATATAATGCAGGAACCAATAAAAAAAAAATCAAATGAATGTAATCCAGAGATATATGTCTGAATATGTGTGTGTTGAGTGTTTTTTTTTTGGTGTGTGTGTGTGTGTGTGTGTGTGTGTGTGTGTGTGTGTTTGGGGGGGGGGGGGGCACTCCACGGATTTCAGATTTTTGTCTATAAGTACAGTTGTCAGCATTGGTATAATTATGCGTATGTGTTTTAGTTAGATCTTCGAGAAGACTTCAAATTTTGTCTGGCACTGGAGATAGGAGCCCTACCGATTTCCTGATGAGTATATTTTTGAAAGAGGGAAGCGAATAAGTTTGTTATTCTTCTTAACCCTCCCATCCCCTCCCCCCCCCAAAAAAAAACCCACACACACACACAACAAACAAACAAACAAACAAACAAACAAACAAACAAACACAAAAGCAAAAGACATTGCCTTGGCCTATCCGGATAATATACTTTTGGATTTTTTATTCTCTCCTACGGTTAGGTGAGGGCCTGAGGCCTGTTTCAGGGCGAATGGTTATGTTCAACCCTCCTAATTGCAAAAATTTATTTGATTGAATGAATTCACATGGTAAACGTATATTAATTATTGTTACCGACATTAAGAGCACATTTTATGTGAACGTACGCGGGAGTCGTTGTACGTGTTGTAGCATAAATAGCTGAATGAACACGCTTTAAAGATGAGCAGGAAAAAAAGGCTAAAATATACAGTTAATATGGAAAGGGATCAAACAATGAATGATGAAACAATAGCAGCCTCTAAACATTCTCCACAAACAGAATGTTTCACAGATCCCCCCAATAAAAAGAAATTAAGATAAAAAAAACACGCACACAAAAAACCCCGACTATTGTGAGTCTCTGTACTTGCTTTTGTGTGTTTCTATATTCACTCATGAATTAACATACATGTAAATGTGTATGGGTGTGTGTGTGTGCAAGACATTTTGCATCTGTTACCTTCAAACTCCTAATTCATGAAGCCGAGGACATGAAGTACGAAGGACAATTTAAGATGGTACGGTAATATCATTGTGCCATGTTATCAGAGGTTTTGATCATAATATCATTTCAACTCAATTTCGACACTAGAATCAAAATACAAGCATCTTTGAAAATAATTTCACTGTCTTTTCCTTAATTTTTCATCTTCGTGATATTACATCCGCCAAGCGGCATACAGTTACTGTTTGAGTGCTAATTACTGCAGTAACCATGATAACTCATGTTGGTACAGACCATGTGTCCTGTATACGCTTTTTTCAGAGGGCGCTCTTACTTTGGAGGCAACAGAGACTTCTATGACTAGAAGGCTCTGGGAGGCAGCAGGTGGCGCCGCCTCGATGCCAGAAAATGATGCAAGAGGTCTTTGACCTCGTGCCATGCACCTTTGTGCACGGTTTTCACTTCAGAAATACAAAGCGATAGGGCCTATACTGCTATTGGTTGCAACCATGTAAATTTCCATGCGTGACTTGAATTGTTACCTTTGACACATTTGCACTTTGATAAATCGAAAAGTTTAGTTAAAGTAGATCAAAAAAGTTCAGTGTCAGCAGCACACCGACCAATCATGTGATTGAAAGCTGGCATTTTTCCATGCTAGACCTGGATATTTCTTCTTTCTATCTTATTGAATGATATTGACTCCACTACTAAATATAGACTGATTTTTTTTTCTTTCCTTTGATGCAGAATGTCAGATAAGGGCGTGAGGCCGCAGCCTGGTACCGATGTAATTCCATGTGGTCTAAAGTGTATAAATATGGCCGAGTATTGCACACACATCATCAGCTTCAGTCTTCAAGCTTCAGAATCTACTAGTACTTCTCCTGCTTTACAGCAACGGTGAGTTCAGATATTGCATGTTTCATATTATCATAATGCAGTATTGTTGCATAGGCATCATATTGTTTCCTACGCAGTGGTGTGTCGTTGCCATCAAATTCATTCTCCGTTCATGAGGTTTTTCATCTCTATCTACTGTACATAACTTTGTTTTTGTTATCAAAAGAAATGTTTAGGCAGAGAAGCGATGCTTTCCAAACTCACAGGCGAACAGGGAGTCGATTGAGGTTTGAATTTTCTTCAGTTTGTCTCTCTCTAACAAACTGATTCTTGTCACAAATTTGACGTTTTGCCGTCACTCCTTACCGATTGTCCATTTGTTCAAGTCCTTGTCTTTAACACGTATATGCTAGCGTGGACATCCTGTAATAGCAGCAACTACCGGAGTAATAGAAAAGACGAATTGATTGATTTCATTACGGGCACAAGAATGTAAACATGTTAGCGACTCTTGTCCATAAACGCTAATGATATTCAATTTTCCCTTGCTGTTCCCAGACAAAATGCGTGCTTTTCTTGCTCTCCTCCTCGTGGCTGCTGCCACCGCCGAGCTGGCCCCGCTCCTCATGAACTCGGAACCCATCCCGGGCAAGTACATCATCAAACTCAAGGTCAGTGTGCACAGAATTATTCTTCTGCCTCATAAATCAAAAGTTTATCCAAATCTGAATAACAATCTTCTTTAAGGTTCAACCCGATTCACCTTTGCTGTATTCTGTTTCAAATGAGATGACAATCGATGCGATGTGGTGTAACATTTCTTACTTTGTAAGTAATCTCACTATTAACAGATTAGCAATTTACAGGCCACGCTCAGCGATTATCATTTTGTTTGCTATTTTCTGTGTTTTCTTTTAGTGTGTACGTTGTGTGCGGGGAGGGTTGGTAGGAGGGTTGTTGTTGTTTTTTTTTTTGAGAGAGAGAGAGAGTCATAAATGCTAGTGCACTGTAAAAACATCGGTGTTAGATTTAACACCATAGGTGTTAAATCTAACACCGATCAAGTGTTGATAGAGGACCACACCCACAGGTGTAGAAAATGTATTGTGATTGTGTTGAAAAATGTTTACCTGGCACTTCGTGGTGTTAATTTGACACTGTATCTGGTGATATTTTGACACTGTAGTGGTGTTAATTCAATAATGACATCGCATGGTGTTGATTTGATATTGCTGGTGTTAATATCAATGGCATAACACCCGTCCAGCTTCAATAGGAGACCACACCAACTGGTGTTACTGTGGTGTAAATGTGTTTACACATTTTTTCAAAAATTAAGTATTTTATCGAAAAAATTCTTGATCGTCTTGTTTAAATTCAAAATCAACAAGAAGTACAGTTACTAAGAAACTCTTCAAAAAACAGTTTTAAATTTTGAAATGACAACCGGAGGTGTTAATTTAGCACCATAAATGAGCACCGAAAATTTAACACCAGCTCGGTGTTTCATATTTAACACCGGACTTTTTGCAGTGTGGGGTGGGGGATTGGGACTCTCAGACCCCCCTCTCACGGTTCTGTAGCCTTTGTAGGTAAGTCATTGCTGACTAAACGTTGACCCATCACAACTACGTATCTTCCTTATGTCACAGGACGAGTTCGACGTCGACGAAATCGCTGCTACTGTCAGTCTCAGCGGTGGTCGTGTCGGAAACAAGTTCCGTCGCGTCCTGCATGGATTCGCCGCCGAGCTCTCGGACAGGGCTCTTGAGATCGTAAGTCTGATAAAAAACCAACACCTTGGATTTCTATACATTATGTACCTATCAGTTTTACAACCTTTTCTTGCTGATGTTCAACACTGATTGTACTTTGTTGAAAGTATTCGGGTTAAGCTTTATTCTGATGGCAAGGATGCACTTGAAGGCCAGCAAAAGAGCTTGATAGTCTGTATACCATGCTTTGGGAAGGTAAAAAAGCATTGAAATTTTGTTTTTATTTGTTAAAAAAAATGTGCTAACCATTTATTAGTGAGGTGGTCCTCTTATATTCCTAATTGTATTTTGTCCGGGCGTAGAATGATGTTTATTTTTCATAGCCCGTCCTACAAGAGAGAGAGAGAGAGAGAGAGAGAGAGAGAGAGAAAGCGAATGATACGAGGTCGTGGATAGCAGGCTTACATAATCCTATTTCTCAAACTGATATGACAGAGTTAGGGTTCCCCCTCCATGGGTCTTTTTCATGGAGAAAAAACTTTGTGCATCAGTAGGGAGTGGTTCTAGACTCGATGTTGCTATTACCCTTACAGGTCCGCAGCCTTGCAGCCGTCGAGTACGTGGAACAGGACGGTGTCTACCGCACACAGGTGACCTGGGGTCTGGACCGTATCGACCAGAGGGATCTGCCACTTGATAACTCCTACTCACCAGGCGGTAAAGCAAGATTTTTATAGCAAAGAGCTGCAGAGAAACGAAATCATACATTCCTATTAAAACAAAACACACAAGAAATCGAAAAGTATAGGGCCTACTCATTTTTATATCTTAAAACAACTGCATAATCGCTTTTAAATCGTAAACGGAGTTAAGTAAGATCGCCATAAATTCTTTGCATCTTGTCATGAGGATGTATATCACAAAGTATTGACACGGTTAGTAACTGATTCAAGACATTGATTTGGAATGATCAAACAGGCACCGGAAGTGGGTACACCGTCTGGGTGATCGACACCGGAGTTCTCGATACTCACAGTAACTTTGGAGGCCGCGCTGACCAGGTGGTTAACTATGCCACAGGTAACAACGTAAGTTTCCGAATAGCCAGTCTATCATTGTATGCAGAACAAAATTAATGGCATCTACAGTAAGTATATAAGAACGATAAGATTTAACCAATATCAATTGAAAATTCATCTTAAAAAGCGAGAATTGCTGGTCCTTGTCCTTTTTCGTTCCTTTCCACGGCGTAACTGACGATCTAGTACTGATTCTTGGTTGGTCTATTTGGGTTCAAAATTAGCGAGAAGCAGGGAATTGGGTAATTCCTTTAATCATTAGATATGAATGCATGGTGATTTATGAAGTCCATGACTGAAAACCTAGAAAGAGTCTGAATATTGATTTGTCCTTATTCTATACACTTTCTTCTCGGAATTTTACTAACTTTCATCAACATTGCACATTCGCCGTATTTCAAAGCCCTGGCATCAGTCCACAGCAATTTGTGAGACTCACAACATATAAACCTTTCTCCAAAGTCCGTGTGGATTTGCCAGCGAAAAAATTACAGTTGCTGGTCTTTCCTTTTATATTCCATGTAGCTGTTCTTCTAGATGAAGAACTATCATCATTTACTGGTATAGATTCAGACTTACAATGATCCAGTGACATTTTAGTTTAATCGATCTGGTGCATCAAACTGTTTTAGGAACACCTTTACTCCTTTTATCATCACGCCATAGGAAGACTGCAACGGCCATGGTACCCACTGTGCTGGTACCGTGGGATCGAACACTTACGGCGTGGCCACGGGGGTTTCTATCAAGGGTGTCAAGGTACTCAACTGCCTTGGCTCCGGCAGCACCAGTAGCATCGTCAGCGGTACAGTTTCTCCTCTTCAAATATCACTTTAACCAGGGAGGTGGGAAGAGATACTTCCCCCTCCCATGCAGCTTTAACAGAACAATCTGTACTACACATTTGCGTCCGAGTGTCCATAGGCAGAACAGAGCACATCGGGCGAAGAAAGGCTGTCGAAGCAGTTCAACAAAAATCTAAATTGTGCACGAAATTTGAAAGGAATCTATTGAAGTTTTTCAAGTTCTAGGATCTGTGGTTCAAGTATATATATTTTTTTCGTTGTGTAATCAAATTTCAATCAGTTGTTTTTTCACTGAAAAAAAAAGGCTTATTCGCAGCACACGAGACATTTTCTACAAATGCGTCATTTCTCATCTTTTTATATGGAAACAGTTGAAAAATCCCGTTTCCTTGACGCTCATCCGAGTTGACAAGTACTAAAGATAAAGAAGAATCGTGCGTCCTATACCAGAAATAGATAAACAAGAAAATGATGACGTACACTACCAGAGATGAAAATTTGACCGTTTTTTCACCTTCCCATCACACATGAATTTCTTTCACGATTATATGCATCATCTTTTAGAGTTGTCATGATCTCTAACTGGTCCTAAGAATGCAAAAATCCCCAAAAGAGTCTATAAGTGTATTTACCTATTTTCTTATTGGACGTGTAATTTCATTATTTTTCATTCATGTTTTCTTTGCAAAATACAGGTATAGGCACATTCAGTTTGCTAACTGTTTGTGTACAAAAGTAGAATGACAAATAGTAATTGATTCACACAAATACAAAACAATGGCAGAGACAAGCGAAATAAACTTAACTACATTTCGAATCTTAAAGTGTGTAATAATGTATACATCAAAGGTAAACAAATTGGAAAAAGGGGAGAGTAACTATAAAGAATGTCTAATGATTGTGAAAAAAAAATTATGCTTTTAGATATTTGCAAATACTTTTGCTATGTAGAGTCTCTCTTACTCAATGGAAAACACGGCCCTGCTGAAAAAACAGCTGTCCAGCCGAAAGAAGGCTGTTATATCCGCGCACAAATGAAATATACTAAATTTCAAACTAAAAGTAAAACGACCCATACAGCATGTTTACCACTCACGTCTGTTGATCAAGACCTTTATTTACCTTCAGTTTGTCCTCATACTCTTTTGGAAGTGGTGAATCGCTTCCTCATGCCTTTACAAAATCTCCAACATTTGGATTGTATATCTTCATGTGTATGAACTTTACTCATGTCTCTTCAAGAGATGAAATCGAAGTACTAGTAAGTGTTCAGATAGTTTTGATGATTGGAGCAAGGATCAAAAGTGAACGTAGTGTCGGGATCTTGCTGAAGTTCAGTTACTATCTTTTATAAATAATAATTCCTTGCCCTCTCACCTCTTCTGATATAAACCACAGGATGCGACTACGTCGTAGATAATGCTTCAGGCAACAAAAACGTTGCATCCATGTCTCTTGGAGGAAGTTCATCAACTTCCCTCGACGATGCCGTCGCGGACATGGTCTCAGCTGGCATCCCGACGGCCGTTGCTGCTGGCAACGACGATGCAAATGCTTGCAACTATTCCCCAGCTCGCGAAAGCACGGTGAGAATTTTCCACCAGCACTAGGCTAAAAACTTGTAACAGTTAGCTGAGAATGGATGATAGCGTCAATTCCGTAATGTGTGCCTTTATTCCATTTCCTTTTTTGGGCCGTCTTACTTGCGATATCAATCTTATGGGTTTCCAGATTTTTCATGACATTGTCCTTTTCTTTCTGTGATCTTCAGGCCATCACCGTTGGAGCTACAGACAGCGACGATAATCGCTCGTCCTTCTCCAACTACGGCTCCTGCGTGGACATCTTCGCGCCCGGTACCTCCATCACTTCCACATGGCACACCGGCAATTATGCCTATAACACTATCAGCGGAACCTCCATGGCTTGCCCGCACGTCGCAGGTACAAATAGCCATCATGTGGTTTTAAAGGCTTGCAGTTTGGCAGGAAAATGTGAGGGAATGTTGTGTTCTACACCATTCTTCATGCAGTGCATCGGAAATCAAGTACTTGCTTTTAGTTGATCTTTTGAGCTATACTTTATTCTCCAATATGCTGCTTTTTTTTTCTGACATTGTGTGAACATAACGCTATGAGAAAACGTCGCTGTTGATTAACTGTGACATACTTAGGGAAAGAAGAGAAACAAAGAACACTTTGAGAGTGAACGGCTTTGACACCTTCAATAATTCTCATGGGCATTTGTGTTCTGATGAAGTTTTCCAGGGATAATTTTTGACCATGGTAGCAAATTTCATAGCATTTGTATGCTTGAGAGTCTTAAAAAATCTATACAGGGATAGTCAGAAAGCCGTTAGGAGGAGTCCACTTTTTGTTTAGCTGAGCCTCAATGTTGTGCTGTGCCTTTACATATCAATTTCTGCGTCATGATTAAACTTAAATTCATTGTGAATTCATCATATTATATCAATAGTTTAGTCAACCAAATTTCCCTGACGCAGTATGTTGACTCTGCCCAGGAATACCCAAATGGCTTTAATCTCGACCCTTAACGGTATTCGATCAGATATTAATTTGTCGGTCGTGTTTATATGGGCCTATTTCATGCTTTGAGCATGTCCATTCCCAATATCCATGAAAAATGACAATGAATATGAATGCCAAATGACAAATGTTTATCAAAATGTCTTGTGTGACCATCATGTTTACGGTGATTATATTTTCTATAAGAGGTCTCTTAAAGGTACTGTTTACCATTGGGAGCAGCGATTTAAAAATGTTCAAGATATTACATTGATGCATATGTGTAGCTCAGTTGTACCATGTAAGGATTTTGGAATAAAGCACAGCATAAAATATAACGATATATCACTATTTTCCTCACTAAACCATACCTGTAGATGGGTTTAGTCTAGAAACATTTTTTATTATAACTGTTGTTCACATTTTGTGTATTAGTCATACTGATTCAAATTATTACGTTGATTGTTTCTATCCCTAACTCACATTTTAGAACTATTTTGAAGCACTAAAACTGGATTTTTGTTTCATCTGCAAATGGTGAATAATGCCTTTAAGATCTTTTTCTCGTCATAACCATTATCAATGGTCCTAAGCAATAACCATACTCCCGATGTCCGTCGGCATTGTTCTCAAACTGTACACTTGATACCGAATGATCCGAGACATTCCTTTTTTTAGGTCGTTAAACGAACAGAAACTTCGATTAATAGATGTCCACTGCATACATTGATTTTTTTTTCTATTACCACTCCCTTGTCTCTCTCCTTTTGTTTACGTCGCTTTGAAAGAATAGGGAGCTTTAGATTTGCGGCGCGGACGCTTGAGAGGACGCTTGAACTGGACGTTCTCCTCTTCCCTGCGTCGTGTTGAAAAGTAGCTTTAGATTACGCTGAGACGCAACCTATAAAAAATAAAGGGGCGTCCCCATATGATCAGTGCATGAAGTAGCTCTCTACGTCGTAAATTGAGCGGACGTCAAAATAGCCCAGAACGCGTAGTGAAAAATTCATACGACGCAACCTATAAATTTAGAGCGACTTGACGCGCGTTTTGCGCATGCTCAGAACATGTTTTTGTTTTTTTTTTTCCTCTCAATGTCCCCGTCGGGAAAATCTAAAGCTCCCTAATGTTACATGGCTGTGATACATAACTTAAAAGGGAGAGCAAAATACACTGTATCACCAATTAGTCTTCTTTTGTCAATTCATTTATAGGAGCTATCGCCCTCTACGGCGGTAGTACCAGCAGCATGTTGTCCAGTGCATCGAGTAACAAGATCAGTGATGCTGGATGGGGCTCTCCCAACGATCTTCTCTACGTTTAGAGGTAAATACTTTCATTCCTGTCAATAAAGAATTGTTAGAAAAAGGCAATGAATACAGTGAAGAGGGTAACATTCGTTTCTAATAAACCCCAGGAATCCTCAGTTATCCCCTGTTTTTTTTTTTCTCAAAGCATTGCTATTAGAAAGTAGTCAACTTGACATAAGACAGACTTCTAACTTGTATTTGCACGACTTGAGCAATGTGTTAGTCGTCTGTTCATTCACATTGATATGACGTCATCGATGATATTAAAAGGTGTGTACAGTTCTGGTCAAGGTGAGGATTTAGCTTTTAACGTTTTGCGAGATATTCAGAAACCACTCTATGAGATGTCAAAGAGCATGCGATTCTAAAGGGTATCAAAAGTTTATTTGATGAAAATCGGTTTTGAAATGGCTGATATATCCAAAAAACAAAGTGAAACAAAGAGATCCTAATAAAAGGCGTGGCCTGTCGCCTTTTATTATTGTCACTTTTTTGGATATTTCAACCATTTGAAAACCAATTTTCATCAAATAAACGTTGAATCCTTCTTAAAATTACATGCTCTTTCATATTTCATCAGCGGTTTCCCTGTATCACACTTAGGAATGTTCAAAACATGAATCCTCACCTCAACCAGTACTGTACAGTCCCTTTAAAGTGCCTTTCGTCTTTTCAGATGCAGACAAGACGCAATGTGACAATCGGAACGTGACGTAGACAACGGACGCTGATCTGACGAAGATTTAACGATAATGACGGTCAAGTTTAAGTTCAAGCCTATTTTTTCCTCCATCTCCAACATAATCAATGCTA